>NC_045430.1:218977813-219623722 GCF_902635505.1 Sarcophilus harrisii
TTGCTTTGGATCACTGAACCACTAAGAAGAACAAAGTCTTTCAGAGTTGATCATCACTCATTCTTGCCGTTATTGTGTACCATGTATTCCTGCTTCTGCTGAAAACAGAATCTTTTGCATAGAATTGTGATTATGGAGAGCTTTGAATGGTCATTAAGATTAAAAGAAATTAAGTCATATGCCCATATATTTAAATATTATATTCAGGATATAATGAAAATAAACATTTTTATGTAGAGACAAAAGTGACTACAAAGGAATGAGTAGCATATAAGTAAGTTTTCATGATAAGAAATGCCAGTTCAGCTCAGTGGATAGAGAACCAGCCCTGGATTCAGGAAGATCTGAATTCAAATTTGGTCTCAGACACTTGACACTTCCTAGCTGTGTGACCCTGGGTAAGTCACTTAACTCCAACTGCCTCATCAAAAAAAAAAAAAAGAAAGAAAGAAAAAGAGAGAGAGGGAGAGAGAGAGAGAGAAAGAAAGAAAGAAAGAAAGAGAAAAAAAAGAAAGAAATGCCAGTTTATCATGTAGCAACTAGGTAGAAAAGAGGGAATAAATATATAGAGAAAAAAATATTCACTGAGTCCCAATGTAGTACCAAATTCTGTCCAAGACAGGTAACTCCTTTACTGAGTCAGTAATGCTGAAAACATTCCAACTGTTTATGATTATATTCATTTTGGAGAGAACATTATATTCAATTTTGAAACAGCAAGCCCTTTTCTTTATAATCTACCACTGGCCTTTTTCCTATGTTGCCAAGACCTTCCCCCTCCTTAATTTGTTTCTGCCTTCTGGGTTTCTTCACTCTCTTTGTCCAGCTGGGAAAAGTTTGCTTCCTATCAGCTCCTTGCCAACAAGGGAATTATGTGGCATATTGTATCAGTTATATGTGATAAATTATATACATGTACTACTATACCTTTCATTATGTACATTATAAAACATAAAAACTGACATTTTAATGAGATAAAAATATGATTTTGGAAATGTTTTGTTTATAAAATATATATGTATAATATTTATTCTGACTAAAATCATTAATATGGGTATTCTGTTGAGAGTAAAATAACTGAAAGTTTCATTATTTTTTTAAAGTCTTAATTTAACATTTTTGACTTGGGGATTAAAAGGTCTGGCGCTAACAATTATTAAATTATTAAATATTCTATTAATTTATCTCCTTGATGAAAAAATATCTCATAAAGATACATGAAAAGAAGTGCATGGCAAGCTCAACTTACTATATCAGAATACTCATTTTTCCATTACATCCATCAATTATGCAAAGATATTTGTTGAAATCCTTTTAGTACATTTAGCTTTCCCTGAGATTGATCAGTTTTTGCAAACCAATCAAGTTTTAATATTGTTAAATAATAACAATTTTTATTGGGTTCTAAACATGGTGAAAGTTTTCATGTTAAAAATATTTAAACAGCTTAAATAAATTTCCACTTTAATCATTCAGATATAAGAAATTTTATAAGTTATATATTTATAATATTTTTTAACAATTCCAGGAAGAAATAATTATCTAATAAGAATGAATGGTCAACTATGTCAAATGCTGTCAAAACAGCTGAACACTCAGAAAAAGCCATCTTGTTTGGCAGTTAGGACTATATCTTCAGAGAGAAAAGAATTTCAGTGGGGAGACAGACTAAAAAGATGAATGAAACTTCCACAAGGAGGGAGGTAGTGGGCAAATGTTAAGCTATAATGCATGAAAGAGGTTCAATTATATTGAGGCAAACCCTTGATTGCTTAATGAAAGGATCCTTCGAAGTGATCTTTTCTCTCATCCTTTTGTTTGTTCCTCATACACCCCTCACCCCATCAGGTCAGACCTTAGTTCTATGAGGGAACCACAAACACCATTCAAGGTGATATAAAACCTCTGCATAAGGATTTGTATTTTTTTTGATAAAGTGAGTAACCAGAATGATAAAATTTTGTCATCAATAGGCATTTATTAAAGCTCTAGTATAAGGCAAGTACTATTCTAAATATTAAGAGCACAAAGAAATGGAAAAATAGCTCCTATTCATAAGGAGTTTATGTTCCAATGGATATTTAAAATTAGACATTTAAAAAATTATGATAGCATCAAGTTTATCATTTTTAAAATATCACTGCCTAACAATTAAGAACATAGATTTACAGCATCTTAGATATTATCCAGCCCAAACTCCTCAATTTAAAGAGGACATGTTTAAGTCAAGTCAGTAAACATTTGTTATTGTTTTTCTGTCATATCTGACTCTGCATGACTTCATGGTCCATAGCAAGACAGGCTTTTCTATCACAAACTATCTCTTAAAGTTTCTCCAAGTTCATGTTCATTGTTTCCATAATACTATCTATCCATCTCACCCTCTGCCATCCCCCTTTCCTTTTGTTTTCAATCTTTCCCAATAGGAAACAGGGTCTTTCCCCAATGAATCCTGTTTTCTCATTATGTGATCAAATTATTTAAACTTCAACTTTAATATTTCACTTTTCAGTGAATATTCTGAATTAAGTTATTTAAGTACTGACTGGTTTGATCTCCTTGATGTCCAAGCTCAAACATTTTCTCAAGCACTACAATTTGAACACATCAATTCTGTGGTGCTCAGTTTTTCTTATAGTCCAACTCTCACAGCCATGCTTTGCTACTGGAAATACCCTAATTTTAACTATATGGACCTTTGTTGACAAAGCAATGCCTGTTTTTTTAGTATGTTGTCTAGATTTGCCACATATTTCCTTTGAGAGGAGCAAGAATATTTATATTTAATGACTGTAGTCACTCTTCGAAGCCATGTTTGCTAAAATTGATAGTACTACCATTTTTCTTCCCTCTAATTGCCAGGAAATGATGGGACCAGATTTGTTTATGTTATGCTTCAAGCTAGCTTTTACACTCTTCTCTTTCACATTCATCAAGAGGCTTCCTAATTTTTCTTCACTTTCTGTCATCAGAGTGGTAATATCTGCCTATTTGAGATTTTTGCTGTTTCTCCAAGAAATGTTAAGTCCAGCTTTGGGTTCATCCTACGTGGCATTTCACATGATATTTGCATATAGGTTTTATAAATAAAATGACAATACAATTAAACCCCTTCCACATAATGAATTTCTCCATTGTGTTTTTGATAAACCACAGATTGACATAAGAAACAAAATGCAAATTTTGGGGAGAATTTTGAAGAAGAGACAGTATATGAAGGCCAGAAGATGGCACAGGACCTGTGACTAAATACTTAATCCCAATTTTAAAATAATAAACTACAAATAACACATGAAAAGAAAGAAAAATCAGATTTCTTCTCTGGTACAAAGGGAGGGCCAAAAATTATTATTTATTATAAGATTTTTCAGATCATAAGGGCACTATCTGCTTAATTCCCCTGATGTGGAAGGGATAAATGTAAACAATCTACTTGAACTCAGTTTCCGATATTAAATAAATCAATTGTTTCATGTTCAATTCTAAATGTTTCAACTCGAACCATCACAAGTTCATCAGAAGAAAAGTAAAGATGATCTGGTAATTTCATCCCTTTCAAGATTTGACACATTTTGTTGTGATCCACACAAGTCAAAGATTTTAGTGTTTTCAATAAAGCACAAGTAGATGTTTTGGGGGTTTTTTCTGGAACACTCTTGTTTTCTTCATATTCCAGGGATAACAATTTGGCCTCCAGTTCTTCTGTCTCTCTGAAAACCAATCTTCTGGTAATTTTCAGTTCACATATTGTTAAAGCCTAGATTGCAAAAGCATAACCTTGCTGGTGGGTGACATCTATAAACTAAGTTAAGCAGGATGTAGTCAAACAGGAAATGGAAAGATTAAAACATTGATATCTTGGATATTAGTCTACTTAAATGAATAGGAATTGTAAGTTTATTTCATATGATCACTATCTGTACTACTGTAGGTAAGAATTCCTTGGAAAACATGGAATAACCCTTCTAATCAATAAAATGCTGAAAAAAAGTAATATTGAAATATAAACTCAGAAATGATAGTATGATATCAGTTTGAATCCCAGGCAAGTTTTTCATCATCAAAATAACACATGTTTATGCTCCAATCACTGATACCAAAGAGGCCAAAGTTGATGAATTCTATGAAGATCACAACATTTTCTGGAAAAAATACCCAAAAAATGTGATATTGATCATAGAGGATTGAAATATTAAGCCAGGAAGTCAGAAGATCATTATAATAACAGGCAAGGTTGGCCTCAGATTATATAATGAAACAGGACAGAGACAGTTTTGTCAATGTAACACGTTGTTAATAACAAACACTTTTTTCAACAGCACAAAAATCTGCTGTACATTAGAACATCTCTAGATGGTCAATGTAGAAATCAGATTGATCATATACTTTGTAGTCAAAGGTAGAGAAGCTCTATAAGTCAATTTAAGGAAAACCTGGAGCTGACTGTGGCTCAGATCATGAAATTCAATTGCAAAATTCAGCCTTAAACCAAAAAAAAGTAGGAAAAAACATCAAACCATATAAATATGACTGGAGTAATAATAAGCATTTGTTAAATGCTCATGATGAAAATGTGAACAAAAAGGAAAACATCCTTAGAAGCTTCAGTTCCAATGCAAAAAAAAAAATAATAACATATAATTGAGCTGGAAAAATTAGATTAGGGAGGGTACCCTTATGGACATAGTTTGCATAAAATTAGAATCCAAAGCATATCTAGAAGGAAAATAAAGGATGATAATCCTGGGTCCTTCCTCAAAATGGAGATTCTGAGGGGAACTCATCAGCGGAAGAAAGAACATGCAAGGGAGAAGGGATAGTCTTGGATAAACTGTCTGACTTTCCCTAGGTCATAAAATTAGGAGCAGACAAAGAGCAGGCTTATATCAAATTATTATCTGTTCTTTCCTTTTAAAAAAAATGAAAAGAAGTTCATAAAGTCTCAATAAGGTTCCTCAACATTGAAAAAAAATCACTTTCAGAAAGGATTTTCTTATTGATACTCTCACTATAATTGAGGTTCATTTGATGACCTAATAATGGAACTTTAGAGCCTTTAGTATGCATTAACACATCAATTTAGTAACCTAGAATATTAATTCATGAGCCAGGACTATCAAGGAAAGAGCACCTTAATATTAATTGTCTCTTTTATTCCCCAAAGGTATTGTTTCCTATAGGTTCAAATCAAGATCACATTATTCAAAGTGTTATAAACCCTATTGCAAGTCACTTTAGTTCACCAATAAACAGTTACTTGAGCATCCACTTGTTATCTGTTCTCCAAATAAAAAACTCACAATCTGACTTAATTTTATATTTCTAGATTGATAACGTAATCATAATAATTTAGTATCAAACAAAATTAAAAATAGATAAATATAAAGTCATCCTTGGATACAAAAGAATAATTTTCACATGTACAAGTTTGGGGAGGCACAAGTAAATAGCAGTTTGGAAAAGATCCAGGGTTTAGTTAACTGAAAAAGCAATATGATTCAGCATTGTCATGTACCAATCAAAAAATTTAATGTGATCTTAGGGTTAATTAAAGGAAGCATACCATTCAACAATAAAATTCCTTCTGAGGCAGAATGGTGGTGGTAGTGGTGGGGGTGCCCACAATACTGCATGGACCCAAAGTAATTTCTTATTTGTTTTCTTTTGTTTTTGAAATCTGGTTGTCCTATACCATAGAAACAATTTACATTGCTTTATCTTTGGCTCATAATTTTTGCTTTAGAGAGTTTGGGGTCATGTGCATCAGAAAAACAATGTCTAATCCTCCATCTTTTTGCTCATATTTACTTATGTGCTATTACTGAAACATAGGGTTCGTTATTACACAAGAGATTAGAAAAAAAATACATCATTGCTAAAAAAAAAAAAAGAGGCAGAGATTGGACAGGCATTTGAAGAACATATGATAAAAAGTCAGAAACATAGAGAACACTTTTGGAAGAAGCAATTATCATTTCACCAATATTAATGAAGTATTTTATGTCCGTAGTAGAGCCTTTGAAATAGTGAAGAACCAAGAATAGAATCAAAAGTCTTTTCATTGATAATACTGCATATGCACTTTGCCAACAACATGAGTTGATGTACAAACAATGCATATTTGCTTATGGAAATGAAGTGTTATGGGGAAATTGTCCTCAGATATCACTGCCAAATTAGATTTGGTTTAATTAGTGAAATTGATTATTTGAGGAACAATACAAATCATCACACCTCCCTATGGGTTGTAAAAAGTCACCTCCTATTTAGTAATTATCAAGCTATGATCAGGTGGCCAAAAGTGGATTTCAGAAGGCTATCTTTCAAGGACCAAGAAAATTAACCCTCTTGGTACTAGTACAATCCCTAAAATAAGCTGAACAATTAATAAATAAAAAAGTACTGCTATTATAACTTTATAACAGATTGAATTTTTTCCCTCAACTCTCTGGACACAATATTGATTCATTTAAAAAGTCTGTAATAAATTTCTATTTTACCTCTACTATGTTTAATTTTTGCTTACAATCAATAAAAATTATGAATATAATGTTTGCAAATCTGTGGTTTCCTCATTAGAATGAGAGTTCCTTGAAGGGTGGAACTGTGTTTTGTTTTGTCTTTGTTCATTTTAGTTTTGTTTTTCCTTCCTTTATGATTCATTGCTTTGCAAAATATCTGGCATATGAACCATAGCAAATACTCGTGATTTCTAAGATTTATGATCCAAACAGTTTGAAAATAGAGATACAAAACAAAACAAACAAACAAACAAAATACCTCACAATCCTCTGGGGACACAATGAATTACATTTCTGCCTCATTATTCTGACTTATACTAAGTTGTAGCAAAGATACTTTCAATAAGCCTGTGAAAGATGAATATATATCCTAATTATCCTAAACAGTGACAAAAACAATTATTATATTATTCACCTATTGTCTATTGAAAACTGAACGCCCACACACACATAATACACACATACACGAATGCACACATACTAGTGAGATATCGACTTTGGCCAGAATCATTTCTATTAACTCCATTGAACAAGATGAGAACATGTTTTTTCTATAAGAAAATGATACAGTAATATTAAAGCCCAACTTCTGGATTCAGTTATTCAATAATTATATAACTAGCTTTTTATTTAAAATATTCACTTGACAGAATATATCTGTTTTTTTCAAATATGTTAATGTATGAAGACACAGTCTTACACATGAAGTGAGTTTCATTGGTGATATTGATGAATCTTTTTTAAAAAGCCAGATATGATATGTAAAGTAGGTTGAAATCTCACATCTATAAATACAGAATTTTTCTGTAAACCTTCAGTTTGATATGAAACTCTGTATTCTATTCTGTTTTCTTAAAGTTATATTCTTTTTTTAAAAATATCAATTATTTCTTTGTCAACATGTACATCAGTTGAAAATGTTCAGTAAAGAAGGATACCTAAAGAAGTTGGCATTAACCTCTACAAACCATTCAGAATGTCCTCTAAAGGCAAACCTTCCATTTAGAATTCTTTCTATTTTTGGTCCTCTGGGACATTCAACTCTAAAGGCTTAGCCTAGATGATCTCTCTAAGGTCTTTTCCAGCTTTAAAGTTCTATGATCATCAAAGGTCCTTGTGATAATTGAGTTTTTGCATAATAATTACTGAACTCCTTGAGCACCCACCCTGTAAAAAATTCAGAAGATTGCTTCTGTGAATAGCAATGGATAGATTATAACCTTAATACTACCAAGGTCAGATGTTAGTCCATAACAGGGTATCTTTTAACCCAGTCAGTCCTATCTGGTATTGACATGCTCTTTGAAATGTAGATATTCTCAATAGCTAATAGTGTGTCTCAGTATTGAAAATCAGAAAAGATTTTCTAGAGCAATTGCATTTTATAAATGAGAAAACTGAAGTCCTGTGAGGTTAAGTTCTTTATCCTTGCAAGTCCACATTCAGAATTAACAGTAGAGCCAGTTTCAATTTCAAGTAAACTAAACCCAATACACTATACAATTTCCCATGAATGCCAGAGGTGCTCAAAATTTAAACATAGTCAAAATAAAATAAGCACTTACTCTACCCACCACCAATTCCATCTATAAAAATCATTTTCTTTAAGAACAAACTCTAAAGGCCCTTCCTCCATTAAGCTTCCTCTAATTCCCCCATCTAAAAGGTTTCAAGGATCTCAGATTTTCTTTGGGTTTGTAATGCACTTTTTCTTCCTATTCAATCATATTTCATTTTGTACCAAACATTTATATAACCTTCTTACTCTAGATACTCTTTAGATTAAAAGCTTTTTGAGGAAATGGTCTATCTCCTGTCTTCTTAATATTCTTAATCCCTTGTAAATTTTTGAAGGGCCCATGACTTCATGAGTCAAACTCCCTCTAAAGAAAAAGTTCAAGACAATTTAAGGCTTCAATAGACCATCTTCTTGAATTGCTGTAACTGAAAAAAAAAAAGCTTTCATAATTTCTTGGTGGCAAACTACTTTGGTAAGAAACCTCTCTAAAATTAGCTAGGGTGATTCTTTGACACAAAGAAACTATTACTAAGAAAGTAACTGAAGTCTTTTCACCCAATAAGACCTGCATTTTCCAAGGATGTTTTAAAAAATCTTGGATCTCTTGAACATCTGATAAAGCATGACGTATTACTACATAGTCATTGATTCTTCATGATTGTTGAAGTGAATTGCTAAATCCATTACTAAATTCAAAGTCAGAATCACAAGAAAATTACTACATTTACTTCCTTTACCCCTATTGTGTAATGTTGGATAAAGTCATGCAGCCCATCTGACCAGGCACACCCCAAATTTATTTTATTTAATCTCAATTGGGCTTTTATTAACAAAAGATAATCCTTTTTCATTGATTCCTAATGAATTTGATTGGGCATTTAGGGAGCCCAGTGGATAGAGTGCAAGAAATGAATTTAGAAAGATTCATCTTTCTGAGTTCCAATTTTGCCTCAGACACATTAGCTGTGTGACCCTGGACAAGTTACTTAATCTTCTCTACCTCAGTTTCCTTATATATAAAACAAGCTGGAAAAGAAAATGGCAAACTATTCCACTATCCTTGCCAAGAAAACCTTAAATTGGGTTATGAAGAATAGACCCAATTGAAAATGGCAGAATAACAATTTGACATCCATTTCCATTTCCATTTCCCATGTTGGAATCTTTACCTGCTTAACTCTCTATAAGCATCCCACACCTCCCATCTTTCTAGTCTCTCAGCTGAGGAACTTGCATAATACCTTAACAAGAAAAGAGAGACAAGAAGTCTCTCCCCACTTCCCCCCGACTTCCCCGCCTCTAAAATACTCTTAATGCACTGAATCATTTTACTTCTCATTTAGCCTATTTTACATCCACTTCATGTACCTCTTGATTACAGTGAGTATTATATTATGTATGCTTTTTTTGCCTGCTGTTGCCTTCCCTGAATTGTGAGATCCCAAAGGAGAAAAGTTTTGTTGTTGCTGTTGCCTTTTTTTTTTTTTTAACTTTCTTTATATACTATTGCTTACCAAAGTACCTAGCTTATTGTTCAATAGCTTTGGACTACTCCTGACCCTTTGGACCATATCACATCAATACTGTCCATGGAATTTTCTTAATAAAGATATTGGAGTAATTTGCCATTTCCTTCTTCAGCAGATTAAGGCAAGCAGAGATGTTGCCCCAAATCATATAGGTAGTACATATCTGAGGCCCAATTCAAAGTCAGTTCTTCCTGACTTCAGGTCCTATTCACCAAACCATCTAGCTGCCTTATGTGGCACATGGTGAGTACTGAATAAGTACTTTTTGACTGATTGGCCATCAAATGTAATTAAGTACCCAAGGCCCCTAGACATTTTTTTTCTTTTCAATCATTTTAATCAGCTGTAACATTAACCAATCACTTTCTCCTAACTATAGCTTGACAAAGTGATTAATTTCCCTTGGTATATACTGGTTTGGTGATTTTACTCAAGTCCTCCTGGCTTCTGAAATAGCCCCCTTTTTACAGACTTTAAAAAACATTTTCTCTGGGCTTTCAACTAAACTGATAACCTGACTCCAGTTCCTTTTTCATCATTTCTTTAACTGTTTAATTTTGACATTCATGAGTCTGGATTGTACTATGGCTACTATGAACATTGTCACACTGGCTCAACAGGAAGGACATGATCCCCTCCCCCTGATCTATAGTATATTAACTGAGTTTTAGAACTGCCAGCAGCCTTGAAAATTATTTTGAGAGAATTTTTGCATCAACTCTGTAAAAATTCATCAAAAATAAAAACAAAAAGCATTTGTCATGGCAATAGAAACTGAATACTCTCATAATTTCAACTTTCTACCTATGAAATGAAAGAGGCAGTAAAAGAAGACAATTTTGTTAAACGATTCTCTCCAAATACGGTGTGCCCTTTATCTAAAAATTTTAGGTGGTTGGGGGTGGGGGATGGAAGGAAGGAGGAAAGGAGACAGCAAGGGAGGGAAAAACAGGGACAGGGATGAGAAGAGAGAGAAAGAAAAAGAAACAGAGTGAGGGTACAAAAATGCATGCATGTATTTGGAGTGAAGTGGTGATATGGGAATGGAGCAAACTGATTATATTATAAAGAAATTTGTTTCAATTTTTCATTGATCTTGATGTATATGAATGCCACTCCTTTTGATACTTTTTATATAGGTCAATAATAATTCTTTCAAATCCCTTTAAAAAGATAATGTTACAAAATGTCCAGGACTCTCATAAAATAATTATTGCTGAAGATAGCAAGAGAAGACTTGATGGTTTTTAGATAGCATACATAAATACTCATATTAATTAAACTTAATATCCTTAATACCTTTTGGATAACAATGGTATTCTCTATCAGTTCTCTCACTGATACACTGTGACCTTGGAATTGATTTTCTCATCAATTGAGAAACTAGTTAAGAGTTCCTAGGCAAACCTCAGAATAATAGTGAATATCACAAATGGGAATTTATCTCAATATTAAAAATACAGTAATGATTAAAAGTGAGCAAGATGGGATGAAAGAAAATAATTAGTAATCATCACTGTGAATGTGAATGGGGTGAGCTCACCCATAAAATGAAACCAGATAGCAGAATAGATTAGGAAATTAGCATATCTTTTGATCAAGCAATACCACTACTAGGTCTGTACACCAAAAAAAAAAAAAAAAAAAAAATTCAAAGAAAAGGTGGGGGAGGAAGGGGAATATCTCAACTACAAAAATAATTATAGCACTATGATGGCAAAAACTGTAAATTAAGGGTCATCCCACAAAGAGGGAAATGGCTGAACAAGTTGTAGCACGTGACTAGGATATGATACCATTGTATTATAACAAATGATGAGGGGAAGTTTCAGAAAAGAAAATATGGGAAGATGTATATGATTGTAAAATGAAATGATCAGAACCAGGAAATCATTATACACAATTCACAATCAATTGTATGATGAATAGTTGGTAAAAGATTTAACTACTCTGACTAATATAATGATCCAAGAGAATTTTTAAGGACTCATGAAAAATACTGTCCATGTTTAGATGGAGAATTGATGAACTAAACATATATTAAAGTATACTTTTTCTTATTTATCCTTTCCCTTTTGTGGAATGGCTAACATGGAAATATATTTTACATTACTTCATAAATGTAATTGATATTATTTCTTGCCTTTTCAGTGAGTAGGGAAGGGGCAGGAAAGAGGAAGAGAATTTTAAATTAAAAATAAATAAATAAAATTAAAATAAATTAATAATTTTAAATTAAGGAAAAAGAAAGAAAATGTAGTCATAGGTTGCTATGGCCAAAGAATTCACCAGCAATTAGATAGACTACTGATAAAGGTTCTTTCTATGCTAGTTTTATACTTGAAGCTTTTCCACCATGGTAGAACTTGAGAGTTTATGCTTCACTAGCATTGTCTGGATCATCACTATGCCAAAATTAGACATCAGAGGAGAGCTTTGGGGAAAGGCTCCTCTATGGCAAACTTATGGAATGAAACATAAAAAGTTACAGAGAATGGGCAGACATAGATGAGTTGTGATATTTGTAATGGGAAGTAACATTCACATTAACAAGACTCTAAATGCGATCACTGACCAAAGGTAGAAAAAGGATATGGATGTATAATTACACAATAACAAGGAACATGGCATCATCTACTACCTTGCTTTTATTCTTGTTTCCCCCATTAACTAAAATTATCCTTGGGTTGTTACAGATGTTTAACAAATTTCTATTCTATTCAATGAGAACAGCATATCATTAAATATAACCAAATTTAGTTAATTCTTTTTATAGGACTTCATGTTTTTGTATTCTTGTTTTATGACAGAAGAGAAATATCTTAAAAAACCATTTGATCAGAAAAATGGACAACCAAGAACAGAAATGATGATTTCTTAATATCTTCCACATGTATATGCTCACAAGGTATCCTTAAACAGAGGCAGAAAACATTTGAATGTAATCTCAGTTTTTATTTTGAATTTGAAAGACTAGGGTGTACTAGTGGAATCCTATAGCATTACAGTGTGGATGCTATTGATGTTTTATGCTCTACAACTCAATTGAGTTTTAAAAAAAAAAAAGAACTCAAGGGCCCTATTCTCCCATAAATGTGTAGAGATTTACACAACGAATCCCTATTAGTGTTAATGAAAGTTCTGTGCATACATTTCCCCCACCCCACTCAGAATGATGGGAAAATTGAAGTTCTCCCCACCTCCACTCTTTACACCCAATCATAATTTTGTAGTTTTTGTTGCTACTCTAAGCAAAAATAATATATGTCCTATTATGTCCATTATACTTATTAAAGGCAATTAAAGCAAAGTTGAGTGAGTTTTTAGAAAATCTCACCTAATCTCTTCTTAATCAAATTGGGCAATTTGTGATTCAATAAGGACCTTAAATTTCTGGTCAGGTAGAGTACAGCATACAAATGCAGATAGAAGAAAAGTAAAATGCAGAATTGAGTTTCAGAAATCAATGAAAAATAATAAAAAATTTAAAAGGGGAAGCAGTCTATCAATAGCCTCACTGTAACAAAGGGAAGGCTTATTTTATATTGATTAGCTTCTGTTAAATAATGCATCCCTGCCTCCCAACAGTGCAGGCTCTTGCAGGGTTGTTTATTGCAAGAGGTAGTAGTACAGAACTGCTCTTAGTGAGCAGAGAAATCAATATAGTATCTGTAAACATGTTTGCAAATGCCATCCCCCTGCTCACCACCAGTTTGGCCAAGAGTCCATTAAGTTACAGTTCTATGAAACTAGATGAGTCATTGCATATAATCCCTTCAAGCTACTAAGAGGATCTCACTAAAGAAAGTGGTATTCAGAGCGTTCCCACTCCTCATTTAACCCTTTATGCATTTTCGCCTTTATAAATTAAACCTAGCCAGCTAAGCAAAACTAGCTAAAAGATCATTGACAGAGGACATTTCCTATTATTTAATCATCAGTAATTTAGGAAGCATTGAAGGCTTTGATAAGTGTTTGATTCCTTGTTCTATTACTTATTGCCCACTTGATATTGAACAAGTCAAAAATCCTTTAGCTCCAAATTTTCTCATTAATAACATGAAAGTTTGAATAAGTTGATTTCTAATGTCCTTCCCAGCTCTAAATCCTAGGATATATAATCTGAACTATGGCAATAAGCTATTTGCAGATTCTAATGTTAATTTATTTCTTTTAAAAGCATCATTACACAATGGAATTTTAAAAAGCAAACAACAAACAAAAAAACACTCATCCACTATAGTGTCTATAAAGGAAGACAATACAGACAACTTAATAGTACTACTTTTCCTTAATCACATACTTGAATATACGCCAAATAATACTAATACTAACTCCTCTTTTTAGAGGTGTTTTGCTATTTCCAAAATCCTAAATAATAATTTTCAGAGGGTCTTTAAAAAATATGGCATCCCAAAACACAACAATAAAGACTTTCACTTAGAAAAATGAAAGCACACATTTCTAATATTTTTAGTTTAATAAGCTAACAGCACAGTTGTCAAGAGAAAAGCTTGAGGGTGATCCCAAAATCAATGAATAAACTCCATTCTGATATCTATGCTTTTTACTCTAGTCAGCCATTTTAGAAACAAGCAGTATTAATACACAACTGATTTCATGAAAGCATCTACATGAATCAACAAAAAGTGATGCTGATTACCCTCCAGAAGGATTGAAGGGGAGTCAACAAATGGAATGAAATGACACTTAATTTAAAGCCAAAAATAAATATCTACTTCAAATCCTAACTCTACCATTTAATACTCAAAAGAATTCATCTCTGGGTCTCAATTCTTTCAAAACCTGATTCAATCTGTCTTAGTTTCTTTCACATTGCAACCCCTCACATACTCTATGATCCAATTAAAATGAAGTCATCTTCACCCCTTGAGTGTATATTGTACTTTCCCATCTTTCTTCCCACAGTGTTGCCATCTTTCAAGATAAGTTAATATGATTTTCTTCATCATCTTCCCTAATTTTCCCCATTTAGAAGTGATCATTTGACTCATCTGATCTCACTGTCCTGTAGCAATTTATATTCCCTTAATATCAAAACATTTGAATGTGGCAAGTAAGGTGTTTCTGATGACTATCATATTTTGAAATAGAAGGCACTTTAGTTAATATTTACCAGCTTTCATTTTATGGGTGAGCAAAGTGAGACAGAAAAAGGTTAAATGAGTTGCTTATGGTCATAGGAGAAATGGTGTTTGAAACCACTTCTTCTGATTCACGATCCAAGATCCTTTTTATTGCTTATCTTAAAGGGGAAATTATTGCATGAGTTTGCCATTACATGTGAGCACTCTTTTTTTTTTTAATAATTATAACTTTTTATTGACACAGCCCATGCCTGGGTAATTTTTTACAACATTATCCCTTGCACTCACTTCTGTTCTGCCTTTTCCCCTCCCTTCCTCCATCCCCTACCCCAAATGGCAAGCAGTCCTATACATGTTAAATATGTCGTAGTATATACTAGATACAATATATGTGTGCAGAACCAAACAGTTCTCTTGTTGTACAGGAAGAATTGGATTCAGAAGGTAAAAATAACCGGGAAAGAAGAACCAAAATGCAAACAGTTTATATTCATTTCCCAGTGTTCTTTCTTTGGGTGTAGCTGCTTCTGTCCATCATTGATCAATTGAAACTGAGTTAGATCTTCTCTTTGTCAAAGAAATTCACTTCCATCAGAATATATTCTCATACAATACTGTTGCTGAGGTGTATAATGATCTCCTGGTTCTGCTCATTTCACTTAGCATCAGTTCATGTAAGTCTCTCCAAGCCTCTCTGTATTCATCTTGCTGGTCATTTCTTACAGAACAATAATATTCCATAACATTCATATACCACAATTTACCCAACCATTCTCCAATTGATGGGCATCCATTCATTTTCCAGTTTCTGGCCATTACAAAGAGGGCTGCCACAAACATTTTAGCATATACAGGTCCCTTTCCCTTCTTTAGTATCTCTTTGGGATATAAGCCCAGTAGTAGCACTGCTGGATCAAAGGGTATGCACGCTTTGATAACTTTTTGGGCATAATTCCAGATTGTTCTCCAGAATGGTTGGATTCATTCACAACTCCGCCAACAATGCATCAGTGTCCCAGTTTTCCCACATCCCCTTCAACATTCATCATTATTTTTTCCTGTCATCTTAGCCAATCTGATAGGTATATAATGGTATCTCAGAGTTGTTGTAATTTGCATTTTTCTGATCAACAGTGACTTGGAACACTCTTTCATATGAGTGGAAATAGTTTCAGTTTCATCATCTGAAAATTGTCTGTTCATATCCTTTGATCATTTATCAACTGGAGAACGGCTTGATTTCTTATAAATTAAAGTCAATTCTCTCTATATATTTGGAAATAAGGCCTTTATCAGAACCTTTAAGTGTGAAAATGTTTTCCCAGTTTGTTGCTTCCCTTCTAATCTTATTTGCAGTAGTTTTGTTTGTACAAAGGCTTTTTAATTTGATACAATCAAAATTTTATATTTTGTGATCAATAATGATATCCAGTTCATCTTTGGTCACAATTTCCTTCCTCCTCTGCAAGTCTGAGAGATAAACTATCCTATGTTCCTCTAATTTATTTATAATCTCGTTCTAAATCATGCCTCAATCATATACCCATTTTGATTTTATCTTGGTGTATGGTGTTAAGTGTGGGTCCATGCCTAATTTCTGCCATACTAATTTCCAGTTTTCCCAGCACTTTTTGTCAAATAATGAATTCTTATCCCAAAAGTTAGGATCTTTGGGTTTTTCAAACACTAGATTGCTATAGTTGAATATTTTGTCATGTGAACCTAACTTATTCCACTGATCAACTAATCTATTTCTTAGCCAATACCAAATAGTTTTGGTGACTACTGTTTTATAATATAGTTTTAGATCAGGTACAGCGAGGCCACCTCCATTTGATTTTTTTTTTCATTAATTCCCTTGAGATTCTTGACCTTTTGTTCTTCCATATGAATTTTGTTGTTATTTTTTCTAGGTAATTAAAATAGTTTCTTGGGAGTCTGATTGGTATAGCACTAAATAAATAGATTAGTTTAGGGAGTATTGCCATCATTATTATATTCGCTCAGCCTATCCAAGAGGACTTATTATGTATCCAATTATTTAAGTCTTACTTTATTTGTGTATAAAGTGTTTTGTAATTTTGCTCATGTAATTCCTGACTTTCCTTTGGTAGATAGATTCCCAAATATTTTATGCTATTGAGAGTTATTTTGAATGGAATTTCTCTTTGTATCTCTTGCCATTGGATTTTGTTGGTGATGTATAAAAATGCTGAGGATTTATGTGGATTTATTTTTTATCCTGCAACTTTGCTAAAGTTATGAATTATTTCTAATACCATTTAAATAGAATCTCTGGGATTCTTTAAGTATACCATCATATCATCTGCATAGAGTGATAGTTTGGTTTCCTCATTACCTACTCTAATTCCTTTAATCTCTTTCTCAACTCTTATTGCCAAGGCTAGTGTTCCTAATACAATATTGAATAATAATGGTGATAGTGGGCAACCTTGTTTCACTCCTGATCTTACTGGGAAAGGAACCAGTTTTTCCCCATTACATGTGATGCTTACTAACAGTTTTAAATACATGCTCCTAACTATTTTAAGGAAAAGCACACTTATTCCTATACTTGCAACTGTTTTTATTAGGAATGGATAATGGATTTTGTCAAATACTTTTTCTGCATCTATTGACATGATCATATGGTTTTTGGTAATTTGGTTATTCATATGGCCAATTATATTGATAGTTTTCCTAATAGTGAAATTCCTGGTATAAATCCTACTTGATTCTGGTATATTATCCTGGGGATGATTTTCTGTAGTCTTTTTGCTAATATTTTATTTAAGATTTTAGCATCAATATTCATTAGGGAGATTGTTCTATAATTTTCTTTCTCTGTTTTCAACCTACCTGTTTTAGGTATCAGTACCATGTCTGTGTCATAAAAGGAATTTGGTAGGACTCCTTCAATCCCTATTTTTTCAAATAGTTTATATAGCATTGGAGTTAATTGTTTTTAAATGTTTGGTAGAATTCACATGTAAATCTATCTGGTCCTGGGGATTTTTTCTTAGGGAGTTGGTTAATAGCTTGTTCAATTTATTTTTTCTAAAATGGGACTGTTTAGTCTATTTACTTCTTCCTCTGTTAATCTGGGCAAGCTATATTTTTGAATGTATTCTTCCATTTCATTTAAGATGTCGAATTTATTTGTATAAAGTTGGGCAAAGTAACTCCTAATTATTTCTCTAATTTCCTCTTCATTAGTGGTGAGTTCTCCCTTTTCATTTTTAAGACTAACAATTTGATTTTCCTCTTTCCTTTTTTAATCAGATTTACTAGTGGTTTGTCTCTTTTGTGGTTTTTTCATAGAACCAACTCTTAATTTTATTAATTAATTCAATACTTTTTTCTTTCAATTTTATTGATCTCTCCTTTTATTTTTAGAATTTCAAGTTTAGTGTTTGACAGGGGGGGAAGGGTTAATTTGTTCCTTTTCTAGCATTTTTAGTTGCAAGCCCAATTCACTGACCTTTTCTTTCTCTATTTTACACAAGAAGGCCTCTAGAGATATGAAATTTCCCCTTTTTGGCTGCATGCCACACATTTTAGTATGATATCTCATTATTGTCATTTTCTTGGGTGAAGTTATTAATTATATTTGCTATTTTCCCCAATCATTCTTTAGTATGAGATTATTTAGTTTCCAATTATTTTTGGTCTATTTTCCCCTGGCTTTTTATTGAATGTAATTTTCATTGCATCGTGGTCTGAAAAGGATGCATTTACTATTTCTGGCTTACTGCATTTGAGTTTGAGGTTTTTATGTGTTATTATATGGTCAACTATTGTATAGGTTCCATGAACTGCTAAGAAGAAAGTGTACTCCTTTTTGTCTCCATTTAGTTTTCTCCAGAGATCTATCATATCTAACTTTTCTAGTATTCTATTTACCTCTTTGACTTCTTTCTTATTTATTTTGTGGTTTGATTTATCTAATTCTTAGAGTGCAAGGTGGAGATCTCCCACTATTATAGTTTTTCTGTCTATTTCCTTTTGCAGCTCTCTTAATTTCTCTTTGAAGAATTTAGATGCTACACCACTTGGTGCATATATGTTTAATATTGATATTGCTTCATTATCTATGCTACCCTTTAGCAAGATATACTACCCTTCCTTATCTCTTTTAATTAGATCAATTTTTGCTTTTGCTTTATCTGAGATCAGGATGGCTCCTCCTTCTTTTTTGACTTCACCTGAAGTGTATTAGATTCTGCTCCAACCTTTTACCTTTACTTTGTATGTATCTCCCTGTTTCAGGTGTGTTTCCTATAAACAACATATTGTAGGATTCTGGCTTTTAATCCATTCTGCTTCCTCTTTATGGGGGAGTTTACCCCATTCACATTTATGGTTAAAACTACCAATTCTGTATTAGTTGCCATTTTGTTAACCCCCGTTTCTGCTTTTCTCCCTTCCTTCCTCCTTACCCCACTCCCCAATATTAAACTTGTGAGCATCACTTGTTTCTCACAGCCTTCCCTTTTTAGTATCCCTCCCCTGACCTTAGAGTTCCTCCCCCTGTCTTACTCCTTTACCTCACAATTTCTATATTCCCTTCTGCTTAGCTTATTCCTTCCCTTTTCACTTTTCCCCTCCCACTTTTCAATGAGGTGGGAGAAGTTTCACCCTAAATTGAATACGTCTAAAATTTTTCTCTTTAAGCCAATTCAGATGGCAGTAAGCTACACACTGTTGATCCCCCTCCATTTTTTCTCTCAGATATAATAGTTTTCCTTTGCCTCTTCATGAGATGTAATATCCCCACTTTACCCTTTTTCTGGTACAATTTCCTTTCTACCTCTAATTTCTAGAACAAGGTATACATGTATCTTTATAGCAGAAACATAGTTCCCAAGATTTCTTTTTATCTTTTTAGGTTTCTCTTGAGTTCTATATTTGTAGAACAAACTTTTTGTTAAGTTCTGGTTTTCTTCATCAAAAATAGGTGAAATTTGCTTATTTTGTTGAATGTCCATCTTCTTCCCTGGAAAAAAGATGCTCATTCTGGCTGGGTAAGTTATTTTTGGATGCATACCAAGTTTCTTAGCCTTTTGGAATATCATATTCCAGGCCCTTCGATCCTTTAATATGTTCTCTGCTAGATCTTGGGTAATCCTTATTGTGGCTCCTCTATATTTGAATTGATTTTTTCTAGCAGTTTGCAGTATTTTTTCCTTTGTCTGATAGTTCTGGCATTTGGCCACTATATTTCTTGGTGTTTTGATTTTAGGATCCCTTTCAGTAGATGATCGATGAATTCTTTCAATTTCTATTTTACCTCTGTTTCTATAACTTCTGGGCAGTTCTCTTTGATAATTTCCTAGAAAATAGTGTTTAGGCTCTTTTTTTCATCATATTTTTCAGGGAGTCCAATAATTCTCAGGTTGTTTCTCCTAGATCTATTTTCCAGGTCTATTGTTTTCCCAAGAAGATATTTGACATTTTTTCCATTTTTTTTTTGGTTTTGCTTGACTGATTC
The DNA here is from genome assembly GCF_902635505.1 of Sarcophilus harrisii. Taxonomy (NCBI): domain Eukaryota; kingdom Metazoa; phylum Chordata; class Mammalia; order Dasyuromorphia; family Dasyuridae; genus Sarcophilus; species Sarcophilus harrisii. The sequence continues at coordinate 218,997,982 of NC_045430.1, forward strand.
TGTGTCTCTTTGAGTCATTCAATTCCATTTGTTCGATTCCAATTTTCAATGAAGTATCTTCTTCCCTGACTTTTTTTTATCTTTTTCTAATTGTCCAATTGAATTTTTAAGTGAGTTATTTTGTTCTATGGATGTTTTTTTCCATTTTGCCAATTTTATTTTTTAGAGGGCTATTTTCTTTTTCCAGTTCACTAATTCTGATTTTCAAGGATTTGATTTCTTTATCCACTCTATCTTTAAATGGGTGGGATGACTTATCCAGACTCTCTTGCCAAGCTTCCCTTTCCTTTTCCCATTTTTTTCTAACCATCTTGTGAGAGCCTTTTTAATTTCTTCTATGAGAGTTTTTTGTGTTGAGGAGCAGATCATATCCTCCTTTGGGGATTCATCTGGAGACAGTTTGTTTTTAGTCTCCTTAGTGTTTAAAGTCTGCTCTGTAACCATATAGAAGCTATCAATAGTTAGAGTCCATTTAAATTTTTTGCTCATTTTGTCAGAGAAGAATCAAAGAAGACAAACTAGCCAAAAAAAAAATGGAATCTGCTTTTTTTTTGGGGGGGGGGCCTGGATGGTGTTACCAAGCTTCCTCTATAGACTGTGAGGGGCAGCAGGGAGGCACTATCAGGACAGCAATGGCTGTGCTGGGTATGTGCTCTGAGACTCTGAGAGTGTGCTGAGACACTGTGGGTGGGTGTGGCCAGGTCCCAAGAGACCCTAGCTTTTTGGGGTTGTATTCTTCACACACCCTATGTGTTTTTAGCTTCTTTGCTTGTCTACTGGCTTGCTGCCAGGGCAAAGTAGCCAATCCTGTAGTAAATCTTTCCCCGCAGAGATCACACCCTATCCCCCTCTGGTCTGCTCAGCTGTGAGCTGCCTATCGTGCTCTTGCTGCTGCTGCCTGCCCTCAGCCTGTGCCAGATCTAAAACCGTCCCTTCCCTCCAGCAAAAACAGACTTTTTCTGGTGAATTTCAAGGATGTCTTCTCTTGTTAATTATTTGTGTGTGTGTGGGGGGGGGTTTCAGTTAAACACTAATTCTGAGGCTTGTCATGAAATAAATTCTAAGAGAAAACATGGAGCTTAATTAGATGTGTGTCTCCTCTCCTCCATCTTGGCCAGAAGACATGTGAGCATTCTTATGAGCCCTCCCAGATTACAATGTATATGCATACACACATATCATATATGTATGCATTAGTAGTCCCAGAAATTATAAGCTCCTTGAAAACAAATGATGTTTATTATTTGCCCCTAGTAGATACATCTTTATTTTTTTTGTTACTGCTGAATTAATGGCTGACTTGGTTATTAAATGGATCTGTGATATGATGTGTCTAATGAGCTTATATTACCAGTTTCTTTAGCAATTCTAAAATACCAAAATATTTAATCTTTTGAAACCCATTTTTCTTCCATTTGAACTACTTTTGGATTATTGGAAACCATAACAAAAAAATGCTTATTCCATCTCTTTACAGAAAAAAAAAATCTATAGTTTTTCTGTTTCAGAATGATTTTTATTTTTGAAAAAAATTGAATGCAAAATTCACATTACTATATAGGAATTTATTATCCATCTATAGAGGGAAAAAAGCCCATAATTCCATGAGATCCAGTCATTTTAAGACTTAGCTAAAATAAAATCTGCTTGCAAAGTACAGCTAAGTAAGTTTCTGAATTTTTTCCATCTTTCTCTTTAGTATAGGTGCTATCTATTCAGACAAGAGTTGTTAGCGTCACTATTGCTTCTGGAAAGGAAAACACTTGTCAACACTTTCCAGTCCTTCATTCTCACCCTTTCAGGCACTATAAATGCACCCATTCTAACACAAACCAGGATACACCTATCCTCCCTGTCATTTGCAAGTAACACTCAATTTCCAGCTTTATCCTTTACTTTGCTAACTGTTAAACTGCAATCCATTCATACACCTGATGAAAGAGCATTGCTTAAAGTATTGGACAACTATCAACTCTGCTTCCTTTATATTGCAAAGACCTGTGGGTAACTGAAGTGCTCTTCTTTTAGGGGTTTGAATTGTATACTCTTGATTGGAAGAATGTGATTTAATATTGACCATGACGTTTGATATTTTTATATACAACTGATATTGGATACTACATATTAATTTCTAAAGATTTTTATACGTGTGTGTGTGTGTGTGTGTGTGTGTGTGTGTGTGGAGAGAGAGACAGAGAGAGAGAGAAAGAGAGAGAGAAAGAGAGAGAGAGAGAGAAAGAGAGAGAGAGAGAGAAAGAGAGACACAATAAGAAACTGAGACAAACTAAGGATTTTTTTTTAAATCACAAGACAAAATGTTTTTCAAAGTCTCATGAGGCTTTTCAACACAGATCCCAAACTAGCAATTATATGTACAAATATGTTTATTAAGGGCCATAAACTATGCCTTTACCACCACACATACGTATACATATAGAAAATACAGTCCCTATTTCTATCTTCCACAGAGATGTTTAAAGGACCTCTCTTCATCCATTATGACTATATCAACTAAAGTAGTATGGTGTAGAGTTTCCCTCTGTTGTCCTCTCTCCCTAAATATTTGCTATTTCTAATAAATCAACCATGATTCTTGTTGACGAATTCCATATGGCATAGTTCAAAAGCACTACAGAAGCTAACATTCTTCCACAAAATCTACTATAGATAGCAGATCTAGTGATTATACTTACTTCCAAATTTGTGGTTATGGAAAGCAATTTAAATAGGTTACATACGGAAAATAGTAGTTTTTTTTTTAACATTAGCACACACACAGAGACACATGCAAAACTTCTTAAAATTGATAGTACTCTATTTAACCTGCAATCTGTAGGTGACACAAAGTATAATGGAAAGACATTTGGTGAACTTGAACAAGTAACCCAGCATTCCAAGCACTGAGTTGTTCTCAAAAACTGGAATTGAGAATACTATCTAGGAAATAGTCAGAAAAAGAACTGGGCTGCGTTTCTGGCAAGAATAAGATATAATCAGATACTCCGTTGTCACACATGGAAGGTAAAAGTAACTAAAAGAATTCCTCTTATCCAATCCCCTATGGAAGATTTATTGGAGGACATAGTCATAAATGCTATAGAAAGAAGTTATGTTAATAGATTTAGAGATATATGCATAGTAAGAATATCTGCATTGATGAGTTAATAAATTCATTGCATCACTGAAGTATTACAACACAAACAAGTGTTTTAAAAGAGTAAACTGTTGCCTAAGTTTTCATTGTTTGTTTCAAGACAAGCATAATGTGATAAAGAGGCAAGATTAAGGAATCAAAGAAGACAAGTCAGAAGGGATTTTAAAAATCATCTACCCAAACTCCTCATTTTATACATATGGAAGCCCAAGTCACACCATTATCATCAGCATCATGATTATGAGAATGCTTTTGCTAATAATAATAGAATTAATGTAGTATTTTAAGATTTGCAAAGTTTACACACACACACACACACACACACACACACACACACACACAGAGGCTCTCATTTGATCCTCAGAATAAGACTTGTAAGGTCAATGCCAATATTGTCCCCATTTTATTAATGAGAAAACTGAGAATGAGAAAGACTTGTCCAGCCAGAATCAGAGAGCTAGTTAAGTATCTGAGATAATATTTGAACTTAGGTCTTTTTGATTCCAAGTGTGATGTTCTATCCATTCTTCCATTTAATTGATTCTACTTTCATATCTAGTAAATGTTAAGATAAAATGAGAGTAGTGTGATTTCCACTATTAAGACCCTAGTTCCAAAAGAAATTAATTCTATAATACTTTGTACCTCCTTGAAATTTCTAGAGCATTTTGCCAAGTCCTTTCTTGACCCCTATCACATAGCTTCTCTTTTGATCTATGTGTATATGTTCTAAGTCCCACAAAACCACTGTCTTTCAGAATATTACTTCTGAAATCTCATTTTCCCTTAAAACTACCATTACTTCCATGTATGTAGCTCAATATTATAACAACTGACTGAAGAGATTTGCACAGACACTTGTAACTCCTACTAACTTAAAGTATAACAACCTTTTTCCTTTATCTTTACACTGAAGAATATGTACACCAGAATTATAAATTAATCATTAGTGATAGATTTTTAAAAGAGCGTGCTTATTAAAGGAATTAAAGGGAAAATGTTTGTATCTTTTTTTTACATCACTCCCGCTTCTATATCTTTTCCCTTTAATTAGTGAATCATTCTTTTAATAAAGAATGTTAAAAAAAAAAACAAGAAAATGAGTTCAGCAAAAATAACCAATCATGTCTTAAAATATATGCGATAGTACTACAGTGCAGATGTCAACTTACTTTTTAAAGCAATGCCTTTTAATAGTGGAATTTCACAACAGACCAATTCTAGAGTCTTTGACAGAGATACCTTACTTCCTGTAACTAATAATTATTGGGGAATAATCTACTTTGCCCAGATATATAGTCAGTCCTAGTACTACATGCATCCTATTAAGAACACTTGCAGTATTCTTTATCTAAGTCATCTTCATTTTTGTAGTGTTATTTACCATCCATCATAACTCAGAGAAATCTCTGAGGGACTATAGAAAATGCCAAAGTTTAGTAGAAATAAGATCCAGTTGTTGAGAATACAAGATAGATAAACATTTAACAGGCACACAATTAGACACACAGACACACCGAAATATATACAAACATTAATGGATGCATGTCTGAGGATTTGAATTTGTGATGCTGGATAGAGTAGAAAGTCTGGATCATGTCCAGATTAATCTGGTTACTAGTAACCTTTGACATTTTATCTGACATTAAAAATACGAGTATTAAGAGAATGTTTACAAATGAGTAGCATGTCTTGATTATAAATACCTAATCTTCAACTTTCTATCTTGGTCCCTATGAATACATGCTACATACATACACATGTGCATATGTGTGAAGATGTACACATATGTTTATATTTGTTCTTTTAAAGCAATCTTTCAATAGCATAAAAATATACTTTTTTTTTTCTTTCAGGCTGGATAGAGTGGAAAAAATGTAGTAAATTCTATAGTTAAGTACTCAGAGATCACAGAATCATAGAAGCAAAGATCCAAGATACCAGATGTCATTTTACCATGTCATAATCTTTAGTGAATACTCTTAACTGGGTTTCCTGAATCTATATGACAGTATTTATTGGTATTTTCTACATTCTTTCCTATTCTGAAGCTGTCTAACAAAGTCTTCCTATGTATAGATTTCAAAATAGACTTGGATTTAAATGTTATACAATCGTTTTTGTTATAGCAATTGATATTCCTTTAAAGACAGCTAAATGGGGCAGCTAGTTTGCACAATAGAGATACAGTACCAGATTTGGAATCAGGAAGATTCATCTTTCTAATTTAAATCTGATCTTAGAAATCTATTAGCTATTGGGATCACTTAATCCCTATTACTTCAGTTTTCTCATTTTAAAATGACCTAGAGAAGGAAATGGCAAATTATGTATCAAGAAAAGTCAAGCCAAGAAGAATATGAAATGTCTGAAATGACCAAACAACAAATGGAATAAATAATAAGATCAGTACAGAGCAAAGATGATAAATGTAAAAATAAAAAGTATGTTATATATTCAGCAAAATTCTGGATATGTCTAAACTTGTTAATAGAACACAATTCAAATAAACAAATATTAAGGGACTACTTTGTGGAAAGATTAATTTAAATAATCCAATATCCTTACCCTCAAGTATGTATCACAGGGGAGAAAAGTCCCTTCATATACATAAAAATAATGTTATGAAGTAGGATAAATACAGAAGAAAAATTACACAAGAGTAGGTTTTGAGTAGTAGTACTCAATATTTTGTACAGATCTAGAGTCCTTCAGTTTATCTAAACTTTGGCAAAGCCCTCCAAGTAAAATCTTCTGAAATTATTTTTCCTAATGCCTTTAAATAAGCAAAGAAACAAAAAAACCTATAAAATTTATTTAAAGGAAAGAGGGGCAGGGCATGGTTTGAGAAATATTGGTTTAGAGAACCATTCAAACCCAGTGGAATATTTCTGGATCATGGTAAAATCACAGAATTTAGTTGCAGGGATCTTTCAAGTTAACCAAATCATTCTACTGCAGATAATGCCCTCTCTCACAGACATGACAAGGATTATGTAGATTTTGCAGATTATCTCTAAAGAAAACTAATACACTGTTTCCTAAGTAGACTATTTTCAAGTGCATACATTTCTAATTATTTGGAATATTTCCTTACATCATGTCTCAACACGCCTCATTGCAAGTTTCACCAATTTGTTCCTACCTTACCCTATGGGGTGAAACAGAAAAAATCTTATTGCTGTTTCAGTACTGGAAGTGTACTTCCTCTCATTATCTTATTCTATAGAATAAATGTTTCCAGTTTTTTCAACTAATCTTTGTAAGGCAAAAACTCAAGGTTCTTCACCACTACAGTGACTCTTTTGGACATCCTGCAGTTTATTAATACCTTTTATATAAGAAAATATCCAGAAATTAACACATTATAAATTATGGGGCAATTACCAGGGAAAGAGTAGAGGGGTACTAGTATCTCATTGTTGAAATGTAAAATAGAATAGACTGCAATTAATATAATGTGATAAATAGAAAAGGGTAGCAAGATGGTGCATCAGACAGAATGCCAGACTGGGAGACTGGAAGACTGAATTCAAATTTGATACCACTAATTTATATTTTAATATATTTAACATCTACTGGTCATCCTGCCATCTGGGGAAGGGGGTGGGGGGAAAGAGGGGAAAAATTGGAACAAGAGATTTGGCAATTGTCAATGCTGTAAAGTTACCCGTACATATAACCTATAAATAAAAGGCTATTAAATTAAAAAAAAAATTGATACCAGCTGCATGATTTTGAATAAGTCATTTAAACCTATTTGTCTCAGCTTCCTCATCAGTAAAATTAATTGGAAAAGGAATTAGTAAGCCATTATATGATATGTGTCAAAACAAACAAACAAAAAAAATAAGAAAGGAGTCACTAAGAGTCAGACTAAACAATATTTTATATGCTTTCTAACATATGCTGTCAAATTGTTGACATTTACCCCGACACTTACTCTCTTCCCAAAAATGTGAGTTCCTTAAGGGCAGCAAAAACTTCTTTACTTTTTTCTTATCCCTAGCATTTATCACAAATTAAATAGTTAATAAAGCATTAAATAAATGACTGATGATGAAAATGTTCTAGTCTGATAAGATTTCTTTTGAGCTTGACTGCCATCAAATATAACAATAAGCACGCATCTATTAGGCATTTAATATATTTCAGACACTCTTCCATGTACTGAAAATGTTTTTAAAAAGGGGGGGAATAAAAAGGCATAATTAGTCTCTCCCCTCAAGAAGGTCATGTTACAATGCTAACTTTTCCTGCTAGATTTGTGCCATTTGAACATTTGATAAATATGTCATATATGCCTTAATCCAAGTTCCTGAGTACCAGAAGATCAAAAGTACATGTACAGGACAGAAGGGTTTAAAACTAAATTTAAAGAACATTTAATTGAATTCAGACTTAAAGAACAATTGATTACAATACTATATAAACTTTTTGGAAACCTAGGCAAGGCAGGAGTCCAGCCAAATCCCATTTATGACACTGATATGGTGCTGATACCTAAACCAGGAAGAATCAAAACAGAAAGAAAATTGTAAACTATTCTCCCTTATAAATATTGGTGCATAATTGTTAATAAAATATTGCCAAAAAGATTACAGCAATTTATCAACAGAATAATAAAATGTGACCCAGTGGAATTTATACCAGGAATGCAGGACTGGTTCAGTAATATGACAACTATTGGCATAATTGACTATATCAATAAAAAATTAACAAATCATATGATTATCTTAACAGATGCAGAAAATGCTTTTTAAAAAAATACAGTACCTATTCATGCTGAAACACTAGAGAGAACAGTAATAATAAAGTTTTCTTAACATGAGATGTAGCATTTATCTAAAGCCATCAGCAAGCATTATATATAATGGGAATAACTTAGAAGCATTCCCAGTTAGATCAGGGGTTAAACTAGGTTGGTCAGTATCACCACTATTATTCAATAATGTACTAGAAATGGAATAGCAATAAAAAGGAAAAAGAAACTGAAAGAAGTAGAATAGGCAGGGAGAAAATCAAATTATCTTTAAAGATGATATGATGGTATATTTAGAGAATCCTAGAGAATCAACTAAAAACTACTAGAAACAATTATGCCTTTAGCAAAGTTGCATTATTTAAAATAAACTCACATAAATCATTGGTATTTCTATATGTTACCAATAAAGTTCAGCAGCAAGAGATTGAAAAAGAAATTTTATTTCAAATAACTGTAGATAATATAAAATATTTTGGAGTCTGCTTGCCAAAACAAAACTAGGAACCATGTCAACACAATTGCAAAATGCTTCTCAAACAAATAAAATCAGATCTAAACAATTGGAAAAATCAATTGCTCATGGGTTGACTGAGCCAAAATAATAAAAATGACAATTCAATCTAAATTAATTTACTTATTCAATTCCATACCTGTTATAGGCCAGAACTCTTGTACTTGAAACAAGGATTCTTACAAGATGCTAATTAAGTGGAATTAATAATACAATGGTTATCTAGTTTAGCAGGGTGATTAATAGTTCTCTAGTTCAGTACATGGTACTTAGTATTTAATACAATTCTACAAGATTCACATTTATATTGATGTAATTATAATAGAGTATATAATAGCCAGGAAGGACTGAGAGACAGATTCATTCCGTTGTCCACTTTTGTGGTGGCTGGAGGCTGTAGCACAAGTCCCAAGGTATTCAGATACAGATTTATTCATCCCATCTCATACCACTGTGGTGTCAGGGCTCTCCTCCTTTGCCTCTCCGTTGAAAGCAAGACTCCAGAAGCCCTCAAGAAAACTAGCCTGGGTCCCAGGCAAGGAAACTAGATTGTGAAGGAGATAATAAAGGATTTGGACTTTAACACCTGGTTATTCTTGTAGTGATTACTTTGCTGAAAAGAAGGCTAGTCCAGACCCCTACAGAAAACCAACAAGAACATTACATTTTGGCACCCAATGTGGGACTAAAGACCTATATCTGTCACTCAGAAATTAGGGTGAGTACAAAAACAGACAAGAAGGAAACTTTGTTAAAGGCTAAAGTAGTGTTTCAGGTGAAAAATGGGACAAATATTTAGAAAACAGCCTTTTTTTTCACCTCAAGTAAAATGTGTCAAAAGTATAATTAAAAATCATAAAAAAACTAAGGTTTGATTGTAACTTGGGAGGAGATCATTGAACTTTTAGAAACATAATATACACATCTCCTTGATTCTCTAAGGAAAAAGAATTAGATCCAGAGGAGTGGAAGTTAGTAGGAAAGCAATTAAGTGAATATTACAATGATAATGGTCCTGATTCAATCCCTAAAAAAACACTCTATACATATAACTTAATACAACTGGTTTTAAGGAATTATAAAAGTATTAGAATAAGAAAAAAGAAGAAAGTTAAGGAGGGAGAGTATACTGACCAACTAAGTGAAAAGTATGAAGAATTAGACAGAAAAGGAGTTAAGTACAATTCTGATGAAATCAAGGAATGTGGTGCTTCACAGCAGGAACTATTAGGATATTCCCTATCTCATGACCCTCCCTCCTCAATTAACCCTTCATGGGTAGAGTGACAAGGAGGAGGGGATGGGGCAGTGACACAATCAGCATCACTTATGAAGAAGCCTATAACATGATTACAAAATGCACTAGTTAAAGCTTAAAAAAGGACAGGGTATATCTGATTTAACAAAGGCATATCCTGTGATTGAAGAATTTGATTCTTCATGTCACGTCAGGAGAAGATACACTCCTTTTGATCTGGAAATTATTTAAGATTTGAAAAAGGGTTGCACTCTTTATGGGGCTACATTGTCTTATGTTAAGATGGTATTAGAGGATTTTGCTTATGAAATTTTAACCCCTAGAGATTGGAAATCTATAGCAAGGACATGTTTAGAAGTTGGACAAAACTTGTTATGACTTTTGGAGTATAGTGAACTATGTAGAATACAAGCCCAATGAAATAGTCAAACTGGAGTTAATATACAAATTGCCTTTGACCAACTCGCAGGTAAAAGTCAGGATGCAGGCACTTCAATACAGATTAATCACCCTTTGATAGCATATGAGCAAAGTGGTGCTGCTACTGTCAAAGCATGGGACTCCCTCCCAGGAAAAGATAGAGGGGAAGCCTTCACAAAAATAAAGCAAGGTCCAAATGAACTTTTTGCTGATTTTGTGGGACATCTGCAGAAAGCTGTCATATGAACTATTGGTGAAAATGCAGCTACTAGAATTATGATAAAACAATTTGCTAGAGAAAATGCTAATAAGGTTTGTGGAAGAAGCATATGGGGACTACACAAGGATGCTCCTTTAGAGGAGATCTTAAGACGCTGTGCCACAATGAGCCCAAATTCCTTTTATACCTAGACTATGATGCAAAACATGGGAAGACAGGGTCCTTCTTGGCAAGGGAATTCCAGAGAGACTTGTTAATGCTTTCAATGTGGTAAAGTAGGGCATCTGAAAACTCAATGTAGGTATAAAGATAGAGTGAAAAAACAGGATGGGAGAACAAGACCTAAAACTCCATGTCCAAAATGCAATAAGGGCTTCCTCTGGGCATCATAATGTAGATTGATCCAAGGAAATGAGAGGCAAGGCCCAGCTCCAAGACCTCAAACAAAAAATAGGTGAGGCATGATGGCAGCTGAGTTTACACTTGTAGAATCTTTAGAAGTTCAATACTCTGATATGATCAATCAGCAGAGAAGCAATCAGATGGGAGAAAGGGATTACACTTGGGGAGAATACAGGCTTTTTAACCCCAATACTATATAAACTATTTGAAAAAAATAGGGAATTCATGGTACTAATACCTAAACCAGGGAGGTTGAAAACAGGGAAAGAAAATTATAGACCAATCTCCCTAATGAATATTGATGCTAAAATCTTAAATAAGATATTAGCAAAAAGACTACAAAAAAATCATCCTTAGGATAATATACCATGATCAAGTAGGATTTATACCAGGAATGCAGGGCTCGTTCAATATTAGGAAAACTATCAGTATAATTGGCTATATTAATAACCAATCTAACAAAAACCATATGCAATAGATAGATGGAGAAAAAAGCATTTGATAAAATCCAGCATCCATTCCTATTAAAATTTGAGAATATAGGAATAAATTGACTTTTCCTTAAAATAATCAGTAGCATCTATTTAAAACCATCATTAAGCATCATATGTAATGGGGATAAACTGCAACCATTCCCAATAAGATCAGGAGTGAAACAAGGTTGCCCACTATTACCATTAGTATTCAATATTGCATTAGAAATGCTAGCTTTGGCAATAAGAGTTGAGAAAGAGATTAAAGGAATTAGAATAGGTAATGAGGAAACCAAATTATCACTCTTTGCTGATGATATGATGGTATATTTAGAAAACCCCAGAGATTCTACTAAAAAGCTATTAGAAATAATCTGCAACTTTAGCAAAGTTGCAAGATACAAAATAAACCCACATAAATCATCAGCATTCTTATATATCACTAACAAAATCCAACAGTTAGAGTTACAAAGAAAAATTCCATTTAAAGTAACTATTGATAGTATAAAATATTTAGGAATCTATCTGCCAAGGGAAAATCAGAAACTTTATGAGCAAAACTACAAAATACTTTCCACACAAATTAAGTCTGATCTAACCAACTGGAAAAATATTAAGTGCTCTTGGATAGGTCAAGCAAATATAATAAAGATGACAATACTACCTAAAATAATCTATTTATTTAGCGCTATACCAATCTGACTCCCAAAAAATAATTTTAATGACATAGAAAAAAAAATACCAACAAAGTTCATATGGGGAAAAAAAGGTCAAGAATTTCAATGGAATTAATGAAAAAAAATCAAATTAAAGTGGCCTACCTATACCAGATCTAAAATTATATTATAAAGCCTGTTTACTAAAACCATTTGGTATTGGCTAAGAAATAGACTAGTTGATCAGTAGAATAGGTTAGGTTCAAAGGACAAACCAGCCAATAACTTTAATAATCTAGTGTTTGACAAACCCAAAGACCCCAGTTTTGGGGATAAGAACTCATTGTTTGACAAAAATTGCTGGAAAAATTGGAAATTAGTATGGCAGAAACTAGGCATTGACCCACACTTAACACCATTCACCAAGATAAGGTCAAAATGGGTTCATGACCTAGGCATAAAGAATGAGATTATAAACAAACTAGAGGAACATAGGATGGTTTACATCTCAGGCCTGTGGAAGAGGAAGGAATGTATGACCAAAGAAGAACTAGAGATCATTATTGATCACAAAATAGAAAATTTTGATGATATCAAATTAAAAATTTTGTACAAACAAAACTAATGCAGAGAAGATTAGAAGGGAAGCAATAAATTGGGAAAACATTTTTACAATCAAAGTTTCTGATAAAGGCCTCATTTCCAAAATATATAGAGAATTGACTCTAATTTATAAGAAATCAAGCCATTCTCCAATTGACTAATGGTCAAAGAATATGAACAGACAATTCTCAGATGAAGAAATTAAAACTATTTTAGCCATATGAAAATATGCTCCAAATCATTATTAATCAGAGAAATGCAAATTAAGCCAACTCTGAGATACCACTACACACCTGTCAGATTGGCTAAGATGACAGGAAAAGAACAATGATGAATGTTGGAGGGGATGCGGGAAAACTTGGACACTGATGCATTGTTGGTGGAGTTGTAAATGAATCCAACTATTTTGGAGAGCAATCTGGAATTATGCCCCAAAAGTTATCAAACTGTGCATTTGATCCAGCAGTGTTACTACTGGTCTTATATTCCAAAGAAATTTTAAAGAAGGGAAAGAGACCTGTATGTGTAGAATGTTTGTAGCAACCCTCTTTGTAGTGGTCACAAACTGGATGCCCATCAATTGGAGAATGGCTGAATAAATTGTGGTATATGAATATTATGGAATATTATTGTTCTGTAAGAAATAACCAACAGGATGATTTCAGAAGGGCCTGGAGAGACTTACATGAATTGAAGCTGAGTGAAATGAGCAGAACCAGTAGATTATTTATTATACACTTCAACAACAATACTATATGAAGATCAATTCTGATGGGCCTGACCCTTTTCAATAATGAGATGAACCAAATCAGCTCCAATAGAGCAGTAATGAATTGACCCAGCTATACCCAGCAAAAAACAAAAGGAAACAAAACAAAAAAAAAACCAAAAAACTCTGGGAGATGACTTTGAATCACTACATAGAATTGCCAATCCCTCTACCTTTGCCTGCCTACATTTTTGATTTCCTTCACAAGCTAATGATACACTATTTCAAAGTCTGATTTTTTTTGAACAGCAAAATAACTGTTTGGACATGTGTACTAATATTGTTTTTAATTTCTATTTTAACATATTTAACATATATTGGTCAACCTGTCATCTGGGGGAGGCAGTAGGGGGAAGGAGGGGAAAAATTGAAACAAAAGGTTTGGCAATTGTCAATGCTATAAAATTACCCATACATATAACTTGTAAATAAAAACGTATAATAAAAAAAGAATATACTGGTGGATGAGTGGAATAGGTTAGGTATAAAAAAAACACAATAATCAATAACTATAGCAATCTCTAATTTTGACCAAATTAAGTTAAAATGCTTTTACAAAGACAAAACCAATACAGCCAAGATTAGAAGGAAACTGGGAAAACAATTTTTACAGCCAGTGCTTCTGATAAAGACCTCATTTATAAACTACAAAGAATTGAGTCAAATGTATAAGAACATGAGTCATTCTCCAATGGTCAAAGTATATGAATAGATCATTTTATCTGATGAAATTAAAGCTATATATAGTCATATAAAAATTCTCTAAATCACTATTGATTAGAAAAATGCAAATAAAAACAACTCTGAGATACCACCTCACCCTTATTAGATTGGCCAAGATAACAGTAAAAGATAATAATGGATGTGTGGAAAAAATAGAACATAAATGCATTGCTGATAAATTTGTGGATTAATCCAATCATTGTGGAGAGCCATTTGGAATTATGAAGAGGAGATATTCAGAAGTACCACTACTGCAACTGTAACCCAAAGAGATCAGAAAAGAAGGGAAAGGACCCAAAATGTGCAGAAATGTTTGTAGTAGCTCTTTTTTAAGTGGCAAGGAATTCAAAAATTACTGGATATTCATCCATTGCAGAATGGATGAGTAAGTAGATGAAAGTAATGAAATATTATTGTTCTATCAAAAATGATAAATAGGCTAATTTCAGAAAAGCCTGGAAAACAAAATCTACATGAAATGATGCTAAGTGAACCAAGTAGAAATCATTATATATAGCAAAAGCAAGACTGTGTTTCTCAACTATGACAGACTTTTATCTCTTCTCAGCAATTCCAATAAACTTTGGGTGGAAAATTCCATCTGCATCCACAGAGAGAAGTATGGAGACTAAATGGGGATTGACACATACTGTTCTTATCTGTTTTCCTTCTGTTTTTTTTTTTCCTGTCTTTGTCATGGTTTTTCCATTTCCTTCTGATAATTCTCTCTGAACATAACTCATATGGAAATATGTAAGATATGAATTTACATATATAACCTATATATATATATATATACATGAATATTTATACTACATGTGCAAGCACAAATTCATAGAAGTGTTCCTTTCAAATTGACACTGAACCATTAATGACTACTTTTCAAATCCAGCTATTCAAATTGGTTTCAAACCTACCTCAGTATATTTATAGTTTTTACCACATCTCTCTATGTTTTTCTACAAGAATAGTATAGGGCAATTTGACATTGCACAAATGAACTCCAGATGACTGATTTGACCGAAATTGTGGCATAATTTTTGGAACAATTCTACCACCAGTTATAGAGACACAATGAGAAATGTTATCTTACTAGGGCTTCACTATGTGGGAGCAATCTGCATTATTACTGGTGTTTACATAACAAATACACAAAGTATATATACACATAAATTTAGGGATATAGGAATTAGAAGATAATTGAATTATTAAGATCATTCTGTCCTTTCTAAAAGAGATAGAGAGGGAAGGAGAGATGGAGGGAAAGAGAAATGAAGGAAGAAAGTAAAAAAGGAAGAAAACAAAGAAGAAAGGGAAAAGGACACGGGGAGAAGGAGAAGGAGAGAGAAAAAAGAAGGATGGAGAAGTAAGAGAGGGAAGGAAGATAAAGAAAATGAAGGAGATAGGAAGACCAGAAAATATATAATACTTTATAAACAAATCCCATACCACGCTTTCATCACAGAAAAACGCCTTATTTTTTTTTAAATAGCTTTTTATTTACAAGTTAAATGCATGGGTAATTTTACAGCACTGACAATTGCCAAACCCTTTGTTCCAATTTTTCCCCTCCTTCCTCCCACCCCCTCCCTCAGATGGCAGGATGACCAGTAGATGTTAAATATATTAAAGTATAAACTAGATACACAATAAGTATACATGACCAAACCGTTATTTTGCTGTACAAAAAGAATTGGACTCTGAAATAGTGTACAATTAGCCTGTGAAGGAAATCCAAAATGCAGGTGGACAAAAATAGAGGGATTGGGAATTCGATGGAATGGTTCTTAGTCACCTCCCAGAGTTATTTCTTTTTTTGTTGTTTTGTTTTTTGTTTTTTGTTTTTTTTTGTTTCTTGATATTTTTTTTTATATTAACTTTTATTGACAGAATTCATGCCAGGGTAATTTTTTTACAACATTATCCCTTGCACTCACTTCTGTTCCGATTTTTCCTCCATCTCCATCCCTCCCTAGATGGCAAGTAGTCCTATATATTTGAATATGTCCTAGTATATCCTAGATACAGTGTATGTGTGCAGATCAAACAGTTTTCTTGTTGCACAGGGAGAATTGGATTCAGAAGGTAGAAATACCGGGAAGAAAAACAAAATGCAAACAGTTTACATTCATTTCCCAGTGTTTTTCTTTGGGTGTAGCTGCTTCTGTCCATCATTGATCAATTGAAACTGAATTAGCTCTCTTTGTCAAAGAAATCCACTTCCATCAGATTACATCTTCATACAGTATCGTTGTTGACATATATAAAGATCTCTTAGTTCTGCTCATTTCACTTAGCATCAGTTCATGTAATTCTCTCCAAGCTTCTCGTATTCATCTTGCTGGTCATTTCTTACTAGAACAATAATATTCCATAACATTCTATATACCACAAGTTACCCAACCATTCTCCAATTGATGGGCATCCACTCCATTCCAGCTTCTAGCCACTACTGTAACAGGGCTTCCACAAACATTTTGGCACATACAGGTCCCTTTCCCTTCTTTAGTATCTCCTTGGGGTATAAGCCCAGTAGAAACACTGCTGGATCAAAGGGTATGCACAGTTTGATAACTTTTTGGCATAATTCCAGATTGCTCTCCAGAATGGTTGGATTTGTTCACAGCTCCACCAACAATGTATCAGTGTCCCAGTTTTCCCGCATCCACTCCAACAATCATCATTATTTTTCCTGTCATCTTAGCCAATCTGACAGGTGTGTAGTGGTATCTCAGAGTTATCTTAATTTGCATTTCTCTGATTAATAATGATTTGGAATACTCTTTCATATGAGTGGTAATGATTTCAATTTCATCATCTGAAAATTGTCTGTTCATATCTTTTGACCATTTATCAATTGGAGAATGGCTTGTTTTTTTATAAATTAGAGTCAGCTCTCTATATATTTTAGCAATGAGGCCTTTATCAGAACCTTTAACTGTGAAGATGTTTTCCCAGTTTGTTGCTTCCCTTCTAATCTTGTTTACATTAGTTTTGTTTGTACAGAAGATTTTTAATTTGATGTACTCAAAATTTTCTTTTTGTGATCAATAATGGTCTCTAGTTCGTCTTTAGTCACAAATTTCTTCCTCTTCCACAAGCCTGAGAGATAAACTATCCTATGTTCCTCCAATTTGTTTATAATCTCGTTCTTTATGTCTAAATCATGGACCCATTTTGATCTTATCTTGGTATATGGTGTTAAGTGTGGGTCCATGCCTAATTTCTGCCATACTAATTTCCAGTTATCCCAGCAGTTTTTGTCAAATAATGAATGCTTATCTCAAAAGTTAGGATCTTTGGGTTTGTCAAACACTAAATTGCTACAGTTGACTATTCTGTCTTGTAAACCTAACCAGTTCCACTGATCAACTAATCTATTTCTTTGCCAATACCAAATGGTTTTGGTGACTGCTGCTTTATAATATAGTTTTAGATCAGGTACAGCTAGGCCACCTCCATTTGATTTTTTTTTCATTAATTCTTTTGAGATTCTTGACCTTTTATTATTCCATATGAATTTTGTTGTTATTTTTCCTAGATCATTAAAATATTTTCTTGGAAGTTTGATTGGTATAGCACTAAATAAATAGATTAGTTTAGGGAGTATTGTTATCTTTATTATATTCGCTCGACCTATCCAGGAGCACGTGATATTTTTCCAATTGTTTAATTCTGACTTTATTTGTGTGGAAAGATTTTTTGTAATTTAACTCATATAATTCCTGACTTTCCTTTGGTAGATAGATTCCCAACTATTTTATGCTGTCAACAATTATTCTGAATGGAATTTCTCTTTGTATCTCTTGCTGTTGGATTTTGTTGGTGATGTATAAAAATGCTGAGGATTTATGGGGATTTATTTTATAACCTTCAACTTTGCTAAAGTTATGGATTATTTCTAATACTTTTTCGTAGAATCTCTAGAGTTCTCTAAGTATACCATCATATCATCTGCAAAGAGTGATAGTTTGGTTTCCTCACTGCCTATTCTGATTCCTTTAATCTCTTTCTCGACTCTTATTGCCGAGACTAGTGTTTCTAATACAATATTGAATAATAATAGTGACAGTGGGCAACCTTGCTTCACTCCAGATCTTACTGGGAAAGGTTCCAATTTTTCTCCATTGCATATGATGCTTACTGACGATTTTAAATATATGTTCCTTTCTATTTTAAGAAAAAGTCCATTTATTCCTATACTCTCAAGTGTTTTTATTAGGAATGGATGTTGGATTTTATCAAATGCTTTTTCTGCATCTATTGAGATGATCATATGGTTTTGTTAGTTTGCTTATTGATATAGTCAATTATGCTAATAGTTGCCTAATATTGGCCACCCCATTCCTGTTCCACTTGGTCATGTGTATTATCCGGGGTATTTTCTGTAATCTTCTTGCTAATATTTTATTTAAGATTTTAGCATCGTATTCATTAGAGATTGGTCTATAATTTTCTTTCTTGTTTTCACCTATCTGGTTTAGGTATCATACCATATATGTGTCTTAAAAGGAGTTTGGAATCCTTCAGTCCTATTTTTTCAAATGTTTATAGCATTGGGGTTAATTGTTCTTTAAATGTTTGGTGGGAATTATATCCCAAAGGTTATAAAGAAGGGAAAGGGCCTGTATTTTGGAATGTTTGTGCAGCCCTTTTGTAGTGGCTAAAACTGGAAACTAATGGATGTCCATCAGTTGGAGAATGGCTGATAAATTGGAATATAATATTTAATTCTGTTCTTAAAAAGACCAACAGGATTTTCAGAAAGCCCTGGAAGACTTGGAACTGATGCTAGTAAAAGGCAGGACCAGGGTCATTATATCTTCAACAACAATCTATTTGTGCCGTTCTGATGGACCTGGCCATCCTCAGCAATAGATCAAAAATCATTTCCAATGGGCAGTAATAACTGCCAGCTATGCCCAGAGAAAGAACTCTGGAGATGACTAAAAACCATTACTTTAATTCCCAATCCATTTTAAACCTGCATTTTTTTTCCTTCACAAGCTAATTTAAATATTTCAGAGAATGATTCTTTTGACAGCAAAAAACATTTTTCATTATATTATTTTCTTTTATATTTTAATGTATTAACATCTATGGTCATCCTGCCATTAGGGGGGGGGTGGGGGTAGGAGGTGAAAAATTGGAACAAGAGGTTTGGCAATTGTTAATGCTGTAAAGTTACCCCTGCATATATCCTGTAAATAAAAGGCTATTAAATAAAAAATAAATAAATAAATGTTTGGTAGAATTCAAATGTAAATCCATCTGTCCTATTTTTTTCTTAGGGGTTGGTTTGTTTTTTCTATTTTCTTTTCTAAGATGGGACTGTTTAGGATATTTATTTCTTCCTCTGTTAATCTGGGCAAACTATACTTTTGAAGGTATTCTTCCATTTCATTTACATAGTTGAATTTATTGCCATAAAGTTGGGCAAAGTAATTCCTAACTATTGCTCTAATTTCCTCTTCATTAGTGGCGAGTTTTCCCTTTTCATTTTTAAGACTAACAATTTGATTTTCCTCTTTCCTTTTTTTTAATCAGATTTCTAAGGTTTTGTCTATTTTGTTGGTTTTCTGAACCAAATCCCGTTTTATTAATTAATTCAATAGTTTTTTCTTTCAATTTTTTGTCTCTCCTTTTGTTTTTAGAATTTCAAGTTTGTGTTTGACTGGGGTTTTAATTTTTCCTTTTCTAGCATTTTTATTAAGCCCAATTCGTTGACTTTCTCTTTCCTACTTTATGCAAGTAACCTCAGAGATATAAATTTCCCCTTTTACTCTTTGGCTGCATCCCCACATTTTGATATGATGTCTCATTATTGTTTTTCTTAGGTAAAGTTATTAATTATGTCTATGTTTGCTGTTTCAATATTCTTTGTATAGATTATTTAGTTTCAATTATTTTTTACTTTTGTTTTTTTTGAGTGTAATTTTTATTGGTCTGAAAAGATTTCACTTTTTCTCCTTACTACATTTAGTTTGAGATTTTTTTGTCCTAAATGGTCTATTTTTGATAGGTTCCATGAACTGCTGAAAAGAAATTACTCCTTTCCTTTTTATTTCTCAGAAGTCATCATATCTAACCTGTATTCTTTTCCTCTTTGCTTTTCTTATTTTTTTGTGTTTTTTTATTAATTTTTAGGTTGAGATCTTCCACTTTATAGTTTTGCTATCTTTTCTTCTTCAGCCCTCTTAATTTTCTTTTAAAATTTAGATGCTACACCACTTGGTGCATTTTTTAATATTGATATTGCTTCATTATTTATTACCCTTTGGAATGTGCCCTTCCTTATCTCTTTTCATTAGATCAATTTTTTTTGTGATCTGAGATCAGGATGGCTCCCTCGGCTTCACCTAAGCATAAGTAGATTTTCCATCCTTTTACCTTTATTCTGCATTATTCCTGCTTGGTCTGTTTTCCTATAAACAAAATTGTAGGATTCTGGTTTTAATCCATTCTTAATCTCTTCCTCTTTTGGGAGTTTACCCCGTTCATATTTATGGTTAAAATTACCAATTCTGTTTACTTCCATCTTGTTCCCCTAGCTTTCTCCTTCTTTCACCCTTACCCCCCCTTCCCAGTATTAAACTTGTGGCACCACTTGCTTCTCACGCCCTCCTTTTAGTATCCCTCCTCCCCACCTTAGGTTCCCCCCTATCTTACTCCTTTCCCTCCAGTTTCTGTATTACCTTCTGTTAGCTTATTCCTTCCCTTTTTCACTTTTCCCTTCTCCTTTTCAATGAAATGGGAGGAATTTCATATATGAATAAATTCAAAAGTTTTCTCTTAAAGTCAATTCTTATGATCAAATCCCACTATATTCATCCCCTCCATTCTTTCTCTCAGATATAATAGGTTTCCTTTCCTCTTTGTAAGATATGTACCCCCCTTTCCCTTTTTCTGATACAATGTCCTTTCCACCTCTAATTTCTAGAACAAGGTAACATGTATTTTTTATACATCTTTACAGCAGAAATATAGTTCCCAAGATTTCTTTTTACCTTTTTAGGTTTTTCTTGAGTTCTATATTTGCAGATCAAAGTTCTTGTTAAGTTCTGGTTTTTTCACCAAAAATAGGTGAAAGTCACTTATTTCGTTGAATGACCATCTTCTGCCCTTGAAAAAGATGCTCATTCTGGCTGGGGAAGTTATTTTTGGTTGCATACTGAGTTCTTAGCCTTTTGGAATACCATATTCCATGCCCTTCAGTCTTTTAATGTGGATGCTGCTAGATCTTGGGTGATCCTTATTGTGGTCCTCTATATCTGAATTGGGTTTTTCTAGCCACTTGGAGTATTTTTTCCTTTGTTTGAGGGTTCTGGCATTTGGTCACTATATTTCTTGGTGTTTTGATTTTAGAATCCCTTTCAATGGGTGATTGATGAATCCTTTCAATGTCTATTTTACCCTCTGTTTCTATGACTTCTGGGCAGTTCTCTTTGATAATTTCCTGGAAGATAGTGTCCAGGCTATTTTTTTCATCGTATTTTTCTGGGAGTCCAATGATTCTCTGATTGTCTCTCCTAGACCTGTTTTCCAGGTCTGTTGTTTTCCCCAGAAAGTATTTCACATTTTTCTCCATTGTTTGGTTTTTTTGGTTTTGCTTGACTGATTCTTCTTGTCTCCTCAAGTCATTCGATTCCATTTGTTCTATTCTTATTTTCAATGAAGTGTTTTCTTCACTCACTTTTTAAATATCTTTTTCTAATTGTCCAATTTGTTCTATGGAATGTTTTTCCATTTCTCCAATTTTATTCTTTAGAGAGCTATTTTCTGTTTCCAGTTCACTAATCCTATTTTTCAAGGATTTGTTTTCTTTATCCACTCTGTCTTTAAATGACTGGAATGACTTCTCCAGTCTCTCTTGCCAAGCCTCCCTCTCCTTTTCCCATTTTTCTTCTAGCTCTCTTGTGAGAGCCTTTTTAATTTCTTCTATGAGATTCATCTGTGCTGAGGAACAGATGATTGCCTCCTTTGGGGATTCACCTGGAGATAATCTGTTTTTAGTCTCCTCAGGGTTTGCAGTCTGTTCTCTGTCTGTATAAAATTTGTCAATCGTTAAAGTCTTTTTTAACTTTTTGCTCATTTTGTCAGAGAAGAATCAGAGACAAACTAGCAAAGAAAAAAAAGGGAAAAAACCCCAAATGGATTCTGCTTTTTGGGGGGAGGGGCTGGGTGGCATTACCAAACTTCCTCTACAGACTGAGGGGGCAGCAGCAAGGCACTAGCAGGACTGTGCTGCGCCTGCGCTCTGAGACTCTGAGAGCGTGCTGAGATGCTGTGGGGAAGGGGTGGCCGGTCTCAAGGAACTCCAGCTGTTTGGGGTTGTATTCTTCACCCCTGGTGTTTTTAGCTTCTCTGCTGGGCTACTGACTTGTTGCCAGGGCAAAGTATCCAAGCTTGTAGCGAAGCTCTCCCCACAGAGACGGCTGAGATCACACCCCAACCCCCTTGGGTCTGCTCGGCTGTGAGCTGTCTGCCGAGCTCCTGCTGCCGCTGCCCTCAACCTGTGCCCGATCTAAAACCGTCCCGCCCTCGAGCAAAAACAGATCTTTCCTGGCAAATCTCAAGGATGTCTTCTCTTGGTAACTGTTTGTGGGTTTTTTTTTTCAGTCAGGCATTAATTCAGAGGCTTGTAATGAGATGGATTCTGAGAGAAAATGCAGAGCTTACACCGCTGTGTGCCTCCTCACCGCCATCTTGGCCGGAAGTCCCTCCCAGAGTTATTTCACTGGGTGTAACTGGTTCAGTTCATTACTGCTCCATTGGAACTGATTTGGTTCATCTCATTGCTGAGGATGTCCAGGTCCATCAGAATTGATCATCATATAGTATTGTTGTTGAAGTATATAATGATCTCCTGGTCCTGCTCATTTAACTCAACATCAATTCATGTAATTCTCTCCAGACCTTTCTGAAATCATCCTGTTGGTCATTTCTTACAGAACAGTAATATTCCATAATTTTCATATACCACAATTTATTCAGCCATTCTCCAATAATGGGCATCTACTCAGTTTCCAGTTTCTGGCCACTACAAAGAGGGCTGCTACAAACATTCATGCACATACAGATCCCTTTCCCTTCTTTATGATCTCTTTGGGATGTAAGCCCAGTAGTAAAACTGCTGGATCAAAGGGTATGCCCAAAGGTATGCTGGATCAAAAGTTTGATAACTTTTTGAGCATAGTTCCAAATTGCACTCCAGAATGGTTGGATGTATTCCACCAACAATGTATTAGTGTCCCTGGTTACCCACATCCCCTCCAACATTCTGCATTATTTCCCCCTATCATTCTAGCCAGTCTGACAGGTATATAGTGGTATCTCAGAGTTGTCTTAATTTGCATTTTTCTGATTAATAATGATTTGGAGCATATTTTCATATGGCTAGAAATAGTTTCAATTTCTTCATCTGAAAATTATCTGTTCATATCCTTTGAATATCATTTATTAATTTGGAGAATGGCTTGATTTCTTACAAATTAGAGTCAATTTTCTATATATTTTGGAAATGAGTCCTTTATCAGAACCACTGAATGTAAAAATATTTTCCCAGTTTATTCTTCCCTTCTAATCTTGTCTGCATTAGTTTTGTTTGTAGAAAAACTTTTCAGTTTGATATAATCATTTTTTTTTTATTTTGTGATCAGTAATGATCTCTAGTTCTTCTTTGGTCATAAATGCCTTCTTCTTCCACAGGTTGGAGAGGTAAACTATCCTGTGTTCCTCTAATTTATTTATAGTCTCATTCTTTATGTTTAGATCATGAACCCATTTTGACCTTATCTTGGTGTATGGTGTTAAGTGTGGGTCGATGCCTAGTTTCTGCCATAGAAAAACACCTTTTCAAGGTCAAGGGGATCCAGCTTTCAAAAGAAAGAAATAAACAATCTTTATGCTATTTTTTGTTAGTGGTCATTGTATTTTTTACTTCAGAATCAAGCATAGTTTATAACTTCTTTTCTTATAATGGAAATGGATTGATATCAAAATTAAAGTTAATCTTTTAAAAATTCCTTGAGTACAAAATAGTCTTTTAAATAATTCAGTATTTGCTTCCCTGACCCTTCACTACCTAGCTGAGAATAATACTGAGTCTCAACACAACCATAAGAATATTTGAGTATTTCCTGTCAATCTTTAAAATAAATCCTTAACTCTTTTGTTAGCATTTGTCTGAAATTACATATTAATCTGTTGTGTTGATAATGTTCACTCATTCGATCATGCCAAACTCTTTGTGGGTTGTCTTGGCAAAAAAACTGGAGAGGTTTTCCATTTCACTCTCCAGTAGATTAAGAGGAATAGAGGTGACTCACCCATTCTAGTAAGTCACATTTGATGTCACATTTGAACTCAGGTCTTCCTTATTCTAAACATAGCACTCTATTCATTGAGCCATCTTAGCTCTATTAAAATATTACAGTTTTAACTCTTTTTTATTCTTTTTAAAAATGTATATTTTAATATACATTGCTTTATGAATCATGTTGGGAGAGAAAAACCAAAACAAAAGAGAAAAACCATGGGAAGGAAAAAAAAAAAGAAGTGAGTACAACGTGTTGATTTATATTCAATCTCCATAGTTCTTTTTCTGGATGCACTTTCTGTTCAGAGTCTATTGGGATTGTTTTGGATCACTCAACCAACCACTGAGAAAAACCAAGTTTTAAATAGTTGATCACCTAAAGGCATTATCTAAAGGCCTATGCCCAGACCTTTCTAAAATTGGTTTGTTCATAATTTTTAATAGAACAATAATATCCCATTGCCTTCATACCAAAACTTATTCAACAATTGCCCAATTGATGGGCATCTAAACATTTTCCAATTCTTTGACACCAGAAAAAGAGGTACAACAAACATATTTGCACAAGGGGGTCCTTTTCCCTCCTTTATGATTTCCTTGGAATACATACTCAGTAGTGGTACTGCCAGGTAAAAGAGTATGTACAGATTTATAACTTTTTGAGCATAATTCCATATCAATCTCCAGATTGGTTAGATTATTTCACAACTCCACCAAAAATTAATGTGCCCCAGGTTTGATATATCACTTCTAACATTTATCATTATATTTTCCTTTAATTTTAGCCAAACAGAGGTACAAGGTGATACCTCAGAGTTGTTTTAATTTGCATTTCTCTAATCTGTAATTTTTTAGAGAATTTTTTCATATAACTACAGATGGCTTTAATTTCATCATATAAAATTGTCTGTTCATATGCTTTGACCATCTATCAAATGAGGCATGACTTGTGTAATTGTGTTAAATTTATAAGAATAAATTTTGGAAATTGGACTTTTATCAGAAACACTGGTTATAAAGAATTTTCCCCAGCTTTATACTTCCATTTTAATATTGTTTCTGTTCCTTTTGTTTGTGCAAAATCTTTTTTAATTTAATGTAATCACAGTTGTCCATTTTGTCTTTAATAATTTTCTTTAATTCTTCTTTGGTCAAAAATTCCTTCCTTCTCCAAAGATCTGATAGGTAAATTATACCTTGCTACTTATTAGGTTATGGTATTATCATTTATACACAAATCATGTCCCCATTTTGACCTTATTTTGGTATGGGGTGCGAGAGGTAGGTGTATGCCAAGTTTCTGACATTATTTTCCAGGTTTCCCAGCAATTTTTGTTAAATAATGAGTTCTTCCAGAAGCTGGAATTTGGAGATTTATCAAATGTTCAATTATTATAAGTCTTAACTATTGTACTGATGGTATCTAATTTATTCAATTTATCCATCAATCTACTTTCTTAGCTAGTACCAAATGGTTTTGAGGACTGCTGCTTTATAATATAGTTTTAGATTTGATACTTTTAAGCCATCATCCTTGGTATTTTTTCTTTATTAATTCCCTTCATATTCTTGACCTTTAGTTCTTCCAGATTGATTTTGTTATTATTTTGTCTATTTCTATAAAACAATTCTTGAAGTTTTATTGGCATGGCACTGAACAACAAGATCAATTTGGGCAGAATTGTCATTTTTATTGCAGTAACCATAAGCAATTGATATTATCCAATTGTTTGGATCTAACTATTTGAGAAGTGTTTTGTAATTGTAGTCATATAGTTCTTCAGTTTGTCTTGGCAGGTAGACACACAAAATATTTTATTTTGTCTACAGTTATTTTAAATGGTCTTTCTTTTTCTCTCATTTGCTCATAGACTTTATCAATGATATATGGAGATGCTGATGATTTATGGAGGTTTATTTTATCCTGCAACTTTGCTAAAGATTTTGTTTACAGTTAGTTTTTCAATGCTTTTCTAGGATTCTCACAGTATATCATGATAAGATAATCAAAGAATGACAATTTTATGTTCTCATTGCCTAATTTAAGTCATTTTATTGCTAAATTCAACATTTCTAGCACAATGCTGAATAGCATGGTGATGATGGGCATCCTTGTTTCAATCTTGATCTTATGGAAATGTATCCAGGTTCTCTCCATTACAAATAAAGTTTGCTGTTGCTTTTAGATAGATACTGATTATTTTAAGGAAAGATCCCTTTATCCCTATGCTCTCCAATGATTTTAATAGGAATGGGTACTGTATTTTGTCAAAAGCTTTTGCTGCATCTATTGAGATAATCATATGATTTCTTTGGGTTTTGTTGTTGCTATGGTTGATTATGGGAAGAGTTTTCTTGATATTGAATGAACCCTGTATTTCTGGTATAAATCTCACTTGATCATAATGTATTATCCTGCTGATAAATTGCTGTAATCTCTTTGCCAATACTTTATTTAAAATTTTGGGATCGATATTCATTAGGGAAATTGGTCTCGGTTTTCTCTCTGTGTTTGAGCTCTTCCTAGTTTAGGTATCAGTACAATATTTGTGTCAAATAAGTAATTTGGCAGTTCTTCTTCTTTACCTATTTTTCCAAATAGTTTACATAGTGTTGGAATTAATTATTTTTTAAATATTTAGTAAAATTCACTAGAGAATCTATCTGGCCCTAGAAATTTTTTTTAGTGTGTTCATTAATGGCTTATTCAATATCTTTTTCTAAAATGTGATTACTTAAGTAATTTATTTCCTCTTCTATTAATCTGAATTTATATTTTTGTAAATATTCATCCATTTTTGGTTAGATTGTTGGATTTGCTGCCATACATCTGGGCAAAATAGCTCCTAATTATTACTTTAATTTCTTTTTTCATTAGTGTTAGTTCGCCCTTTTCATTTTGAATGCTGGTAATTTGATTTTTTTCTTCCCTTTTTCTAATTAAATTAATGAAAGGTTTTTCTATCTAGTTGATTTTTTCATAAAAACCAACTCTTACTTTTATTAATTAGTTGAGCAGTTTTCTTATTTTCTCCTTTGAATTTCAGAACTTCTAATTTAGCATTTAATTGTAGGGTTGTAATATGTTCTTTTTATAGCTTTTTTTAGATGCACAACCAATTCATTGATCTCCTCTTTCTCTATTTTATTCATGTAGTTGATTTAGAGATAAAAACTTTCCCCTGAAAACTACTTTGGTGGAATTCCATAAGTTTTTGTAAATTGTCTCATTAGTGTCATATGGATTGTTTCTGTGATTTGTTGTTTGATCCACTCTTTTTTAGAATTATATTATTTAATTTCCAATTAGTTTTTAGTCTATCTTTCCCTGGTTGTAACCTTTGGTTCTTTGCCTTCCAAAATATGGTATACTTTGTCATGGAAGCTGCCAGATTCTGGGTAATCCTGACTGGTGCCCCTTGAGTTTTGAATTGTTATTGTTTGGAAGTTTGCAGTATTTTTTTCCTTGAGCTTGTAATTCTAGAATTCTGCAACAATGTTTCTTGGGATTTTACTTCTGGGATCTCTTTCTTAAGAATATGGATGGATTATTTCAATGAGTATTTCCCCTCTGTTTCTAGAATATTGGGACAGTTTTCCTTGATTAGCTCTTGAAGAATGCTATCCAAGCTCTTTTTTTTGGTGATAGCCTTCTGATAGGCCAATAATGTTAAATTGTCTCTTCTGAAACTACTTTCCAGGTGGATATTTTTCCATTGCTATATTTCATATTTTATTCTATTTTTTCATTCTTCTTAATTTGATTCTTGCTGTCCTAATAGAGTGATTAGCTTCCATTTGTACCTTGTAGTTTTTAATATGTGATTTTCTTCAGTTAGTTGTTTTTTTTTTTTTAATCTCCTTTTCCATTTGGGTAATTCTAATTTTGAAGATGTTATTTTCTTCAGTCATTTCTTTCTCTCTCTCTCTCTCTCTCCTTTTTTTTTTTTTTTTTTTTGCCTTTGGCCAATTATAATTTTTAAAGGAATTTTTTGCTTCATACATTTTTTTTTCTTCCTTTTCCAGGTTGCTGACTCTCTCATGCATACTTCTCACTTCCTTTCTGATTTTTTCTTCTCTCTCACTTATTTGCCTTTTAAAGTCTTTTATGAGCACTTCCAAGAAGCCTCTCTGGCTTAGGATCAATATGTATCACTTTTTGAGATTTCCTCTGTGGACATTTTGTCCTCATCCAACATGGTTTTTTGGTCTTTTTTATCACCATAGTAGCTTCCATTGGTCAAGATTCTTTTCTGTTTCTTGTTCATTTTCTTTCCTTTTTTATGCTATTTCCTCTTTTTTTACTTTTATTGTTGAGCTCTGCCCCTGAGATAATGGGGGTGCTTTCCCAAGCTTCTTGTGAAGCTTCTGAGCCTTGACTGACAGCACAGGGGCCCCTTGTTTTTGCAGGAGGTAATCATGCTTGCTCTTTTCAGGAAACAGATTGATTTCCCAGAGTTTGCTTTCTCAGCTGGAGTCTGTCCCACTGATCTGCTTCTCTACTGAGCCAGGACTGAAAGTCTTAGGTTCTGATTTGCTGTGATTAAGATCTTCTCTTAGTGGCTTTAGCAGATTGTGTCTGACCTGGACTGACCACCCTTTTCACTTCAGTGAAAAATAAAAGGAGAGATCAATAAAATTGAAAGTAAAAAAACTAATGAATTAATTAATAAATCTAAGAGTTGGTTCTATGAAAAAACCAACAAAATAGACAAACCCTTAGTAAATCTGATTAAAAAAAGGAAAGAGGAAAATCAAATTGTTAGTCTTAAAAATGAAAAGGGAGAACTCACCACTAATGAAGAGGAAATTAGAAAAATAATTAGGAATTACTTTGCCCAACTTTATGCCAATAAGTTCAACAACTTAAATGAAATGGAAGAATAACTTCAAAAATATAGCTTGCCCAAATTAACAGAGGAAGAAGTAAATATCCTAAATAGTCCCATTGTAGAAAAAGAAATAGAACAAGCTATTAACCGACTCCCTAAGAAAAAATCCCCAGGATCAGATAGATTTATATATGAATTCTACCATTCAACAAATTCAAACATTTAAAGAACAATTAACTCCAATGCTATATAAACTATTTGAAAAAACAGGGACTGAAGGAGTTCTACCAAATTCCTTTTATGACACAGACATGATACTGATACCTAAACCAGGTAGGCTGAAAACAGAGAAAGAAAATTATAGACCAATCTCCCTAAGGAATATTGATGCTAAAATCTTAAATAAGATATTAGCAAAAAAACTACAGGAAATTATTCCAAGGTTAATATACCATGATCAAGTAGGATTTATACCAGGAATGCAAGGCTAGTTCAATATTAGGAAAACTATTAGCATAATCGACTATATCAATAACCGAACTAACAAAAAACATGATCATCTCGATAGATTCAGAAAAAGCATTTGATAAAATCCAACATCCATTTCTAATAAAAACACTTGAGAGTGTAGGAATAAATGAACTTTTTCTTAAAATAGTCAAGAGCATATATTTAAAACCATCAGTAAACATCATATGCAATGAAGAAAAACTGGAATCTTTCCCAATAAGATCTGGAGTGAAGCAAGATTGCCCACTATCACCATTATTATTCAGTATTGTATTAGAAATACTAGCTTCAGCAATAAGAGTCAAGAAAGAGATTAAAGGAATTAGAATAGGCAATGAGGAAACCAAACTATCACTCTTTGCAGATGATATGATGGTATACTTAGAGAACCCCAGAGATTCTACTAAAAAGCTATTAGAAATAATTCATATTGTTGGAGGGGATGTGGGAAAACTGGGACATTGGGGCATTGTTGGTGGAGTTGTGAACGAATCCAACCATTTTGGAGAGTAGTTTGGAACTATGCTCAAAAAGTTATCAAACTGTGCATACCCTTTGATCCAGCAGTGTTACTACTGGGATTATATCCCAAAGAGATTATAAAGAAGGGAAAGGGACCTGTATGTGCACGAATGTTTGTGGCAGCCCTTTTTGTAGTGGCTAGAAACTGGAAACTGAATGGATGTCCATCAGTTGGAGAATGGCTGAATAAATTGTGGTATATGAATATTATGGAATATTACTGTTCGGTAAGAAATGACCAACAGGATGATTTCAGAAAGGCCTGGAGAGACTTACAGGAACTGATGCTGAGTGAAATAAGCAGGACCAGGAGATCATTATATACTTCAACAACAATACTATATGATGACCAGTTCTGATGGACCTGGCCATCCTCAGCAATGAGATCAACCAAATCATTTCCAATGGAGCAGTAATGAACTGAACCAGCCACGCCCAGAGAAAGAACTCTGGGAGATGACTAAAAACCATTACATTGAATTCCCAATCCCTATATTTATGCCCACCTGCATTTTTGATTTCCTTCACAAGCTAATTGTACAGTATTTCAAAGTCTGATTCTTTTTGTACAGCAAAATAATGTTTTGGTCATGTATACTTATTGTGTATCTAATTTATATTTTAATGTATTTAACATCTACTGGTCATCCTGCCATCTAGGGGAGGGGGTAGGGGGTAAGAGGTGAAAAATTGGAACAAGAGGTTTGGCAATTGTTAATGCTGTAAAGTTACCCATGCATATAACCTGTAAATAAAAGGATATTAAATTTTAAAAAAAGAAATAATTCATAACTTTAGCAAAGTTGTGGGATATAAAATAAATCCCCAAAAAACCCTCAGCATTTTTATACATCACCAACAAAATCCAACAGCAAGAGATGCAAAGAGAAATTCCATTCAAAATAACTGTCGATAGCATAAAATATTTGGGAATCTATCTACCAAAGGAAAGTCAGGAATTATATGAGCAAAATTACAAAAAAACTTTCCACATAAATAAAGTCAGACTTAAATAATTGGAAAAATATTAAGTGCTCTTGGATAGGCTGAGCAAATATAATAAAGATGACAATACTCCCTAAACTAATCTATTTATTTAGTGCTATACCAATCAGACTTCCAAGAAAATATTTTAATGATCTAGAAAAAATAACAGCAAAATTCATATGGAATAATAAAAGGTCGAGAATCTCAAGGGAATTAATGAAAAAAAATCAAATGAAAGTGGCCTTGCTGTACCTGATCTAAAACTATATTATAAAGCAGTAGTCACCAAAACCATTTGTTATTGGCTAAGAAGTAGATTAGTTGATCAGTGGAACGGGTTAGGTTCACAAGACAGAATAGTCACCTATTGCAATCTAGTGTTTGACAAACCCAAAGATCCTAACTTTTGGGATAAGAATTCATTATTTGACAAAAAGTGCTGGTATAACTGGAAATTAATATGGCAGAAATTAGGCATGGACCCACACTTAACACCATATACCAAGATAAATCAAATGGGTCCAGGGATTTGGTTAAAGAATGATTTACATAAAAGAGGAACATAGGATAGTTTATCTCTCAGAACTGTGGAGGAGGAAGAAATTTGTGACCAAAGATGAACTAGAGACGATTATTGATCACAAAATAGAAAATTTTGATTACATCAAATTAAAAAGCCTTTGTACAAACAAAACTAGTGCAAACAAGATTAGAAGAGAAACAAAAACTGGGAAAACATCTTCACAGTTAAAGGTTGTGATAAAAGCCTCATTTCCAAAATATATAGAAAGTTGACTCTAATTTATAAGAAATCAAGCTATTCTCCAATTGATAAATGGTCAAAGGATATGAACAGACAATTTTCAGATGTTGAAATTGAAACTATCACGCATATGAAAGTGTTACAAATCACTATTAATCAGAGAAATGTAAATTAAGACAACTCTGAGATACCATTACACACCTGTCAGATTGGCTAAGATGACAGGAAAAAATAATGATGAATGTTGGAGGGTATGAAGGAAAACTGGGACACTGATGCATTGCTGGTGGAGTTGTGAATGAATCCAACCATTCTGGAGAGCAATCTGGAATTATGACCAAAAAGTTATCAAACTGTGCATACCCTTTGACTCAGCAGTGCTATGACTGGGCTTATACCCCAAAGACATACTAAAGAAGGGAAAGGGACCTGTATGTGCCAAAATGTTTGTGGCAGCCCTGTTTGTATTGGCTAGAAACTGGAAAATGAAAGGATGCCCATCAATTGGAGAATGGTTGGGTAAATTGTGGTATATGAATGTTATGGAATATTATTGTTCTATAAGAAATGACCTGCAGGATGAATACAGAGAGGCTTGGAGATACTTACATGAACTGATGCTAAGTGAAATGAGCAGAACCAGGAGATTATTATGTACCTCAATAATGATATTGTATGAAGATGTATTCTGATGGAAGTGGATTTCTTTGACAAAGAGACCTAACTCAGTTTGCTGTTGGATTTTGTTGGTGAATGATGAAGCAGCTACACCCAAAGAAAAAACACTGGGAAATGAATTTAAACTGTTTGCATTTTTGTTTTTCTTCCCGGGGTATTTCTACCTTCTGAATCCAATTCTCCCTGTGCAACAAGAAAACTGTTTGGATCTGCACACATACACTGTATCTAGGATATACTAAGACATATTCAACATATATAGGACTTCTTGCCATCTAGGGGAGGAGGTGGGAGGAGAGAGGGGAAAAATTGGAACAGAAATGAGTGCAAGGGATAGTGCTGTAAAAAATTACCTGGCATGGGTTCTATCAATAAAAAGTTATTATTATAAATAATAAACAAAAGACATACAACACAAATATAAAAAGCAAATACTGAGACTCTAAACCCCAGAATATTGGGACCTGGCCATGTCCACCCTGCACCAGAAGTTAGTCAGCACTGATCCAATGAAACCATGGTCACCTCTAGAGGAAACCTGGATAATCTCCCCTTTGCCATAAAAGCCATTTTTTTTAAATGAGCAAAAAATCAAAAAGAACTCTGACCATAGAAACTTTTTATGGGGAAAGATAAGAACAGATTTCAAACCCTGAGGATAGTAAAAGCAGATCATCTTCAGAGGAAACCCCAAAGGGAGATATGAATCGGTCCCCATCTCACAAGTCTCTCTTGGAAGATTTCAAAAGGCATCTTAAAAGAGAGAAGAAAAATGGAGAAAGGAAATGAGGGGGGGGGGAGATGGAAATGAAGGTAAAATAAAGGAAATTATATCTCATCAAGAAGCAAAGAAGACCGATTATAATTGAGGGAAAGAAAGAAGGGGGATGAACATTGTGTGCATATTACTCTCTTTAGATTTGGCCCAGAGAGAGAATTAGACATATTTGCTTTCACAGAGAAAATTTTCTCACCTTATAGGGAAGTAAGGAAGGAAAGGGGAAAGGAAAAGGGAAAACAGAAGTAGTAGGGTAAAGATATAGCAAAGGGGCAAGGGGTTAAAAGAGAGGGCTGTTTGAGGGAGGTGGTGGTAAGAAGTAAAATACTGAGAAGGAGGAAAAGGGAGAAAGGAAAGAGAAAAGCAAAACTGGGGTAAACAAGATGGCAGAAAATACAGAATTAATCATTTTTAACTGGGAATGTGAATGCGATGAACTCTCCCACTAAATAGAAGGGAGAGCAGACTGGATTAAAAACCAGAATCCTACAATATGTTGTTTACAAGAAACACAGTTAAAGCTGAGTAATACATAAAGAGTAAAGGTAAAAGACTGGAGTAGAACCTATTATGCTTCAGGTGAAGTTAAAAAAAAAAAAAAAAAACAGCAGTAGTAGCCATCCTGATCTCAGATCAAGCAAAAGCAAATTAAGATTTAATTAAAAGAGATAAGTAAGGAAACTGTATCTTACTAAAGGGTACCATAGATAATGAAGCAATGTCAGTACTAAACATATGCACCAAGTAGTTGAGCATCCAAATTCCTAGAAGTTAAGAGAGCTGCAAGAAGAAATAGATAGCAAAACTATACTAGTGAGGGATCTTATCCTTGCTCTCTCAGAACTAGATAAATCAAACCACAAAATAAATAAGGAAGGAGTTAAGGAGGTAAATAGAATTTTAGAAAAGTTTGGTATGATAGGTCTTTGGAGAAAACTGAACGGAGACAAAAAAGTGTAAACTTTTTTCTTGGTGGTTCAGGGAGCCTATACAAAAATTGGCCATTAGGGCATAAAGACTTCAAAATCAAAACAGAAAGACAGAAATAGTAAATGATTTTTTTTCAGAGTATGATGTAATAAAAATTACTTGCAATAAAAGGTCAGGGGAATATAAACCAAAAATTAATTGGAAAATTAGAAATTAATTGGAAAATAATCTAATACTAAAGAATGAGTAAGTGAAACAAATCATAAACACAATCAATAATTTCATTCAAGAGAATGACAATAATGAGGCAACATACTAAAAGGTGTAGGATGTAGCCAAAGTGATTATTAGGAAAAATTTATATATCTTAGATGCTTACTTGCATAAAATAGAAAAAAAGAGAGAGAGAGAGAGAAAATCTATGAACTGGGCTTGCAACTAAAAAAGCTAGAAAAATAACAAATTAAAAACTCACAATTAAATATCAAATTTGAAATTCTGAAAATAAAAGGGAAGATTCAAAAATTGAAAGTAAAAAAAAACTTGAATTAATAAAACTAAGAGTTGGTTTTATTTAAAAAAATAGATAAATCTTTAGTTAATTAGCTTAGAAAAAGAAAAGAAGAAAATCAAATTATAAGTCTCAAAAATGAAAAGGGAGAACTTTCCACCAATGAAGAGGAAATTAGAGCAATAATTGGAAGTTATTTTTCTCAACTATATGTCAATAAATCTGATGATCTAAGTGAAATGATGAATAATTACAAAAATATGGATTTTTCAGATTACTGAAAGAGGAAATAAATTATTTAAATTATCTCATTTTTGAAAAAGAAATAGAAGCTATTAACTCCTTAAGAAAAAATCTCCAGGGCTAGAAGGATTTACATGTGAATTTTACCAAATATTTAAAGAACAATTAATTCTAATATTATACAAACTACTGAAAAAAATAGGGAAAAAAGGACTCCTAACTAATTCCTTTTATGACATAGATATGAGGCAATAAGGATTTTGTGTCTCTCTGATCTTTGTGAGGAGTGGGCCACCTGGCCTGGGGTTATTCCTAAAAATGATCACCACCCACTTAAATCTTGGGAAAGCTATCTGGGTTCCCACAGGAATCTCCCACTCCCAATTGATCTGATAATCACTTTGGTCTGGGAAACAATCACCACCCTTCATTAAATTAAAAAATTAGCTGCCTAGCCCCAGGCCATAGAAATCTAATATAATCAAAGCCTATACCCCAAACCTTGGCCCATGAGAAATTGTTTCTCAGTGTAAACCAATCTTTGCCAAAAATCTACCTTTGGTAATTCCTAATCAGGAAAGCCCACTGATAAGTTGTTTCTTAGTGTGATAAACCCCCACCCAGCCCCACTTTTTTGGCTAAAAACCTTGTCCACAGATCAGGACTGTGAATTCTTTCCCAAAAACCTGTAACACTTGCCTGGGGACTCCATCACTGGTAGGGTAATCTCTCACTCTCATTTCTCACACTTCAACAAATATGGCGCTGATACCTAAACCTGGTAGGGGAAAACTAGAGAAAGAAAATTATAGACCAATTTTCCTAATTAATATTGATGAAAAATCTTAAATAAAATATTAACAAAGAAAGTCATCCCCAAGAAAATATACTAGGACCAAGTAGGAGTTATATCAGGGATGCAGAGCTGATTCAATATAAGGAAAAGTATTAGCATATATCAATAACCAAACTAACAAAATTATTATCTAAATAAATTTTGTTATTATCTTAATGGCTATCTCAATAGATGCAGAAAAAACATTTGATGAAATCCAACACCCATTCCTATTAAAAAAAAAAACAAAACTAAAGAGCATAGCAATAAATGGAACTCTCCTTAAAATGATCAGTATCATGTATCTAAAACCATCAACAAGAGTCATTTGTAATGGGGACAGATTAGAACCATTCCCAAAAAGATCAGGTATGAAACAAGGTTGCCCACTATCATCATTACTATTCAATATTGTATTAGAAATGTTAGCTTTGGCAATGAAAAGAAAAGGAGATTAAAGGAATCAGAGTAAGTAATGAGGAAACCAAATTATCACTCTTTGCAGATGATATGATGATATACTTACAGAACCCCAGAGAATCTACGAAAAAGCTATTAGAAATAATCCAGAAATTTAGCAAAGTTGGAGGATACAAAATAAATTCACATAAATATTTGGCATTTTTATATATTACCAGCAAAGTCCAGAAGCAAGAGATACAAAGAGAAATTCTATTTAAATGAGCAGGACCAGGAGATCATTATATACTTCAACAACAATACTATATGATGACCAGTTCTGATGGACCTGGCCATCCTCAGCAACGAGATCAACCAAATCATTTCCAATGGAGCAGTAATGAACTGAACCAGCTACACCCAGAGAAAGAACTCTGGGTGATGACTAAAAACCATTACATTGAACTCCCAATCCCTATATTTATGCCCACCTGCATTTTTTATTTCCTTCACAAGCTAATTTTACAATATTTCAGAGTCTGATTCTTTTTTGTACAGCAAAATAACGGTTTGGTCATGTATACTTATTGTGTATCTAATTTATATTTTAATATATTTAATGTCTACTGGTCATCCTGCCATCTGGGGGAGGGGGTGGGGGGTAAGAGGTGAAAAATTGGAACAAGAGGTTTGGCAATTGTTAATGCTGTAAAGTTACCCATGCATATAACCTGTAAATAAAAGGCTATTAAATAAATAAATAAATAAAGAGAAATTCTATTTAAAATAACTGTCTGTAACATAAAATATTTTGGATTCTATCTGCCACAACAAAGTTAGGAATTATATGAATACAACTACAAAACACTTTGCACACAAATAGTCAAACCTAATCAGTTGGGAAAATATCAAGCACATATGGATAGGCCAAGAAAATATAATAAAAATGACAATTCTAACTAAATTAATTTACTTATTTAGTGCCATACCAATCAAACTCACAAGAAATTATTTTACACATCTAGAAAAAATAATAAAGTTCAGCTGGTAGAATACAAATTCAAGAATGTCAAGAGAATTAATGAAAAAAAAAAATGTCAGTGAAGGTGACCTAGTTGTGCCAGATCTAAAACTATATTATAAAGCAGCAGTCATAAAAATCATTTGATACTGCCTAAGAAATGAAGGAGTAAATGCAATAGATTAGGTTCACAAAACAAAAATAGTCAATGACTCTAGTAATTAGTGTTTGACAAACCCAAAGACCTCAGCTTTTGGGATAAGAACTCACTATTTGACAAAAATTGCTGGTAAAATTAGAAATTAGTATGGCAGAAACTAGGCACTGACCTACACCTAATACAATTTACCAAGACAAGGTCAAAATTTGTTCATGATCTAGACATAAAGAGTGATATTATAAACAAATAAGAACACAGGATAGTTTACCTTTCAGATCTGTGGAGAAAGCAGAAATTTGTGACCAAAGGAGAACTGGAGCATATTACAAATTATAATTACAAAACATATAATTTTGGTTATATTAAGTTAAAAAGGTTTTTTATAAACAAAACTAATACAGACAAGATTATAAGGGAAGCAATAAACTGGGAAAACATGTCTTCATTCAAAGGTTCTGATAAAGGCCTCATATCTAAAATAAAAAGTGAACTGACTCAAATTTATAAGAATTCAAGTCATTCTCTGATAAATGGCCAAAAAATATGAACAGACAATTTTCAGATGAAATTGAAATCATCTCTAATCATATGAAAAAATGCTCTAAATCACTATTGATCAGAGAAATGCAAATTAAGACAACTCTGAGGTACCACTACACACCTCTGAGATTGACTAAAATGACAGGAAAAGATAGTGATGAATGTTGGAGGGGATGTGGGAAAACTTGAACACTAATGCATTGTTGGTGGAATTGTGAATGGATTCTACCATTCTGGAGAGCAATTTGGAACTATATTCAAAGGGCTCTCAAACTGGGCATACCCTTTGATCCAGCAATGTTCCTATTGGGCTTATATCCCAAAGAGATCTTAAAGGGGGGAAAGGACTCACATGTGCAAAAAATGTTTGTGGCAGCCCTTTTTGTAGTGTCTAGAAACTGGAAACTGAATGGACGCCCAGCAGTTGGAGAATGGCTAAATAAGTTATGGCATATGAATGTTATTGAATATTATTGTTCTATAAGAAATGATCAGCAGAATGATTTCAGAGAAACCTGGAGAGACATATGAACTGATACTAAGTGAAATGAGCAGAACCAGAGGATCATTGTATATGGCAACAGCAAGATTATATGATGATCAATTCTGATGGACATGGCTCTTCCCAGTAATGAGATGATTCAGACCAGTTCCAACGATCTTGTGATAAAGAGAGCTAACTACACCAGAAAAAGGACTGTGGAAACAGAGTATGGATCACAACATAGCATTTTAATTTCTTTTGGTGTTGTTTGCTTGAATTTTATTTTATTTCTCATTTTTCTTCTGTTTTGATCAGATTTTTCTCACAGAGGCAATTGTATAAATTGTATTAATTGTATAAATATGCATGCCTATATTCAATTCATATACACTTTTACTATGTACTTGGATTGGATTATATTAGATTACTTGGCATTCAGAGGATGGCAAGGGGGGAAATGGGAGGAATGAGGGAGAGGAGGGAATTGAAACACAAGATTTTACAAGAGTCAATGTTGAAAAAATATCCTTGCATATGTTCTGAAAATAAAAAGTTTTAATTAAAAAAAAAAAGCTTCCTTAGGGAGAAAAAAAATAACATATAAGAGCAAACAAATATCAATTTCAAGGAAATCAACATGGGCAAATTATTTTATTTTTACATGGGAATTTTATGTATTTAAAATTGACATGAACAATAGGGTAGCTCGAAAGATTGGAGCAGAGTTAAGGTAAAAATAGTTCTAAAATATAAATAAATATATATATTATTTTTATTATACCTTTTAATTTACAAGATATATACATGGGTAATTTTTCAGCATTGACCCTTGCAAAACCTTTTGTTCCAATTTTTCCCCTCCTTCCCCTTAAAACTTCCCCTTACCCCCTCCCCCAGATAGCAGGTAGACCAATATGTGTTAAATATGTTAAATACAATATATGTATACATATCCATACAGTTATTTTGCTGCACAAAAAAATCAGGCTTTGAAATAATGTACAATTAAGCTGTGAAGGAAATAAAAAATGCAAGCAGACAAAAACAGGAGTGAAAATGCTATGTTGTTGTTCACACTCATTTCCCAGAGTTCTTTCACTGGGTGTAGCTGGTTCTATTCATTATTGAACAAATGGAACTGATTTGGTTTAGCTCATTGTTGAAGAGAGCCACATCCATCAGAATTGATCATAATATAGTATTATTGTTGAAGTATATAATGATCTCCTGGTCCTGCTCATTTCACTCAGCATCAGTTCATGTAAATCTCTCCAGGCCTTTCTGAAATTGTCCTAATGGGCATTTCTTACAGAACAATAATATTCCATAACATTCATATACCACAATTTATTCAGCCATTCTCCAATTAATGGGCATTTACTCAGTATCCAGTTTCTAGCCACTACAAAGAGGGCTGCCACAAACATTTTTGCACATACAGGTCCTTTTCCCTTCTTTAAGATCTCTTTGAATGAAAAGGTATGTACAGTTTGATAACTTTTTGAGCATAGTTCCAAATCACTTTCCAGAATGGCTGGATGTATTCACAATCCCACCAACAATGTATCAGTGTCCCAGTCCCACATTCCCTCCAACATTCAGCATATAAATGTATTTTTAAAAGTTATACAAATAAGGTAGAGAGGAAGAGTAGACACAGGCTGTAGAAGAGAAGTGTTTGTGTTTTTGTGTGTGTCTTGGAGGAAGGGGTAGGGTGTGTGTGTATTTGTATGTATATATCTACATATGTATATATAACTATATGTTAAAACTGTAACTTGCATGGGGGTCATGGGAGGATAAAAGGAGAAAAAAGGAATAAAGTAAAAAAGGTCAGCAACAAAAAACAAGAGAATTTACAAGGAAGTAAAGAAAAGATGAACATTTAAAAATATCATTTCTTCTAATACACACACACATACATACACATACATGTGAACATACTTTCTTGAACTAATCATATGTTGCAATATATTTTGAATCCTCCCTGATGTTCTGCTGGGTACATGACAATGTTGTCCTTTTTTTAAATTTTTGTTTACCATTCCTTTTCTCTCTTTCTTTTACCTTATTATGTTTTTTATTAATAAAATAAGTTTTTAAAAACTATAAACTTTAAAAAGCTCACATTTATATAGAACTCTTAGCAAAAAAAGAATAACAAAATAAATTTAAATATGAAATGAATCTGTCCCTCAAAATATTTCATATTACTATTCATCTGATGCTTTCAGTTTTTACATTGCCCA
Organism: Sarcophilus harrisii; assembly: GCF_902635505.1. Lineage (NCBI taxonomy): Eukaryota > Metazoa > Chordata > Mammalia > Dasyuromorphia > Dasyuridae > Sarcophilus > Sarcophilus harrisii. The sequence continues at coordinate 219,038,696 of NC_045430.1, forward strand.
GTTTTACAATATATTTGACCTGAGCTTTTTTACTGTCTTTTACTAATATCCTCTGAACATGGAGCTTTGGTTTCTTAATGAGGCATTCCTGGAAATACCTCCTTTTTTCATACAAAATAAAATTAATCTTTAAGATGGGTGAACTATTTTAAAATCTCAACAGCAAAAATCCAAGAATGTATAGATTGGTAGGTTCTTGACAAATTAAAAGTATTTTAAGATCTACTTGGTTAAAAAAAAAAAAAACAAAAAAAACTCAAGTTTCCCATCAAACCTCAGCATTTGGCTCACTCTTTACCAACCACTGATGCTAAATTGCATGTTGCACACTCAGCTTGAGAGAGACATAGTTGTAAGTCACAATCTGTCACAGCAGACAGAAACAGATCTTTTAAACCAACCAAATGCAAAACATTCTTCTCTTTTTATAACAAACAATAACTTGGGCTATATGTGACCATTTCTGGAATTTTCCATACCTTGATATTATTCTGAAAGAATGGGGGAGGGGAAATCTAAGGCTAGGTACAACAATTTGAAGACAGTATAATTTGATTTTATATAGCATGCTTAGTACAATGGATTATAATAATTCTCCATTGTAATTTATGGAGAATTGGAAAGCTATAGGCATCTTTTCAAACTGAATTGACCAAATCCAGCTATGAATTTGTCTCATGTATTTAACGTCAATGCAGTACAAAATCAGACCTGTCAGATTTCTTCTGCCAGGGAATAAAATCCAGAGTCTGAATTTCATCCCAAATGGTAACTGTTTCAACTGTCCCCAAGAACTTTTTCTGTGGTTTATATGTAAAAATACAATGGAAAGGAGCCAGAACCAGGAGTCAAAGAGACATAGATTCTGGGACTTCCTCATCCATTTTCATAATATCTTGATCAAATTTCTCAAAATTTCTATGTTTTTGTCACTGACTTCTAATATTCCTTCCAGCTCTTTTAATCTATTCATTTGAATAATGAAGTCAACTTTTTTTTTTGAAGTTAACTTTCAAATATCTCTGTATAGTTTCTAGAATTTGAGGATTATTTAAGCTCTTTTATGGAATCATTGTCAATATAACTAAAAGATTTGATTTTCTACTTTTCACTTAGATCTTCATAATAAAAATAATCACTTTATAATTATAATGACACTAATGATAAATAAAATTGCAATTGAATCAATGAACATTTATTAAACACCTATTATGTGTTAGGAACTATGCTAAATTCTAAAGGGTTTATATAGTGTTTCAAAGTTTACAAAACAATTTTCACAAATCTCTTTGGATTCATTCAATCACCTCAGGAAAATAAGGGCTTTTATATTCTTTATTTTGCAGGGAGAGTGTGAAGTTCGGGTTAGCTCCCTGGAGGCCTCACAATCAGCTAGAGTCAGGAGAAGCAAAAGTTCTAGGTCTTTAAGGGGAGAAGTGAAGGGGATTGACCTTGTTTTTTTCTTCCTCAGGTTTTTTCTCCTTTTGATCTGATTTTTCTTGGACAGCATGATAAATATGGAAATACATTTAAGAACTGAACATGTTTACCCTATATTAGATTGCTTACTGTCTAGGAGAAAAGGGAGAAGTGGAGAAAAGCAGAAAATTTTGTAACAAAAGGTTTTGCAAAGGTGAATGTTGAAAACTATCTTCTCATGTATTTGAAAAAATAAAATGCTATTTAAAAAAAAAGAGTACAGATGTTTCTAAAACTCCTTAAATTCCAAGGATTAAAATAAAAACATTTTAAGAAAAACAATCATTTGAACTGGGTAATGGCATGGTAACTAGAGTATTGGGCCAGGAAGTCAGGAAAACCTGAATTCAAATCCAGTCTCAGACACTTATTAACTGTATGATCCTGGGGAAGTAATTTATCTTCCATCTGTCTCAGTTTCCTCAAATGCAAAATAAGGATAATAACATGTCCATGGTAGTTGTAAGCATCAAATGAAATAATATTTGTCAAGCTCCTAGTATAGTGCCTGGCCATATAGGAGGCATTTAATGAATGCTTACCTTGACATGAAAATTGACTTGCTGACCATCCCATACCCAACCTCTCAGTTCCTGCCTTCTTGGCTTTACTCAAGTGATGATCCCTCATTTGAGGATATCTCTTGCCTCTTTTCTGCCTCATGAACTCCTCACTTCCTTCAAAGCCCAAGTCAGGTGCCACCTCTTGAACAAGCTTTTTTTTTAATCCAGATCCTACAAAGTGCCTTGAGCCATTGATGGGGAAAACAATTATTCCAAGATTGAGAAGCACTATAGTGAAAAGGTAGAGAGTTGGGAGGCAAAGGATCTTGTGCAAGAAATAACATGTAGTCCATGTAGATAGATTTTTAAATGTGTAAAGCTTCATAAAGTATAAGATTGCTGGAAAAGTAGGAAGGGACCGTTGAATAATTGGGTGACATGATTTTTTTGTATTCTTCATTCATTTAGCTTACTTTGATCACTAAGTGAAATGTGAGTAGGGATGGAGAAACACTTGAGGAGAGGATATCTACCAAAATTATATTGCAATAGGAAAATGAAGTGAAAGATGGACTGCACTTGAGTAATGGTTGTGTGAGAAGGAAGAAGGCAACATATAAAAGAGATCTGGTAAAGCCAGAATCAACATGACTTGATTAAGTGTAAAAGGGAAAAGAGTATGTAAGGAATTGAGAATAATGGCTAGGTTTTAATCCTGAATAACTGGGAAGATAGTAGTACATTGATGCCTCATTAATAATGGTGATACTCGGAATTCTTAAGGAGTTTCATGGTGGACTGTAATCTCTGGCAGTCACATCAAGTTGCAAGATCTTTTGAGTCAAGGTTTTTGGGAATGGAAATTATCTGAAGGCCAGTTCAGGTACATTTGGAGAAGCTCATTATTCCCAGTTGGATCCCAGGGTTATGAATTTGGAAGCTAGGGAAATTATTTAAAAAAAAACTGTAAAGTTATAGATTGGTTATAATCTGCAATTGTAAGACGCAGAACTAATTTTAATAAAATCACATATGCTGAGAGTAGAGTACAAAATGTTCCATCAAAAGGAATAGGAGTTAAAAGGAACCTTGGCACTCATCTAGTCTTTCCTCTCTTGTTTTATAGAGGAAACTAAAATAAATATTAACATCACTAAAATGAAAAGCACAGATTTATATTATGGTACCATTTTAATGTTACATTCTGTTCAACTGCTTAATAAGCTCACAGCAATATCATATTAGATATTTATATACCCATAAATATATAGATATGACAATGTTTTATTTTTTATAATTTCATGAGCTCTGAGAGCAGAAATTCTGTTATTTTTTCTATTTATTTCTCAATCATTTACTGCAGGGCTTTGCACATAGCAAGCATTGAATTTGTTTTTGTTTTTTTGGGGTTTTTTTATAGGTTTTTTATTATAATAACTTTTTATTGACAGAACCCATGCCAGGATAATTTTTTACAACATTATCCCTTGCACTCACTTCTGTTCTGATTTTTCCCCTCTCTCCCTCCACTCCCTCCCCTAGATGGCAAGCAGTCCTATATATGTTAAATATGTTGCAGTATATCCTAGATACAATATATGTGTGCAGAACCAAACAGTTCTCTTGTTACACAGGGAGAATTGGATTCAGAAGGTAAAAATAACCCGGGAAGGAAAACAAAAATGCAAACAGTTTACATTCATTTCCCAGTGTTCTTTCTTTGGGTGTAGCTGCTTCTGTCCATCATTGATCAACTGAAACTGAGTTAGGTCCCTTTGTCAAAGAAATCCACTCCCATCAGAATACATCCTCATACAGTATCGTTGAAGTATATAATGATCTCCTGGTTCTGCTCATTTCACTTAGCATCAGTTCATGTAAGTCTCTCCAAGCTTCTCTCTATTCATCCTGCTGGTCATTTCTTACAGGACAATAATATTCCATAACATTCATATACCACAATTTACCCAACCATTTTCCAATTGATGGGCATCCATTCATTTTCCAGTTTCTAGCCAACAAACAGGGCTGCCACAAACATTTTGACATATACAGGTCCCTTTCCCTTCTTTGTGATCTCTTTGGGGTATAAGCCCAGGAGTAGCACAAGCATTGAATTTGTACTGTATGTATTCATTCATTCACAATTAAAGCATTGTCAATGCTATTCCTACCTTAATCGATTTGATTAAATAAGTGTTTATTGACCCTCTTATTATGTGTAAATCATTGGACTATGTACTATAAATACAAAGGCAAAACTTGATAAAACATTACTTAAACTTAAGAATTATATTTCACATTAATAAGGATGCTTACTTAATCTGTGATCATATATCATTTCTGTTTCTATGTTATCTCATGTATGGTGATGTATCAAAAATAAAAAAAAACACTATTGTTAACTCTGAAGTTTGTTACATCCATATTAACCCTATTCTTTTTAAAGAAATAAACAGCAAGGATTATTAAACAATTTTGTATGTATGATTTGGTATTGTGAGAAAAAAAGTGGGTGAGGGAGTGATGAATAGTTGACATAATCAAAAGAGCCAATAATGACTCAAAAACCCAAATAGATAGAGCTAAAGATCAAAAAGTTCCCTAAATATGTTGAACTATTTCCTCTCTTCATATCCTTTGCAGCCTTTCTGCATAAGAATCTTTAAATCAAAAAAATACTTTAAAAATCTTTTGTTTCAAGAAAAGTAGTCCAAAGAATGTTACCCCAAGTAGCAAATTGATTTTTAATTTTTTTGGCAGAATATTATACAATAGCTATCTGAACCAGAGATAAGGTGCGATGGGGATAATATTTCTCCTAATCCAAGTTCCAAAAAAAGACAAGATAGACAGAGGGCATATAAGGTACATCTACAGGATCCTCTGTTTCCTACAGTACATTTCTCTTGAAATGAGGCAAAATACGAAAGATTATGTGCTGTGCTTGAGTCTCACTCACAGAACTCCAATTAGCATCAGTGCCCAGTGGCAGCCCTGTTGAAGAGCCAATCTATAAGATCTCACCCATTACACTCAGCTGGAAGTTGTATTGCTCTCAAACCACCAGGCCCTGCTTTGATGGTTCAGGAGACCTTGGCCTTTTAAACGTATAAACAACCTTTCTTTTCTAATCTGGGCCATTAGAGGAAAATGCTGTGAAGTCTGTGTTCTTAAATAACCAGGTTTGCCCAGAGTCCTGACACTTTTCAATATCACTGCCAGCAGCAGAAGAATAGCATTAAACTAAAAATAACATGGGTGCTGCAATGTGCCTTGGGCACCTACTGAGGCCTAAAGGGTTTCATATTAATTTGAAATTGAGTAAAAATCTCTGTCTCTGTTTCTGTGTGTGTGTCTCTGTGTGTGTATCTCTGTCACTTTCCTTCCTTCTCACCTTTTGTAGAACTTGCAATCATGAAAAGCTACTTGTCTAAAACACTGTAGGTGACAAAAGAAGATATGTGTTGCAAACCATATCATTCAATGATAATATATTTCTTGACAAATAATATAATAAGCATCATTGAAACCATTTTATGTCATTCCTTAAGAGTAACACTTTCCTATCCGCAGAGGTGTCATTTATAATCACAACCTCATCATTTTATTTTATTTTTTATTTTTTATTTTTTTATTTAATAGCCTTTTATTTACAGGATATATACATGGGTAACCTTACAGCATTAACAATTGCCAAACCTCTTGTTCCAATTTTTCACCTCTTACCCCCCACCTCCCTAGATGGCAGGATGACCAGTAGATGTTAAATATATTAAAATATAAATTAGATACACAATAAGTATACATGACCAAAACGTTATTTTGCTGTACAAAAAGAATCAGACTCTGAAATATTGTACAATTAGCTTGTGAAGGAAATCAAAAATGCAGGTGGGCATAAATATAGGGATTGGTAATTCAATGTAATGGTTTTAGTCATCTCCCAGAGTTCTTTTCTGGGCATAGCTAGTTCAGTTCATTACTGCTCCATTAGAAATGATTTGGTTGATCTCGTTGTTGAGGATGGCCTGGTCCATCAGAACTGGTCATCATATAGTATTGTTGTTGAAGTATATAATGATCTCCTGGTCCTGCTCATTTCACTCAGCATCAGTTCATGTAAGTCTCTCCAGGCCTTTCTGAAAATATCCTGTTGGTCATTTCTTACAGAACAGTAATATTCCATAATTTTCATATACCACAATTTATTCAGCCTATTCTCCAACTGATGGACATCCATTCAGTTTCCAGTTTTTAGCCACTACAAAAAGGGCTGCCACAAACATTCGTGCACATACAGGTCCCTTTCCCTTCTTTATAATCTCTTTGGGATATAATCCCACTAGTAACACTGCTGGATCAAAGGGTATGCACAGTTTGATAACTTTTTGAGCATAGTTCCAAACTACTCTCCAAAATGGTTGGATTCGTTCACAACTCCACCAACAATGCATCAATGTCCCAGTTTTCCGCATCCCTCCAACAATCATCATTATTTTTCCTGTCATCTTAGCCAATCTGACAGGTGTGTAGTGGTATCTTAGAGTTGTCTTAATTTGCATTTCTCTGATTAATAATGACTTGGAGCATCTTTTCATATGACTAGAAATAATTTCAATTTCTTCATCTGAGAATTGTCTGTTCATATCCTTTGACCATTTTTCAATTGGAGAATGGCTTGATTTTTATAAATTAGAGTTAATTCTCTATATATTTTGGAAATGAGGCCTTTATCAGAACCTTTGACTGTAAAAATATTTTCCCAATTTATTGCTTCCTTCTAATCTTGTCTGCATTACTTTTGTTTGTACAAAACTTTTCAGTTTGGTATAATCGAAATTTTCTATTTTGTGATCAGTAATGATTCTAGTTCTGCTTTGGTCATAAAGACCTTCCCTTCCACAGGTCTGAGAGGTAAACTATCCTATTTTCCTCTAATTTATTAATAATTTCATTCTTTATGCCTAGGTCATGAACCCATTTTGACCTTATCTTGGTGTACGGCTTAATTATGGATCAATGCCTAGTTTCTGCCATATTAGTTTCCAATTTTCCCAGCAATTTTTATCAAACAGTAAGTTCTTATCCCAAAAGCTGGGATCTTTGGGTTTGTCAAAGACTAGGTTGCTATATTTGTTGACTGTTTTATCCCTTGAACCTAATCTATTCCACTGATCAACTAATCTATTCCTTAGCCAATACCAAATAGTTTTGGTAACTGCTGCTCTATAATATAATTTTAGATCTGGTACAGCTAAGCCACCTTCATTTGATTTTTTTTCATTAATTCCTTGAAATTCTTGACCTTTTGTTTTTCCATATGAACTTTGTTGTTATTTTTTCTAGGTCATTAAAATAGTTTTTGGGAGTCTGATTGGTATAGCCTAAATAAATAGATTAGTTTAGGTAATATTGTCATCTTTATTATATTTGCTTGCCCTATCCAAGAGCATTTAATATTTTTCCAATTGGTTAGATTAGACTTAATTTGTGTGAAAAGTGGTCTGTAATTTTGCTCATAAAGTTTCTGATTTTCCCTGGGCAGATAGATTCCTAAATATTTTATATTATTAGTAGTTACTTTAAATGGAATTTCTCTTTGTAACTCTGACTGTTGGATTTTGTTAGTGATATATAAGAATGCTGATGACTTATGTGGGTTTATTTTATAACCAGCAACTTTGCTAAAGTTGTGGATTATTTCTAATAACTTTTTAGCAGAATCTCTGGGGTTCTCTAAGTATACCATCATGTCATAGGCAAAGAGTGATACTTTGGTTTCCTCATTGCCTATTCTTATTCCTTTAATCTCTTTCTCAGCTCTTACTGCTATAGCTAGCGTTTCTAATACAATATTAAATAGTAACGGTGATAGTGGGCAACCTTGTTTCACTCCGGATCTTATTGGGAATGGTTGCAGTTTGTCTCCATTACATATGATGCTTACTGATGGTTTTAAATAGATGCTGCTGATTATTTTAAGGAAAAGTACATTTATTCCTATACTTTCAAGTGTTTTTAATAGGAATGGATGTTGGATTTTATCAAATGCTTTTTCTGCATCTATTGAGATGATCATATGACAACCTCATCATTTTAAATGAATTTGAATGTGCATTATATTAAGAAAAATTATAGTCAAAACCAATGAAAAGGAATTATAAACTGTAATCCCTACAACATTAATTCTAATGCCAGTGAAATTGAGGCAAGATAGAGAGTAGAGAGTTTTAACATTTTATTTGAAAGAAAGAGATTTACTGGGAACAAATGGATCCATGGTTTGTTCCCAGGTCTAAATGAGTATCTTCAAGAATCCAGCATCCAGCAGCTAATGTGTGCTTCCCATGAAGTATATATGCATGCAGCTCCAAGATACCGGGGGTAGACCTATGGTAGGGATGGAGTCAGAGCACTGAGAGCTGAAATGGACTGTCACTCGAATTGTGATAGTAGGGGGAGGCACAGGACATTCTGATAAGTTGGGATGGAGAAGAACAATGATAAAATGGGGAGAGGAACCAGATATTCTGATAAGTAGGGAAAGTCTGGGGTCATGATGTCTAAGATAAAAGGATTTTCTCCTTATCTGGATCATGATGATTAGGAGGAAGGGGTAGTATTGCAGGATTGAGCAGAACAATTAGGAACTGAGGCAAAACAATTCAGGGAAACCAAGGCAAGACAATTTAGGGAAAACAAGTCAGGATAATAAAAGAGAACTGTAGCACAACATAATAATAATAATAGTAGTAGAAGTAGTAATACTGTTATCTAGTGGCTAGAAATTTGGTCTTTTAATCAGAAATCTTAGATTCAAGGTGTGTTCCTGATATATACTAGTGCTGTGACTTAAGGCAAGTTACGTAAACTCTCTAGGTGACAGGATAAGCACCTTCAAAGTCCAACTTCCTGGGCACAAATTCAATCTGAGGGAAGTGCAAACACCTCCAGAACAACTCTATGCAATCAATAAACAATAAGCACTGGTGGCAGCTAGGGTTGAGAGAAAACTTCAGTCTTAGAAACTTTCATCTCCTGGACAGTAAGGAGATCTGAAGGCTGAGTAAAAGATTTAAGGACCTTCCACTGTCGAGGGACTACAAGCATAGCAGTACTGACTCTATGTATCATGGGTTTGCTGCCCTTTCTAGGGAGAAGGAGTTACCATATACCTGGTGAGTGCACTCTCCTGGCTGTGAGCACCTGAAGGAGAGTAGAATTCCTGGATTCAGTTCTAAGGAAGAGAAGACAATTGTTCTTTACAGCCACCAAAAGGACTTTGAGGCTTACAGGGGAAGGGGATGGTGTAGTGATACTGTAGCTGTTCCTTAGAAGTGGATAGGGGGGCCCAAAGTTGAGCCCTGGAATAGACCTCAGATAATAACAGTAAGAAAAACCTGATACTTGAGTCATTAATCCCCAAAACAAAGGAATTTGATTATACTAATAGCTGCTAAAAATAAAAATCACACACACACACACATGCAAAATAAATAAACAAACAAAAAAAATAAAACAAGAAAGCAAAGGAGAAAGAACCCAACAACAACAGACAGCAATTATGGGGATAGAGAAGATAAGGTTCATATTCAGAAGATAAAGTAGCTAAAACTAAGTCGCACCTTTTTCCCTGAGAAACATCAAATAGTCCCAAGCCCAAAATGATTTCCTGGAAGAACCCAATAAGACAGATCAAAAACATAAGAAAGAAATTAATTTTTTTTTGAAAATTAGAATTAGACAAAAGGAAGCTAATAACATTCTAAGACATTCATAAATAATCCAAAGCAAAATCAAAAATTGAAAAAAATACAATAGAATGTGAAACATCTTATCAGAAAAACAAGTGATCTAGAGAACAGATCAAGGATAAATAATGCAAAATGTCAGAATGCCTGAAAATTATGATAAAAAAGAATCTTGATATATTACAAGAACTTAGCAAGAAAATATGCCCTGAAGTTCTAGAACATAAAGGCAAAGCAGAAATTAAAAAAAAAAAAATACAGTAATCACTAGCTAAAAGAGATTACAGGAGGAAAATTTACATGAATATCATAGCCAAGTTTCAAAGCTCCCAGCTTAAGAAGAAAATATTGGAAGCAACAAGTAAACAAAATAAATATTGTAGAGTTACAATATGTATTACACACGACATAGAAACTGCTATATTGAAGGACCAAAGCTCTTGGAAGACTATGCATTTCAGAGAACAAAAGAACTGGGATAACTTTCCCAAGCAAGTTAAGGAAAATCCTTAATGATAAAATAATGGACATTTAAGAAACAGAAAGACATTTAGATATTTGAGACAAAGGCCAAAAAAACCAATGAAAAATTTGACATATAGCATCCAGACAAAAGAAATATTAGGGACAAATTATAAAGAACTCAAAGTCAAATAGCTTTTTTATGCATGAAAATGTCCATTCTTTTATGATTCATTTTTATTTGGGTAGTTTGAAACAAAGGTGTAAGCTGGGATAAGTATGATGAAGTGATTCTTAAAAAATATAAAAGAAAATTGAGTAGAAAGATAAAAAGGAGCAATTGTCATACAAATGCAGCAAAAAAAGGAATAATTGATATAGAAGAATTTAATGGGGGAGATCAGAGGTGCTGAAATCTTACTCAGGAATGGGTTAAAGAGAGAACAACATGTATTTATATAGAAGTGTATAAAAGTCTTTTAAATTTAGAAAGAAATAAGAAGGCAAGGGAAAAGGGTGAGGGGACAGAATAAGGAAGAAATTCTTCACTGCATAAGCAATTTAAGGAATGGGAGGTCAGTATCATAGATAGAAATAAAACAGAGAAGTGAGAAGGGGTAGGAATAGGGTGAAAAAGATAGAGAGGGAAAATAAGGAGAAAAACATACAATACATAATCATAGCTTAAAATGTGAATGGGATTAATTTACCCACAAAATAGAAACTGATTTGAATTCAACAACATGTTGCTTTAGGAAATGTTATAAAATGAGAGATCCATAAACATAAAATAAAAATCAGGAGTAGAATACCAAAAAAAAAAAAAAAAAAAAAAAAAAAAAAAAAAGCAGGGGTAGTAGTGATTTCAGACAAAGTTAAAGCTCAAATAGATTTAATCAAAAGAGAAAAACAGGTGATCAGAGAAATGCAAATTAAGGCAATTCCACTATACTTCAGTCAGATTGGCTAAGATGACAGGGAAAGAAAATGATGAATAATGGAGGGAATGTGGGAAAACTGGGACATCAATAGATTGTTAGTGAAGGTGTGAAATGATCCAACCATTTTGGAGAGCAATTCAGAACTATGCTGAAAGGACTATTAAACTGTTCATACCTTTTGATCCAGCAATATGTCTGCTGGGCTTGTATCCCAAAGAGATCATTAAGAGGGAAAGAGATCCATATGTACAAAAATGTTTGTGGCAGCCATTTTTGTAGTGGCGAGAATTGTAAACTCAGCAGATGCCCATCAGTTGGAGAATGGCTGAATAAGTTATAGGATATAAGTGTTATGAAATATTAATGCTCTATAAGAAGTGATCAGCAGTATGATTTCAGAGAAGCCTGAATAGACTTACATGAACTTATCCTAAGTAAAGTGAGTAGAATCAGAACATTTTACATGACAACAAGATTTTACAATGATCAATTCTGATGGACTTGCCTCTTTTCAACAGCAAGGTGATTCAGGTCAGTTCCAATGATCTTGTGATAAAGACAACCATCTACACCCAGAGAGAGGACTGTGGGAACCGAGTATGGATTGCAATAATATTTTCACTATTTTTGTGGTTGTTGGCTTGCATTTTGTTTCCTTCTCATTCTTTTCCTTTTTGATCTAATTTTTCTTGTGCAGCATGATAATTGTGGAAATATGTACAGCAAAAATGCACATGTTTAATAAACATTGAATTACTAGCTGTCTAGTGGAGGAGGTAGGTGGAAGGGAAAAGAAAATTTGGAATATAATGTTTCATAAGGATGAATGTGGAAAATCATCTATGCATATGTTTTGAAGATAAAAAGCTTTAATAATAATATAAAATTGTACATATCAAAAAAGAGAGAAAAATAGGGAAGCTGCATTATATGTCAGCCATATTATTCAATATTGTTTTAGAACACTTAAAATAAGTAAAAAAATAAAATGCCTGAGAGTATACCTGTCAAAACAGACACAGGAACTATACTAATATAAACATAAACCACTTAATACAAACAAAGCAAGACTAAATATCTGAACTAATATTTATTGTTCAGTGATATGTAAAGTCAATATAATTTTAAAAGCAATTTTGCCTAATCTATATATGTAATCTACTAAAATTATCTTACTGAATTAAAAAAATAAAATTAATTTGCAAGAACAAAAGAGAAACTTCAAAGAAATTGGGAGAGAAAGATGTAAAGGAAGCAAATTCTAATTTCTGCCTACTTTCTGTCATAGTATTTAACAGTTTTCTCAGCATTTTTTGTCACATAGTGAATTCTTATTCCAGAAGTTAGAGTCTTGGTGTTTATCAAAGAGTAGATTATCATAATCATTGATAGTGTGTCTTGTGTATCTATCTTATTCCACTGATCTACCACTCTATTTGTTACCAAATACCAAATGGTTTTCATTATTACTACATTAAAATATAGTTTTAGATCTAGTAAAATTAGGCCACCTTTCTCTACATTTTTATCATGACTTCTCTCTCTTTTTTAAATTAAAGGACTTTTTATTTTATTTTGGGGGTATTTTTTATTATAATTTTGTACTGATAAAACTAATGCATGGGTAATGTTTCAACATTGTCCCTTGCAAAAACTTCAGTTTCAACTTTTCCCCTCCTTCCCTCCACCCCTTCCCCGAGATGGCAGGTAATCCCATACATGTTAAATATGTTAAAGTATATGATAAATACAATATTTATACAGTTATCTTGCTGCATAAAAAATCAGATTTAGAAAGTAGGTAAAAATAACCTGGGAAGAAAAGCAATATTGCAAGCAAACAATAACAGAAAAAGTGTACATGCTATGCTATGTTGTGATCCATATTCATTTCCCAGTGTTCTTTTACTGAGTGTAGCTGGTTCTGTTCATTACTTATCAATTGGAACTGATTTGAATCCTCTCATTGTTGAAGATAGCCACTTCCATCAGAATTGATCTTCATATAGTATTGTTGTTGAAGTTTATAATGATCTCCTGGTTCTGATCATTTCACTTAGCATCAGTTCATGTAAATCTCTCCAGACCTATCTGTATTCATCCTGTTGGTCATTTCTTACAGAACAATAATATTCCATAATATTCATATACCATATTTTTCTCAGCCATTCTCCAATTGATGGGCATCCATTCAATTTCCAGTTTCTAGCCACTACAAGAAGGGCTGCCACAAACATTCATGCACATACAGGTCCCTTTCCTTCTTTAAGATGTCTTTGGGATATAAGCCCCGTAGTAATACTGCTGGATCAAAGGGTATGCACAGTTTGACAGTTTTTTGAGTACAGTTCCAAATTGCTCTCCAGAATGGTTGGATGTATTCACAACTCCACTAACAATGTATCAGTGTCCCAGTTTCCCCATACACCCTCTAATATTTTTCTGTCATCTTAAGCCAGTCTGAGAGGTGTGAGTAGTATCTCAGAGTCGTCTTAATTAGCATTTCTCTGATTAGTAATGATTTGGAACATTTTTTCATGTGGGTAGAAATAATTTCTCATTAGATCTAATTCAGTTCCAATTGATCAATGATGGACAGAATCAGCTACACCCAGAGAAGGAACACTGGGAAATTAATGTGGACTACTTGCATTTTTGTTTCTCTTCCCAGGTTATTTTTACCTTCTGAATCCAATTCTTCTTGTACAACAAAAGAACTGTATGGATCTCCACACATATATTGTATCTAGGATATACTTTAAAATATTTAACATGTATAAAACTGCCTGCCATCTAGGGGAGGAGGTGGAGGAAGGGAAGGGAAAAGTCAGAACAGAAGTGAATGCAAGGGACAATGTTGTAAAAAATTACTCATGCATATGTTCTGTCAATATTTTTCTTGATACACTTGACCCTTTATTCCTTCCAGATTGATTTTGTTATAACTTTTTCTGGGTTTATAAAATAAATTTTGGTAGTTTAATTGGTATGACACTGAATAAGTAAATAAAATTAGATAGAATTGTCATTTTTATTATATTAGCTAGGCCTAACCATGAACAACTGACATTTTTCCATTTATATCTGATTTTACTTTCATGATATGATTTTTTCTATTTTTTCTAATAAATTTATTTATTTTTAATGCACAATACTTTATGAATCATGTTCGGAGAGAAGAATCAGAGCAAAAGAGAAAAGCCACAACAGAGATTAAAAAAAGAAAGAAAGAAAGAAAGAAAGAAAGAAAGAAAGAAAGAAAGAAAGAAAGAAAGAAAGAAAGAAAAAAGGAAGTAAACATAACGTGTTGATTTACATTCAGTCTCTAATTCTTTTTCTGGATTCAGATGGCATTTTCTGTCTAACTTCACCCTCAAAACAACATGAAACCCAAGCTCTGAGCAGAGTTTGATGGAATGAAACCACTCTACAACTCAAGATAGCCTGAAAAAACTTCAAGAAAGGTCAGTCTCAATGAGTTGAAAAAGCTATTCAGCCCAGGTCAGATGGGCTCTGGGAAAGTCAGTGAGAGAGTCTTAATCACAGCAAATCAGCAATTAAGACCCTCAGTGATGACTCAGTAGAGAAGCAAATCAGTGGAATAGCTTCCAGTAACAGCAAAGAAGGTAAATTCTGGGAAACCAGTCTGTTTCCTGAAAATAGCAAGCAAAGCTAGCCCCTGCAAACCCAAGGAGCTCTTGTGCTCAAATCTAAAGCTCAGAGCTGCACAAGAAGCTTGGGACAGCACCCCTTTTACCAGATAGGAGCAGAGCTCATTCATAAAAGTTAAAAAAAAAAAAAAAAGAGGAAATACCAAAAGAAAAGTGTAATGTTCTCTCCAAAATGTTCTCTGTTGAGTTTTTCTGGGGGCCTCTGGGAGCAGCCTTCCTTTCATTTCAGTAATCACCACAAGTGCAGCCAGGTGTTAAAATCCAAATCCTTTATTATCTCTTTCAAAGTCCTATCTCCTTCACTTGGGGCTCAGCTAGTTTTCTTAGAAGCCTATCTCTCTCCTTGGTTACCAGAGCTTGAGCTCCTGCTTCCTTCTCTACCCCCTGAATCACTCTGAATCCAAAGGTTTGTGCTCCAGCCTTCAGTCTCCAGTCTTCTGTCCATTTGTCTCTGAATCTCTAAATCTCCCTGGCTAAGACTTCTAGCTTATATGCCACACACTGAGTACAAACCAATCATTATATCACTAGGAAACCATTACTTGTTGTAGGATTAAATCAATGCTAAACTAGATTTAACCATTGTCTTCTCAATTCCACTTAGTATCTTATTTCAAGTTCTGGCCCATCACATCTCCTTGTAGGATTAAATCAATCATACTGAGTCATGCTAAATTAGATAACTATTGTCTCTATCAATTCCACTGACTTAGTACCTTGTAAAAATCCTTTGTTTCAAGTTCAGAGTTCTGGCCCATAACAGAAAAGGAAAGCAAATCAACAGAAAAGAACCCTGGTCATAGAAAGCTCCCATGGTAAGAGTGCAGACCAAAACACAAACTCAGACAAGTCCAGAATCTCCACAGCAGAAACTCAAAGAGTAAGATAAATTGGTCTCAAGCCCAAAGAACATTCTTGGAAATGCTCATAAAAGACTTCAAATGGCAAATAGAAGAGGTAGAAGAAAAAGAGAAAATAAATGAGAGGTATTCAAGAGAGAGTCAACAGTTTGTAAAAGGAAGGAAAAAAACTGAAGAAAACTCTTGAAAAGTAGAATAAACCAATTGGAAAAAGAAATACAAAAGATAACTGTAGAAAATCATCCATTAAAAAGTTGATCAGGACAAATGGAAGCTAATAACTTTGCGAGAAAGCAAGAATCTATCAAACTAAAAAGAATGGAAAAAATGGGAGGAAATATGAAATACCTCATTGATAAAACAGCCAAGCTGGAAAATAGATCTGGTAAGGTCAATTTAAAAATTATTGACCTACCTGAAGGCTATGACCAAAAAAGAAGAGCCTGGAAAGCATTCTAAAATAGGTCATTAAGGAAACCTACCTCAATATTCTAGAAATAGAGAAGGAAATACTCATTGAAAGAATCCTTCTATTACCTCTGCAAAGAGATCCCACAAGGAAAACCCCAAGGAACAATGTTGTGAAATCCAAAATTATAATCTCAAAGAAAAAATACTGCAAGCTGCCAGAGAAAAACAATTCAAATATCAAGGAGCAACAGTCAGGATTACCCAGGATCTGGATTTCTACAATAATGCTTTGACAATCAAGAATCAAAGGTCCTGGAATACCATATTCTGGAAGGCAAAAGAATTAGGGTTAAACCATGAGTTAACTATCTAATGAGATTCAGCATCATCTTTCAGGGAAAAAGATGGAGCTTCAATGAAGTAAGGGACTTACAATCATTTCTATTGGAAAAAAAAAAACCAGAACTAAACAATAAATTTAAACTGTTTACATCCCTAAATAGGAAAACAGTACCTTTAACTCTTGCAACTGTATCTGACAATGTGGAAGACAGAGGCAGGTATCAAATGGACTGAGGATGTTATTGAGAATTGACTCTGATCTAACAACATCAAAGAAAAACAGACTGGGAAACAGTCTGCACTGGAAAAAGAGGAAAGGGGAGATGTAATGGGACAATTAGTTTACATGAAAAGATCTATTACAATCCAAGGAAAGAAGGGAGGAAGATGAGCATTATCTGAATCTTGATTTGTTTTGCCTTTAACAAGGAATATCTTAGTCATTTAGTTGGGTATATAAATTTATCTAACTCTATAAAGAAGTAGGAGGAGAAAGAGAAAAGAAGGAGGAGCAGGATAGAAGGAAGGATAGAAAAACTAGAGAAAAAGCTAAGAAAAGAGGGAAAGAGTTGATAGAAGATAAGGTAGTAAGTAGAGTGGGTTTTAAAAATACTAATAGAAGGGAGAGTGGTGATAGGAGATGACGTAGTAGGTAAGTTGGTTAAAAAAACTAGCAAGAGAAGTGGGAGAGGTGAAAAGAGATAGTGTAGTTGGGAGGGTAAGAGAATAGAGGAATGGTTTATAAAAGATAAGGTAGTGAGTGGGGGACATATAAAAACATGCAACTAAGGACAGGATGGAAAGAGAGAACAAAAGTATAAACAGGAGAAAAGTAGGATGCAGGGAAATACAGAAATGGTAATCATAACTATTGATATGAATGGGATAAACTCTCCCATAAAACTGAAAGAAATAGTAGAGTGGATGAAAAAAACAATCCTACGATATGTCATCTACAGGAAACACACCTGACATAGAGAGACACATATAGAGTAAAGATAATGTCTATTGGGATTATTTTGGATCACTGAACAGCAGAGAAGAACCAAGTCTTTCATAGTTGATCATAGCATATTCTTGCTGTAATTGCTCTAATGTATTCCTGGTTCTGCTTGTTTTGCTCAGCATTAGTTCATATAAATCTTTCCAGGCCTTTTTAAAATCAAGTTGCTCATCATTGTTTTTGGACTAATACTATTCCATTTTTTCGGACCAATACTATTCCATTTTTTTCATATGCCACAACTTCTTCAGCCATTCCCCAATTAATGAAGATCTACTCATTTTCCAATTCTTTGCTACCATGAAAAGAGTGGGTACAGATATTTTTGCACATGTAGGTCCTTTTCTCTCCTTTAAGATTTCCTTGGGTTACAGACCCAGTAATGGTTACTGGGTCATAGAGTAAGCAGTTTTTTTAGCCCATTGGCATCATTCCAAATTGCTCTCTAGAATGGTTGGATCATTTCACAACTCCACCACCAATGCATTAGTGTCCCAGTTTTCTTACACCCATCCAATATTTCTCATTAGCTTTTTCTATCATTTTAGCCAATCTGAAAGTTGTGAAGTGTTCCCTCAGAGTAGTTTTAATTTGTACTTCTCTAATCAATATTTATTTAGAGCATTTTTTCATGTAACTATAATTGGCTTTAATTTTGTCATCTGAAAATTGTCTATTTATTTCCTTTGACCATTTTTCAATTGGAGAATGATTTTATTCTTATTAATTTGTGACAGTTCTTCATATATTTTAGAAATGAGACTTTTATAGGAAATACTGGCTGCACAGATTTTTGCTAGCTTTATACTTCCCATGTAATCTTGTTTCTATCAATTTTGTTTGTGCAAAAACTTTTAAATTTGATGTAGTCACAGCTGTTTATTTTGCCTTTCATAATATTATCTTTTTCTTCTTTGGTCCTAAATTCTCCAAAGATATGATAGGTAAATTATCACTGGCTCTCCTAATTTATTTATGGTATCATCTTTTATGTACCCATTTTGACCTTATTTTAGTATGGGTTGTAACATGTAAATTTAGGCCAAATTTCTGACAAATAATTTTCCAATTTTCCCAGCAATTTTTATCAATGAGTTCTTATTCCCAATGCTGAAGTTGGGAGGTTTATCAAATACTAGTTTACTATAGATTTTGATTGTTGTGTTTTGTGTCTAATCTATTCTATTTATCCACCACTCTTTTTCTTAACTAGTCACAAATAATTTTGAGCCTGCTGCTTTACAACAGTTTCAGATCTGGTACTGCTAAGCCAGCATCCTTTATATTATTTGTTTTTCATTAATCCCTTTTATACTCTTGTCCTTTTGTTCGTACAGATGAATTTTATTATTTTCTCAAGTTCTATGAGGTGATTTTTGGCAATTTTATAGGTGCGGCACTGAAAAACTAGAATAATTTAGGTGGAAATATCATTTTTTACTTATATTAGCTGAGCAAATGATATTTTTCCAATTGTTTAGATCTGAATTTATTTTTGTGAGAAGTATTTTCTAATTGTGTTCATACAGGTCTTTGTTTTGGCAGGTATACCCCCAAGTATTTTATTGTTTCTACAATAATTTTAAATGGAATTTTTTTTATCTTTTGCTGATGGGCTTTTTCAGTAACAGAAAAATTCTGATGATTTGTGTGGATTTATTTTATATCCTGCAACTTTGCTAAAGCTGTTAATTATTTCCAGTAGGTTTTTCTATGATTTTCTAGGATTCTTTAGGTATATCATCATATCATCTACTAATGATAGTTATATTTCCTCATTGCCTATTCTATTTCTTTTAATTGCTAACACCAATATTTCTAGTACAATGGGGATAAAAGGAAAAGGAAAGATTAAAAATATTATCTGGGGATAAGATGGCAGGACTAAAGAATTAGTAATTTTAACCATAAATGTGAATGGGGTGAACTCTCCCATAAAGTGGGGGCAGATAGGAGACTGGATTAAAAGTCAGAATCCTACAATATGTTGTTTACAAGAAACACATTTAAAGCAGAGTGATACATACAGAGTAAAGGTAAAAGATTGGAGTAGAATCGATTATGATTCAAGTAAAGGAAAAAAAAAAAAAGCGGGGGTAGCCATCCTGATCTCAGATCAAGCAAAAGCAAAAATTGATCTAATTAAAAGAGATAAGGGAGGAAACTATATCTTGCCAAAGGATACCATAGATAATGAAGCAATATCAATACTAAATATATATTCACCAAGTACTGTAGCATCTAAATTCCTAAAGGAGAAGTTAAGAAAGCTGCAACAAGAAATAGACAGCAAAACTATAAAATGGGAAATCTCAAACTTGCTTTCTCAGAATTACATAAATCAAACTATAAAATAAATAAGAAAGAAGTTAAAAGAGGTAAATAGAACACTAGAAAAGTTAGATGTGATAGATCTTTGGAGAAATGGAATGGAGACAGAAAGGAGTACACTTTCTTCATGGAAACTATAAAAACACTGACCATATATTAGGGCATATAGAACTCAAAGTCAAATGCAGAAAGGCAGAAATAGTAAATGCAATTTTTCAGATCACAATGCAATAAAAATTACATTCAATAAAAAGCAGGGGAAAATAGACCAAAAAGTAATTAGAAACTAAACAATCTCATTCTAAAGCATGAAGGGTGAAACAATAAATTAAAGTCACAATTAATAATTTCATCCAAGAGAATGACAATAAGAGATGACATACCAAAATGTGTAGGATTCAGTCAAAACAGTAATAAGGGGAAATTTTATATCTCTAGATGCTTACTTGAATATAATAGAGAAGATCAATGAATTGGACTTGCAACTAAAAAAGCTAGAAAAAGAGCACATTACCCCCCCAAAAAAAAATACCAAACTTGAAATTCTAAAAATAAAAGGAGAGAGTAATAAAATTAAAAATAAAAAAAACTATTGAATTAATAAATAAAAGTAAGAGTTGGTTTTATGAAAAAATAAATAAATAAAGCTTTAGGAAATTTGATTAGAAAAAAAGAAAGGAAAATCAAGTTGTTAGTCTTAAAAATGAAAAGGGTGAACTTTCCAGCAATGAAGAGGAAATCAGAGCAATAAATAGGAGTTATTTTGTCCAACTAAATGCTACTAAATTTGATAACCTAAGTGAAATGGGGGAATACCTACAAAAATATAGATTGCCCAGATTAACAGAGGAGGAAGTAAATTGCTTAAATAGTCCAATTTCAAAAAGAAATAGAATAAGCTATTAATCAACTCCCTAAGAAAAACTCCCCAGGACCAGATGGATTTACATGTGAATTCTACTAAACATTTAAAGAATAATTAACTCCAATGATATATAAACTATTTGAAAAAATAGAGAGTGAAAGAGTCCTACCAAGTTTCTTATATGATACAGTCATGGTACTGATACCTAAGCCAATTAGGATGAAAACAGATAAAGAAAACTATAGCTCAATCTCCCTAGTGAATATTATTGCAAAAATCTTAAATAAAATATTAGCAAAGAGATTACAAAAAATCATCCCCAGGACAATATACCATGTCCAGATATAATTTATACCAGGAATACAGGGTTGATTCAATATTAGGAAAACTGTTAGCTGTAATGGGCTGAAGTTTGAGTTGATGCACTGAGGTCCCAAGTATGTGAGGCTAAATAGTAATTGGACTATACTCTATTAATATACATGATTGGATAAAGAATGGCCCCCACCCATTCTCTGTGCAAGTCCTGACGTGATATATAGGAAATGATGATTTTGGTGGGTGGAGGCAGAGAGAGACAGGAAGAGAAGCTGGGGGAGATTGGGCCTGGGTTCGATCCTCCTAGCTGCTGGTTGTGTGGCTGCTGGTCTAGCTAGCTTCTTGACTCAGCTGCACACATTGCTATTGCCGATTCCCTTCTACCTCTGATCTTTTTTCACTGAGAATAAAAACTGATGATTTTCCCCTAACCTGAATTCCTGACTCTGGCTGATTTTAAAATACACGATCTCCACAGTTAGCATAATTGACTATATCAATAATCAAATTAACAAAAACTACATGTCAATAGATGCAGAAAGCATATGATAAAATCCAACATGCATTCCTATTAAAAACACTTGAGAGTATAGGAATAAATGGCCTTTTTTCTTAAAATAGTACATAGCATCTATTTAAAACCATCAGTAAGCATCTTATGCAATGGGGATAAACTGGAACCATTCATAATGAGATCAGGAGTGAAACAAGATTGCCCACTATCACCATTATTATTCAATATTGTATTAGATATGTTAGCTTTGGAAATGAAAGATGAGAAAGAGATTAAAGGAATTAGAGTAGGAAACTAAAATATCACTCTTTGCAGATGATATGGTATACTTAGAGAACCCCAGAAAATCAACTAAAAGGCAATTAAAAATAATCCCCAAATTTAGCAAAGTTCCAGGATACAAAATAAATCCACATTAATCATCAGGCATTTTTATACATCACTAACAAAATTCAACAGCAAAAGATCCAAAGAGAAATTCCATTTAAACAACCATCTATAGTATAAACTATTTGGGAATCTATCTGCCAAAGGAATGTCAGGGTAAATATATGAGCAAAACTACAAAACACTTTCCACACAAAGTCAGATCTAAATAATTGGAAAAATATCAAACACTCATGGATAGGTCGAGCAAATATAATAAAGATGACAGTACTATCTAAATTAATCTATTTATTTAATGCAATACCAATCAAATTTCCAAGAAACTACCTATTGACCTAGAAAAAATAACAGCACAATTCATCTGGAAGAACAAAAGGTCAAAATTTTATTTTTTATCATTTTATTATAGTTTTTATTGACATAACATATGCATGGGTAATTTTTCAACATTAAATCTTGCAAACACTTCGAACTTTTCCCTTCCTATCCTCCATCCTCTCCCCTAGATGGCAGGCAATCTCATAGATGCTAAACATGTTAAAGTATATCTTAAATACAATATAGGTGTACATATTTATACAGTTCTCTTGTTGCACAAGAAAAAATCAGATTTAGAAAAGTAAAAATAACAAGGGAAGAAAAAAAATGCAAGCAGTCCACACTTGTTTCCCAGTGTTCTTTTTCTGGGTGTAGCTGGTTCTGTTCATTACTTATCAATTGAAACTTGGATCCTCTCATTGTTGAAGATAGCCACTTCCATCAGAATTGATCTTCATGTAGTATTGTTATTGAAGTGTATAATGATCTCCTGGTTCTGCTCATTTCACTTAGCATCAGTTCATGTAAGTCTCTTAAATCCTCTCTGTATTCATCCTGCTGGTTATTTCTTACAGAATAATAATATTGCATAACATTCATATAACACAATTTATTTAGCCATTCTCCAATTGGTGGGCATCCATTCAATTTCCAGTTTCTAGCCACTACCAAAAGGGCTGCCACAAACATTTTGGCACATACAGGTCCCTTTCCCTTCTTTAAGATCTCTTTGGGATATAAACCCAGTAATAACAGTGCTGGATCAAAGGGTATGCACAGTTTAATAATTTTTTGAGCACAGTTCCAAATCACTCTCCAAAATAGTTGGATGTATTCACAACTCCACCAATAATGCATCAGTGTCCCAGTTTTCTGCACCCCCTCCAACATTCATCATTATCTTTTCCTGTCATCTTAGTCAATCTGACAGGTATGCAGTGATATCTCAGTTGTCTTAATTAGCATTTCTCTGATCAATAATGATTTGGAACACCTTTTCATATGAATAGAAATAGTTCAATTACATCATATGAAAATTGTTCATATCCTTTTATAATTTCTCAATTGGAGAATGGATTGATTTCTTATCAGAGTCAATTCTCTATATACTTTGGAAATGAGGCCTTTATTAGAACCTTTAACTGTATAAATGTTTTCCCAGTTTATTGCTTCCCTTGTAATGTTGCCTGCATTAGTTTTGTTTGTACAAAAGCTTTTTAATTTGATATAATCTAAATTTTCTATTTTGTGATCAATACTTTTCTCTAGTTCTTCTTTGGTCACAAATTCCTTTCTCCTCCACAAGTCTGAGAGGTAAACTATCTTATGTTCTTCTAATTTATTTATATTCTCATTTTTATACTTAAATCATGAACCCATTTTGATCTTATCTTGGTGAATTTAAGTGTGGGCCCATGCCTCATTTCTGCCATACTAATTTCCAATTTTCCAGCAGTTTCTGTCAAATAGTCAATTCTTATACCCAAAGTTGGGGTCTTTGAGGTGGTCAAAGACTAGGTTGCTATAGTTATTAACTATTTGCCCTATTGTATGATCTGCTAGATCCTGAGTAATCCTTATTTTGGCTCCTCTGATTTGAATTGTTTTTTTCTAGTTTCTTGTAGTATTTTTTCTTGGTCTAAAGGTCTGAAATTTAGCCACAATATTTCTTGAAATTTTGATTTTGGGATCTCTTTCAGTATGTGATCGATTAATTCTTTCAAAGTCTATTTTATCTTCTGTTTCCATAACATCTGGGCAATTTTCTTTAATGATTTCCTGAAATCTGTGTCTATGCTCTTTTTTTTTTCATCATGATTTTCAGGAAGTCCAATAATCCTTAGATTATCTCTCCTAGATCTAATTTTTTAAGTCTATTGTTTTCCCAAGTAGGTATTTAACATTTTTTTCTAATTTTTTCTTTTTTCTTTTTTTTTTTTTTTTTGGTTTTGCTTAACTGATTCTTGGTGTCTCTTCAAGTCATTCATTTCCATTTGTTCAATTCTGATTTTTAATGAATTATTTTCTTCATTTACTTTTTTATTTCTTTTTGTAATTGTCCCATTGAGTTTTTAAATGAGCTGTTTTATTCTATGGAATTTTTTTTCCATTTCACCAGTTTTATTTTTTAGGGAATTATTTTCTTTTTCCAAATCACTAATTCTGTTTTTCAGGGAGATGATTTCTTTATCCACACTATCGTTTAATGAATAACATGACTTGTCCATACTCTCTTGCAAAATTTCTCTTTCCTTTCCCCATTTTTTCCTAGCTTTTTAAAAGAGCCTTTTTAATTTATTATATGAGAGCCTTATATGATGCGGATCAGGTTATATCACCATTTTGGGCTTCATTGGGTGACAATCTGCTTATAGTCTCCTCAGGCTTTGAGGTCTGCTCTCTTTCAATATAAAAGCTATCTATAGTTAGAGCCAACTTTGCATTTTTAGTCATTTTGACAAAAACAAAAACAAAAAACTGCAGTCTGCTTTAGGGGTGGTGTGGAACAGACAATAGGAAGTAGCAGTGAAGCAGGAAGGGGACAGCAATGGCTGTGTTGCCATCAGCATCTGCACTGGGATTAGCATCTATGCTGT
The DNA here is from genome assembly GCF_902635505.1 of Sarcophilus harrisii. Taxonomy (NCBI): domain Eukaryota; kingdom Metazoa; phylum Chordata; class Mammalia; order Dasyuromorphia; family Dasyuridae; genus Sarcophilus; species Sarcophilus harrisii. Next base: position 219,063,452 of record NC_045430.1, read on the forward strand.
GGTCAGTGTCTATGCTGTGCTCTGGGGTTGTAAACTGAGATTGTGACAAGTCCCTTTGGGTGCTATGTAGGTGTGGCCATGTCCTGGAGTTTTGAAGTTATAGTCTTTACCCCCTGTGTTTATAGCTTCTCCAGGTGATCCACTGGCTTGCTGCCAGAGCAGAGCAGCTGACACTGTGGTAGAGTTCTCCCTGCAAATTTTCCACTGGTGAAGACCACACCCTGTCCCCTTCAGTCTGCTCAGCTTGAACTGCTCTCCATGCTCTCACTGCTTATTTGTCTGATATTGTGCCTGACCTAACCATCCCTGCCTGCAAGCAAAAACAGAACTTTTCTGGTGAATTTTGAGATTATCTTCTGTTGATAATGTGTTGTACTCCCAATATTTGTGGGTTTTGGCAGTTGAGCACTAATTCTGAGGCTGTTCCATAAAAAAAGTAGTTTGAGGGCAAGGGAGAGCTTAGACAGATGGGTGTGTCCTCTTTGCCATCTTGATTTCTATCAAAAGATCAAGAATTTCAAGGGAACTAATGAAAAAAAAAAAAAAAAACAAATTAAGGTGGCCTAGCTATACCAGATCTAAAACTATATTATAAAGCAGCAGTCATCAAAACCATTTGGTAGTGGCTAAGAAAGAGACTAGTTGATCAGTGGAATAGGTTAGATTCATAGGACAAAATAGTCGATAACTATAGCAATCTAGTGTTTAACAAACCCAAAGACCACAGCTTTGGGGATAGGAAATTCACTCTTAACAAAAACAACTGGGAAAATTGGAAACTATACCCATATGAGTATGTATACATATATTGCATTTAATATGTAGAATATCTGCCATCTAAGGGAAGGGGGGGAGGAAAGAAGGGAAAATTTGGAACAGAAGATTTTGCAAGAGTCAGTATTGAAAAATTACCCATGCATATGTTTTTAAATAAAAAATATAATAAAACATTTAAAAAGAAAGGAAATGGGGTAGGGGAGAACAAATGCTTGAGGTTGTTTCAGACAGATATTGCTTCTTATTGTAAGGAAATCTTCCTGTATCCCTTTGCTTTCTATTGTTTTTTTTTAATAGGAATGGGTGCTATATTTTGTCAAAAGCTTTTTCTGTATCTATTGAGATTATCATATGATTCTGTTGGTTTTGATATTGATATGGTCCATTATGGTAATAGTTTTCTTGATATTGAATGAGCCCTGCATTCCTGGTATAAATGTATGGTAAAATACTATAAATGATAGTATATTATCTTGCTGATAAATTGCTGTAATCTGTCATTCTTGATGGCATACAGTTTGGCAAAATAGCTCCTAATTATTTCTTTAATTTCTTTGTCACTATGATAAGATCACTCTTTTAATTTTTGATTCTAGTGATTTGGTTTTTTCTTTCTTCTTTTCTAATCAAATTAGCCAAAGGTTTATCTATTTTGTTTTTTTTTTTCTGTAAAAAAATTTAGTTTTATTTAGTTTTTGTAATATTCTTCTCTAAAATGTAATTCTCTGGAAGCAGGTTTCTTGGGGATATTCTTCTCTAAAGTGTAATAATGTTCTCTGGGAGCAGATATCTTGGGGAGCTTCTGGAGGCAGCCTTAGTTTCAGTTCAGTAATCCCTCCAAATGCAGTCAGGAGTTAAAGTCCAAATCCTTTATTGTCTCCTTCAAAGTCTTATCTCCTTCACCTGAGGTTCAGCTATTTTTCTGGAGGCCTTCTGGATCTTGGTTTCAGTGTTCTCCACAGGACAGCCTGCCACCACTTCTCGTACTTCCTTAGTTCTGCCTAACTGCCTTCTCTAGCTTCTGTCTCCTCAACTTCCAAAGGTTTGTGCTTGAGACTCCAGCCACAACAAAGGTGGATGATGGAACAAATCTGTCTCAGCCACAGAAAGCTTCTAGTGCGCTTGTCCTTTCTGGCTGTGACAGCTCCTCCTTATATGTTCCACACTGAGTATACACCAATCATTATATCACTAGGAAACCATTATTTGTTTTAGGATTAAGTCAATCCTAAACTTGATTTAACCATTGTCTCCTCAATTCCACTGACTTAGTACCTTGTAAGAATCCTAACAAGTTTTATTTTTATTTTTTAATTCAATAGTTTCCTTAGTTTCAATTTTATTTATCTTTGAGTTTCAGAATTCATAATTTGGTAATTAATTGGGGGGGTTAATTTGTTCTTTTTCTAGATTTTTTATTTGCATGCCCAATTCATTAATCATCTCTTTTTCTATTTTATCCATGTCGCTATTTAGAGATATAAAATTTCCCCTAAAAACTGCTTTGGCTGCATCCCATAGGTTTTAGTATGTTGTTTCATTGTCATTCTCTTGGATGGAATTATGTATTTTTTCTGTGATTTGTTGTTGGACCCACCTTTATTTTAGAATTAGATTATTTAATTTCTAATGGTTGTTCTGTCTTTCTCTGCTCTTTCACTATTTCATTATTTATGGTACCCTTTATAAATATGTACTTTCCTTTCCTATCTCTTTTAATAAGATCTATTTTTACTTTTCTTTATTTTGAGATCAAATTGCTACCCCTGTTTTTTTCCTTCAGCTGAAGCATAATGAATTCTGTTCCAGCCTTTTACCTTTACTCTGTATGTGTCTCTGTCAAATGTGTTTCTTGTAAACAACATGTTGTAGGATTCTAGTTTTTAAATCCATTATACTATTTGCTTTCATTTAATGCTAGAGTTCATTCCATTCAAATTCATAGTTGATTGCCAACATTATGTTTCCCGTTTACTCTATTTTCTCTCTTGTACATACTTTTGTTGTTTCTTCCCACCCTGTCTTTAGTAGTGATTTTTTTACTGACCTACTCACTTCCTTATCTCCCCTTCTCCTTAGCTTAGTAGTGTTTTTTTTAGTTCACGCACCCATTATCTTCTTCTATCACCCCTTCCCTTTCTCTTACCATTTTTCCCTAGTGTTTCTGCTCTCCCTTCTACCTGCCCCTCGCTTTTCTTTCTTCTTTCTCCTTTTATTGCTTTATAGAGTTAGATATATTCATATGTCCAAATGAATGATTAAGTTGCTCCCTCTTAGAACCAACATTGTTGAGATCAAGCTTCAAACAATGTTCATCATGCTTCCTTCTTTCCCTTGATTGAAATTGTACCTTTTCATGTTAACTTTAATCTCACATTATATCCCCCCTTTCCTCTTTTTTCCAGGACAAACTTTTATTCACCTCTTGTTGTCTTTAATATAATCACATCAGAGTCCATTCACAACCACACATTCCATCCATGTTGTGACCACTCTGTCTCCTCTAGTAAGAGATACAGTTCTCAAGAGTAACAGATAATATTTTCCCATCTAGAGATGTAAATAGTTTAATATTTAAATAACATCTATTTTCCTATTTGCCTTTCTATGGGGCTCTTGAATCCTGTGTTTATTCTTTTTAGCTCTTTTTTCCCAATAGAAATGATGGAAAGTCTCTATTTCATTGAAGATTCATCACCTTCACAAAAGATGATGCTGAATTTAGCTGGGTAGTTTATCTTGGTTGTAACACTAGGTCCTTTGCCTTCCTGGAGTATAGTATTCCACCACTCTGATCCTTTATTGTAGAAGCTGCCAGATCATAAGTAATCCTGACTGTTGCTCCTTAGTAATTGAATTGTTTTTGTCTGGCAGCTTGCAATATTATGTAGTTCTGGAGTTTTGCACCAATGTTCCTTGGTGTTTCCCTTTTGGGATCTCTTTCTAAAGTGACCAATGGAATATGTCAATAAGTATTTATTTCCTCCTTCTGTTTTTAGATTTTTGGGTAAGTTTTCCTTGATTATCTCTTGAAAAATGCTATGTATGCTTTTATTTTGGTCATGACCTACTGGTAGGCCAATAATTTTTAAATTGTCTCTTCTGAGTCTATTTTCTAGATTGACTCTTTTTCCAATGAGCTATTTCATATTTTCTTCCTTTTCACCCCCATTCTTTTTAGTTTGTTTGATTGATCCTGGCTGTTTTACAGATTCATTAGGTTCCATTTGTCCTGTTCTGATTTTTAATGTGTGATTTCCTTCAGTTAGTTTTTGTATCTCTTTTTCCATTTGGTTAATTCTACTTTTTAAGGCGTTGCTTTCTTCATGCAATTTTTTTTCCTTCCTTTTCCAAGCTGCTGACTCTCTTATGCATACCTCTTATTTCCTTTCTCATTATTTTCTTTTCTCTCTCTTATTTGACTTTTAAAGTCTTTTATGAGCACTTCCAAGAAGCCTCTTTGGCTCGAGACTATTCATATCACTTTTTGAGATTTCTTCTGTGTACATTTTGTCCTCTGTGTTTGTGCTTTGGTCTGCCCTGTCACCATAATAGCTTTCTAAGGTTAAGGTTCTTTTTCTGTTTATTGCTTATTTTCTTTACTGTTTTTTTTTTTTTTTTTTTTTTACTTTTTATGGTTGAGCTCTGCTGTTGAGGTAAAGGGGATGCTGTCCCAAGCTTCCTGTGCAGCTGTGAGCTTTGGCTTTGAACACACGAGCCCTTTGTGTTTGTAGAGGATAGCTTTGTCCACTCTTTTCAGGAAACAGCCTGATTTCTCAGAGTTGTTGTTCTGAGCTGGGACTGGAAATTGCCCCACTGATTTGCTCCTCTACTGAGCCAGGACTGAGGGTCTTAGATGTTGATTTGCTCTGATTAAGATGCTCTTATTGGCTTTCCCAGAGTCTATATGTCCTGAGCTGAACATCCTTTCACTCCAGTGAGACTGGCCTTTCTTGAATTTTATTTTCCCCAATCTATCTCGAGTCGGAGAATAATTTCATATCCAGACTCTGTTCAGAGGCTTGATTTCATGTGTTTTTTGAAGGAAACAGAGGGCTCCAGGAGCTTTCTGACTTTATTCTGCCATCTTGGCTCCACCTCAGATGTCCCTCTTGGCTCCACCCTGGGAATTCCCTGAATTTTCTTGAAATGAAAATTTATTGCTTCATACTGAATGCTTTCTTATCTTCTGCTGTGTATATGACAATTTTTTTTCTTTTCTTATTTTGTACTTAAGATTAAATATATTTTAAAACATTTTAAAATTTTAAAAATAGATGAAAAGAAGAAGACAGAGGGGCATGTGACTAGTTTTCGTGTAGTAGTATGAAAAAGAAAAAAATAAAATAAACTGGAACAAATCAGAAATACCAATATTCCAGTGTGCTATAAATTCTTCATTGTAGATAGACTAGTGACTTAAAGCATAGAAAATACAAATGTATGAGATGGAAGGAACTACCAATACTATATTTTTACAAAATTAAAAACAGATTTTATCACAAGAACACTTTTTTTGGGGGGGGGCAATCAATTCTAAACTCAGTTCCGTGTCTTGGAACAATGATTTGCTGACTAGAGCAGAACACTGAGCAATAGCTGAGCCCAAATTACATGAAATAAAAGATGAAATTGAAGAGTTATTAAAATCTAGAGAGGGAAAGATGAAAAAAAGTGAAACCACTAGAATTCCAGACTTGAGAAATTCTAACTAGTAATTACATAGATTAACACAGATATTTCAGATATTTCAACCGAATGTGAAAGCTGAAAGGTACACATAGAAATTTCTAATATCCTTACTAAAGTTCTATGGCATAAAATCAATTAGAAGACCATATACCAAAACAATAATTTTTGAAAAGATATTATTTGCTGTATTCCTCAAGAATAACCACATGAATAACCCAAATATGCAACATAAAATTAAAATAAATCAGGATTTGTACATAATATTATATATGAAGGCCAATGCCAAAGCAAGGACTCATGAGAAAAAGTATGCTATCCAACACCATTGTGGAAAAACCCAATTTAAAAGAGTTATTCAAAATCTATACATAGGCACTGGAAGAATAAATACATTAATATTTAACTGATAAATGTGGAAAAAAACTTTAAATATAATATTTCCTAATTAGAACAAATAGAAAAGAATATATGTAAAGTGATATGGAAAGATGTATAGATCTTTGTGTGTGTGTGTGTGTGTATGTATTTCTAAATTTTCCTTAATTTCAAATTAAAAAAAAGGTAATAGATTTAAACAAAAATCATGATTCAAACCAGGGTCAAGAATATGAATAACTGAATAAACACCCCAAAGTTTATTAAAGCAGCTTTTATAAAAGATCAATAAATATTTCATTAGGTATTACAGCCACTCCATTATGTAAACATGGATCAACTATGAAAAACTTGAATCAAAATTAAAATCAGATCTAAATAATTGGAAAATGTTCATTGCTCTTGTGTAGACTGAGTAAATATAAGAAAAATAGCAAAACTACCTAAACTACCATAGTATCATCAATCCAATTAAATCTAAGACAATTTCAAATGAACTGTGAACTCAAAGCAATTTGAAACCTATTGTTTTCACTTTTTCCCCCGTTTCTTGTGGATTTTCCCTTTTGTTCTGATTCTTCTTTCACAACACGATTTTGGCTTACATTTATTTATTTTAATACACATTTCTTTATGAATTGTTTTGGGAGTCAAAAAATCAGAATAAAAAAGCAAAATCATGGGAGGCACAAAAAACAGAGAAAACAAGCAAACATAACATGTGTTGACTTATATTCAGTCTCCATAGTTCTTTTTCTGGATGCAGATGCCATTTTCTGTCCAAAGTCTGTTGGGAATGCTTTGAATCACAACTACTGAGAAGAACTATGTCTTTCATAGTTGATCATCACATATTCTTGCTGTCATTGTATAAAATATATTCCTGGTTTTGCTTGTTTTGCTCAGCATCAGTTCATGTAAATCTTTCCAGGCCTTTCTAAAATCAGGCTGTTCATCATTTTTATAGAACAATAATAATTCGTTACCTTCATATATCATAGCATGTTCAATCATTCCCCAATTGATGGGCATCTATTCTTTGCTATCACAAAAAAGACTTGCCATAGACATTTTTGCACATGGAATTCTTTTTCCCTTCTTCATGATTGCCTTGGGATACAGACCAGTAGTAACACTGTAGGATCAAAGGGTAAACACAGATTTATAGCCCTTTGGGCATTTCACAACTTCAACAATGCATTAATGTCCTAGTTTTCTCACATTTCTTCCAGCATCTCTCATTATCTTTTCCTATCATTTTAGCCAATCTGAAAATTGTGAAGTAGTTCCTCAGAGTTGTTTTAACTTGCACTTCTCTAATCAATAGTGATTTAGAGCATTTTTTTCATATAAGTACATATGGCTTTAATTCTATCATCTGAAAATTATTTGTTCATTTCCTTTGACCATTTTTCAATTGGGGAATGACTTTATTATAAATTTGAAAACATTCTTTATATACTTTAGAAATGAGACCTTTATCAGAAATACTATTTGTAAAAGGTTTTTGTATTTCCCTTTTAATCTTTTTTTTTTCCTATTGGATTTGTTTGTGCAATTTTTTAAAAAATTTTAATGTAATCACAGTTGTCCATTTTTTATTTTATGTTTTCTAGTTCTTCTTTGGTCATAAATTGCTCCCTTTTTCAAATTTGAACTCAGGTCCTCCTGACTTCAGGGCTGTTGCTCTATCCACTGCACCACCTACTTGTCCTAAAAATGAAATATTTTCTTAGACATGGTCAATAAGAGAATTTCTTTTGCTTGATTAAGCATATCTTTTACAGGAGGTTTCATTTTCTACATGAGAGAGACAGAGACAGAAACAGATACACAGAGAGGGAGGTAGAGGAAAGAAAAAAGAAGGAGAGGAACTTTAAGGAGAGAGAAATACTTATTAGTGGATTTTTTAAAAAATGCTTAAGTGATTGATTTCTTGCTTTTTGTCTAACTCATCTTACACGCAAATATCTAAGTGATCTCTTTCCTCAGCTGATTGCTTCTCCTGTTTAGACACTACCAATGATTTCCTCAGCCTTTGTCATTACCATTTTAAAAGCTTTTCATTTCAAATTCTAGATTCCATTTCAAATTCTTAGCATCTCCACTTTGTAATTAATCTCTTTTTTTGTGTGTCACCAATATACTCTTCTGTTTCACACAGGTCTCCTTACATTGCTTTTTCTTAATTTCATGACTTTGATCATGCTTTCCCTCACCAGGAATATTTACCATTTCTACCATTCATTTCAATCATTTTAGAATATAGGCTTTGTCTTTTTTCCAAAAAGTCTTTTCTGGCTTAGTCATCAATTATTTTATTATATTTGTTTGCTGCTGATAATGTGGGACATGTTGCATCATAACCATTTTACAATTGCTGTTTATTTCGTGTCTTTTCCCAATAAGTAGATTACAAGTGACTCCATGTCAGAACTGTACATATTATTTATTTTATATTTTCCCTAAGCATTGATTGGCATTCAAATTCAAGATGGCTATACTCCCCTTTCAGAAAAGTAATATCTTTGCAGACATTTTTTTAAAATGCTGACTTATAGCATCATTGGTGCCAAATACTTTCACTATGGAAAATCTATTTAGCAATACCTCTATCAGTTTTAGATAGTTGCTTATGGTACTTGAAAAGTTATCACATGCCCATTGTGGGCACCTAGTTATGAGATTTAAATATAGATCTTAACTACAAGCCTAGACCCTTATTGTTGCAGTGAGGAAGTCTTAAACTCATGGCCCATGGGAAACTTCATTGCCAACAAAACTACAGATTGGTTTTTGAATGAAGATTAAAATATAATTGGGAAATATAAACAAAATAAATAAAAATACAACACAACAGAGATAATGTTAATTTGCAGTTTTCTAAGGCAATATGTGGCACTTTAATACCACCATGCTCCACCTACTACCACCCCATTTAAATTTGGAGTCAAGAGGCCCAGAGTTCAAGCTATAGGTCCTTTACTTTTTCCCCAGGTGACTATGGGCAGGTCATTTAATCTCTCTTGGCCTGTTCCTCTTTTCTGAAATGAAAGAAGTGGCCTAGATAATGATTGACATTGCTTTTAGCTCTCTCTCTCTTGTCTGCATTTGAAAGCCTCTTATTGAAAATATTCCTGATATCATTGTTTTCTTGTCATTCATCAGTTTATTCTAAAACTGGAACACAGAGAGGCTTGCAGGTTAATTGCGAGTTCAGATTCAGTGGGTTTCTGCTAATTAAGGTTTCAATGAAGAGTTTAAAAGCTATTAAGACACTAAAAAGTTCCAGTTTTATCTGGTCAACATGTCCCATCTGTACAGAACAAGTTTCCCAGTAAATGGAGCTTTTCCTATGGTCTGTAAGGGATTTGAACATAAATCTCCTATTTAATTCTAGTCTGAATTGAAAGTTCTGAAGCATGTCAGAATAGCCCTGTCCAAATGGGGCAGGCTGACCAGAGAGAGCAAGATCAGAGAACATATGTTTCCAAACTGATCTCCTCTCCCCATGCAGATAGGTCCACAAAAAGACAAATCCCTAGCAAAAGAAGCTGAAAACTAAATACCAATCCATCACAGCACAACTATCTGATTTAGACAAGCACATAGATTTGAGGCGAACACACATCGTGTTGCTCAGGCTTCCTATTGCTGGTGCGCACAATTCTCGGAATGGTCTGCTTTATCAGGATTCTTTCTGGGGGAGCTTCAACAAAGCCACAGTCTCAAAGTCAGTTGCCAATAAACCAGTTCACTGTACAGTGTGTATTCAAACCTTTTTTTTTTCCTCAAAATATCCTAGCGCTCACAGCTGAGCCCCAGTTACATACCCCATAATCCATTTGCTTCAGACCTCTGAGGGCCAGCTATGTTGTGCGTTCCTTCTCTTACAAGCAAGCCATTAAACTTCAATAGTTTTTCCATTCTTTTTAAATTATATATCATGGGTTTTGCTCCTCTGCAAGCTTTCTATGTCATTTGGGTTCTATTGGTCCATACCCATTTCAGAATTTTCTCTTTCCCCATTTTTTTGGACAGGAATGCATTTTTATAAACAAGGAACAAGTGTTCAAAATTATATTTGGAATTTGGAATACAGCAAAAGGTGGCCGTGGGCCTATTTTATTGTATAACAATCACATAAACTCCAGCTGTCAGATGCTCTGATCAGTCCTTCAATAGGCAAAAGGGCCCAGCTAAATCCTGCCCACATGCTGATGCACACCCGTATAATAACTGTTTTTTTTCTTTATGAATTTCATTTACAATTACTCTCTGACTTTCAAGGAATACTTTGAAAGAAGGACGTGACTGGAATCATCAAGTAACTTTTTATTTTCTTTTACAGAAGAAAGCATCAGTTCTATTTTGATTCATCATGAAGCCAAGTCATAAAAGTCTACTGTCCCAAGTAAACTCTCAAAACTTTATCACTGATATTCTTTCAGTTAGGATTGAGTAGAGATATCTTGTGTGTGATTAGTCTTCTCAGTTAGTAAATGAAGAAGAAGGAATCACTGTTAAATCTTTAGTAGAAAAATGACTAAGCTATTCATTCTGATTGATCCAGCAATACCATCCTTCTTCCTATCAGATGCATGGAAATTTTTTTTAAATGCAAGTTAAACCATGTCATTCCCCTTAACTCCTCCTTTTCTCCCACTATATGCCCCTGTTCAGTAAGCACCAGTGATTCTCAATAACCTTCAGGAACAATCTCACCTGCTATTTAGATTTCTTGATAATTTGTCCCCTTACTACTTATTCAGTATTTTTACTTCTCTCCTCTCTAAACACTCAGTGACCAAGTAACCTGTCTTCTTCCTGTTCTCACACTCAATCCCTTATGCCTTTGCACTAGCTATCACTCACATCTATAATGATTTCAATCACCATCTTGGCATTTTTGGTTTCCTTTATGATACATCTTAAGTCTGCCTTCTGAAGAAAGGTTTCTAGATTCTCCCAGCTACTAGTGCCTTCTTCTCTGAGGTTATCTTCCATATACTCTTGCATCTCTTCTAAATCACCAATCACTAACATGTTTTCTCCACTATAAAAATACAAGTTCCAAAAGAACAAATATCATTTTCCCCCTTTCTTTATATCCCAACACATAACATTGCCTGACATCAGTTAGTAATCATGTAATAGATGCTTATTGACTCACTAACTGGTATATAGACCTAGAGGGTCAAAAAAAAAAGATAGTCCATATATGTAAATTATTCATAGCAAATAACTAGAAATAAAAAGTGTTATACTGGCTAAACTCATAGTCAAGCAGACCTTAAGCTGAGCCTTGATTGAGATACTTAATCGATAACACTAGACAAGTCACCTAATCTGAGCCTTGGTTTGCCAATTGTAAAATGTAGAAAATGCACCCACCTCTCAGCATCATTGTAAGAATCAAATGTGTTGAGATATAGAAAGTATTGTGCAAATCTTAAAATGTTGTGCAGATGTTAGTTATCATGTTTATTGTTAGCAATTACCTCTATCCTAAATGGCAATTTGAGCATAAAGAATATAGTATCCATTAAAATGATGAGAAAGCAATTCAGGGAGCAGTATATAATTTTCCTAATATGAATCTAGTTATTTTATTTATTTTCAGATTTTAATTCATGGGAATATGTAGGGTAATAACAATGTGGGTGATTTCATTAACTTTTTGGCCAATATAATCAAGGCATTCTATTAATTTTCTAGATAATAACTTTTGGCACCAATTAAATGCTTAAGAGAAACTGATAAAAGAAATTAAAAAAAAGAAAACTAATCCCTGCTCTCCCCCCAAAATTTATATTTTTTGGTGGAAAGTGAGAGTAAATCATTAACACAGACAATAATTTATTGGCACCTGATTTTGAAAGGTTTTATGTGCATAGGCTTTGTGATATTTTTAAAGAGATGTGACCATAGAAGCACTCATGAGAAGTTCCCAAGATATATATCCAACATGAGTATAGGATGTTAGAACTGGAAGAGACTTTAAAGACCATGCATTTTATCTCCTTCAAAGTTTCTTACAGGAACGTGCTGAAGCTTAGAGTTTCCTTTAGTTGCTGTTGAAAGTATCATTTCACCTGGGATATAGATGATAAATTCTGATCTTTATGTGACAGTGTAATTTTTACTCAGTGAGTAATGAGCATAATATTGATAGGAGGACATTTCTCTGTCTTGACACTATGAACAAATAGGGAATACATTAAGATACTACTGAGAAATGTAACATATGAGTAAGATAAGTTATGTTATCTTACATTGTCACTTTCGCAGATATATGCCTACAACCAAAAACTGAGCTTCTAAGACAGTATGAGATGTCTCTCCCCAGCTCTAGACTTCTATGATTCCCTATTGTCTACAGAATGAAATACAAAATATATATCTTGCCATTTAAGTTCCCTCACAATCTGATTCTGGCCCAACTCTTCATATTTACTGCACATCACTTTCTTGCCCATCCTGTTTTCACCAAATTGGCTTCCTTATTATTCCTTGACAGTGGCTCTCTATCTTCCTCCTCCAGGCCTGACTGCCATTCCCCATTCCATCCCCAAATGGTGGAATGCACTCCCCCATTTTATCACTTAGAAGCTTAAGCTTTCTTCAAGATGACATTTAAGTACAATATACAGTGTCAAACTCTTCTAGGGCCCAGGTTCTTAAACTGTGCTTTGAAACCCCATATGAGGTTTCATAACAATGTGAGAATTGCAAAATTATGACATATTATCAGAAAATGTTTTATTTATATGCTATTTCAATATTTTATACCCATGATCACAAAAATTTCTCCAGTGAAAAGAGGATGAGAGTGGTGGGAAAAGTAAAGAATTCCTGTTCTAAATCACCTTGGTTGTTAATACTCACTCACCTCCTGTTCTTCAAATTATTATCTATATACTTGTCTATGGGCATGTTTTATTCCACTTTTCCACCAAAAAAAACAAACAAACATTTTTTTGGGGGGGGTCAGGGATTAGTTTTCTCTTTTAATTTATATTACCAGTATGTCTTAAACACTTAATAGGTACTTAAGATATGTATGTTGTATTGGATTGATCTGCATTCAATGGACTGCTCCTGGATGATTCTCTTAATATGCAAAGGTAGATGCTTTATTCATAGAAGAAATAAGCCTCAGGTAAAAAGAAACTCTGTTTTGACACTTTATTCTTAGCCACAGTAGTTACAACTGATTGTTAAAGCACATCTCTTGAAACTATTAAACTACTAGCTAGAGGAGTGACTGGATAACTATAAGATGACACTATCTAGAAACAAATACCAATGATGTAGGAAAGAGCAAAAGATAAATTATATGATAAAAATGGGCATAGGAAGCAGAAGTAAAAAAAAAAAAAACAACACTTCTACAGAACATGGTATAGTATAATAGTGGATGTCAGAAGACCTCCCAGTATGAAAATATACTTTATCCACAAACTATAAAGCAATAAGAAATTAGAAGCCTGGGGGATATTTAGGTTACTGTGATTTGCTTCTAACAAAGTTCAACCATGATATCCTGCTGTGGTATGGAAATGATCTTTGATTCTCTAAAGCTATACTACTAGGGTACAAACTCTGTCAGGTCCTACAGATATAGAAGGCATTGAATATGTGCTAGTGTAGAAGAGCCTAGCCTGGCAGAGACAAGGTCCTCACCAAAAGATTGGCCACCAAGAAAAGAATTGTTTCTTTTGGCTGTAACAAATCCAGAGCACTCATCTGCTAATCCGAGGGATCCATACTCTACAGCTGTGAAAACTGCATCCCTACAACTGAAATTTTGAATCAACTCAATGTATAGAAAAGTCTTGGAAACTTTGATAAAGTGTGTAAATATCAGTTAAGATGTTTATAATGATGATGATGAAGAATTCAAAGATGAAGAAGAAGTATTCAAAATAAGATGAGGTTAAGACAGAATTTAAGAATTATTTATTTTCTTTTTTTTCTTTTTAACTATTGCAGACAAAGTATATACAAGTGGGGTTTTGGTGCCAACTTATCAGTCTGTCTAGCAGCGAGATTTCCATATACATCAGGCTTAGTAGGGATTCAAGTTAAGAAAAAAATAGTGCACTCCAATATAATATCTTATTTCTTGCAGACATTTCTGACTTGGGGGTTTCATATAGGTAAGTAAGATGTTCTTTAGACTTAGCAATAAATAAAGGTATAATTGTTCACTGAACTAGTATTTTTTTTTTATTACACTATTATGTACCAGACATTTTGCTATGCATTGTAAATACAAAGGATAGTCTCTGTTCTCAGTGAGCTCATGGTCTAATAGAGATAGATGACATATAAATAATTGTGTACAAATTAAATACATACAGATTGCTATTAATCTCAGATGAAGGAGGATTGGTGGCTAAGAAGAAGCACAGCTCCATATGCAGATAGAGTATCCTTAAATATTTTCTTAATTCATAATATCTTCCCCTAAAGAAAACATGGTCCTTTTTTGAAAAGGGGAGAGATATCCTGTTTTATAAACATAGTTCTATATAAATGATTTGAAATTTAACTATGTCATATAGAAAGGACACCACATGTCACATATAATCCATATAGTAGCCATTGGACAAGCTAATAAATTTATTTTTTTAATTAAATAACTTTTTTATTGACAGAACCCATGCCAGGGTAATTTTTTACAACATTATCCCTTGCGCTCACTTCTGTTCCGATTTTTCCCCTCCCTCCCTCCACCCTCTCCCCAAAGATGGCAAGCAGTTCTATACATGTTAAATAGATTACAGTAGATCTTGGATACAATATATGTGTGCAGAACCAAACAGTTTTCTTGTTGCTCAGGGAGAATTGGATTTAGAAGGTATAAATAACCTGGGAAGAAGAACAAAAATGCAAAGCAGTTTACATTCATTTCCTAGTGTTCTTTCTTTGGATGTAGCTAGCTTCTGTCCATCCTTGATCAATTGAAACTAAGTTAGATCTTGTCTTTGTTGAAGAAATCCACTTCCATCAGAATACATCCTCATACAGTATGCTGTTGGGTATATAATAATTTCCTGGTTCTGCTCATTTCGCTCAGCATCAGTTCATATAAGTCTCACCAATCCTCTCTGTATTCGTCCTGCTGGTCATTTCTTACAGAACAATAATATTCCATAACATTCATATACCACAATTCACTCAACCATTCTCCAATTGATGGGCATCCATTCATTTTCTAGCTTCTGGCCACTACAAACAGGGCTGCCACAAACATTTTGGCACATACAGGTCCCTTTCCCTTTTTAAGTATCTCTTTGGGGTATAAGCCCAGTAGAGACACTGCTGGATCAAAGGGTATGCACAGTTTGATAACTTTTTGGGCATAGTTCCAAATTGCTCTCCAGAATGGCTGGATGTATTCACTATTCCACCAACAATGTATCAGTGTCCCTGTTTTCCCACATCCCCTCCAACATTCTGCATTATCTTTCCCTGTCATTCTGGCCAATCTGACAGGTGTATAGTGGTATCTCAGAGTTGTCTTAATTTGCATTTCTCTAATCAATAGTGATTTGGAACACTCTTTCATATGAGTAGTAATAGTTTTAATTTCATTATCTGAAAATTGTTTGTTCATATCCTTTGACCATTTATCAACTGGAGAATGGCTTGATTTCTTATAAATTAGAGTCAATTCTCTATATATTTTGGAAATGAGTCCTTTATCAGAACTTTTGACTGTAAAAATTTTTTACCAGTTTATTGTTTCCCTTCTAATCTTGCCTGAATTAGTTTTGTTTGTACAAAAACTTTTCAATTTGATATACTCAAAATTTTCAGTTTTGTAGTCAATAGTGATTTCTAGTTCTTCTTTGGTCATAAATTCCTTCCTCTTCCACAGGTCTGAGAGGCAAACTATCCTATGCTCTTCCAATTTATTTATGATCTCATTCTTTATGCCTAAATTATGAACCCATTTTGACCTTATCTTGGTGTACGGTGTTAAGTGTGGGTCAATGCCTAGTTTCTGCCATACTAATTTCCAATTTTCCCAGCAATTTTTGTCAAATAATGCATTCTTATCCCAAAAACTGGGGTCTTTGGGTTTGTCAAACACTAGATAATTAAGGTTATTGGCCGTTTTGTCCTTTGAACCTAACCTATTCCATTAATCAACTAGTCCAGTTCTTAGCCAATACCAGATAGTTTTAGTAACCGCTGCCTTATAATATAATTTTAGATCTGGTACAGCTAGGCCACCTTCATTTGATTTTTTATTTTTATTAATTCCCTTGAAATTCTTGACCTTTTGTTTTTCCATATGAACTTTGTTGTTATTTTTTCTAGGCCATCAAAATAGTTTTTGGGAAGTCTGATTGGTATAGCGCTAAATAAATAGAGTAGTTTAGGTATTATTGTCATCTTTATTATATTTGCTCACCCAATCCAAGAGCATTTACTATTTTTCCAGTTACTTAGATCAGACTTAATTTGTGTGGAAAGTGTTTTGTAGTTTTGCTCATAAAGTTTCTGATTTTCCCTTGGTAGATAGATTCCTAAATATTTTATACTATCAGTAGTTACTTTAAATGGGATTTCTCTTATAACTCTGACTGTTGGATTTTGTTAGTGATATATAAAAATGCTGATGACTTATGTAGGTTTATTTTATAACCAGCAACTTTGCTAAAATTGTGGATTATTTCTAATAAATTTTTAGTAGAATCTCTGGGATTCTCTAAATATTACCATCATATCATCAGCAAAGAGTGATAATTTGGTTTCCTCATTGCCTATTCTTATTCCTTTAATATATTTCTCAGCTCTTATTGCCATCAAGCTAATAAATTTGATTACCAAATGGATGACCATCCTTTTGACTAAAATAACTCTTTGAACACAGTAGCAAGACTGAGTTCACACAATACCAACAATTACATTTCTTTATTTTTATAATCAAAACTTTTAAAAATATAATTTCCCTGATCAAAATCATATTGTGTCCTGATTTCAGAAGCTATTTGAGACTTTGTGTTGCATGTATAAAGCACATCTGTAAGCAGCACAAATGCTATTCCAAAAAAAAAATCTAAACAGTTAATTTTAAGCAGCAGGAAACTCAAGGTTTGACTGATATTTTCAAATGACTGGATTTCGTTAATAGCCATGTGGCCTATGTACATTTCAGAGAATGGTACTGAAGAATTTTCTGCTGAAAACATCAAAAAGGGAATTCTTAGTTGCAGTCAAGTCATTGATTCAGTGACATGCTCATCAGACTAACTTTTGTTTCTACTGAGAGAGTTTACTGCCATATATAACATGTCAGTTCCTGTACAAGTGGCAGTCATTGGATAAGTTGGGTTATCAGAGATGAAGCTGAGTAGAAATGGCCTTATTTTTCTGAGCTCCTGATTTAAACAAATAAGCTTTGTGAAATTCAATATTATTCAACTGAAAAGGGGAGACAGCTTTTTGAAATAAAGAAAAGAGCCTCATTAATCTCCAACATCATTTAGCACTGGGGATGAATACCTTTCATTTCCAATATCTTCATTCTACTAAAATGATATTGAGGAATAGCTAAGGAGCAGCAGCTACTTACAATTTTATGATTTGGATCTCCATATACAATACCATATAGTATGTTAGGTGATATTTATGATATAAAGAATAATGTGTAAATTGCTATATGAAGGTGAAAGTTAAATGGATTGGGGAAAGAAAATTATTTTTTAACTTGAGTTACTCTTCTGTTCTTGCATTAACAAACAATGTTTTTATAACATAATTGAAAACGTATTTTCTTCAGTTTTTTATAGTTTCAAATCAAATCTAACAAATATTTATGAAACATTGAAGATGTAAAAGGCACTGTAGGCTAGGATTAAAATCACAAGGGAAAAATTGTTTCAGTTCTCAAGAACCTTACTTAGAACATACTAGATGGGGGTTTGTGGGAGCCAATGCCTGACTATATGTAGAAGGTAAAGACACAATAAGTGGGATGAGGAAATCTTTTTCTGAAATAATGAATAAAACCAGAACAATTCTGAGAGGAAAAAGCAAGGAGGGAGTCCATTCCAGGCAAAATAGACTATCTAAACAAAGTCATTGTCTTGGAAGAAATAAGTCTGAGTTTAGGAACATTAATTTCACAATAATCCACTTTATTGAGTAGCTGAAAAAGTAGAAAATAAAGCTGAAGTTAGCCTAGAGAAGGAGGCTGGAGCCAAACTGTGAAGGCAAGTCTTTCATTAATAGAGTGAGTGTGTATGTGTGTGTGCACGCACATGTGCAATATACATACCCTCATTTTTAACAAGGAGATTGAACTAGAAAATTTTTAATTAGTTTCAAGCCAAATTAATAAAATAATAAACCTAGTCTTTCATAAGCTCTGTGCTAGGTACTAGAGACAAAGACAAAGACAAAATAGTCCTTGCCCTCAAGAAACATAAATTCTATTGGTTGGAAACAATCTACATACAGTCTGTCAGTAAACAACTATTAAGCACTTACTACATTCCAGTCACTTTGTTAAGCATTGGAGATACAAAGAAAAGCAAAAGATAATATCTGATATCAAGGAGCTCAACCTAATGAGGGAGACAACAAACAAACATTTTCACAAAGTTATATGCAGAAGAAACATAACACAGTCATCAGAGGGAAGGCACTAGAATTAAGATAGATGGAAAAAGACTGGAGAGATTTTAACTGGTATTTGAAGGAATCCAGAGAAACTAAGAAGAAATGAGAGAGGAGAGTTTGGAGGACAGTCAGTGACATAATCATCATAATGGCAATAGACATCATTTATTAAGTGCTTACTAAGACACTATGTGAAGCACTTCAAAAATAACTGATTTGATTCTCAAAACAAATCTATAGAATAAGAGTTATTTTATCTCCATTTTATAGATGAAGGAACTGAGGAAAATCAAAATTAAGTGATGAATGCAGGCTCAGATAGCTAACATGTGTCTGAGAGCAAATTTGAACTCAGATCTTCCTGATACCAAGTCTAGAACTCTACCATTGTGCCACCTAATTACAAAGATTTAGGAGATATGAGTATCTTGTTCAAGAAACACAAGCAGCTTGTGTCACTAGTCACTAAGAATTATGAGGACACTAGTAAGATATAAAAATACTGGAAAGGAATGTGGTTCTGTGTTTGTTTGGAGGGTATTCAAACTAATTATAAAGTTATATGGGATTGGATGTTGATGGGTGGTAGTGGTAAACTACACTGTAATGAGAAGACCTCTTAATGATCACACTTGAGCCTTGAAGAAAGCTATGGACTCTTGGGATGGATAGGTAAAGGTAAAATACATTCTAGGCATAGAAGATTGGCTTTGCAAAGGGAGAGAGAGAAAGGAGTTAGAAAAGTGTATATGAAGAATAGCAATTAAGTTTTATTGGTCACAAGGTTCCTTTCAGACTTCTGAGATCCTATCACTTAAAAAAAGGCTTCAGGATGGAATGGGTACTAATTTCCCAAAAAGGCAAAAGGAGAGGAGTCACTCTGCTTGAGGCTGCCTACTATTCTGGCAAAAGAATAACTAGTTTACGATCTCTCCAAAGTGACTTTTTCCAGAACTAATTTTATGATCTGAGTAGCTGTTTAGCTGCTATAATGAGGGAAAATTTCATTCAAATGAAGGTTAATACATTCCAGTCTAAGTGCCTTTTAAATGAATAAAATATAACTTATACCTATCTCATCTTTGGAAATAATGAGGCTGAAGACTAGTGACTGTCTACAGTATGGTTATCATTAAGCTCAAGTATTAGAACTTCCAAACCAAATGCCTAATCTGATTGTGACTGAGCCTAATTCAGTAAACATCAGAACAACAGAATGTGTGCCTTCTGCTCATTTATGTCTCAATAAAGACAATCACTCAAATGAAATTTATCTCATTTCTGTAGAAAACTGAATAATTTGGTCAATAAGGAAATGTACTGTATCTTAAAATGTTGGGCTCTCGAATCAAACTTATTGCAGGAACCTCTTTCCCCTTGTAAACTTCTAAAGCAAAACATCCTTCTTTCAGACCTTCTCCCTGTCTACAGATTTCAAGTTTGTCTCTCAGAATACCCACAACCTGTAACAGAAAGAAGAATAAGGAATGACTTTTCCAAAGAGGCTGAAAAAAATTAATAGACATAGAATAAGATGAGAAAGGTAAAGTGCAAAAATAATTCTCTAAATCAGCAGTGGGTAAATTATTTTTTCTGTCAAGAGCCATTTGGATATTTATAACATGATTCACAGTCCAAACAAAATGACCAACTTACAGAATTGAAGCAGCGAGAGATTGTTGTACTTAGCTTTCAACTCATCATTGCCTTCAATTGCCTCAGCAAATGGTTTTGCAGGCCTCATATGGTCTATGGACCAGATATTGCTCACCCTTCTAAATAAACATTATGAAAATGAGAAAGATGGAAGAAAATTGGTATAGTAAATTCAATTTCTATATGAGATTTTTTTATTCCAGATAACATTAAAAAATTAGCCTATCTTAAAAATTAATCTGGCACTGAGCTCTAGATCTACAAATATTGCACAAAACTTGAGACTGGTTAAGAGCTAGCATTTTCTAAATGTGCTCCTAATTTACATTTGTAAAAAATCCAAGTAAAAATTGTATCCAGTACAAATTGACTCTCCTGTGGCTTGCTCTAGAGCTCCTCTTTTTGCCAAAAGGAATAAGTCTGTATAAGGACATTATATGGTTCCTGAGTCTATACTAGTATCATTTAAGTTCACATATAGGGTCAGCAGTAATTATTTTTGGTATCCAAGAATTTTGATGTTCCCAGATTGAGAAAAGGCACTATTCTGATTCTGCCAACTGACAATTATCTCCATTAAAAACTGGCACAGGTCAATGCTTGAAATGATTTGAGATTCCAATACTGTAGCTAGAATCTCCATAACTAAGTATAGAGTTTGTTTTAAGAGTTCTAATGACAACATTCTCCAAACTTAATTAAATTAGTTCTTTTAGAAGGAAGGCCAGAAGAGGGGAGACTAGGGCTAGTTCTTTCCAACTTGGTAGAATCTTCCAAAGCTTGTGATCTACTGACATGATATTTGGAAGCCCAAAGTCAAGAGCTATTAGCGTAAGACTTGCCCAACTGTTTACTAGCATAAATCCAGATTGGGAAAAGACCTTAGAAGTCATCTAATATAATCCCCTTCCCCACTTTAAGAAAGTGATTAAGTAAAGGGAAGTGACTTGCCATGGTCACATAGATAGTAAGAATCAGAGGTAGAATTTGAACTCGAGTCTTTACATTCCAGAGCCAGTATTCTTTCTATTATATCATGCTGACTCCTTTATGGCAGGAGTCAAACACAGATAGTCAAAAACAAGTGATTTAAACCTCTCATTGTCAAAGCTCTTTCAGCGTTATTAGCAAATGTGACTTTTTCATTTATTATATTCTAAACATGGTAGAAATGTAATAAGCAAAGAAAAGTAAATGTTGGCAATGGGAATAAAAAGGAAATTCAGAGAAATCCTGTGTAATCTTCAAGCTGAAAAAGCAGGAAAAGTAATAAACAAAATATAGTACATATGCTTTAAAGTAAGGGAAATATCTTTGGAGTTGTATTTTATTTCGGGCAATCAAGCAAAAGAAACTGGCAAAACAGGGGAAATGGTTGGATACCAACTACTTTTTTGAAGTAATGCTTTGATGAATTAACAGTAAATCAACCATACATCATATGGTTTCATTTCTCCTTGAAGGACATGCACATTTCAGAACTAATGGGAAAGTATTTGGGACATTTTTTTCCCCTAATCCAGTACAATCAGGTCCTAAGAAAAAACATTATCCCAATAATTCAACCTTTTAGCAAAAACAACAATATACTAAGATCTGATTGTATGAAAGTACTTTTTGCCTTTATTCAAATGTTTACCAGATCATTCTTTTCAATTTTTCATTCTCCTTCAGCATATTCAGCAGCTCAATACAAATTCACTAGAAACTAAGTCTGTTGCATTACATTTTCTATTCAACATCATGTGACACACTAGTTAGATCTGGCTAAGACAATATTTGCCGAGTTCTTTCCTGGCCGACTCAAAACTCTGATCTATTAAGAGCCGGTCTAGAAGCTTTGATATTAGAATCCTAATAAGTAAATAAATTGAGAACTAGGTTCCATCTAGGTTCCATCAGAGGCATTATTTGGTGAAGTCTATCTTAGTTACTTCCTTCCCTTTATTTGTCATTTTGTTACAAATTCAGAAAGCATTTCTCAAGTAGCTAGTGCTTACAAACTTTCCTAGAATCACTTATCATAGAAAGTAAAACCATTTTCAGTATTATTTTAGAAACTTTGTTACTGCCTTTCAAAAAGACAACCCAGCAGAAATTAGTTTTAGATTAACATCTCATGGCCTATACCACCCATCATCTCTAAATGAATAAACTAAACATAAAATGTTGGGAAAGATTGCAGAACAGAGAGGAAACACTAACTAACTATAAGGCAGAATTCTTTAACAAAGGAGAATGATATTAAATGTATACTGTTGGGATATACTGTTATTTAAAAATCTTTTATTAACAAAACCAATTTCACTAGAATAAGAAAAGAGGTTGAATAGGGAAGGATACATTGATTATTTCTAATTAAAAACCTGATTTCCATATATGGAACTGACATAAATATAAGGCCAAGAATAATTCTCCAAAAGATAAGTAACCCAAAGATGATGAAGAAACAGTTCTCAATAGAAAAAATAACCAGCTACTAAACAAACATATGAAACACGATTCAAAATCACTAATAAGAAAATTCAAATTAAAAGAATTCTGTAGTATTATGTAATATTCAAACTATCAAAGATGATTAAAAATGAAATACTTTTACTAGAAATACAGGACAATAAACATACTATATATTCTTGGCAAAGCTATGATTTAAGCTAACCATGCCAAAAATCCTTTTTAAACTATAATCCATTAACAAAGACTTATTAAACATTTACCATGTACCAAAAAAAAAAAAAATGTCTTTATTTCTTCAGTGTGACACAGTCATGCACACTAGATTCTAAGAAATGGAAAAAATTATTTTCTTTTCCCAACCATGGTTTCCTATCTTCTGCCTCTGGGCTGAGGGAGTTATCTATAAATGGAATATTTATCCCTCTTATTTTCACTTCTTTGGATTTTTTGTTCCCTTTCAAGAGTCAGCAAAGGTGCCAACAACTGCATGAAATCTTTCCTTAGTTCCTATTCTTATATTTTCCCTATTTTTCCCAATCTATCCTTCCTTCTCTCTCCCTCTCCCTCTCCCTCTCTCTTTGTAAATCAATGTGCATGTGTGTATATCTATATAAAAAAGATCATTTACTCAAATGTGCACATCTTGTGAATCCCTCCTTACAGGGAGGGTGTTATGGAAACAACCTGCTAATGGCTGCTGGATGTCAGGGGAGCCATCTACTAGTGGCTGTTGGGTATCTAATTCTAACCAACAGAATAGAGCCTTTCATGTGAGAGGATGATAACAATACAAAGAGACTGAGAGTCAGTTGTGTTCTCTGACCTCTCTCCTCTTCCCTCTTGCCTCTGATTTATTTGATTCTCAATTCACAAACAACATCTACATTAGTAAAGGATGATTTGCAATTCCTGCAAGTGTGTTATGATTCATATCTGTGGGGGCTTTCAGAAAACTGGCCTGCCTCTTAATAGTACAGTCTCTTTTAAACTTTTATAGGCTTTCAGGGTTTCCACACTTAGGCATGGTCCTTAACAGGAAGGATTGTTGATTTTTGTTTTTGCACAACTATCACCTAACCAGGTTCTGGAACACATTGAATATATTAGAAATTCTTACTGGATAAATGATTGCATTAGTGCAAGATTTGGTATCAAGAACATTTGGATGTGTATTCCACTAAAGAAAATTACTATTTGAAAATGGTTAAGTACCTTTTCTCGAAATGTTATGAAACTTACTGAAATTTTGAAGATAAAGCATGTTGGAAAATTCAAGCATTATATGATTGTCTTGTCTCTTTCATATGGCTAAAACCAATTTTTCTCTTCTTTGCAGTCTAAACTCCATATGACTCGCAAAATTCCTCACAAGAGTCATACAAGACTATGTCATCATTTCTTATTCATTCTCCATTACCTGCTTTTGTTTCCATCTCTTGTACAAGTCTCTTAAAAAAATAAAATTGGTTTATAAAACTATTAAACTATTATTAAATTATATATTTATTATATTAAACTATAAAACTATTATTAAAATTAAAATTAGTTTATAAAACTATTTATCCAAATCAGTATCTACACAAGAACTCATTTTCCCCCTTGTGAGAATTATTTTTCTTTGTCTCCATATAACTACACCTATTCTCGTGCAGAATTTTAGCCACTAAAACCCTATTATCTGCTATCTAAAGTTTAATATGCATGGGAGACAATGCAAATTTTCCTCTCTTTTTCTTTCTCAGATTCTAAGATTATGGTCTTTTCTTTCTAAGATTTCCTTAATTTCTACCACAGAAATCAATTTACTTTTCCTGTCAAGCTAATCTGCAGTATGTTGACTCGAAATATCACATATGTTGAATAAACTCTTATTCAGTACTACTTGAGGACAAGGTAACCTGCTGGGTGTCAAAGGATTTTAAAAATAATAAGACTGAAGGGGGAGCAATTTATTCAGACTTTGCCTGCAGACAATCTTGTGTAATAAAAAATATATGCAGAAAAAAATAATTCAGTGCCATAGCCAAAATAGTAGATGATGATTTTATGGCAAGCCTGCTGACAATGCTTTTCTCCATACTTAGCTTAGTAGGACTTCAGAAAAACTCATTGGCATTGGAGCCAAGCCCAAAGCTTTACAAAAAGTAGGACTTGCCATACTTTGCACTTCACTGATGTTGGCTTTAAGAAACTAGGATCATCCTTATGCCACAATGACATAACATATTGCACAGTTAAGTAGAAAATTCAAAAACTCAAAACTTCATGAAAAGTTTAGCATTGAAGGTGGCATCTTAATTGCATTTTGAAAAA
The DNA here is from genome assembly GCF_902635505.1 of Sarcophilus harrisii. Taxonomy (NCBI): domain Eukaryota; kingdom Metazoa; phylum Chordata; class Mammalia; order Dasyuromorphia; family Dasyuridae; genus Sarcophilus; species Sarcophilus harrisii. The sequence goes on from NC_045430.1 coordinate 219,088,364, forward strand.
GATTATCTGAAGAAGTGAAAAGAGAGATTATCTTAAGTATAGGAAAGAAGAGAGTATGGACACAGAAGATAGAATCACAAATTTGCCGAGCAGGTTTCAACCAGTTTGGTTGAAACATAGGGTAGATGAAGTGGAATAATGTTAGTCAGGAAAAAAAAAAAAAAACATGATCATTTGAAAATTTTCAGCTCCAGACCAATGTATTTGCATGATAGCCTAAGTTTTGAGGATGGGGAAGGGAAGGATGAATGTAGAGTAAATCTGGAAACAATTGGTAGAAATTATAAAGAATCAGTTTTAAGCTTATTAAAAGAAAAAAAAAACTCAATACATAGAACTTATAAATAAGGAAGAAGTTTCTTCAAGAGGTAATAAGTTACCCCTTATTAGCACTTTTAAAGGGAAAACTTCCTATCCACTTATCTGTGCCATTGTAGAAATGATCCCTGCTCAACTATGCATTGGACTAGATGGTCTCTGAAGCCTCTTTTAGCTATGTAATTCTGTGATTACAACACACTCTATAACATCCACTTTTCCATTTTGTCCTCTACTTTGAGTCAAGTGCAGTTTGGAAATTTTTGTGAAGCAGATTTTTATTTAGGCCTCCAGAATTTCTACCTCTTTCCTTCTTTGTTAGCTCAATGTGATTTTTATTCATAGGGCTTTCAACTATATTGCCCAAAATTACAGCAAGAAAATGTACCCTCAAAAAAAAAGAAAAACTGAAATGATCTATCCTTTCTATGGTGGTTTTAATTTGGGGGCTGGCTTCTGTCTTCCACTGTGACTAGCAAGAGAAATTGTTGTTTCTGTTTTTAATCCTTCTGAATATAAAAGTTTTCCATGAATTCTCTCTTTTTGTATATGGTACTGTTTACATAAGTCATTAAACTTAAGGATTGAAATTTCATCCTTTTAAAAAATTCCTTGTATGATTTTTAATATGATAATAGGTGGTCAATGATACAGATCAGTAACTTCTCAGTAATTTACAATAATAGACATTTACTTAGACCACTTTAAATTAAAATGACTTACCCATGGAAGAAGTAGATCTTAAAATTCCTGTCTTTCAACTTCAAAGTATGCCCTTTGACCAACACACAACACTACTTCTCCAAGGAGAAGCCCAGAATAATGCCTTCATGAATCCAAGCATGTCTTTTCTCAGAGTCTCTTCTCTACTTTCCATAGAGAAATCTTTTTTTTTCCTTTTTACCCCCAATTTTTTCTTTTCCAAGTAGAGTTCTTATAGTCCTTCAGGCAGTTTCTATTTGCCAACTAAACAAAAAAGGTATGAAGTGATAAAAAATTTAAAAGTACAGTTGCTTTAATGCCCATCCTATATCTTTTTTTTTCCCTAGTAAAACTAAAGGTACCTTAAACTAGCCACATGAACCAGCACTAATTATCTTTCTGTCATAAACACTTATGTAATTTACTTGATTAACTACAGCTGGATCTGAGTAATGAGAGATTCACAGCTGTAGGTTCTCTTTCATTAAGGCTAGTTTAGCTCATTTTCCAATTTGAGATGATAGGCAGATCTAGTGCATAAAGTTTCTAAGCCTCAGAAAGCAGCAATGGAGACATAATCTTCTTTCATGGCACAATAGAAAGTATGAAAGATATGAAGTCAGGGAGCCTAGATTCTAATCCCAGCTCTGCCACTTACTTTATGTGATATCGGGCAAGAGACTGATCCTTTTTGTATCTTTAACTAAAGTTTCAACTAAATAATTCTAAAATTCCTTCCAAATTGTAGATCAGTGGTTCTCAAACTTTTGTTTTCAGTATCTTTATCCTATTAAAAATTATTGAGGATCTCTCCAAAGCATTTTTGTTTATCTGGATTATATTTATAGACATTTACCATATTGGAAATAAAAACTATTTTTGAATTTGTAGATTCTTTAAAAGGGTTTCAGAGATCCCCAGGATTCTCTAGATCATATTTGAGAACCACTGCTCTAGATCAATGATTCTTTAATTCTAAAATATCTTAAGATATCTGGTCAAGAGTAAGGGGTAGATATATGGAGCTAAGAGAAAATATTAACATCTCCATTGCCCCAAGATAATTGATTGATTTCTTCTCAGGGGAAATGCAAGAATATGGATATTGATCATAGGCAAATTTATTATACAGGCTGGGTGTGTCCACATCTAATTTTTTTTGCCCATGATCTATGTTTGTCTATGAGATGCATGCAAATTTTCATTCCCTTAAATCAATAAAATTTTATAATTCAGTAGTTTCTCATAGATGTGGCCAAAAATAATCAAAATAAATCATTGCAAGAAAAAGTAGGAAAATGTGAAGAAAAGTTGGAAAAATGGGTTCCTGATAGCAAATAGTCCCAGCAACCAAAAGAAATTGACCATCTCTCTTCATGAAATTTAGTCTTGTTTAATTCAGGCACTTTTGGATTAGAAGAGATTTGAACAGCTTCTCATCCAATGTTAACACAAGTTAAATGTGAAAGCTTGGCCATACATTATGTTGAAGACTCTTAAGTAGAAACCTCAGAGCACATACAAACATCAGCAGTGATAAATTGAAAACTTTGCAATTTAAAACTGGGGCTTGAAGTCAGCACTTAGTAAAGTGACAAAACACAACCAACAGACTTGGATGATTGTGGAAAAGAGGATTGATGTATGTGTCTAACTTGTGTAATCACTTTGTGTGAGGTCTGCAAACTGAAGCTCTTCTTGCTGAAGGTTACCAAAAAGAACCTTCCTCTAAGTGAAGAGGTTTGGTTTAATTCCAGAGGAAGCAATGGAGAAATTGTGTTGTAAATTCTCTAAAATGAATTCATTTGAGTCATTTTGTGTTGACCTAACAGTAACGAAGTGGAAAATAGGTCTAGTCATTACCCCAAGAGGCTAAAGGGTTATTTTTTACTTAAAGGTTATGCTAAGTAAGGATCAAGTTGATTTATACCCTTCTTTTAAACACTATCATCTTATCATTGAGTGATACAGCTGTCCCGCATTGCAGAGAATGCAGATGTGCAGATGTTCTTCAGATCCTAATGAAACTATCAGAGAGAAAAAAAGGGGCAAGGGAACATTATATATATATATAAAGGCATGTGTGTATATGTGTATACATGTATGTATGTGTGTATAATTTATGTAACATGTTATCATATGATTTACTAAAAATAAATTTTATAAATAAATAAGTTTTGATATTTATGTATAATTAAAATAAATGTGATTAATACATTAGAAATAATATATTCACTATATTAACTAAATTTATTATATGTAAATGTATAATTTATAGGACGTATACAATTTACTATATTTCAGCCAATGACAAAGGAACTGAGAGTCCTTTAAGGCAAGGGTATCATAAGATATAAATAAACATATATATATATATATATTAGTATGAATGCCTATATGTGTATATATGTATATACACATGTATACATATAGATGCATGCATAGTTAGTAAATTCAGAATGACAGGATAATACTAAGGTTTTAAAGCAATCACAGCACTATCAGCAATTACATATGGTAGCATTGTGGAAAAACTATGAGACAAAGGGTTTTTATGAAAATACCTAATTAGATGTGGCAAGTCAGCCAAGAAGATATTCATTTTCTAATGCATCCAAATTTTTACATTCCTGCTATAACATATTTCCATTTTATTCCAAATGAATTGTACTTAGGCAATATACTGTTCTATACGTTATATTTCTTTGCACATTTTAGTTAAAATGAAGTAATTATGAATATTTAAAAAATCACTCAGAGATTGTCCATAATTTAAAATGAGAGCAAATAGCTTTTTAAAATGTAATCATTCACTCATTTCACTCATCACAAAAGCTAAACCAGTTTCCCACCCATCCAGTCATAGAGTGTTCTTTCTATGCAGAGTGACATCTAGGTGAGGAAAGGGCACTAAAAGAAAATAGCCTCTGGCTAGGCTGCCCAAATTCAGCAAGTGAGAAATATTCTGGAAGACAGACACCAAAATAGCTCTCTTGACTAACAGACCAAGCTTGTGGGGGAGGCGCTATGAAGAATCAATCAATCAACAAACATTTATTAAGCATGTGTTAGGATGTGCTAGGCACTGAGGATATGGATTAAATGAATTAAAAAAATCACTTTTCATAGGAGTTTAATTGCAATTAGGGGGAACTGAATTGAACCAAACTAGGACTCTGAGTGAATTCGAGCTATTGAGGCAGACCCAGAAGTAATGCATCTTCTAAGCTTCCTCCAGAGTGTCTCCAGTATTTTTTTTTTAATACAGGCTTTTCAGAACTAGATACCCTAAGACTGTCCCATAGAGGATCAGGGATTTAGAGTTAGAAAAGACCTTAAAGCTTGTCTAATCCATCCCCTTTGTTTTTACAGATTCAAAACAGTCTTCCCTGCTCAGATTGCCTAATCCTTTACAAATTGGTTTACTGGACACATGCTAGCTGAACAAGCACCTGAGTTATATAGCTCAACATTCACAATTTTGGTTCCTCCCCACTCAGTGTTTGACAGAAATGGGCCATTCCATTCAGGCTAAATTAAAAGAATAGCATTTAAGTATGCCTCAGGTTATCTAGTTATTGGGGTCTGACCCATTAGTCCAAAGAGAAATAATTTTTCATAAGTAACTTCTGTGGCATTATGAATCCCTTCCATGAGATAACAGAACTGTCTTCTCATTCTGCCACTTCAGGACCTTGTCTTGATAGTCTTGTCATGAGAGATTGGTGCTATACATTACTATGATCGTAATCAGAATAGTGTTTTTAGATCATTTGAAGAAAAACAGATAATTGTGCATTTTAAAAATCCATTTGTTTCTTGAAAAGGGAGAGTAAAATGACTTTAAAATCTCTCTGGATATTTACTTAAATAATGAACACCAGATCCTTTCTATATACAATTGAAGAAGAGATTGAGGAAAGGGGAAAACAAAAATCCAATAATTCCTAGTTTGGGTGCTGTTAAGTGCAGCTGCTCAGGATAAATTCCAAATAAGACTGTAGTTGCTAAGGTCAAGGGGGATGAGATGTATTAAGAGAGCAGGCAGTTTCTGATTTTGCTTACTTCTCAGAAATTAGTGTGATAAGAAAAGAGTAGGGGTTTCCAGAAGAAATCACTAGAAAGTGTATATGTATGTATGTGTGTGTGTGTCTAAAATGCTGAGAAATGTCTCCCCTCATAGTACTTTGCAAGTACTATGAAGTGTGAAGGAGATACAGAATAACAAAAATCATAAAAGACTCATTCTGATATGTCTAGATCATAGATAGATGAATACATAGACATACAAATAGGAAATAGACAAATATAACTTTAAATGTATGCAGTTCTAAATGTTTGATTTGCACTGGTAAATATTTTGTGGATGTCTAATTTTCAAATATATACAAAAATGAATATTTATACAATAATGTAGCAAAAATAAGGGAAGTGTTAGCCTCCTAGTGAGGAAGATCTAGGTCCAATTCTATATTTAGATTTATTTGCTATTTTATTTAGATACTATGTGATCATTGCCAAGTTATAAAAACTTTTCAGAACATTTATTTGATCAGAGTTCCTAAATCTATTAATAATTCATATTTAAAATATTTGTGTTGTTGTATAGGTTATTCTTCTGGCTTATCTCACTTCTATCTTCATCTGTTCATATAATTCAACAAAGTCTTTCTGAAACCATCTTTTTCTTAATTTCTTATGGAAAAGTAGTGTTCAATCACATTCACACACCATGGTTTATTTAACCATTGTCCAATTTAGATTTTAATCTTCGCAGCTACAGACACATGTAGAACATTTTCTTCTTCCTTTGATCTCTTTAGGGTATTGACCTAGTAATATTATTACTACTTTCCTTGGGATATGTTCCAGTGTGTTAATATGTACCTAAAATCTGAAACTGCCAAGAGTGAGCAATAGGCTTAATAAAACACCTGCCATGAAGTGGCACCTTAAGGAAGCTGTGGCTACTTGAAACACCAGAAGCCCTTAGATATAACACAGTCTTCTCCCAACCCAGGAATTCTAGTGAATATACAATTAATATTGCTTAGGCCACTCCTTTGGTAAGCACACAAAGGAATGCAGACAATGCACCAACGTCAGAAGTTGTTTACTAAAATAATTAAAGCTGAGAAGTAAGACGTCATTAGGCCAAAAACTCAGCTACTCAGATTTGGAACCTTACACAAAATGAGACATAGACCCAAATTCTAGTTTAAATTGGAATTCTTGAAGATTTCATTTCCTGCCCTGTTGCTAGGAAGATTTTCTAACTTCTACCCCTCCCTTCATGACCATTTTGGCGAGCTTATGACAGAGCAAGAGGGAGTAAAGTAAGCATCTGGCCTCTCCAAGGAAATCCTATGTCTATTCCATCCTGGTACTCATCTACTCTTGAGCCTTTAGTGCATGAAACTCTCTGTGACTTCCATGAGTAGTTGAATTCTCTTATATACTTATTTGCTTATTCCTCACCTAGTCAAAATTCTACTTTTGAGGAAACTCAAGAAAAAATACCCTGTAACCACTTTCAACTAACATTAGCAGCTGACAATAACAAATGCCCTATTTAGTGAACACGGTGTTTGAAATAGGCTGAAGTTCTCATAATAGAATGAGAGTCATAAGTTCATGAAGGATAGAAATGGTCAAGAGTATGCTAGTACATGGATGGCCATCTTTTAAACCAGCTTTGGCAGACATTTCAATGCACTAGAACCAAGGGCAAAAGCCATTTACCACAGTTACTAAAGACAAGCTGAAATAGGCAACAAATTGATGCCTTCATAATGAATGTTGGTCAATATATACTTGGTGGTTTCCTGAACCATGTTCATGAACAAGATGAAATTGGTTTGTTTGTTTTGACTAATCTAAAATCCACTGTTTATAAAAATCTTAGCTTTAAATCTTAGAATCTATTTCTGAGTAGAGGATATTCTAAGAATAGTCTGAATTCTCTTGCTGGTGAGGTACCTTTTCCCAGATGAAATACTGTTTTTCCTCCTAATAATACAGCTTAAATAATGAAATCTCAACCTAATTTATTTTAAGAAGAGAAAAAACTAAATGCCAAAGGGACAAAATGTTTTTTTTTTTTTTCCAAAAGTGGAAATATTTTACTTTTTTTAATCCCAGGTGCTAAATATATTTCTTGCTATCAGTCAGTAAACATTAATTAAGTAAAGATATTTTTGCAATTTTCATATTTTAAATCCTCTTTTCACTGAGGTTATTACAGTATATTCCAAATCCATTTTACAGACAGAATGCTTGAGGCAATAAAAGTTAAATAGTCTAAAGTCACTTAACCAAAGTTGCTAATTACTATATTGTATGCCTATACTAAGGTACTTGAAATATAGTATACAGTTGAAGAGAAAGAAAAGCAATGAAACTTTAAATATTCATTAAATGTGTTAAAATTAGGGGAAATTTTGGCATATCTGTTGAATGGAAACTCAAAATATCAAGTGTATGATATTGCTGAAAAAATAATTCATGTAAACTTGGGTTTCATTAATTTATATATTGGTTCTCTCCAGATTCAGGCATAATGGTAATATAGTGTAGAGCATAAAATGTTGGATGTGGCATCCACAAGACCTTGATTAAAATCCTTAAATTACTTCCTAGACATGTGACCCTGTTTAACTTGTGTACATCAGACAAGTTCCTAGGACTTGCTTTTTACTATTTTGTGATCTTGAGTCATCCTGATTTATATCTTGCAATGGGACCAGATGCTCTGGATGCAAAAGTGAGGCTGGTGACCTTGCACAGTCCTCCCTCACTGATATTCAATTCACTTGTATGTCATTGCACCACCTTCCTGATATCATGGTCCTCTTTGAGAACGAAGGACAGACAATAATAACAATAGTGACCTATATAATAGACATAAGTAAGCCATAGAAGATTTTTGATGAAAGCTGGTGAAAAAGGAAAATTAGTTTAAATGGAGTTTCAAGAAATAGAATAGAAATATCCCACAGGCAGAGGATGGAGTTGAAGATTTGATTCAAAACAAGAATGAAAATCCAAGCATATGTGGAAAATTAAAATGAATGAACAACTAAGGGGACAGAACAAGAAAAGTATTGGAGAAATGAAACTTTCCATGGCTTTTTAAAAAATGTAATAAAGCAATAGGAATTGACTCTAATTTATAAGAAATCAAACCATTTTCCAATTGATAAATGGTCAAAGGATATGAACAGACAATTCTCAGATGAAGAAATTGAAACTATTTCTAGCCATATGAAAAGATGCTTCAAGTCATTATTAATCAGAGAAATGCAAACTAAGACAATGCTGAGATACCACTACACACCTGTTAGATTGGCTAGAATAACAGGGACAGATAATGCGGAATGTTGGAGGGGATGTGGGAAAACTGGGACACTAATACATTGTTGGTGGAATTGTGACTACATCCAGCCATTCTGGAGAGCAATTTGAAACTATGCTCAAAAAGTTATCAAACTGTGCATACCCTTTGATCCAGCAGTGTTACTACTGGGCTTATATCCCAAAGAGATTTTAAATAAAGGAAAGGGGACTGTATGTGCAAGAATGTTTGTGGCAGCCCTCTTTGTAGTGGCCAGAAACTGGAAACTGAGTGGATGCCCATCAATTGGAGAATGGCTGAATAAATTGTGGTATATGAATGTTACAGAATATTATTGCTCTGTAAAAAAGCCAGGGATGATTTCAGAAGGCCTGGAAATTTTGAACTGATCTGGTGAAATAAAGGAAGGATATTATATATTAACAATACTATATAATTCAACTAATGGATGGGCCCTCTTCAACGTGAGATGGCCGAATCAGTTCAATGACAGTAATAATTGAAGCCACCCAAGGAAAAGAATTTAAATAGTATGAACCACAAAATTCCCCAATCCCTCTATTTTTGTCTGCCTGCATTTTTTATTTCCTTCACAGGTTAATTGTACACTATTTCAAAGTCCACTTCTTTTGTGCAGCAAAATAACTATATGGACATGTATACATATATTGTATTTAACATATACTTTAACATATTTAACATGTATGTATTGGTCAACCTGCCCTCTGGGGGAGAAGGTGGGGAGAAGGAGGAGAAAAATTGGAACAAAAAGTTTTGCAATTGCCAATGCTGAAAAATTACCCCTGCATCTATCTTGTAAATAAAAAGCTATAATAAAAAATTATAATAAAGCGATCTTAGTAGGAAGATTGAGTAATCAGTAAGGAGCACAAGGGATTTAAAAAAACTGACAGACATGTATCACTTGTCTATTCCAAACTAACAATCAGAAAAATCTTTAGGTTAAGGCTATAAGAAGTTTTATTCTGAAATAATTATCTTTAGAAATGTGTGGAAGGGAGAATCTCCATGAACTGAGCATAGAGTACATCTTTTATACCCTGAGGGAGGGGGGAAACAATTATCCCAACTATTAGATCTGGCTCCACAGATACAACAGGATTTCCCCCCCTATAAATAGCCTTGCAAATGGAGGAGGAATGAAACAAACCCAATATAAGAAAATATAAATGATCCATTTTTCACTGAAACCGAATGTTTTTCGAAATTGTGTAATTAATTCTAAAGCAGAGTCAATCATATTAATAATAGAGTAATATATGGTTCTATCTGCTGGCATCTACAAATTGGATGCTGAATGACAACTTGATAACTGAGATAGTGTCAAGGGTGGTAAGGTATATAGAAGCCCTGGGTGCTAACACTAGTTATTTGTATGAGAATCTTTTCTCAGAATTAAGATGTCAAAGTACAGTCAGATGAGAGAGCAATTAGATTAGAAATAAAAAATTATCATCAAAATTAAAGTAATAACCAATGCGAAAATATATATTTTATGCAATGATTCTATGATTACATCCAATTAGATCTATGTAATCTATTAATTATGAAAAATATGAAATTGATAATCCACCCATAATATTATCACAAACAGAAAATAAATGAAAACACGATATGAACTTCTTCCAAATATACTTTTTAATATTAATGATCTTCTCAAGAATCCTTAATAAAAGTTTGAGAAAGGAACAAGCAGATTTTCAAGTAGGAAATTATAAAATCCTCTACATGCTTCTTGTTGTTTTCTAAATTGAATTTAAGGAAAAGATGGTCTTAAAGATTGCCTTTCAACAAAGTGTCTTTCATATATGTGTTATGATAAATAAGTCTTTGATAGAAACAACAATAATACATTCGTTTAAAATCTTTTCATTATCAGTGTCAAATGAGGCATAAATGTAATATGTTTATCAGTTATTCAGTCATTACTCTCATGAACTATACTCCCAAATGAAATCTAAATGGAAATGTTATTCTATGTAGAAGGTAAATTTTTGTGCATGTTCTTGCTTGTGAATGATGTTGTGCTGATTACATCAAGCTCCAAAATATTAAAGAACCTTTTCAATGAGCTCCATAGCTAAATGTTTGTGATAATATTATGGGTGGATTATCAATTTCATATTTTTCATAATTAATAGATTTAAAAGATAAAATGGATAGATAATCCATTTTTGCAAGGCTATTTATAGCATATTGAAACCTATCAATATATTATCATCCTTTAAGTACATTATATTGTGATATGTCCTTTATATTATCTATAAAGGAGTTAGTCTTTTAATTCATTGAAATAGCATATGGACTGTTTATCTGTTGTTCTTTGCTATCAGTACATGACCAGCTATGTCCATTTTTATCATGAATTGTTTTGATGATATTTCTCATTTCTCTTTAATAGAAATCACTTTAAACACTCTCTCCATCCTGGATCCATCAATGGTTCTCTGAGCTACTTGCACCTTGAATGCTTCAGTGATTATGGTAAGCCATAGTTCATAGCCACAAAATATGTTTGTAAGACTATTTTAATTTCAAATGATGGGATTTAGAATTTGGGGTTAATAGAAAGTACTTTGAAATTTCCCAAATACACATATTCCTGAGATTGTAGTACTTGTACAAGGTACTGTTGTTGATAGATTAATAGATTAAATTACCCATTCAATTGTATTTCATAATCTGAATATTATACTTTTTTCAGTTGTTGTTTGAATTCCTCGGCATTCATCATTATGCTTCTTGGCATGTTATCATATTTATTCTCATTGTCTGAAGCTCTAAAAGTGATACAGTATAATATTTGTAGATGTTTTTATTAATTATTAAAATTATTTTTTCCAATTAGTCAAGCAATTCTCAGCCCTTTCTATAATTTATTTAATGTAATATAAATAAAATAAAATATATACTATATAATATTATTTATTTAGTAAGCTGGTAATACTTCTTTCCACATAACTATTTTTATATCTATAAATATAGAAAACTCCTAGTCTAGGCTTACTGAAACATCAAAAGTATTAACTATATAACTTGTTAACAGTAAAACAAATAATCAACAGTCATAAATAATTATTTATAATATTTAAGAGTCTATGGTGACTTTTCCAGTGTAAGGGTTAATAAATGCCTAAGTCAGTATTTAACCCTAAGTCTCCCTTTGTCCAAGTCTAAAATCTTGGAAGTACACAATTAAATAAAAGAAGCCATATTCACTGAAAATAACTTAGCCTTAATTTAGTAATAGTTTGAATTGATAAGCAAACTTCAAAACTTCTACTTCCTATCTCAACATATTTTCAAAAGGTACACTCAGAATAAGAAGGAAAAAGTGTGGAAAGATAGAATCATTCTGCAAACATTGGTTCCCCTGACAAGTAGCATAAATTGTTTTTTTTTTCTTTTCAAAGAATAGAATAAGTTGCTTATTTGTGAAACCTGGATTCCTGCTATAACTGAGGATCTCTGATTGATTATGACCTAAGAAAGTGACCTATTCTTTATAGCACCTGATATCAGGCTACATTTCTGCAGACTGGATTGTTTCTTGTTGTCTGAGGAATACCTTAATTTCCATCTGGTCTTCCTGTTTGCTGAGTCAGGAGGGTTGATGCAAAACAGGTTCAAATCAGAATCGCTGGGACTTTAGCATCCCAGGGCCTTCAAAATCCATGGATTGTGTGTGTGTGTGTGTGTAGCATTTTTTTTTCTCAGTCCTACCTATCCAGATACAAAATGAATTTCCATTGTCTTAAGTGTTGGGGAAAATTCCCTACAAACAATGTAATCCAGTGCAAGCACTGCTGAGGTAATCCTTGATATTTTTACATCCTCCCATGAATAATAAGTATTGCCATGAAAGGGAAGGAAACAAAATAAATCTGGGAGTGTAAAGTTTTTACTAAAAATTATATTTTCATGATAAATCATGGATTTTCTTTCAGACAATTTTAATGGGGCTTGAGAATCTATGACTCTAATATTGAATTTTCATTTGTAAACTGGGAAGACATTTAAAAGTTAAATGTTCCTTCTTCCTTCTTCACATGGGAAAACAGGTGTGTGAATCTCTAAATTCAGACTGTCTTCCTCACAGCTTGGGGCTTAGTGAATCTCAAGACACAGCTAAGCTCCAACCTACTCAGAGTGACATTAGCCAAAGAAATATCCCATTTGCTTGACATTAATTATCTCAATTTCTGTTGCTATTTAATTCATACAATAATAGCATGCTTAATTCAGCATAAATCCTATTAGTCTCTTTCTTTATCCAAAGTGCAATATGCTATATTTAAAATAGAATAGGTATATGAAAGTTTTGATGTAAAATATTGTCATTATTAATAACTATATTACGGTCATGATCCACTTAAAAACAGAAGCCTTACAATCATTTAGTATCTAGACTAAAAAGGAACATGCTAGATAACTGATGAAATATATTAATGCTATCAAACAATTAAGCTACTTTATGTTTCTGTATTCTTGATTCCATTGTGTAGAGGCCCTTTTATTTAGTATATTTTTTCTTGAGAAATAACACCATTAATTGAAAGTAGGTTTTTTTTTCTAAAGATGCAAAACAGATTAATTTTAAAATAAATTTATATCAGTATAAATATAAATCTCTTGATTTACTCATTGAGATGTTCTTAATATTTATAGAATCTAATGAATTCTGCTTTATATCTGTATTTATTTTTAATTATATATTTAATCTATATAATAAATACTGTTTGTGTATTATATTATTAAATTATACAAATTACAGAACATTATTATAATCATGCCTATATTAAATATACTAATATATTATACATCATTTTATTTACATATTCATGTTTTTCTATTACTAAATGTTTATAACTTCCCAATGTCAAATGTTGCATCTGTTGAATTTACCAGTTTTGAATGATGTCTTCTATTTTCCATGAAAGATGTGACCACTTTTGTTAGACTTCAGAGATCTTCCTAATTTAGAAACATAAGTAATATCAATACATGTAAAGGAGGTATAACTATATGACCTCAGTTAGTGTAGTCACAAGTTGATGAGACACATATCTTTAGCTCTTTATAAGCTGCAGACATTTTTCTGCATGGATGAAGAGAATTCTATAATTAGTTGGGCAATGGCAACACCACCAAATTGCTGTGTCCATGGGGTTGAAATAAGTGAATCATTTAGAGTTTAAGAATTTAAGGCAATTGTGAAGGTAAACCTTATATCAATAGTAGAAATATTAGATTATAGGCAAGGATAGAAATTTTCTTTCTTTCCTCCCCCTCCAACAGTCATATTATTTTGAATTAAAGTTACTTGACTACTAAGTAACACAGAGAAATCAACACTCAAGAGAGGAAGCAGCTTCAAGCAGCGTGATCTCTGGCAGCAATAAGAAAATTCAGACCATAGACAGAAATAACAGACAACTAAACAACCCACCAAAAAAATTGTAAGACTCAAGAATTGTGTCAGGATTTTATGAAGAAAGAAATTCCTTCTAGGACTGCAGTGCCTTGAGTGGTGAGTGGCCTTTACTGTCTATATCTATATCTATATATCCATATATGTATATATGGATATATAGATATACATATATCCTGCCCACTTGCTTTAATATCATTGTATTCAATTTGAACCAGCTCTTTACAAAAATGCTATATTTATAGATACACACACACACACACACACACATACACACATATATGTAGTAGAGTATAACCCAGATATTTCTAACAATATGACTAGTGCAGGTGAATGTCTCCAAACTATTTAAAATTCTAATAAATGATGTTATTAAAATGTTGTATTCAATATGCCATTGAATTTGGAAAACTCAACAGCAGGAATGGAAAAAAGTCAGTGTGTGGAAGGGCACTTAAAAAAGGGCAAGCCAGAATTAAGACTGCTAGAAAAATGCCAACAATCTTAAAAATAGATTTCATATAACCCTAATGGCAGAAACTGAAGAATTAAGTATCCTTTAAATGAGACGTATAGAGGAGAATTTAAAAGCTGGTTAGAAATTTAATATTAAAAAAAACTAAAATCATGGTATCTTGTCCCATTACTTCATGGCAAATAGAGGGAAAAGAAATGAAAGGAATGTCAGATTTAATGGGGCTCAAAGATCTCTGTAGATTTGACCAAAGCCATGAAATTAAAAGGTACTTGCTTCTTGTAAAGAAAGCTATGACAAATCTGGAGAGCATACTAAAAAGCAGAGGTATCACCTTGCCATCAAAGATCCACATAGTAAAAGTTTTATTTTTTCCAATAACAGCGTATGGTTGTGAGATCTGGACTATAAGAAAAACTGATTACCCCAGAATTGAGACTTTTGGATTGTGGTGCTGGAGAAGACTTTTAATACTGCACTCTGACTATTCATTAAAAGGATACATGTTTATATATTTTGGCTACATAATCAGAAGAAAGGGTTCATTAGAAAAGACTTTGATGCTAAGAATGATTGAAGTCAAAGAAAGAAGGGATAGCAAAGGATGAGTTGTATAAATACATAATATACATAACTTTAGCAATGTACATAATCTAAGACAGATCTCAGCAGATAGCATAGGATAAAAGGGCTTGATGTACCCTGGTTCTCAGGTGAACAAAGAATTAGACATTATTGAACATCAGCAGCATACCCTGCTCTGTAGTTTGCACATGTAAATATGCACAGAAGGGCTGTACTTTGTAACTATCATTCTTGCTATGCCATCTAAGGAAGCTGTTTTGCTAAGAGCTGATCATATTTATTAGCAGATTATTCATAAAAGTGTAATGGTAGGGGCTTATATGTGGAAATACAGCTCCACAAGCTATTTCCTGGATGTCAAGAATAGTATTAATTCAGTTTGCCCAACCTAGGAATGGCAGTTCAAAATGGAGGAGTACTCAAGGGGACTATTTTATGTGAATTTTGATTCAACAGCAACATTTTTTTAAATTTGATCCCCACTAAACCAGAATTGAAACTATCACTGTCAGGTATTTTAATAGAATGCAAATATCTCATGGACAGGTAATCTTTCATTTCTTTCTTCATAGGGCCATTGATTATGCACCTAACATATATTTTTAAATTCATCATTTTAGTGGAGGAAGGAAAAAATTTTGAAGATTCCTTTTATGTATTATCAAGTTCTGTTGAAGCAATTTAGACAGTAAGTATGGACTTGTTAACCTTACCTGCCAAAATATCACAGTAATATAAAATATTAGATCTGTAAAGCACCTTAGAATTAATTTTGTTCAATTCCTTCATTTTACAGATGAGGAAACAAAGGACTAAAAAGTCAAATGACCCATTTAAAGTACCAAAGATGGAAAAAGATGTTTGACCATGAAGGTAATTATTGGTCTTCCTCATTGTTAAATACCTCTATTGTTCTGGAGAATGGCATTGTGAAAGTAGAGGGAAAAAATTAGGAAGAGACAAACACTAGCATAGTACTATGCAATCTGGGACAGTCAGCAATAGATTCATGAAATATCTTAAAAGCAGACTCATGGAATAAAGATTAGTCATTCTTTAAAATTAAATGTGGAAATATTATAATACTTCTGTTGTTGTTCAGTCATTTCAGTCATGTTTAATATTTTGTGACATTCTGGTCACAGGATTTGTAGCAAAGATCCTAGAGTGGTTTTCCACTTTTAGTTCATTTTGCAAATGAGGAAACTGAAGCAAATGGTTAAATCATTTGCCCACACTGATACCGTAAGTATCAGAATCAAATCTTGAACTTAGGTTTTCCTTACTCTAGGTGCGGCACTCTATTTATTCTACCACCATACCTTCCCAAATAATGTCTATATTAGACCACAGTAGTGTCCCAAACACATGTGGACCTCAATTACTTCTATATTGTGCGGTTAGTTTTAAAGCCTACCTATTGCTATGTAGCTCCTGAGACAATGATAAGACAGATCATTGATTTAAAAGAAAACTTTCATTTTGAAAACCAATATACTTTAATTCCTTACATAAATAAAACATTCATACTTGAAGAATTGTGGTAGCTAGAGGAAACAGATTCAACCTTGCCATCTCATGAAAACTCTCTATTTAGCTTCAGAGTCATTTCTGAAATCCCTCCTCCTTATAAATACTTTAAATATTTAAATTATGTTGTCCTAATTAAGGCAGAGTAGTCTAGTGAAGTAAATACTGTCTTTGAATTTAGGAATACCTGTATTCAAATATCTCAGATATAAAGATGTAAGACTGTGAGTACATTATTTTATTTTTCAGTATAGCAACTTCCTTAGAGTATAAGCTGCTGAAAAGGTGGTGAGCTACATTGATAGAGGGAGTTTCCTCATCTACGAGCTGGTCCCTAATTAAAGCCTACTCTTTATAATGAGCAACTAAAAACCTCAGTGATAATAACTTACAATGTAAAGATTATCATGTTGTTGTTGTTTTGCATTTTTCTACCATTGCACCAAACACATAGTAAAACTATTTTCAATAAAAAGAATAGTCAATGATATTTTTTTATGGGAAACTGGGCTAATGCATATTTAAAGAAAAGAAGAACTGAACATTGAAGAAAGTCATTGTAAGTAGCCATATTTTAAATTTAAGAAGGCATTTTGACAAGGTGCCAGAGATATACTATTGCCTATATTCATCTACATAGAGTCATCAATTTACAATTGATAAAAATAAAACTTATTACTATTTAATTCAATTCAATGATCCCTACTAATTTCTCTATTTGAAAATAATTGATATTTAAAGTCATTGTTAAATAAAATTAATCAATTCTCTTTAAAAAGGCGAAATAGAAGAATTAGAATTATTGTCAAATTGTATATTTAGGTGACTCACCCATCTAAAATGGAGATATACTCAAAAGCTTCATCCTGGTCTCTTTCTCTTTTCCTTCTATATTATTTCAGTATTCTTCAAAACATTTCCACTTCCTACATATTTTAGTCTTTTTACACATTATAATTCTCCATGCCCTTTCTGATGCATCTATATATTGGTCCATGTGCAACTCCTATACAACACTAAATTTCTTAATTCCAATCTTTGCCTTGGCAATACTCCATGCTTGGAATGCTCTGTCTACTCATCTTTACCTCTAAGATTCATGATCTACTTCAAGATTCTCCAATCTTTAGGAGGCCTTTCTTAGTACCACAACTGCTAAAAACTCTTGGATTACCTTTTAGCTTTTTCTACATATCTTATACATATCTAGTTATTTGTATGTCACTTCCTCCTTTAGAATTTTAATTCTTTGAGAACAAGGAGTGATTTTCCCTTTCTCAGTATCCTCAGTCCTTACTCCGTTTCTGGCATATAGCAAGTGTTTATAAATGTTTGTTGACTGACATGGGAAAGTAAATATAACTTTTGAAAGAGTTATAAAATAATATATATTAATGTATTTATATCTAGGAAAAGAGAGGGTAAAACATAAGGTGGTATATTTCTATGCAATGTCTAAACAATTAGAGATAGAATAATTTGCTTTTTGAAATAGTAATTTACATATATGCTTTCAGGAATATTATCATGTTTATAAGAGTAGAAATGTAAACCTCTTAAAGGTAGGGAAAGTTTCATTTTCATCTTTCTATCACTCACAGTAGAGTATTCAGGACAGATTTGGGGGTTAATTAAATATTTCTTGAACTGAATCAGACAGGAGGTTAGAGTGGATACCTCCTAAAGTGTTTTCCCCTGAGATTTTCTTTTATACACATATGCTAACATGTACTATATAACTTGATAAGAATTTTGAAAAAGAGGCTTTGCAATTTTCATGAGTTTTGAAAGTTTTCAAATGCCATTATGTTATATGAATTTATATGTTTGTAAAATAGATATGTCTGGATATACATGTGTGTATAACCACACAAATACCTATTCTCTTTCTACTGAGCTTGAAAATAAACAGAATCATTCATAAAGATTTTGAAAAGCATGCAAGCAGATCAGAAAAACCATTTTACTGCTGTAAGTCTCTGATTGATGTGTAACAAATATTGCTTAAAAATTAAATCATTGGAAAAGTACCATCTTTATAGCACTTAGAGAGAAAGTGGAAGATTGATAAATATTAAAGACAGTAAATGGTCAACATCCAAGGATTTAGATCACTCTAGTTCCCCTGGAAGTATTGAACAACAGTTCAGTTTTGAACATAAAACAACCTGAAAATTTGAGATATAATTATTTTTGGATTTAGTTTCTTTATTCCTGTATTATTTTGCTTGGCTCAGATACTCATTGAAAGTCAGGATTTTGTAAATCCTTTATTTACTTATGACACTCAGAATTAACAGGGTGGGTAGGTATCCCACAATTACTGAAGTGTTGCGCATCCTTTTTTCAGGATATAAAAAGTGATCTGAACTTTTTAATCAAAGCAGATATTAGGTATTTTTTAGGATTTCATGCAAGTATGTCACAAAATGAGGGGTAGACAGGATAGTGTAAAGAAAGACAAGACTGAAATGAAGAAAAACTGAATTCAACTTTTATTTCTGACACACAGTTACCATAAGATGTTGAAAAAGTCACTTAAGGGTGGAGCCATGATGGCAAAGAGTAGACAGGTTTTTATCTGTGCTCATCCTGGCATCCCTCAGATCCACAGCAGATCAAGCTTGTGAACTGGTTTAAGAGTGACAAAAACCAAAAATGTTTGGATTGTAACAAAGTTCCAGAAGAAGACATTTTGGAATAACTTCAGAAAATATCTATTTCATTCAGGGATAAGGGAAAGCAAAGGAAGGTGGGGGGAAGCTGCAGAACACAGGCACAGTGCAGAGACCCAAGGCAGTGTGGAATCTGCATGCTGGGAAATCTACTAGAAAGTTTTTAGCAAAAGCAGCATTGGCTACATTGTCCTGGGTCAGAAGTTAGTGGGTCAGCAAATTAGTTGTGAGATATCCAACACAAAGCAAATAGTCTTTGAACCCCAGAATAAGGTGGAACTTGACCACATCCACGCAACACAGGAAGGAAGTCAGCAGCACTGGTCCAGATCATTGAAAAGCTGTTATCATCTGTGGAGGAAGCTTGAAACAAACTTCACTTTGCCCGAAGAGAAGGCCTCATCGGTTAAAAAAAAAAAAAAAAAAAGTAAAAAGAACTCTGACCATAGATAACTTTTATGGAGACAGAGAAGAACAGACCTCAAACTCTGAAGACACTAAAGACAAATAGTCTTCAGATGAAATCCCAAATGAGAACTTTGCAGGAAAGTTTGGAAAAGAGAATACAGAAGTTATCAGAAGAAAGCTCCCTAGAAAAAAGATTTAATGAAATGGAAAAAATGTTATAATTCCTTACAAAAGATTTGAAAAAGAAACCAACTCTTTGAAAAACAGAATTTGTGAAATGGAAAAAAGATCCAATGAACAAAACTACTCATTTACAAGTTTAATTGGCCAAATACAAAAAGAGATAAAAAAGCTAACTGAAGAAAATAGTGCACTAAAAATAGAATTGAAGGAATGGAAGTGGATTACTCATTAAGACATCAAGAATCACTCAAACAAACAAACAAACAAAAAAACTGTACAAACAGAAAAAAAAGTAAATTTCCTCATAGGAAAAAAAGATCTTTGATAGACAATCAAAGAATTATTGGACTTTCTGGGAAAAAAGGCCTAAATAATGTCTTTCAGGAAATCTTCAAGGAAAACTTCCTGATTTCTAGAGCTAGAGCATAAAATAGCCATCAAAAGAATTCACTAGACTTCCGGTCAAGATGGCAGCGAGGAGGCACACAGCTTTTTAAGCTCCGCATTTTCTCTCAGAATCCATCTCATTACAAGCCTCTGAATTAATCCCTGACTGAAAAAAAAAAAAAAAACTCACAAATAGTTACCAAGAGAAGACATCCTTGAGATTCACCAGGAAAGGTCTGTTTTTGCTTGAGGGCGGGACGGTTTTAGATTGGGCACAGGCTGAGGGCAGACAGTGGCAGCGAGAGCTCGGCAGGCAGCTCACAGCTGAGCAGAACAGAGAGGGTTGGGGTGTGATCTCAGCCGTCTCTGTGGGGAGAGCTTCACTACAGGATTGGATACTTTGCCCTGACAGGAAGTCAGTAGCCCAGTAGAGAACCTAAAAACACCGGGGGTGAAAAATACAACCCCAAACAGCTGGAGTTCCTTGGGACCGCCACCCCTCCCCCACAGCGTCTCAGCGCGCCCTCAGAGTCTCAGAGCACAGGCACAGCACAGTCCTGCTAGTGCCTCCCTGCTGCCCCCTCAGTCTGTAGAGGAAGCTCGGTAACACCACTCAGCCCCTCCCCCAAAAAAACAGATTCCATTTGTGGTTTTTTTTTTTTTGCTAGTTTGTCTCTGATTCTTCTCTGACAAAATGAGCAAAAAGTTAAAAGGACTTTAACAATGACAGCTTTTATACAGACAGAGAACAGACTTTAAACCCTGAGGAGACTAAAACAGATTATCTTCAGGTGAATCCCCTACAGGAGGAGATCGTCTGTTCCTCAGCACAGATGAATCTCAAGAAGAAATTAAAAAGGCTCTCACAAGAGAGCTAGAAGAAAAATGGGAAAAGGAGAGGAGGCTTCAAGAGAGACTGGAGAAGTCATTCCACCCATTTAAAGACAGAGGATAAAGAAAACAAACTTGAAAAATAGGATTAGTGAACTGGAAAGAGAAAATAAGTCACAAAGAATAAATGGGCAAATGGAAAACATTCCATAGAACAAATTGGACAATTATAAAAAAGATATTAAAAAGTGAGTGAAGAAAACACTTCATGAAAAATAAGAATAGAACAAATGGAATCGAATGACTTGAGGAGACAAGAAGAATAAGTCAAGCAAGACCAAAAAACCAAACAATGGAGAAAATGAAATACCTTCTGGGGAAAACAAGAGACCTGGAAAACAGGTCTAGGAGAACAATCTGAGAATCAATGGACTCCAGAAAATAATGAAAAAGAGCCTGACACTATTTTCCAGGAAATTATCAAAGAGAACTGCCCAGAAGTCATAGAAACAGAGGGTAAAATGACATTGAAAGGATTCACGATCACCCACTGAAAGGGATCCTAAAATCAAAAAACACCAAGAAATATAGTGGCCAAAATGCCAGAACCCTCAAACAAAGGAAAAATACTCCAAGCGGCTAGAAAACCCAATTCAGATATAGAGGAGCCACAATAAGGGGATCACCCAAGATCTAGCAGCATCCACATTAAAAGATCAAGGGCATGAATAGTATTCAAAGGCTAAGAACCAGTATGCAAACAAAATAACTTTACCCAGCCAGAATGAGCATCTTTTCCAGGGCAGAAGATGGTCATCAACGAAATAAGGAATTTCACTTATTTTTGTGAAAACAGAACTTAACAAGAAGTTTGATCTGCAAAATAGAACCCAAGAAAACCTAAAAAAGGTAAAAAGAAATTTGGGAACTATATTTCTCAAAGATGTATAAAATACATGTATACCTTGTTCTAGAAATTAGAGGTGGAAAGGGCATTGTATCGAAAAAGGGTAAAGTGGGGTACTATATCTCACAAAGAGGCAAAGGAAAACCCATTATATCTGAGAGAAGAATGGAGGGGATGAAATAGGGATTTGACTGCCATAAGAATTGACTTTAAGAGAAAAATTTAGACATATTCAATATGGGAAACTTCCTCCCATCTCATTAAAAAAGTGAAAGGGAAAAGGAAAAGGGAAGGAATAAGCTAAGCAGAAGGGAATACAGAAACTGAGAGGGAAAGGAGAAGATAGGGGGAGGAACCTAAGGTGGGGGAGGGATACTAAAGGAGGGCTTGAGAAGCAAGGGCGCCACAAGTTTAATACTGGAAGGGTTGGAAGGGGAAAGAAGGAGAAAAGCATAAATAGGAGTTAACAAGATGGCAAGTAATACAGAATGGGTAATTTTAACCATAAATGTGAATGGGGTAAACTCCCCATAAAGAGGAAGGATTACAGAATGGATTAAAAGCCAGAATCCTACAATATGTTGTTTACAGGAAACACACCTGAAGCAGGGAGATACATGCAGAATAAAGGTAAAAGGATGGAGCAAAATCTACTATGCTTCAGGTGAAGTCAAAAAAGCAGGGGTAGCCATCCTGATATCAGATCAAGCAAAAACAAAAATTAATCTAATTAAATGAGATAAGGAAGGGCACTATATCTTGCTAAAGGGCATAAATAGAAGCAATATCAATATTAAAATATATGCACCAAGTGGTGTAGCATCTAAATTTTAAAGAGAAATTAAGAGACTGCAAGAAGAAATAGATAGCAAAACTATAAAGTGAGATCTCAACCTTGCACCTCAGAATTAGATAAACAAATCACAAAATAAATAAGAAAGAAGTCAAAGAGGTAAATAGAATACTAGAAAAGTTAGATATGATAGACCTCTGAGAAAAACAAAATGGAGACAGAAAGAAGTACACTTTCTTTCAGCAGTTCATGGAACCTATACAAAAATAGACCATATTAGGACATAAAAACCTCAAACTCAAATGCAGTAAGGCAGAAATAGTAAATGCATCCTTTTCAGACCACGATGCAATAAAAATTACAATCAACAAAAAGCCAGGGGAAAGTAGACCAAAAAAATAATTGGCAACTAAATAATCTCATACTAAAGAATGATTGGGTGAAACAACAAATTATAGACATAATTAATAACTTCACCCAAATGCTAGAAAAGGAACAAATTAAAAAACCCCAGTCAAACACTGAACTTGAAATTCTAAAAATAAAAGGAGAGATCAAAAATTGAAAGTAAAAAAAGTATTGAATTAATTAATAAACTAAGAGTTGGTTCATGAGAAAACCAAAAAAATAGACAAACCCTTAGTAAATCTGATTAAAAAAAGGAAAGAGGAAAATCAAATTGTTAGTCTTAAAAATGAAAAGGGAGAACTCACCACTAATGAAGAGGAAATTAGAGCAATAATTAGGAATTACTTTGCCCAACTTTATGGCAATAAATTCGACAACTTAAATGAAATGGAAGAATACCTTCAAAAATATAGTTTGCCCAGATTAACAGAGGAAGAAGTAAATATCCCAAACAGTCCCATTTATAAAAAGAAATAGAACAAGCTATTAACCAACTCCCTAAGGAAAAATCCCCAGGACCAGATGGATTTACATGTGAATTCTACCAAACATTTAAAGAACAATTAACCCCAATGCTATATAAACTATTTGAAAAAATAGGAACTGAAGGAATCCTACCAAACTCCTTTTACGACACAGATATGGTACTGATATCTAAACCAGGTAGGCTGAAAACAGAGAAAGAAAATTATAGACCAATCTCTCTAATGAACATCGATGCTAAAATCTTAAATAAAATATTAGGAAAAAGATTACAGAAAATCATCCACAGGATAATACACTATGATCAAGTAGGATTTATACCAGGAATGCAGGGCTGGTTCAATATTAGGAAAACTATTAGCATAATTGACTATATCAATAAGCAAAATAACAAAAACCATATGATCATCTCAATAGATGCAGAAAAAGCCTTTGATAAAATCCAACATCCATTCTTAATAAAAAACACTTGAGAGTATAGGAATAAATAGCCTTTTTCTTAAAATAGTCAGGAGCATATATTTAAAACCATCAGTAAGCATCATATGCAATGGGGAAAAACTGGAATCTTTCCCAGTAAGATCTGGAGTGAAGCAAGGTTGCCCACTGTCACCATTATTATTCAATATTGTATTAGAAACACTAGCCTCCGCAATAAGAGTTGAGAAAGAGATTAAAGGAATTAGAATAGGCAGTGACGAAACAAACTATCACTCTTTGCAGATGATATGATGGTATACTTAAGGAACCCTAGAGATTCTACGAAAAAGCTATTAGAAATAATCCATAACTTTAGTAAATTTGCAGGTTATAAAATAAATCCCCATAAATCCTCAGCATTTTTATACACAACCAACAAAATCCAACAGCAAGAGATACAACGAGAAATTTGATTCAGAATAACTGTCGACAGCATAAAATATTTA
Source organism: Sarcophilus harrisii (assembly GCF_902635505.1). NCBI lineage: Eukaryota > Metazoa > Chordata > Mammalia > Dasyuromorphia > Dasyuridae > Sarcophilus > Sarcophilus harrisii. The sequence continues at coordinate 219,112,781 of NC_045430.1, forward strand.
AATCTATCTACCAAAGGAAAGTCAGGAATTATATAAGCTAAATTACAAAAAACTTTCCACACAAATAAAGTCAGACTTAAACAATTGGAAAAATATCATGCTCCTGGATAGGAAGCAAATATAATAAAGATGAAATACTCCCTAAACTAATCATTTATTTAGTGCTATACCAATCAGATTCCAAGAAAATATTTAATGATCTAGAAAAATAAAAAACAAAAATTCATATGGAATAATAAAAGGTCAAGAATCTAAAAAGAATTAATGAAAAAAAAAATCAAATGAAGGTGGCCTAGCTGTACCTGATCCAAAACTATATTATAAAGCAGCAGTCACCAAAACCATTTGGTACTGGCTAAGAAATAGATTAGTTGATCAGTGGAACAGATTAGGCTCACAAGACAGAATAGTCAACTATAGAAATTTAGTGTTTGACAAACCCAAAGATCTTCACTTTTGGGATAAGAATTCATTATTTGACAAAACTGCTGGGATAACTGGAAATTAGCATGGCAGAAATTAGGCATGGACCCACACTTATCACTGTATACCAAGATAAGATCAAAATGAGTCCATGATTTAAATAAAGAAGAGATTATAAACAAATTGGAGGAACATAGGATAATTTATTCTCTCAGACTTGTGGAAGAGGAAGAAATTTGTGACTAAAGACGAACTAGAGACCATTATTGATCACAAAATAGAAAATTTTGATTACATCAAATTAAAAAGCTTCTGTACAAACAAAACTAATGTAAACAAGATTAGAAGGAAGCAACAAACTGGGAAAAATCTTCACAGTTAAAGGTTCTGATAAAAGCCTCATTTCCAAAATATATAGAGAGCTGACTCTAATTTATAAGAAACCAAGCCATTTCTCCAATTGATAAATGGTCAGGATATGAAAACAATTTTCAGATGATGAAATTGAAATCATTACCACTCATATGAAAGAGTGTTCCAAATCATTATTAATCAGATATGCAAATTAAGACAATTTGAGATACCACTACACACCTGTCAGATTGGCTAAGATGACAGGAAAAAATAATGATGAGTGTTGGAGGGATGTGGGAAAACTGGGACACTGATACATTGTTGGTGGAGCTGTGAACGAATCAACCATTCTGGAAAGCAATCTGGAATTATGCCCAAAAGTTATCAAACTGTGATACCCTTAGATCCAGAGTGTTTCTACTGGGCTATACCCCAAGGAGATACTAAAGAAAGGAAAAGGACCAGTATGTGCCAAATGTTTGTGGCAGCCCTGTTTGTAGTGGCTAGAAGTTGGAAACTGAGTGGATGCCCATCAATTGGAGAATGGTTGAATTGTGGTATATGAATGTTATGGAATATTATTGTTCTGTAAGAAAGACCAGCAAGATGAATACAGAGAGCTTGGAGAGAATTAATGAACTGATGCTAAGTGAAATGAGCAGAACCAAGAGATCATTATATACGTCAACAACGATACTGTATAAAGATGTAATCTGATGGAAGTGGAATTCTTTGACAAAGAGACCTAATTCAGTTTCAATTGATCAATGATGGACGGAAGAGCTACACCAAAGAAAAACACTGGGAAATGAATGTAAATTTTGCAGTTTTGTTTTTCTTCCCGGTTATTCTACCTTCTGAATCCAATTCTCCCTGAGAAACAAGAAAACTGTTTGGATCTGCACACATGCATTGTATCTAGGATATACTAGGACATATTCAACATATATAGGACTACTTGCCATCTAGGGGAGGGGGTGGAGGGTGGGAGGGAAAAATCGGAACAGAAGTTGAGTGCAAGGGATAATGTTGTAAAAAAAATTACCCTGGCATGGATTCTGTCAATAAAAAGTTACTATAATAAAAAAAATAAATAAAAATAAAAATAAAAACAATTGGGCATTTCCATCTCCACAAAAAGAAAGAATTCACTAATAAACTCCTGAAAGAGGTCCCAAAATGAAACTCCAAGGAATATCATAGCCAAATTTCAGAATTATCAAGATCAAAGAGAAAATATTGTAAGCAGCCATAAAAAAAAATTCAGATATCAAGGAGTCATAATCAGGATTACTCAGAACCTAGCAGTTTACACTTTAAAGGATCAAAGGGCCTAGAATATTATCTTCCAAAAAGTCAGGGAATTTGGATCACAATAAAAAAATCAGCCATCCAGCAAAATAAAGCATAATCTTTCTATTTTTTAAATTATAGCTTTTTATTTACAAGTTATATGCGTGGGTAATTTTACAGAATTGACAATTGCCAAACCTTTTGTTCCAGTTTTTCCCCTCTTTACCCCCATCCTCTCCCCACTACAAAGAGGGCTTCCACAAACATTCTTGAACATACAGGTCCCTTTCCCTTCTTTAAAATTTCTTTGGGATATAAACCCAGTAGTAATACTGCTGGGTCAAAGGGTATACGCAGTTTGATAACTCTGAGCATAGTTCCAAATTGCTCTCCAGAGTGGCTGGATGTAGTCACAATTCCATCAACAATGTATTAGTGTCCCTGTTTTCCCACATCCCTCCAACATTCCGCATTATCTCTCCCTGTCATTCTAGCCAATCTGACAGGTATGTAGTGGTATCTCAGAGTTGTCGCAATTTGCATTTATTTGATTAATAATGATTTGGAGCATCTTTTCATATGGCTAGAAATAGTTTCAATTTCTTTGTCTGAGAATTGTTTGTTCATATTATTTGACCATTTATCAATTGGAGAATGGCTTGATTTTTTATAAATTAGAGTCAATTCTCTATATATTTTGGAAATGAGGTCAGAACCTTTGACTGTAAAAATGTTTTCCCAGTTTATTGCTTCCCTTCTAATCTTGTCTGCATTAGCTTTGTTTGTACAAAAATTTTTCAATTTGATATAATTAATTTTTTTCTATTTTGTGATCAATAATGATCTATAATTCTTCTTGGTCATAAATTGCTTCCTCTTCCACAGGTCTGAGAGGTAAACTATCCTATGCTTTTCCAATTTATTTATAATCTCATTCTTTATGCCTAGGTCATGAACCCATTTTGACCTTATCTTGGTGTACGGGCTTTGATTTCTTTATCTGAAGAGTGCTTGTTCATATGCTTTGACCATTTATTCTTATAAATGTGATTAAGTTCTCTCAGTATTTGAGAAATGAAGTCTTATCAGAGACATTTCCTGTAAAGATTGTTTCCTAACTTTCTGCTTTCCTTTTAATATTTGTGACATGATTTTATTTACACAAAACCTTTTAAATTTATTATATGAAATTATTCATTTTATATTTTGTAGTGCTTTACCTATTGTTTGGTAATAAATTTTCTCTTCTTCAAAGATATGAGGCATCCCATTTCTTGTTCTTTTAATTTCCTTATGGTATCCCCCTTTATGTCAAAATCATATACACATTTTGACCTCATCTTGGTATGTGGTGTGAGATGTTGGTCTGTAGCTGGTTAAGTGTGGGTCAATGCCTAGTTTCTGCCATACTAATTTCCAATTTTCCCAGCAATTTTTGTCAAATACTGAGTTCTTTTCTCAAAAATTGGGGTCTTTGGGTTTGTCAAACACTAGATTATTAAAGTTATTGGATGCTTTGTCCTTTGAACCTAACCTATTCCACTGATTAACTAGTCTATTTTTAGCCAATACCAAATGGTTTTGGTAACCGGACTTTATAATATAATTTTAGATCTGGTACAGGTAGGCCACCTTCATTTGATTTTTTTTTCATTAATTCCCTTGAAATTATTGACCTTTTGTTTTTCCATATGAACTTTGTTGTTATTTTTTCTAGGTCATTAAAATAGTTTTTTGGGAGTCAGATTGGTATAGCGCTAAATAAATAGATTAGTTTAGGTAATATTGTCATCTTTATTATATTTGCTCGACCTATCCAAGAGCACTTAATATTTTTCCAGTTGGTTAGATCAGACTTAATTTGTGTGGAAAGTGTTTTGTATTTTTGTTCATAAAGTTTCTGATTTTCCCTTGGCAGATAGATTCCTAAATATTTTATACTATAGTAGCTACTTTAACTAGAATTTCTCTTTGTAACTCTAACTGTTGGATTTTGTTAGTGATATATAAGAATGCTGATGACATATGTGGGTTTATTTTGTATCCTTCAACTTTGCTAGAGGTGTGGATTATTTCTAATAACTTTTTAGTAGAATCTCTGGGGTTCTCTAAGTATACCATCATATCATCAGCAAAGAGTGATAATTTGGTTTCCTCTAATTCCTTTAATCTCTTTCTCAACTCTTATTGCAAAAGCTATCATTTCTAATACAATATTGAAAAGTAATGGTGATAATGACCAACCTTGTTTCACTCCTGATCTTATTGGGAATGGTTGCAGTTTGTCCCCATTATATATGATGCTTACTGATGGTTTTTAATAGATGCTACTGGTTAGTTTAAGGAAAAGTCAATTTATTCCTATAATCTCAAGTGTTTTTAATAGGAATGGATGTTGGATTTTATCAAATGCTTTTTCTGCATCTATTGAGATGATCATATGGTTTTTGTTAAGATGGTTATTAATATGGCCAATTATACTGACAGTTTTCCTAATATTGAACCAGCCCTGCATTCCTGGCATAAATTCTACTTCATCATGCTATATTATCTTGGGGATGATTTTCTGAAGCCTTTTTGCTAATATCTTGTTTAAGATTTTAGTATCAATATTCATTAGGGAGATTGGTATATAATTTTATTTCTCTGTTGTCAACCTACCTCAATGTACCATGTCTTTGTCATAAAAGGAATTTGGTAGGACTCCTTCATTCCCTATTTTTTCAAATATTTTATATAGCATTGGGGCTAATTGTTCTTTAAATATCTGGTAGAATTCACATGTCAATCCATCTAGACCTGGGGATTTTTTCTTAGGGAGTTGATTAATAGCTTGTTCTATTTCTTTTTCTGGAAGGGGACTATTTAAGCAATTACTTCCTCCTCTGTTAATCTGGGAAGCCTATATTTTTGGAGGTAGTCATTCATTTCACTTAGGTTATCAACTTTATTGGCATAAAGTTGGGCAAAGTAACTCTTTATTATTTCTTCAATTTCCTCTTCATTGGTAGAAAGTTCTCCCTTTTCATTTTTAAGATTACTAATTTGATTTTCCTCTCTCCTTTTTCTAATCAGATTTACCAATTGATAAACATCAATTTTCTCATTTTTTTTCATAAAAGAAACTCTCAGTTTTATTTATTAGTTCAATAGTTTTTTTTTAACTTTCAATATTATTAATTTCTCTTTTTCATTTTAGAATTTCAAGTTTAGTATTTCTTTGGGGGGGTTTTAATTTGGTCTTTTTTCTAGCTTTTTAAGTTGCAAGCCCAATTCATTGATCTTTTCTTTCTTGTTTTATTCAAGTTAGCTTCTAAGGATATAAAATTTCCCCTTATTACCACTTTGGCTGTACCCCACAAATTTTAGTATGATGTCTCATCATTGTCATTATCTTGAGTGAAATTATTAACTGTGTCTATAATTTGCTGTTCAACCCCCTCATTCTTTACAATGAGATTATTTAGTTTCCAATTACTTTTTGGTCTATTTATCCCTCACTTTTTGTTGAATGTAGTTTTTATTGCATTGTGATCTGAAAAGAAAGCATTTACTATTTCTGCCTTCCTGCATTTAAATTTGAAGTCTTTATGTCTAATATGTGGTCAATTTTTGTATAGGTTCCATGAACTGCTGAGAAGAATGTATATTCCTTTCTGTCTCCATTCAGTTTTCTCCAAAGATCTATCATACCTAATTTTTCTATTTCCCTATTTAATTTCTTTCTTATTTGTTTTGTGATTTGATTTATCTAATTCTGAGAGTGCAAGGGTGAGATCTCTCACTATTATAGTTTTGTTGTCTATTTCTTCTTGAAACTCTCTTAAATTCTCCTTTAGGAAGTTAGATGCTATACCACTTGGTGTATATATTTTCAGTATTGATATTGTGAAGCATAATCTTTCAAGGAAAAAAGATGGATATTCAATGAAACAGGAGAATTTCATCTATTTTTGATGAAAACACCAGAGCTGAATAGAATATTTAAACTTCAAATACAGAAGGCAAGATAAGCATACAAAGGTAAAAAGGAAAGAAAAAAAAATCAACTGTTTAAAAGTTAAAAATATTACATCCACATATGGGAAGATATGTTTAACTATTGAGACATGTATCTTTGTTATTGTTATACTTGGAAGGTGCAGATACAATTTGATTTAATTGTGAAAATATAAAGAAGAAACTAGACATAGAAAGGGAATTGTATAGGAAGAAGAGGAAAATAGAGGTAAAATGGGGGTAAATTACATTTCATGAAGAGGCAAAAAAAAAACCTATTACATTTGAGGGAAAGAAGGGAGGGAGATGAGCATTATTTGGATCTTACTCTCAGATTTGGCTAAAAGAGAGAATATTAGACATATTTAGCTTCACAAAGGAACTGGTCTCACCCTACAGGGAAGTGGGAGGAGAAAGGGAAAGGTATAAGAAAGGGAAGGGGCTATAAAAGGGGAGAAGTCTTTGAGGGAGATGGTGGTCAGAAACAAAAAACTGGGTAGGGAGGAAAGGGAGAAAGGAAACAGTAAAGTATAACTAGAGGAAATTAAGATGGTGGGAAATACAGAGTTAATAATTTTAACTGTGAATGTGAACGGGATGAACTCTCCAATAAAATAGAAGCAGATAGCAGACTGAATTAAAAACCAGAACAATATAATATCTTGTTTACAAAAAACACATTTAAAGCAGAGTAATAGAAAGAATATAAAGGTAAAAGGCTGGAGCAGAATCTATTATGCTTCAGGTGAAGTAAAAAACAGCAGGGGTAGCACTCCAGATCTCAGATCAAGCTAAGGCAAAAATAGATCTAAATAAAAGAGATAAGGAAGGGAAACTACATTGTACTAAAGGGTACCATAGATAATGAAGTAATATCAATACCAAACATATATGTACCATGTGGAACATCCAAATTCCTACAGAAAATGTTAAGAGAACTGAAAGAAGAATTAAACAGCAAAAGTATACTAATGGGGATCTCAACCTTGCTCTCTCAGAGCCCAGATAAATCAACCCACAAAATAAGTAAGAAAGAAGTTAAGGAGGTAAATAGAATTTTAGGTATGATAGACCTTTGGAGAAAATTGATTGGAAGGAAAGGAATATACTTTTTTCCAGCAGTACATGTATTCTACACAAAAAATAACCATGTATTAGGGCATAAAACCCTCAAAATCAAATGCATAAAGGCAAAAATAGTAAATGCATCTTTTTCAGATCATGATAAAATAAAAATTACATGTAATAAAAGGCCAGGGAAAAACAGACCAAAAATTAATTAGAAACTAAATAATCTGATCCTATGGAGTGAGTAAGTGAAACAATTCATAGACAAAATGGATAATTTCACCCAAGAGAATGACAATAATGACACAGCATACCAAAATTTATGGGATGCAGCCAAAGCAGTTAAGGAACATTTTATATCTCTAGATGCTCACTTGCATAAAATAGAGAAAGAGAAGATCAATGATTTTGGCATGCAACTAAAAAAGCTAGAAAAAGAACAAACTTAAAACCCCCAATTAAATACCAAATTTGGAATTCTGAAAATAAAAGGAAAGATTAATAAAATTGAAAGGAAAAAAAACTATTGAACTAATAAAAAAAGCCAAGTTGGTTTTATGAAAAAAACAACAAAATAGATAAACTTTTAGTTAATAAGATTAGAAAAAGGAAAGAAGAAAATCAAATTGTTAGCATCAAAGATGAAAAGGGTGAACTTTCCACCAATGAAGAGGAAATTATAGCAATAATTAGGAGTTATTTTGCCCAGCTCTATACCAATAAATCTGATAATCTAGGTGAAATGATGAGTACTTACAAAAATATAGATTGTACAAATTAAAGGAGGGAATAAATTACTTAAATGGTCCCATTTTAGAAAAAGAAATTGAAGAAGCCATTAAGCAACTCCCTAAAAAAAAATCTCCTGGGCCATATGGATTTATATGTGAATTCTACCAAATATTTAAAAAAGTATTCATGCCAATAGTATGCAAACTATTTGGAAAAATAGGAAAAGAGGGAATCCTACCAAATTCTTTTTATAATACAGACATGATGCTGATACCTAAACCAGGTAGAGTGAAAACAAAGAAAATTATAGATCAATTTACCTAACGAATATTAGTGCAAAAATCTTAAATAAAATATTAGCAAAAGGATTACAGCAAATTATCTCCAGGATAATATACCATGACCAAACAGAATTTATACCAGGAATGTAGAACTGATTCAATATTATAACAACTATTAGTGTAATTGACTATATCAATAATGAAACTAGCAAAAATCATATTATTATCTCAGTAGATGCAGAAAGAGCATTTGGCAAAATCCAATGTCAATTCCTATTAAAACACTAGAGTATAGGAATAAATGGAGTTTTCCAAAAAATGATCAAAACATCTATTTAAAATCATCAGTAAGCATCATATATAATTGAGATAAACTAGAACTATGCTCAATAAAATCAGGGGTGAAACAATCCTCCCCACTTTCCCATTTCTATTCAATATTGTATTTAAAATGGTAGCTTTGGCATTAAGAAGAAAAGAAATTACAGAAATTAGAGATGATATGATGGTATAGTTAGGGAATCCTAGAGAATAAACTAAAAAACTACTAGAAAGAATTCCTAACTTTAGCAAAGTTGCAGGATAAAAAATAAACCCACCTAAATCATTAGCATTTTTATATATTACTCACAAAGTCCAGCAGCAAGAGATACAAAGAGAAATTCCATTTAAGATAACTGTCTGAAATATAAAATTTTTTGAAGTCTATTTGGCAAGGCAAAGTCAGGAACTATACCAACATAATTATGAAACACTTTGCGCACAAATAAGGTCAGATCTAATCAAATGAAAAAATATCAAGTGCTCATGGGTAGGCTGAACAAATATAATAAAAATAAAAAACATTAACTAAATTGTCTACTTATTCAGTGTCATACCAATCAAACTCCCAAGAAATTATTTTACAGAGCAAGAAAAAAAAATAATAACAAAGTTTATCTGAAAGAACAAAAGTTCAAGAATTTCAAGGGAATTATTGAAAAAAAAATGCAAAGTAAGGTGGCCTAGCTGTAACAGATCTAAAACTATATCATAAACCAATCTGAGAGGTGTGAGGTGGTACCTCAGAGTTGTTTTAAATTGAAATTCCTAGTGATTTTGAGCATTTTTCATATAAGTTAAATGGCTTTAATTTCATCATCTGAAAACTGACTGTTTTTGATCACTTCTCAATTGAGGAATGACTTATATTCTTATAAATTTAAAATAGTTCTTTATTTATTTTAGAAATGAGCGACCTTTGCCAGAAATACTGGCCATAAAATTTTTCCCAGCATTGTACTTGTCTTTTAAATTTGTTTCTGTTGGTTTTGTTTGTGCAAAAACCTTTTAATCTAATGTAATCAAAGTTGTTCATTTTGCCTTTCATAATGTTCTCTAGTTCTTCTTTGGTCTAGATCTTCTTTGGTCTTCGGACTTCTCCAAATATCTGATAGGTAAATTATCTCCTTTTCTCCTAATTTGTTTAGGATATCATCCTTTATGTCCCAGTCATGTATTAATTTTGTTTTTATTTCGCTATGCAGTGCGAGATGTAGGTCTGTGCCAAGTTTCTGACATATTTTCCAAGTTTCCCATCATTCTTTTCAAAATAGGGGGTGTTTATTCCAAAAACTGGAGTCTGGGGATTTATCCAACACTAGATTGCTATTAGGTCTTTCTTATTGTGTCATGCACCACTCTATTTCTTAGCCAGTACCAAATGGTAGAATTGCACATGATTGACATATATTGGATTACTTGCCATATAGGGGACAAGATCTGGGGAAGGGAGGGGAAATTTTGGAACACAAGGTTTTGCAAAGATGCATGCTAAAGACTATCTATGCATGCTTTGAAAATTAAAAATAATAAAATAAATAACAACAACAACAAAAATAAGTTATACCTAATCTAAATTGAAGTGAAGCATGAGTTATCTTAAATGCTTATACATCAGAGAGATAAATTGTTTTCAGATAAGGCTACATCCAGTTAGGGAGAATTAAATAGGGAAAAATATAAATTATTATGCTTGAATTCAAAAAAGTCAATTTCATAAAAATAAGATGATTAGTATGCCTAAAGAGTTATAAAAATGTTCATTCCTTTTGATTCAGTAATGTCACTACTAGGTCTGTATCCCACTGAGATCATAAAGGAGGGAAAGGGACCTACTTGTGCAAAAATGTTTATAGCAGCTCTCTTTGTAGTGGCAATTTGGAAACTGAGTGGATGCTCATCAATTGGGGAATGTTGCATAAACTATGATATATAAATGTAATGCAATGTTATTGTTCTATAAGAAATGGTGAGCAGAGTAAATCAGAAAAGACTTGAAAAACTTAGAAAATGCTTACTGAAACAAGCAGTCAGAAAAGCATTGTCCACAGTAACAGCAAGTTATGCGATCATCAACTATGATACACTTAGCTCTTTTCTCAGCAATACAGTGATCTAAGACATTTCCAATAGACCTTGGAATAAAAATGCCATCTTCATCCAAAGGGAGAACTATTGAGATTGAATAAGAATAGAATCATATTTTTTATTAAAGCTTTTTATTTTTCAAAACACGAGTGGAAATTCTTCAACATTAGCCCTTGTAAAACCCTGTGTTCTAATTTTCCCCTGTTCCCCCACATCCTCCCCTAGATGGCAAGTAGTTCAATATATGTTAAACATGGTAGAAATATATGTTAAATAAAATATATGTATACATATTTATACAATAACCATGCCACACAAGAAAAAAATGAGAAACAAAAATAAAATACAAATAAACAACAACAAAAAGAGTGAAAATGCTATGTTATGAACCACGCTCAGTTCCCACAGTGCTCTCTCTAGATGTAGATGGCTCTCTTCATGTAGATGCCTCTCTTCATCAGTGAACAATTGGAACTTATTTGAATCATCTCATTGTTGAAGAGAAGAACCATGTCCATCAGAATTGATCATCATATAATCTTGTTATTGTTGTGTATAATAATCTCTTGAGAAACATATTTTAACCTTTTTGTTTATTTGGTTTTTTTCCTTTCTCTTTTTCCCTTTTTGTTCTGATTTTTCTTTCCTACCATGACTATTGTTGGAATACAAGGGAGAGCTGTTGAAATACATGGGAGCGCTGTTGAAATACATGGGAGCCACCTGACAGTGGCTGATGGAGATTCAACCCAGACCTGCAGAATAGATCTCCTCTTATGAGAGAATGATACAAGTAGACTGAGAGGTCATTGTATTATCCGACCTCTTTCCTCTTCCCTCTGCCTCCAATTTATCTCATTCCAAGTCCACAACACCTGTGTCAGCAAAGGCTGCCTTGCAACTCCTTCAGATGCTATGATCCACAGCTGTGGAGGCTCTCAGAGAATTGACCTGCCCCTTAAGAGACTATTATTAAAATATGTTCACAATGATTATACATTTCTAATCTATATCAGATGTCTTCCTCTCTTAGGGAGGGAAGAAGTAAGGGAATGAGAAAAACTTAGAACTCAAAAATATTTTTAAAAAAATGAATGTTCAAAACTACCTTTACATGTAATTGGAAAAAATAAAATACTACTTTTTACATCAATTTAGCTTTAATAATGAGGCTGATGATACAAACAATTAAGACAATTATTCCTAGGTTGAAGAATGTTAGTGTACATTATTTTGTCTTACTCATATGTGAACAGAAACTCTTCTGCATATTTTCAGTGATTGTAAACTTTCTACTTTTTTTTAATAATGCTTTTTATTTTCAAAACATATGCATAGATAATTTGGCAACATTGCATCGCCTTGTGTTTCAGATTTTCTCTTCCTTCCCCCAGTCCTTTCCCCTAAATGAAAATCAATTCAATGTATATTAAACATGTTAAAATATATGTTACATCCAATATGTGTAAACATATTTATACAATTATCTTGCTGCACAAGAGAAATCTGATCAAAAAAAGAAAGTAAATGAGTAAAAATATAAAATGTAAGCAAACAGAAACAAAAAGAGTGAGAATATTATGTTGTGATCCACATTCAGTTCCCACAGTTCTGCCTTTGGCTGTAGATGGCTATAGATTCATCACCAGATCATTGGAACTGGCATCAATCATCTCATTGTTGGAAAGAGTCAACGTTCATCAGAATTGATAGTCGTATAATATTGATATTTACAATGATCTCCTGGGTCTGCTCATTTCACTCAGCATCAGTTCATGTAAGTCTCGCCAGGCCTTCCTAAAATTATGCTCCTGATCATTTCTTATAAAAAAATAATATTCCATAACATTCATATACCATAACTTATTCAGCCATTATCCAACTTATGAATCAGTTTCCAGTTTTTTGCCACTATGAAAAGGGCTGCAACAGACATTTTTACACTGGTGGGTCAAGGGGTGTATGCACAATTTGATAACTTTTTGAACATAGTTCCAAATTGCTCTCCAGAATGGCTGGATCTGTTCATAACAGATGGTGGACCAACAATGTATTAATGTCTCAGTTTTCCCACATTCCCTCCAACATTTGTCCTTGTTTTTTCCTGTCATCTTAGCCAATCTGAGAGGTGAGGAGTGGTTATCTCAGAGTTGTCATTTTTTTTCTAATTATTTATTTACAAAGCATATGCCTGGGTAATATTTCCTATATTGACCTTTTGTTGCAAATTTTGCAACAAAACCTTTTGTTCCAAATTTTCCCCACCTTCCCCCAACCCCCTCCCCTAGCTGGCAGATAGTCCAATACATGTTACATATGCTGAAATACATGTTGAATCCAATATATGTTTACATATTTATACAGTTATCTTGTTGCACCAAGAAAAATCAGATCAAGAAGGAAGGAAAAGAAAAACTGAGAAAAAACAAAATGCAAGCAAGTAACAACAGAGAAAGAATACTATGTTGTGTTCCACACTCTGTTTCCATGGTTCTTTCTCTGGGTGTAGATGACTCTCTTCATCACTGAACAAGTGGAAGTGGTTTGAATCATCTCATTGTTGAAGAGAGCCATGTCCATCAGAATAATGATCTCCTGGTTCTGCTCACTTCAATCAGCATCGGTTCATGTAGGCCTCTCCAAGCATTTCTGAAATCATCCTGCTAGTCTTTTCTTATAGAACAATGATGTTCCATACCATTCATATACCACAATTTATTAAACAATTCACCAATTGATGGGCATACACTTAGTTTCCAATTTCTTGCCACTACAAAAAGGGCTGCCACAAATATTTTTGCACATGAGAGTGTCTTTCCCTCTTTTAAGATCTCTTTGAGATATAACCCCACTAAAAACATTATTGGATCAAAGGGTATGCACAGTTTGACAACTTTTTGAGCATAGTTCCAAATTGCTCTCCAAAATGGTTGTGTCCGTTCACAGTACCACCACATTACAGAAACTAGATCTAATGTACAGAAACTCTTAAACTTAATCTGATCCAAATTATCTATTTTGTGATCAATATTGGTCTCTAATTTTTCTTTGGTCACAAATTCCTTCTTCCTCCACAAATCTGAGAGGTAAACTATTCCATGTTTTTCTATTTTGTTTATATCATTCTTTATGTCTAAATCATGAATCCATTTCAACCTTATCTTGGTACATGCTGTTAAGTGTCAGAGTTGTCTTAATTTGCATTTCTCTGATCAATAGCTATTTAAAGCACCTTCTCATATAATTAGTAGTAATTTTAATTTTTTCATTGGAAAATTGTCTGTTCATATCCTTTGATAATTTAGCAATTAAAGAATGGCTTGAATTCTTATAAATTTCAGTCAATTCTCCATATATTTTGGAAATGAGGCCTTTATCAGAACCCTTAAATAGAAAAATGATTTCCTAATTTATTGCTTCCTTTCTGATATTCTCTGCATTCGTTTTGTTTGTACAAAACCTTTTTAACTTAATATAATGAAAATTGTCTATCTGATGTTTAATTATGAGTTCCAGTTCTCCTTTGGACACAGATTCCTTCCTTCTCCACAAATCTGAGAGGTAAACTACTGTTTGTTCCTCTAATTTGCTTATAATATCACTATTTATGTCTAAATCATGAACCCATTTAGATCTTATCCTGGTATGTAGTGTTAGGTGTGGGTCAAGTCCTAATTTCCTCCATAATAATTTCCAATTTTCCCAGTAGTTTATGTCAAATAGCGAGCTCTTATCCCAAAAGCTGGGGTCTTTGGGTTTGTCAAATGCTAGATTGCTATGGTTTATTGCTTATTCTGTCCTGTGATTCTGACCTATTCCACTGATTGACTACTCTGTTTCTTAGCCAGTACCAAATGGTTTTGATGACTGTTGCTTTATAATAAAGTTTTAGGTCTGGCACAGGTAGAACACCTTCAATTGCATTTTTTTTCACTAATTCCCTTGAAATTCTTGGCCTTTTGTTCTTCCAGATGAACTCTGTTACTATTTTTTCTAGATCCGTAAAATAATTTCTTGGAAGTTTGGTATGGCATTAAATACGTAGATTAATTAGGTAGTATTGTTTTAATATATTCACACGGCCTACTCATGAACACTTGACAGTTTTCCAACTGATTAGGTCTGACTTTATTTGTGTGGGTAGTGTTTTGTAGTGTGTTCATATAGTTCCTGACTTTTTCTTGGCAGATAGATTCCCAAATATTGTATACTATTGACAGTTATTTTGAATGGAATTTCTTTTTATATCTCTCTTGAAGCTAGACTTTGTTGATAAAATATAAAAATGCTGATGATTTATGTGGATTTATTTTGTATCCTGCAACTTTGCTAAAGTTGTGAATTGTTTCTAGAGTTTCTTAGTTGATTCTCTAGTGTTCTCTAAGCATACCATCATATCATTTGTAAAGAGTGATAATTTTGTTTCCTCATGACCTACTCTAATTTTTTTAATCTCTGAAAAATAAAATACTATTGAGAAAAATAAGATGGTTAGATAAAAGTTAATGCTAAAATTGTTCTGAACTCCAAGTTAAGTATGACTTAGCAATGTCACATTATATTAAAAGACATTTTAATTAAAATTTTGAACCACATTAAGAGCAGCATAACTTCCAAAGAAATATGAAGGTGATGGTTCCCCATACTAAAATTTGACCCCATTTAAATACAATCTTCGGTTTGGGTTCTTTAAGTAAAGGCATTGATGAATTGGAAAATGTCCAAAGGAAGGCAATTAGAGTGGAGAAGGGTCTTGAGTTCATGTCACATATGGTTTTGTTGAAAGGACTGAGGATGTTAGCTCTGGAAAAGAGAAATCTCTGTGGAATATAATAGTTACACTCAAGTACTTGAAGGTCTGACATTTGGAAAACATATTCAATTGCTTCTACTTGGCCTCAGAGGACAGAACAATGAACAATGGGCAGGAATTGCAAAGAAGGAATTGTAGGCTTACATCAGGAAAAAAAATTCTAAAAAGGAGAGCTATGGAAAAATGAAGTGGGTTGTTTGGGGAGCTTGGAGGTTCCAAATTTCCCCTCATTGTCAATCTTCAAATGGAGGTTGTTATGCACATTTATCATAGATATGGATCCCCACACATTTATGGGGATTCCTTTTGAGATATGGGTTAGACCAGATGACTCTTGAGATCCCTTCCAAATCTAAAGGTCTGGAAATCTATGAATGCTGCATCTAGATAACCATGGGGACTCATCTAAGGAAGAGCTAGCTGCAAGGTGCTGTAGTTTAACAAATGAACATTTTTAAGTCCCTGATTTAATGCCAAAATAAGAAGAATGGGGTTGGTACAAATGTAGCAATCTGGTTCAGATTGCTGCAAGTATTTAGACATATTCTTAAAGAATGGTACAGGATGATTACTAAAGAGATTTTTTTTTAATATCTGGTATGCTTCTGTATTGTATTTTATATGGGAAAAATTACATTCTATTTTTTCCCTTTCCCCTTCTTTTTATTTCAAAGTTCAAGCACTTAGAAAATATCTTGGAATTCCTATTTTCTCTAAGTCAAAAATGTTTTAACATTTGTTTCCAAATTAAAAAGGGAACCATAATATGGCCACTACCATAGAGGGACTGAAGATTGGTAAAATTGGAAATGAAGGAAAGGATTCTTTGTAATATATTCTTTTTAGAAAAGGTCTGTAACCAAGAATCATTGCTCTTAGGGTAAATTTAGTTGAGAAGATAGCCCATTTCTCAGAGTTCAATTCATACTACCAAATATAGAGTATATATAGATGAGATGATAGATAGATAGATAGATAGATAGATAGATTATGTCTTCCCTGCCCCAAAAGATTAAAAAAAAGGAATAATGAGAAAGTGAACCACAAGAGTATAAAATCTTAACTATCCGAATCTGGTAGTGATACCTTATGTTAGATAAGGGAATTGTAGTTGCAGTTGTCCATCATTCCTCTCAAAGGTTCAACACCCATGTATCAGTATACCAGCACAAAAACTCAACACTCCACCCTAGAATCCACAATTCTTTTGTGAATCCATGATTTCTAATATTTTATTTGAAATACCATCTTGCTTCTTATGTTAATAAGAATATTTAAACTCAAATAAAAAAGTGAAAATTATGACCCAAATATTTTTTTCCCAAAAAACTCTTTTGCTTTAAAATCCTCTACCAGATTTAGAATAAATGCCATGAAAATGCCTGAGAAAACACCAAATAGATGAAAAAAGAGAGACAGTGAAAATAGAAATGTCTAAAAACAGTCATCCAAAATTTAAAACCCTTGACAGGCTTCATACATGTGTTTCAGCTTTTAGACAAAGATACGGAAAATACTCTTGTGTTTTCCAAATCAGTTTTCTCACTCCTACATAGAGAAAATTGTGAATGTGGAATTACTATATTAAATTCCAACATGAAATATGTTTCTAGGAGCTTCACTGGATTTAATATCAGTGACTCAGTTAACTCATATTCCAAAATAGCTTGACTTTTTTTGCCAAGACTATTATAAAGATTTCAAATGCTATTTTCCCTAGTTTTTTTAAACTTTTTTGTCAGTAATACTTAAGAGAGACCATAGGTTTACTAATTTACATAAAAACACTTCTTTCAAACATTGAAAACTTTTCTGAGTCTTTATAAGAAGTGTATTATATTCCAAAAAATCACAATGGCATTGAAAGGGAAAGGAACAAAGTTTGATTAAATGCCTACTATGTGTCAGGAATTATAAGAAGTATTTTTTAGGTTAAACATCACAGGATTTCTTTAATGATGTTTTGGAGGTTTTTTTTATTATTATAGCTTTTTATTTACAAGATATATGCATGGGTAATTTTTCAGCATTGACAATTGCAAAACCTTTTGTTCCAATTTTTCCCCTCCTTCTTCCCACCCCCTTTCCTAGATGGCAAGTAGACCAATACATGTTAAATATGTTAAAGTACATGTTAAATACAAAATATGTATACATTTCCATATAGTTATTTTGCTGCACAAGAAGAATCAGACTTTGAAATAATGTACAATTAACCTGTGAAGGAAATAAAAAATGCAGGTAGACAAAAGCAGAGGGATTGGAAATGCTATGTAGTGGTTCACACTCATTTCCCAGAGTTCTTTCGCTGGGTGTAGCTGGTTCTATTCATTATTGAACAAGTGGAACTGATATGATTCATCTCACTGTTGAAGAGAGCCACATCCATCAGAATTGATAATCATATAGTATTGTTGTTGAAGTATATAATGATCTCCTGGTACTGCTCATTTCACTCAGCATCAGTTCGTGTAAGTCTCGCCAGGCCTTTCTGAAATCATCCTGCTGGTCATTTCTTACCAAACAGTAATATTCCATAACATTCATATACCAAAATTTATTCAGCCATTCTCCAATTGATGGGCATCCACTCAGTTTCCAGTTTCTGGCCACTACAAAGAGGGCTTCCACAAATATTTTTGCACATACAGATCCCTTTTCCTTCTTTAAGATCTCTTTGGGATATAAGCCCAGTAGTAACACTGCTGGATCAAAGGGTATGCACAGTTTGATAACTTTTTTGAGCATAGTTCCAAATTGCTCTCCAGAATGGCTAGATGTAGTCACAATTCCACCAACAATGTATTAGTGTCCCAGTTTTCCCACATCCCCTCCAACATTCCGCATTATCTTTTCCTGTCATCTTAGCCAATCTGGCAGGTGTGTAGTGGTATCTCAGAGTTGTCTTAATTTGCATTTCTCTGATTAATAATGACTTGGAGCATCTTTTCATATGGCTAGAAATAGTTTCAATTTCTTCATCTGAGAATTGTCTGTTCATATTCTTTGACCATTTCTCAATTGGAGAATGGCTTGATTTCTTATAAATTAGAGTCACTTCTCTATATATTTTGGAAATGAGGCCTTTATCAGAACATTTGATTGTAAACATGTTTTCCCAGTTTATTGCTTCCCTTCTAATCTTGTCTGCATTAGTTTTGTTTGTATAAAAACTTTTCAATTTGATATAATCAAAATTTTCTATTTCATGATCAATAATGATCTCTAGTTGTTCTTTGATTATAAATTCCTTCCTTTTCCACAGATCTGAGAGATAAACTGTCCTATATTCCTCTAATTTGTTTATAATCTCCTTCTTTATGCCTAGGTCATGAGCCCATTTTGGGGTTCATGACCTTATCTTGGTGTACGGTGTTAAGTGTGGGTCAATGCCTAGTTTCTGCCATATTAATTTCCAATTTCCCCAGCAATTTTTGTCAAACAATGAGTTCTTATCCCAAAAGCTGGGCTCTTTGGGTTTGTCAAACATTAGATTATTAAAGTTATTAACTATTTTGTCCTGTGACCCTAACCTATTCCACTAATCAACTAGTTTATTTCTTAGCCAATACCAAATGGCTCTGGTAACCGCTGCTTTATAATATAATCTTAGATCTGGTACAGCTAGGCCACCTTCATTTGATTTTTTTTTTCATTAGTTCCATTGAAAGTCTTGACCTTTTGTTCTTCCAGATGAATTTTGTTGTTATTTTTTCTAGGTCATTAAAATAGTTTTTTTGGAGTCTGATTGGTATAGCACTAAATAAATAGATTAGTTTAGGTAGTATTGTCATCTTTATTATATTTGCTCAACCTATCCAAGAGCACTCAATATTTTTCTAATTGATTAGATCTGACTTTATTTGTGTGGAAAGTGTTTTGTAGTTTTGCTCATATAATTCCTGACTTTCCCTTGGCAGATACATTCCCAAATATTTTATACTATTGACGGTTACTTTAAATGGAATTTCTCTATAAGAACTATTTTACAATAATCTCATTTGACCCCCACAACACCCATTGTAGTTGTACCTCCATTTTATAAATGATTAAACTGAGGCAGACAAAATAATTACCTGATATGTCAAGACTAACATAGCTAGTAAGTGTCTGATACCACATTTGAATTCCAGTCTTTTCTTCTCCAAGCTCAGCACCAAGCTCAGCACTCAGTTATTTAGCTTTCATAATACCCTGCTATTAAACTTTTTTTTTTTACTCCATGGACAGCAATGCTATAGGCTAAGCACATAGGGGATAGTTTATTATTATAATTAAATGAAATATTATAGACATTTTGATGTATTTGATGTTATATATACATATTGTATTTCACAGTCATTAGACAAAAATAGTTTCAGTTTCCTTAAATGACTACAATTGCTCCACTTTTACATAACTGAATCAAGAATTTGGGGGTACCCTCAGAGATCTTAGAAACTTATAATGTTATTCTGACATCCTTGTGAAACTCCTTGATTGGTAATACCAGATCTTCAATTTTTCTAATAGGATCATTCCCCATGCTCTAATAATTTAAGACCAAGGATTCTCCTTTCAATTCTAGCCCTTATATGAATTGGCTCAATGGTATCAAGTGTGATACCAGAAGATAGAATACCAAGCCTGAAATCAGGGAAACTCACCTTCCTGAATTCAAATCTGACCAGACATTTTTTTTTGCTAGGTGAACCTGGGTAAGTCACAATCCCATTTGTTCTTCTGTTCCTCATCTGGGAAATAAACTGGAAAAGGGGCAGTTAAGTGGTGTGGTGGATTGAGCACAATCGCTGAAATTAGGACAACCTGAGTTCAAATCTCTTCTCAGACATTTAGCAATTCCTAACTGTGTGACCCTGGGCAACTCACCTAACCCCAATTGCCTCTGGAAAAAAATATAAATGAACTGAAAATGTAAATAGTAAACAATTCCAATATTTTTTCCAAGAAAATCCCAAATGAATTCACAAAGAATTGGATGTGACTGAAAAGACCAAACAACAACAAGTACTGGTGTATCTACCTAGCTTCACACAGCAAACATAAAACATATGCAATGATATTCATGTCCTATGCAGCACTATGTTCAGTGTTGGAGGTAGGCACCCAAATGCAAAATGTATAATTTAAAATGTATGTATAATTTATATACAAATGGGAAAACAATTTTTATATAAAGGGATTTGGTATCTATGATACAAGGAAAACTAATAGAAATGTGTCAGATAGAAAGCCATGCTCCAATAGATATGATCGAAGTATAAAAATAATTTTCAAAAAAAGAAAGAAGAGCTATTGTTACCACTTAATGATATGAAGGAATATTCCAAATAACTAATAATAAATGCGAATGAAATGAACCCTGAGATTTTAACTCATTTTTAAAATGTGACAAAAGTAATAAAAGAAAGGTATAGTCAGTAATTGAAAGTTGTTTAAAGAAAGGAACACTAATGGACTGTTTGTAGAAATGTGTTTTACAAGAGGTTTGGCAATTGTTAATGCTGTAAAGTTACCCATACATAAAACCTGTAAATAAAAGGCTATTAAATAAAAAAAAGAAATGTGTTTTAGTACAACCATTCTAGAAAGTAATTAGAAATTATGTAAATTGATAACTAAAAAACATCTTTGACCTAGACATTCCCCTATTGGACACATACCCAAAGCAAGTCATTACCCCTTCTCCCCTCCAAAAAAAACTTCATATATGTAAAAGTATTTTTAACAGTCCTTTTGGAAAAACTTTGGGTTTTCTCAAAGAAATGAGAACAAAAGGGATATAGATTGAGGAACAGCTGAATAAAGTTGTGGAAAATGAATAAAATAGAATATTGATGTGTGATTGTAAATGATCAACGTAAGTAATAGAAAAGAGCATGGAAAGATTTAAATGAATTGATACAAAATGAAATGAGGAGACAGAGAAAATAGTATACAATGACTAAAACAATGTAAATTAAAAGAGCAATCAAAACCAAGTGAAAATGAATGATGCAAAATTACAGAGAACAAGTCTGGCTCCAAAGGAAAGTTAAGAAGTCAACTCTCTCCATAACACCTATTCCTTTGAGGAAATGCATTGATATTAACTTACATAAGAAATGCAAGCAATAAAGTATTTTTAAACAAAAAATATAAAAAGGTACCTCATACAAGAGCACATGGAAATTATCCTGTTCAATAAATGATAATAATAACTACCTGAAAATGGCAATAATAATAGTGAGATTTAAGAATTATAGATCAATAATCCTTAGCACAACCTTATAAAGTAAGTGCCATATATATGTATGCATGTATATATACATGCATACATATATATGTATGTATACACACATACAATTAAAGAATCAAGAACCAAGAGGTTAAACAGTTTGCCCATGGTCACACAGCTAGTAATTGTCAAAGGTGCAATTTGAAATCAGAACTATTTTACAAGTATAGAATCTGATCATCATAAACTATATTCATCTTCTCCTGTGACTGAGAAATCCTTGTATAAATGGCACATCTTTCATTTAAGTATCTGAGAAGGAAGATTTCTGAATTTATGGTGTTATGAGTTAGAATTGAATTTTATTCAAATCAGACTTTTTGATGCTTGTTTTCCAAAGGATTTTAAATCTCAATTTCCATAGAGAATTAGATCCCACATGAAATAGAAATAAATCAAGAATAAAACAGCCTCCCAAAATTAAAATTGTCTTTGTCATCAAATACATATAGTTTTAGAATGAAAGTGATTGTCCAAGTATAAAACTAAAATTCAGGCTTTCTACACAGAGTGCACGTATCACAGACATTTGAAAAGATCCATGATATAAAAACAATAGACAAATATAAAGTACTTACAAATTTAGAAAATACAACGTCATTTAATCTTTGTAATGATATATTAGTCTTAATGTATATTAAGTATTATCTCTGCTTGAAAAATATCGAAATCAAGGTTTAAGTTATTTATAGTTTGTCAATATATAATGTCTTTTAACACTAGCCTCAATGGTCTGCAAGAAAAATATTTGTTTATTCATTTTTGTGAGGAGATTGGACACAAAGCCCAATAAGTGTTAAATGTCTGAAGATGGATTTCAGTTCAGATCCTCCTGCCTCCAGGGCTGGTGTTATATATACTGCACCATCTAGCTGCCCCTAAAAGTATGCTTTATATCCTCCAAATTCCATAATATATGTAATTGAATCCATCAAAAGTTTCTGTGGATTAAAAATAAACAAATAATATCAGTATTTGGTAAACCATATTGTAATGATATTAATCTCCACAACCACCAATTTATTGGGAAACCTCCCAGATGAGATGACAAAGAATGGAATTAAAGGCAGAGGTTATAATAGTATTGGCTTCAATGAAAAGAAAGTTTACTTCTTTATTGCATATTATAGCAAAAGACAAGGTGCTGAGAGAAGAAATAGAGGGTTTTAAAAAGTTATAGCTTCTAGAGCCAAAGAAATCTCAAAGACCACTTAGTCCAGATTGTATCTTAAAAAGAATCCTTTCCATATGCTCTCCTAAAAGTTGTCTTCCAGCATCTTATTGAAAACTTAAATGTAATGAAAAACTCACTAACTTTCAATGCAGAACAAATTAGAGTGGGTAGTTGGATTGTTTGGAATCCAAAGTACCAAACCATGATCACCACCATCTCTTTATTTGGTCAAATTGGGCTCCTTCTGCCTACTAGGCAGAAAAACAAAAGTTAAAAATGTCTAATGATTCTTCTACATCACAGTTCCTCAGATGTTTGCAAACCAAATATTAAAGGTTATGATCTAAATAGTCCCATTTCCCCCCATAATTGCAAGTCTTTGTTTTGCACAATATTTCACAAACATTCTCTGCTACTAACATTATAATGATCATGAGATTAAAATTTGAAAGGGGCCCAATCCATTTATTATATAAGCAAAAAAAAAAAAAAAAACAAAGGGCTATGGCAGGTAAAGATCACAAATAATCAGTAAACTTCCATAGGCAGAGATAATGCCATCATCTTTCAGATTTATTTCCATACTTCTCTTTCAGAAATCAGCTAGGTTTGCACCAAAGGTGTTACTGGGTTGTGTTGTTTGTATATTTTTTCTTTTAAATCATGAAATGTGCATTGGATAAAAGAGCATTCATTTTCCCTCTCAAGTTCATGTTATAGTCTTCGGATGGCACCTTGAAAGCACATATTCTGCCAAAATCTCATATTTATTAAGGATCATCTGGTGGTAAAAATTCTTCCCTCTGCAATTCCCAAATTGTTAGGAAAAAACAGTGTTCCTCCTCAAATACAAAGATACAGAAAACTTCCAGAAAAACGGAGTCCATACTCACACTCACCAGCCCTCTGGTGTGGGTTCAGTGAAACAGCCTAAATTCTTTGAGTAATTGTGAAATAGGCTCAAAAATATGATAAATCCACATTTTCAGATGACCATTCTTCCAAGGAAAAAGTAGCTTACTATGCCAGTTTCTTCCATTTGACTATAAGAATTCTCTTGTGCTTTTGGTTCATTCAAAGTCAGAGGTATCACTTTACATAGTTTTTCATTGTACTCGAGGGAAGTTTATGGAAATTTTACAGCAATAAGCTACAAATGGGAAACTGGCCTTGTGCCAATCTGCATCATTCCCATGCCTTCACAGCACTTTTATTTTTGCTCACCACTTAGTATTTTATATTGTATATAAAATATTTATTTAAGCTTTTTTTTAAAAGTGCAACATATAGAGGTGGGATTCTAATAACAGTGTTTAAAGCCCTTATGTCTCAATTACCTTTTATGTACCCAGTAAATCTGAACGAACCAGAAAACTATTGAAAAATGGGGAAATATGGGTGGCATTTGTTTTTTATGTTAGCTTGTTTTATTTTACATATTTCTTATACTTGGATTTCCATGGATTAAAAGAATGAATTTTTCCATCTCTTAAAAAAAATCTTGTACTTTGATATTTGCATGCATACAATTTAGCTTCACTGACATTCAAATGAAAAATGAAATATTAAAAGAAAGGTGATTGAACATATGTGTTCTCATTTTTGTACTATAGAAAAGAACAGCATAACTTTGAAGAGAAAGTTCCATGATAAAGCAAAATGAAAAGACTGGATCTAGACATTAAAACAAACAAACAAAAACAAAACAAAGCAAACAAACAAACAAAAAAAGTTCCCTACTGAAAAAAATGAGTAACTTTTCAATAAGCAATGGATTCATTGCTTTATTATAGGAGATGAGTTGGTGGAATTAGAAATATATAGAAATACTTAGACTTATGAATGAAGTCTCCCAGAAATAGTGATATTTCAGCAAGACAAGGAGAAAGTCACAACAACAAATGGTTTAGCAGATTCTGCATTAAAGGATGAGAGGGCTTGGGATATAATATTCCAGAAGGCAAAGGAGGTAGGATTACAATAATTACCTCCCCAGAAAAACTGACTATAATCCTTCAAGTTCAGGAAAAATGGAAATTCAATGGAATAGAAGACTATCAAACATTCTTGATTAAAAGAACAGAAATTAATTTTAAAAATCAACTTTCGAATACAACACTCACGAAAAACATAAAAAGATAAACAGGAAAGATAAACCATAAGGGACTCAATAAGGTTAAACTATTAGCATTCCTACATGGAAAAATGACAGTTCTTAGCTTTTTAGAACTTTCTCATTATTAGGGTAGTAACAAAGAGATGACAAACACAGAGATACAAATGTTAGCTTACTAGTTACTTGAAGATTTTTTTTAAAAAGCAAGAAAGAAAAATACACTGAGAGAAAGGAAAAAAGGGAAAGTAGAATAGGGTAAGCTATCACATAAAAGATAAATAAAAGAACTTTTATAATGGTAAGGAAAATAGAAGTGTTGGGAAGAACGCTTGAACCTTACTCTCATTGGAATTGGCTCAAAGAGGGAATAATATGCATACACAATTTGATACAAAAATCTATCTTACTGTATAGAAAAATTGTATAAGAAAGGGATGAAAGAAGTAGGACTGATAGAAGGAATGGTGGATTAGGGAAACTGGTAATCAGAAGGATTGGCGTGGAAAGGGAATAGAGTAAAATAAATGGGAAAGTAGGATGGAGAGAAATACAGTTCACAGTGATATCTGTGAAAAAAGTTGAAGCAAATTTCTCAGATAAAGGCCTTATTTCTCAAATACAAAGAGAACTAAGTCAAATTTATAAAAAATAAGATAATTCTCAATGTGAAAGTATATTAACAGTACATTTTCAGGTGTAGGGATCAAAGTTATCCATATTCACATGAAAAAAATGCTTTAAATCACTATTGTTTAAATATGCTCATTTAATGTGATATTACACTTCACATCTTTGTGATTGAGTAATATTGCAGAAAAATAAATTTAACATGCTGGAGAGTATGTGGGAAATGAGAGGTGCTAATACACTACTGGGAAAGTTGTGAACATGTTCAACCACCCTGGAGAGCAATTTGGAACTATGCCCAAAGAGCTGTAAAAACCACATAGACCTTTTAACCCAATAATACTAGGTCTATATCCCAAAGAGACAAAAAAAATGAAGAGAAAAAAGTCCTATATTGGTGACTCTTTTCTGGTGGCAAAGATTTGTAAACTGAAGGGCTGCCTATCAATTGAGAGGAATAGTTGGGCAAGTTTTGGTACATGATTATCTTGGAATATTATTGTGCTATCACAAATGATAAGCAGGATATTCTCAGAAAAACCTGGGAAGACTTGCATGAACATGAACTGATGTAAAGTGAAATGAGCAGAAGTAGGAGAACATCATGTGCATAACAACTATACTGTGTGATGATAAATTGTGAATGACTTAGCTATTCTCAGCAACACCATGATTCAAGACAATTCTACAGATCTTATGGTGAAAAAATGTTATCTGAATGCAGATCAAAGAATACTTTTTTTTGTTATTTATTTTACTTAGAATTAGGAGTTTTTCTGGTCTCTGTTTCCTTATACAATATGACTAACTGATATTGGAGAAAAAAAGAAACATCACAACAGGAAAGATTTTTCGTGAGACATTGGGACTACTTAGGAAATATAAAATATAAAAATGTGAGACATTCTCTTAACATGTTCCATTTTGTCAGTCTTAAACTCATCTTAACAGAGGATCCTTGGCCCAAATTTCTGAAATTATAGACTCTGCTAACACTTACAATTACCTTTGCAAAAATAATGGACCTTTGTAAATTCATTTTCCCCTCCCCTACAAAGAACAAGAATACTCCCTTAGTTCCCAGATATAGGAAAGTCTTAATGTTTTTAATGATTTAATAATAAATCTTTTTTATCTGATAAATGTCACAAAATTGTGATGTTATACTACCATTCTTACAAGGTAACATAAGTGGAATGAAAAAAATGATGGCAAAAGTGGATTCCTCCATACTTCCATAAGATTTTATTATTAGGCAACAATTTCATACTTTTTTCTTCATGACATAAATTTCATATTACTTTTAATAAAGCTTTTTTTTATTTTCAAAATATATGCACAGATGATTTGACAACATTGACCCTTGCATAGTCTTATGTTTCAAATTTTCACCCCTTTTCCCCCAATCAACAAAAATCAAAATCTGTCTTTGACTGAGGTGACAGTCTACAGAAATTATAGTGGCCAAAAAAAAAAATGTCATTACCTTCTGCACAACTTCATGCTGATTAACCTCTTCAAAATTAATGCCTTTCTGCAAATTCATTGGTTTCTTTCTGCTTCAGTTTCCCCACTTAAGAAATGCTATTATCTTAAGCACTTATGTCATGGAACTTAAAGTAATTATCTTAACCAAGTGAAAACATCTCTTTTGAACTAATCTATCAATCAAAGGGATGTCAGCTAGCTATAATTGAAGGTATATTTCAATATCTTGAGAAAACTCAATTTTACTTCTAAGGTTCTTATAAAACATGAAAGCTGGTTTTGTATTTTAGAATTTTGGAATATCAACGATAATATAGAAAACAGAGTAATTCCAAACAACCTCTAAAAAGAGATTGATAGAAGGGAAGGAGAAAAAAGTAGAAACTCACTCATCTTCTCTCTTAACCAAGTAGATCTGGAAAACTTTAGAATATCAAAGATTTCATACTTTTCATCAGTGTCCCCAGAATAGAAAATAGTAGCAAAATCTGCATTAGAAACCATGGACACACTGACCACTTTGAGCAGTGGCACCTTCCCCACTACATAAGAAGTCCAACAGAAAACCACCTCAGGGTAATTTCCTGAGTACCTCAAGCTTTAAAAACTACTTATCATTGGCATAAAATAAAAAGTAAGACAATGGAATAAAGTAGGTATGGAAGAATTAGAAAAAAGAGAAATAACTTCATGTTCAATAAATTTGAAAAGATAAATTATTTAGATAACAGCATCATATTTGATAAGAACTTCTAAGGAAATGGAAAGTTCTCTGCCAAAAAATGACTTAGATCACCATTTGCATCATATTACATTCAAAATCAATATGTTGCATGAATATTAAAGATTGTAATATTTTAAATTTAGAAAAGAAGATCACATATTTTTCAAAGATCAAACTAGGTATTAACCAAGGCTCCCAAAATCATAAAAGACAAAATAAATAATGTGGATTATACAAAAGTCAAAAGCTTTACCACAAACAAAATTAATGTCTTTAGAATAATATGAGATGCAATCAACTTGGGGGGGATATTTCAAATTTCTCAGAATGAGATTTGATATCCAAGTATTAAGGCAACTAATAGATTCTTTAAACTCAAAAAACATTCCCTAATTGAAAAGTTATGAACAGTTCTCAAAAAAAAATACAAACTAATAATAATCAAAGAGGCAAAACAATGCCCTAAATCACTAATAATAAGAAAGAAGAAAATTAAAACAACCCTGAGAATTTAATTTACACTAACAAAATTGTCAGTTATAGATTTTTTGGACTAAAGTACAGATTCTTACCTCAGTTGCTATCTAGTCTTAATCACTGAATGTGTATGGTATCAGTTCAATTAGGACCTGTTGAAGACCTTAGCTTAAAAATGCCAACATCTCCCATTTCATTCAGGGCCATCTCCAGTCATCTTGATCTATATCTAGCCACTGGCTCCAGATGATTCAGAAGGGAAAATAAGGCAGGTGACCTTAAAACAGCCCTCCTTCACTTAAATCCAGTTCACTTGCATATCATCGCATCACCTCCCAGATGCCATGGTCCTCTTTGAGAACAAAGCATAACACCTAAATACTTGATTAACATAAATTGACTTACAAGTTTTGATTCTGGCAACAAGTTCGAATTTTTGTTTTTTTGTTTGTTTGTTTGTTTGTTTTTTCTTTCAACTCTTCCCTTTGTTTTTTGGACCCAAGTATTTTTATAGAATGGTTTAATCCAGTGGTCCTCAAAGTGTAGTCCAAAAAATTGTTGAGGTCTCTGAAACCCTTTCAGAGGGTCTACAAATTCAAAATTATTTTTTATTTTTAATATAGTAAATAGCCATGTGAACAAAAACTCTTTGAACAGATCCTCGATAGTTTTTAAACAACATGAAGATATTGAGAATAAAAGTTTGAGAACTACTTGTTTAATCCATATATTTTTATTAATAAAAATTTACCACAACACAAAATTGTGCATATTATTTTATAACCCTAGTTAAAAAAAAAAAAAAAAAAAACTTTCTTCTTTTAAACCACAAAAGTTGCATGTGTTTTCATTTGGTTGTTGTAAAGCCTAAAGCAAGCTTTGTGAATTCCTAACTTTCAAACAATAGTTCATTGAATAACATTCTATGTGGTGTCATAGATTTTGGGCTTCTTCATTGTATGTATCAACCATAAGTATCTAGATTAAGTGATCCAATTGATCAGAAAATTCCTGCTTCTTGAGGGCAGAGATTGTTTCATGCTGATCCTGGAGCCAAGAAGACTCGTTTATATGGAGTTCAAATCCACCCAGAGACACTTACTAGCTGTGGGATCTTGAATTAGTCGCTATGTGCCTCAGTTTCATCAACTCTAAAATGAACTGGAGAAGGAAATGCCAAATCACTCCAGGAACTCTTCCAAGAAAATTCCAAATGGGGTCACAAAAAGTCAGATGACTTAAAATGACTGAATTCTTCCTCATTGCCCCTTCTATCCCACATGCAATCATGAGATGTGGTGCATAGTAGGGATTTAATAAATGTTTGTTGAATTAATTTTAATCCAACAGTGTCTTGTACAATGACCTCATAAAATAATAGTCTCGGTTTTAAACCATGAAAACATGAATTAGTGAGAGCAAACTATTTCTATATGCATTGTAATTTTGGAAATATTTTAAGTTTAAATCAGAAACATGCTTCTCATAGCCTACATTATCAAAATAAAAACTAGTCAAATACCTTGAGATTGTCTGTGTTTAAAGCTAGGAAAATCAAATCATAATCATTAGGATGTAAGAGTATTTCAATAAAAATTCACAATACATACATGTTAAAGTAATCATACTAGTATGAACTTTCCATCCTGTGGTCTAGGCTCCTATTCTTAATTGATTTACTAGTGGCTAAAATTAAGTGACACTTGGGACAAAACCTTCTCAATCTTTACAGAATCACTAATTCTCTCTCTTATTAAAACAATGTTTAACCTTAAATACTCTGGCTATGCTCCAGGTCCCTGAAGCTTAAACAGAATTAATGAATCAGATATCTTTCTCTTGTCCAAATGCTTACTCTAAAAAATGTTACTTTGTCCTTGAGAATGTTTTAATGCTATCACAATAACCTTTTAAATCTCTGCACATCCAGTCTCTCCCTTCTATAGACCATCCTCCACACAGCTGCAAAATTAATAGTTCTAACCAAGATGTCAATAACAATATAAAAAAAATTAAATCACAACATTCAAAGAGATATTAATTAAGGCAACTTTGAAATGTTGTCTCATTCCCACCAGATTGACAAAAAGGTCAAAAAAAGACTGCAAAAAGAAAAGAAAAAAGGCTTGAGTATCTGAAGAAAACTAGACACACAAATTTACTGTTGGCGGAGAGATGGACTGGTTCAATCATTTCAGAGAGTTACTCAGAATTGCTTCCAGTTACTAAACTGGGCCTCTAATTTGAACTAGCAATATTACTACTAGACCTTGTTCCCCAAAGATTTCAAAAAGAGAAAAAGGATTTGTGTGTGTGTGTGTGTGTGTGTGTGTGCGTGCGTGTGTGTGTTTTGTGTGTGTGTGTGTGAATTAGATTTTTCTGTAGTAGCAAAAAAAAATAAAATAAAAGAAATCTGCAAAATAAAATGCTGTCCACTTCTTGAGAAAATCATACTATAAGAAATGATGAAAAGGGCAGTTTCAGAATCAACTAGGAAGACTCATTAGCCGATGTAGAATATAATGAAAATAAAGAATAAATTATACAATGATAACAATATTAAAAACTGCATAACTCTGATCAATGCAATACCAAATTGTGCTTCTAGAGGACCAAAAATTAAGTATGCTACCCATCTCCTAACAGGTAGGTGATGGACTCAAAATGAAGAATGAGATATACATTTTTCAGACAGAAATGTTAAGGTAATTTGATTTGCTTAACTAGACATATTTTAACGGTTTTTTTTTTTCCTTTTTTGATTTTTAGTGAAAAAGCAAAAGAGAGAGAAAATAAATTCTTATTGATTGAAAAAGATAAAAAAAAAATTGATATTCCTAAAGAATATCAGATCATGTTACTCTGCTGAACAAGCTTCAGTGCTCTTCCTGTCTCCTCCTTTTGCATAAATCATACACTCTTCTATTTAACATTTAAAGCCTTTCACTTTGTGGATCCATATGATTTTTCCAAGTCCATGACATTCTACTCTCTCCACATATATTATGCTTCCAACCAAGTTGCCTTCTTCCTGCTTTTTACACAGATTTCCATTTTCCGCCTTTGAATAGAATATTTCCCTCACCTGGAATTCTCTCCCTTTTTCTCTTTCCCTCTGGAGTACCTAGTTCCCTTCAATTCTTCATTGCTACCTCCTTCAAGAGGACTTTCTTGGTTGATGTGCCCCAAATGGTGAGTATTTTGTAAGTAATCCATATTTAATTATAAATGATTATGTCAATAATTGCACTCCTCTAAGATAATTGTGTTCATTTTTGTCTCTGTATTCCCAGCACCTAGTGAGATGATTAGAATAGGTCCATAATATTAGGTCTTTGATCAACTGAGTGATATCACAGATATGCCTCCCCACAAAAGGTTTTTATTACAACGTCTAGAATTGTATTCACATTTTAGAAAAGAGATAGACTTTTCAAGTTTGTTTGTTTGGGGGTTTGTTTCTTTTCTTTTTTTGCTTTGTAAAATGCATTCTCAAGTCTGACCCTTTAAAATTCCCAATCGGTTTTTTTGTGTGTAGACTTTTGTAAGGTCACTTTGTGGCACAGTGGATAGAGTGCTGGA
This sequence comes from Sarcophilus harrisii, assembly GCF_902635505.1. Taxonomy (NCBI): domain Eukaryota; kingdom Metazoa; phylum Chordata; class Mammalia; order Dasyuromorphia; family Dasyuridae; genus Sarcophilus; species Sarcophilus harrisii. The sequence continues at coordinate 219,144,618 of NC_045430.1, forward strand.
CCTGGAGTCAGGAAGACCAAAGTTCAAATCTTGCTTCATATTAGGTGTGGTTGGCAGTTTCTCTCTTTAAAAATGTTCTAGATCATTTGTTGATAAATACAAAATAACAATCCCGAGGTTCCAACTCATACCATCAGACCAGTAAACATGATAGAAAAGGCATTATTGTAAAGAAAAATAAAAGGAATAGTTTCAAAGAAATCTAAGAAGACCTGTAAGAACTGAGAGTGAGGTAAACAGAACCATGAAAACAATTCCTGTAATAACAGCACCATTATATAGAAAGACTATTTTGAAAATCATATTTCAGTGACCAGTGGCAACTCCAAAGGACCTTTGGTGATATGCAACTCGCATACAGAGATATTGTATTTATAGTGCAGAATGAGACATTTTTGGAGAAAGGCAGTGTGAGAAATTTTTTTTGAAGATTTCATGTTTTGACGGAGAAGACTTTAGAAGGCAAGACTATTTAGGATTCAAGTAAAAGAGAGAGAAAAGGATCATTGAACCAATTCTTTTAAAAATATAAAGAAAACAGAATGAAGACCAGTTGGGAACACTGAAAAACAAAGCAGCTTTGGAAGTTATGTATTAAGGGGGAAGCTAGGTGGTGCAGTATATAGAGCACAAACCCTGAAGCCAGGAGGACCTGAGTTCAAATCTGATCTCATGCAGTTAACACTTCCCAGCTGTGTAACCCTTCGCAAGCCACTTAACACAATTTGTCTCAGGGGAAAAAAAAAAGTTATATGTTGAATTATCTTTTTAAAAGGAAAAACAAGTCACATAGAATAGAAATTTGTGCTTTTATATAGAATCTTCTATTTTGTTTTACTTGTATGTGGAAATGATTGTTTTCTTTGATGAAAAATTCAGAATAAAAAGAAAAATTACCAAAAAAAATTAATAAAAAATACTGGGATTTGTAAGTGATACTTATTGTGATGCTTCAATGGATAAGCTGAAACTTTTAACAGAGGGTAAGTTGGGCTCATGAGATATGAGATTCATTTGAAACAATTGGAAATATTTAGCCTGAAAAAAAGAAGACACAGTGGAAACACAGTATTTGAAAAGTTTTCATATGGAAGAGACATTAGATTTGTTCTTTTTGACCCCAGAGGGAACAACAATAGGTTAAAAATATTTAAATTTAGGTTGAATATGAGAAAACTTAAATGTAGATAGTTTCAGAAACCCATGAGACAATAGGTGGTAAATTTTGTTCCTATTTCCTCATATCTATAAAATCTTCATGATCTATATACATATAAAGCTTATCGTTGATGAAAGCATGACAAAGAAATCAATAGTAAATAGTGTTTATAACAGCCTAGCTCCTCAATCATTCAGTGGACTAAGGAAGATAAAGAATTCCAGATATGTTCATTTCTTGTTTGTTACAAAAATTGGACTCAATAGAATCCCACATTGGCCCAGAGTCTGACCCTACCAAATTCCTCATGCGTATTACTAGATCATACAATATTCTTTGACGGATTCAACCACAGAGGTGAATTTGCTCGATTATTTTCAAACAAATAATAACATACAGCTATATATCCTTGCTTGCCAAAAGTGCTTGACTCCATTCTGAAGAAAGTCGTGCAAAAAGCCCAAAATGAAAGAAGATAGGTAGTAAGGTCCTCCAAATACTCCTGTCTGTCCATGGCATTGTGCCAATCTCCCAGACATTCAGGAATGTTATAATGATCAAAAATGAGATAATATCAAGAAAGTATTATGTAAGACTTAAAGTACTATGTAAAGGATATTCCTTGTTGTTTTAGTTGTTATTGTTGTTATTAATGTGCATGCTCAATGAAATACACAGTTGTTCAAAAGGAAATGGCTTTATGATTCATTCAGGAAAGACCAAAGTGGATGATAAATGTATACTGCTTAGATTATGAAAACACTGGATGAGCCACCAATTTTTGTAAATCTATTAACATATAAATATTGGACAGAAATCGCAATTAGAATTTTGTTTAGAACTCAATAGCAGGAAGATTATGGAGTAAATAACATTTAAAAATTGCACAGCATGTTCTATAATCCCAAGCTCCTCCTTGTCACCAAAAATCATCTTTTTCATACTCATATTTTCACAGTCATACTTTAACTCTTAATCATAGAATATCAAGATGTCAGAAAATTCAGAAATTCAGATTTTTACAATAGCAAAGGAAAGATGAATTGCAGGTGTACCCAGAGTGGAACACATTGTTAATCAGGCTACATTATCAGTGACATGTGTGACTGGAAAATAATATGGACCAGTCATATAAATTGAATAAGGAAAAAGAAGGCTTCAGTTTGCCTAATGAATGAAATAAAGAAAATATATGGAAGATATGGAGAAAACCTGCAAACTTTTTGAAAGCATCAAGAGATTCTTTTCTATACACCAGAAAAAGAAATTCTCACAACAACAATATATTTCTATCGAAAATACTGGGATATGTTAGCTTTCAAAACTTGAATTTATTAATGCTATATTTTTATATAGCGGAGCTGATTTTAGCTGCTAGAGGTTCACAAAGAACTGAAATCAAACTATAAATATGAGTAATAATAATAATAAAAAAGAATAAGTAAATAAAGAACAATACCTGAAAGGAGAAATATAGACTTCAGATTCAATTATCTGTACTCATTTTTCTTCCAGATGGGAAACTTTAATTTTTTTCCTTTATTTTAAAAATAACAACTTTTCATTCATCTTAAAAAAGAGTTGCCATGTACACACTACATATATACTCATGCCTAAGCAAGCATAATCTTTTCACTTCTCACCTCCATATAAACAGATTTCTACCTTCATATAAACATATTTCTACAAACATAAATGCTACACACATATATGTGAATGTATGTATGTTATGTATATTATATTTCTTATTTTATTATTGCACAAGAGAGCTGTTTATGATTTATTCAAAAGTTTGAGTATTTGGGTTACTTGGAGGGAGAGGGGTGAATCAAGCAAAAAAATCCAAGGAAGATAATTCACTATCATTATATTCATCATATGTTTTTATTTTTTAAAAATTGCATATTCTTAAAAATAACACTTGAAATATAGAAATTGATTTTAAAATGTATTTACATCCATTTTAAATAGAAACACTGGTAATGTGACTGCTTTTATGAAAAAAAATTAGATATATAAATAAATCAGGCGTGTGTAGGTGGGTGGGAGTATGTATGGGTTGGTGTGTATATACATGCAGAGAAATCCCATTTTAAGTCTATCTCATTGAAAAGAAAAAAAAATGAATCAAATTCTAATTTGATTTGATTGTACCACAACTGATACATGCCTAGTTTGAGTGAATTTTTCATTTTTCTACTGGCTGCTTTAGCATTGTACAAATCTAGACAACATGTCTATGAATGTCCATGAAATGTATGTACCATAGTAATATTTTAAAATGTACAATAAAAAGTGGGAAATATATTTAGTAGTTTAGCTTCCACAATGTTGCAAGACTGTAAAAAGTATATCTACAAAGATAGCTGAGTTTGTTCAAGGTGTTTTCTGATATCTTCTATGAAGCTAAAAATAAATATAAACTTTTAGTCCCCATATTCTCTCCACTTATACTTTCTTTTACCACATAATCCCCACTTAGTGGGTTGAAATTATAAATGACCTTCCATATTGTTACATAAAGACTCTCATAATAGCAAATTACATTTTATCCGGCGTTTTTATTTATTTATTTATTTACTACTGTTATTTGTTAGTACTTATAAAGGATTTTAATTTTTGAAATGTTCTTTATATCTCATTGGATCCTCACAACCATCTTTTTTCACAGATGAGGAAACTGAAGTTGTTATATACTGCAAGATGAAAATGAAACTGTCACTGCACTCAAGTAAGTTGGATTCTATCAGGGAAGACACCATGTTCATAAATAAGAACATACTTGGTATATACAAAACAAAGTCAATTTATATAAGCTTAATACATGCATGTATACATGTTTCTATGTATAAATTATATTGTTATAGCTTACATACCTCTTTGTGCACATATTGATCCCTTGGGAAATGGTTAAACAAATTGAGGTAGAGAAATGTAACTTATTTTTCTCTATGAGTTCACTACTATGAAGAATATACAGTCTTGAGAAGAATTTTATGAACTGATACACAACATCAGAAGCAGAAGCAATATGCATAATGACTACAATAATGAAAAAAGCAAGCACAATGGATCAAAACTAAAACCTCTATGAATGTAATAATGAATCTTTATTCTCAACATGATATTTTAAAAATACAACTCTCTCCATTCTTTGCAAAGATAGGGTGACTAGAAAATGGGGACATTGGGTATAGAATATATCAGATAGAATATATTAGTGCAAGGCTTGATTGATGTGTTGGTTCAAAGTCTTTATGGAAGTGTTTTTCTTTGTTCTCCTTTTGCTTTTTTTTTTAACTTTGTTACAAGGGCTGGCCTTTTGGGAAAGGTAATAGGAAGGAAGGGGTATATTTAGAAATGAAGATGATATAGAAAGAAAAGAGAGAAATACAAATTATAATCATAAAAGAAAATTGCAAGCCACATCCCTTTTATCAACTGCTAATCTGGAAACACAGAGTTTAGGCATAAAATAAATATAGCATTTAGGAGACATGTCTATCAGATTAATTTTCTTTAATATGAATGTTATTTTCTGTTCTCATTTAGAAATGGAAACTCAATTCTATCAATCGTTTTACCATTTTTCCCATATTTCTTATTTCAATTCTCAAATATTCCTACAGAACTGTCTGATTTCTACTTTGTACCAGTTCTTCCCATATCAATGTCACAATTTTCACAATAGTGTTTTATTCCCCTCACTCAGAAGTTTATAAACTTGAAAGCAGAATTTTTTTTTTGTTTTTATATTCCCACAACCTAGCACAGAGACCTATATACTTAATATGCCCTTGATTAATGTTACATTTGATTTTTCTATCCTCCAAAATATCTGAGGAACCATGCTTTTTTGAAGCAATACATACAAAAAGAAAATCTGGTACTCACAGACACATGCATATATGTGTACATATATTTGTGTTTGCATGTATTATGTATGTATGAAATTTTATTTTGTTTTGCTTTTATTGGATCTTTGATAACTTCAGGCTCTTCTAAAAGCACAGTCTCTCCAATTCTCCAGAATTAATTTTGTATCAAAGACATGAAAACAGTAAAACCACATAGTAAAACTATTTGCTAATAGCAAAACAAGTCAAAAATAATATCTAAAGCATGTACATAAAGATTTTGGTTTTTCACAATGCTTTCATAATCATTTGGAACTTAAAACAATTCCTTTGCACAGACAGAACAAATATGACAGAAAAAGTTGAAAGGGACTTCAGAGACCACTGAGTAGAAGAGTCCCAACAAGGAGGTCTGTCATTGCTCAGAGGTTTCTAATTAGGGAAAAATAATAATAACTGCATTTATGGAGAACTTTAAAGTGGGAACAGCATTTACCATATAAATGCATATACATATGCATATTTTATACACATGCATGTTATATATGTGTATTAATAGTGTGTATGGAGAGAAAGAGTAGGAAGAAAAGAGAGGATAGGAGTGAGTAAGAAGGAAGCAAAGTAAGTGAAAGAGAAAGAATAGGAAGAAGGAAAGAAAAGAAAGATAAGAGAGAGAGAGAAGAGAGAAAGAGAGAGAGAGAGAGAGAAGAAAAAGAAGGCAGAGGAAAAGGAAGAGAAGAAGGAGGAGGAGGAGAGGAGGAGGAAGGGGAGGAGGAGAAGGAAGAGGAAGAGGAGGAGGAGGAGGAGGAGGAGGAGGAGGAGGGAGACAGATAGACAAACGAATATAGACACAGATATGGGGGAAGTGAGGTGGGGGAGGTAGAGGTTGCTCATTTGAACCACACAGTGGGATTTATTATCTCTCATTTTACAGCCTGTAAGTGCCAGAGGCATGATCTAAGTCAGGTCTTCCTGACTCCAAATTTTGTTCTGTATTCATTCCTCTCTTCCCCTACCTCCCCCCACCATCACTTCCATTAGAATATAAATTCCTTGTGAGCATCTTCAAAAATTAGTATGTGTAGCTGTAGTACTCAGCGTAATGTTTGGCTTAAAAATGCTTTGTTAATCATTTATTTCTTCATTAAGTTAAATTGTCCCCTCCATCTTCCAAAAGCAGCCTATTCCATTTTAGGTTATTTTTTTTAATTAAGAGGTTTTCTTCTGTAATTATCATTATTTCTTTTTGTGTATTACCATCATCACAATTTAATAAATAAGGGGAAATACTTAAAGGGGGAAATAAAACTTATCAAAGTTACACATATAGCAGTCACAAATATAAGACTAGAATGAATGTCTCTTAAATGTTCATCCAGAAAAATTTCTAGCAGACCTCACTGACTATTTTGCTAGTTTCTTTCATTTTTCAAACTGTTCTTTAAAACTATTTGAAACTCCCATCCTTGTGTGTCCTGAACTCTGCTAAATTTGATGTAAAGACACAAAACCAAGCCAACAAACTGAATGTGAAAGTTTACTTGTAGAGATTTTATTATTAACAGTAAAATACACGTGAAATAAATCTGTTTCAGAGAGCTTATTTAGGAGGTAAGCCCTGTCAAACATCTAGTCTGTTTTACTTGTCTACTTTATACCATTTAGAGATTGGGCAGGGTCATTTCCTCACCATTCCTAGACCCCAACATTGACCTGTGGAGGGGGGGGTGTGGGGTGTGTGTGGGTGTATGGAGGGGTGTTTTAACCATGTTTTGATTTATGACCTAACACCCATGTTAAGATAGCCTTTCCAAGGCTATGTCTTGTTTGAGATGGGACTACATATTTAAACTGTGGCATTTTCAAAATGACTTGACCATTACCATTATTTTGTTTATCTATACCATGACAGTTGTGGTATAAACCTGATTAATGAGAAGAAAAAATCATAGCATCTGATTTTTGAATAATCTGTCTTATTCCAAATTAAGAACACTTTCCTTCCTCTGAAAGAATACAAAAGAAAGCAGTACCATGGAATTCTAATGACATCCTGACAGTTGCAAACATTTAAAAAAATGTTGGTAATTATATTTAAAGGTAATTGACTTCTTTGTAAACCCATGCATTTTACTTTTTGAATTAAAATATTATTCTAAGAAAGATTGTATCATCAGAGTGACAGAGGTGTTCAAGTATATACACAGATATATAGATGCAGACACACACATAAAGGTATTTTGATTATAGGTATAGGTCTCTGTTCTACATATGATATAACTACACTGGGCCACTTACAGCCCCCAGAACAAGACACCCTATCTTCCAGTTTTCTTTAATGTCTAAGGATCATCCTTTATGTACATTCTAACACCTCAGCTGAAAGCAAAGTTTAGTTCTTTATACGTCTCCCATCCCAACCATCACTTCCATTACAATGAAAAATGCTTATGAGAATATTCCCAAGTTAGTATATGTATCTGTAACATGTAGCACAATATCTGGCTTAAAATGCTTTATTAATAATTTATTCCCTCATAATATTATACTTCCCTCTCCATTTTCTAGAAACAACCCACTTTGTCTTTAATGTTTTTTAATTAAGTTTTCCTCTGTAATTATCATTATCATCTTTTTATGTATAACCATCATCACAATTTAATAAATAAGGGAATATACTTAAAGGGAGTCTTTTCAGTCTTCCCACTAACTAGTGCTTTTGTGTCTAAGAGTACTTTCCATCTACTCTGAATTGATCTTGGATGAACCTAGTCACTTATGAATTGTCCCTTTCATTGGATTATATGTTCCTTGAGGACAGGAACTATATTATGCTTTACTTTGTACTACAGTGCCTGACACCTAGTAAAAATTTGGTAAATTATTCTTGACTGACAAACTAGAAGGCCAAAATGATAAAACCCAGACAAAAAAGCAAGAGCTTTTTAGGGAAAAAAAACATAATCCTATCTGCATTAATTCTGGCCAGCTATGAATTATTATCTTTTTACTAGGCTAGATATTCTCACTGATAAAAATGGATGTTTAAAATAATTTGGTCTGGTTTGGGTCACCTGTCAAAATTCAAAATATCTGAATGGCTATCTGGAGCAATGCTATAATTATTTTTCTTTCCTTTTTTTGGCTTTCTCAACTGAACATCCTAACATCATGATATTCTAAGTGCCATTGAAAATTAAGATTTAGAAGCTATAGATTATAGCTGGGCTTGTTATGTGCCTGGTGCCAACTATTTCTCATGGCAACAAGGGCAATCATTGTTTAGTCAACAGAAATTCCTCAGGAACAGATCTGTAAAATGTTTTTCTGGAATGCAGATTGACAAATACTAATAAATATAACAGAAGACTTTAATCAAAACATAAAAGCCCCATTTGTGGACCACGTAAGGCTAACAGAGTTTTTTTTAACTAATATTCTGCTTGGGATAGGATTATTGTGGGAGAAAGAGAGCAAACATTTTGAAATCTCTCATATAAAAGGTTTAAACCTAAATTTGTAGCATTAGGTGAATCAAAGGAAACTGAAAGTTTGCTATATCAGGTTCACTTTCAGTGTTTCCTGGAAAAAGAGAAGTCATAACACCTACTGCATGAAGTCTGGAAATAATTCTTTACCTTGTTTTACTAGTTGTCACCTGTCCTATCAGCCATTTACTAGAAGCCTTAAAAATAATTAGACTTTGTAATCTGAGGTCTGTTCCTTTCCCTCCCTCCTTTTGGGAGATGTACTAATTAGAAGGGAAATGATCAAAATAATAGATGAGAAAGAAAGAAAACAAGTAAGTCCCTATAAATCCAGTTAATCAAAAGGTAGAAGAGAAAACAACTGGTATTCCTCAAATTACCCCACGACTGCTGGCTGCACAAAGCTCAGCAAAGTTTTCTATCATCTCCTTCTTAAATCTCACATGCCCCTATGTGAAGACTGCCCACAAACCGTATGCCACAGACTAATTGGGGCTAACCATTCCTTCATTGACTCATTCCTCCATGCTTAACGTCTCTTCAGAACAATGTCATCTTTGATTTTCTCCAAAAATAAAATCTTGCTTACTTAAGTAATCACTTTCCCAGTCAAATATTATGCCTCCAGTCTGTCCTACAGATTCCTACTTCCTTTATATCCATCACTAATAGATAAAGCCAGCCTTTATTGCCCCCTTATTCATCATGACCTTCTTCTCTGATTTAGTTCAGCACCACTCTGTCAGGACCCAATATGCCTACTTATAAAACCTCTTGAGAATATTCATTTATTGCATTCTTTTACAAACTCTTATGTTTAGCTTTAAAAGTTCTTTATAATCTGACTCCAAACAATCTTTCTAGCTTCACTATTACTAAGCTGATCTTTAATTCATGATCACTATATACTTGTCTACTCTTTGTTCTTTACACATTAAATTCCATTTTTAGTCTCTTTGCCTTTATATTCCTTTGGCTTAGAATCCTTTCTTCACAACTCTGTTTCATATAATCTCTATTTTTTCAGAACAAATTAAGCACTACTTTCTATGTGAACTCTTCCCTGGTCCCGTACAATGCTAGTGTCCTCTTTCCTAAACTACTGTTCATTGAACTACCTTGTAAAAGTCTTGTTAATATACTTCTTCTTTATATATTTATATGTGCATTTGCTTTCTCACTTATTTCAATTTAAGCCCTTTAAAATATAGATCATTACATTCTTTGTACCTTTATCCATAACACTTAGTCTAGCTTAGTGTCTGATACATAATAGTTGCTTAGAAAATATTCTTGTTGATTGTAGTAATGGATACAAAATACCTTCAAAGACTTGTTTCCCTTATACTCATTTTTTATTTCCTTTCTTTAAATACCCCTAGATCCAGTTCCTCTGACTCTTTTTTCTCTTTTAACCAAGGCAATGTTCTCTTTACAATGTTCTGTTGAGCAAATATTGTTGTTGCTGAAATCTTTCCACCAATGGATACATTCTGAACCTTTGATGAAATGAATAAATATTTATCTAAATAGAAAAAAATTCTGTAGTGTCACCAAAGTAGATATTCTTTCCATTTTCCCTTAGAAGAAAAGTACATGAATTACTGTAATCAAAAGCTTCTTCATTGGTAGCCAAAATGTTGATGATAAGTCTTTTTGAATTTAATCTGATATTATAAGTGGAAGGATCAAATTTAAAGGTCTTGTACATCTAGATCTACATAAATTCAAATAATGAATCTCATAAAGTGGTCTCATGGTCTCATTTGAATTTGCAATGCACATTGTCATTGGGCCAGAAGCAAACCATATTTTACAGAATTATAACTTTGAAAAGTACAAATTTAAATACAAGTAAGCATTTACAAGATTCATCATTTGGACTAACTTTGATTTTGAAATACTTTTAGAAAAGTAGTACCCACTAAGGTTTTCATTATCTTGACCTAACCTTGGATAACACATGCTTACTTTTATAGCAAGATGACACATTAGAGTAGATGCATAAATATGACTACAAAAATGTTATTTTGCCTCTTGCTGTTACAAATTCCAGTCCAAGACTATTTGCTTCAGAAACACTTTCCTAGGGACCCAGTTCCTTCATGTTCATTCCATGTTCAGAAGATAATTGAAGCAAAGAATGGCCTAATTTAACTGTCAATTTACCCTCACTCTGAGCCATCAAAAGCCAAACAAAGAACAAGTAAGGTTTGGGCTGGGATCTATTATTGGCCAATCAGTGAAAGCCAAACTGATTTGGTTTTAAAGGCATAATCAAGTAGCTACAATTGAATCCCAATAGGCTTTATCAAAGCTGGCTTTCCAGAGCTATTTTTTCCAAAAACTTTTAAATGAATTCTGCATGAAACAAAAGAGTTACTTGTCCCAGGTTTTTTTTTTTTTAGAATAAATAAGTGGCAAAGAAAAAATCTGGCCCCCAAACCCAAAATACCTTGTGGGATACAAGAGATCAAAATGTGTATTGCTTTGGACAGAACCCCACAAGGCAAAGGGAGAAAACAAAGAGGAAGAAGTTAAAGTACTCCAGAGGAAGAGTAGAGGAAAAAAGTATCTTCAGAAAAATAAAGGAAAAATGGCAAGTTAGGAATTTATGTTTGATTCTAAAGCTACAAAATTCTGGGCCAGCCAAGATATTCTTGAATAACCAATCACAAAGCTCTTACTAAAACACACTGACTGCAAATTGCACCTGAATCAAACAGCAAAAAGCAAAAAGGAATCAAATAGAGGAATGAGAATTTAGCTGGTGAAGTAGATCAAAAGTTATAATCAGAAAAATGTTGTCAAGTGGAAAGAGAACTGGGCTTGGAGCCAAAAGATCACCATTCTAATCCCAGTTCTATAACTTACTACTCATGTGTACATGGGGTAGTTATTTCACCTCCTGAATTTACATTCAAATGTAAAATAGGCATAATAATACTTTCACTGAGAGGCAGATTGGTAGGGCTGATAAAGGATCCCCCTTGAAGTCTTGAATTAACTACATGCCAAGCACTGTGCTGGTGCACTAGGAACAAAAATATACCTTTTTCTTGCATCCCTAATCTTGAGTAATTTGTATAATATCATAGGTATGTATATATATACATATATATATATATATATATACACATATCAAAAATATAAAGAGATACAAATACAAATAAATACAAGGTTGTTGGGGATAGAAAACAGAAAAGCACTAGGAATTGGGGCAATCAAAGAAGTCTTCGTTTAGAAGGGGATGTTTAAGGTACATCTTTAAGGAAGAGAGGAATCTATGAGGCAGAGGTGAAAATGGGGCACATTCCCTGCATGGGATATAGCCGGTCTAAGGCTAAGGCGATTGTATTTTGTCTATCAGGAACAATGAGATCAGGTTGGCTAGAGTATGAAAAGCGATAAGAGGAGTAATATATAAGGAGTCTGCGGGCTACTTAGGTTATGGAAAGCTTTAAGAGGTATCCAGTATATATTTTATCACAGAGGTAATAACTACTGGAGTTTATTGAGTAGGGTACTTATTTGGTCAGATCTGAATTTGAGGAAAATTTCTTTGGCAACTGGGTAGAGAATGAAATTATGAAACAAGGCAAGGAAAGTAATTAGGAAGCTATTGCAATAGTATAGGTAAGAAGGTCCGAGAGCCTTTACTAAATGATAGTTGAGTGAATGGATGAATGCAGAAACAGCAACATTCAATAACTGATTGAATATGTGGAGTGAGATTGGGAAATGAGGCTAGCATTAAGGCTATAAACCTAGGAGAGTGGAAGAATGATTATACATTTAATAGAAATGTGACAACTTGTTTGTCCTGTCTCTGACTTATATTAGCTGTGTGACTAGGAACAAGTCACTTGTTACCTCTTAATGGCCTAGCAACTAAGACTAAAAGCTGAAATCAGTACCACTCTTTGCTACAACTGAAGGAATATCAGTTCTGGGAGTTCATCAGACAGAGAACATCATGGTCTGGAGAAAGAGAAAGACAGAATGCAGAGAGCCAAACAGACAGACAGAGATTAGAGATAGAGAGACAGAGATAAAGAGACAGAGAGAGAAAGACAGACAGAGAGAGGAAAGGGGGACGGTAGGAAGGAAGGAAGGAAAAGAAAAGCAATTTATTGTAAGAAAAACATTTTGTAAATCAAAAAGAGATACAATATGAAAACATGAATAACGCTATAAAAATTGCACTGTTTTGTTTGCATGGATAAGAATAACATGTTCAGTGGTGCCGTAAAATGATGGTTTGCTTTACTACAATAAGAAAATGAGTTTTACCTTGCTTTGGAAAAATCATCCTTATCAAGTGCACTTCACCCACAGCCCTTCTCTCTGAGTACCTGAATGTAGCTTTCAAAAAGAAATTTCAATTGTTTGTTGCATAGCTCTCTCCAAAAATTTATAATCCACAAAAACTCTACTTTCATTTAGATTTATACCCATGCATTCAAATTAAGATCCACTTAGACTGATGCCTCAGAGTCTAGCTGAAAGGATGCCAAAAGTTTAACTTTCAAGTTTGCAATCTTCTCAGGGATTAATTCGTCTACCAGAACCACAATAATTCCATATGTTCAAGGAGAGATGTAGCTGCTACTTTAAGGGAACACTGATGACACTATAGAATGACATATGCTGACTTTCAAAATGAATCAAGTGGAAAAATAAAAAGGCACCATTCAAAGCCAGATTGGGATACATTTGCACATATTTGGGACTTAAAAGATTTCAGACATCAGTTTGTCTGGAGCCCTGTTGAAAACTATTTATGAATCACTTTTAGAGAGCTCTTTCCAAGATGCTCAGCTTTGAATCATACTGAAACATAGGCTCTCACTGATCCTACCTGCCTCACTAGAACTTCACATTATTAGGACTATTGTCAAGCTTTCATTTAACTAAATGAACTTTAGTTTAACAAACAACATTAAGCATGTGTCTTATGTTGAAAATTGTCATTGGAACTCATAGCTTAAGAGACTGATTTTTAAAAGAAAACAAAATGGAAAGCAATTGGACAAGTGTATAGGAGTATATAGGAAATGTATAGTACAAGTACATAGGAAAAGGTGATTACTCTAGTCTAAAGTGATTGACATAAAAGACTTCTGTATTCATCTCCTTCCTCCTAAAAGCAATGTATTGAAATAGTTTATAGTAGCAGCAAAATTTTTCAAGTAACTTCTTAGGAGTCCTATTGATAATCAAAATATTACCTGAGAATAAATAAAGTGAATTTGATATATTTAAGTTTTTTTTTTATTTTTCTTTCTATTCACAAGACACTATGCTAGCTACATAGGGGAAATAAAAGATGTTTAAGACAAAGTTCTGACACTGAAATCATACTAGAAGAAAGAAGATATTGAGAGATAGATGGATTGATAAGTAGATAAGAAAGAGACAGAAAGAGAGACAGACAGAAAAACAAAATACAGAGATAAAGACAGAGACAGAGAAAGGAACAGAAACAAAGACAGAGAGGAGAAAGACAAAAACAGACACAGAAACAGATACAGAAAGAGAAAGAGAGAAAAGATATAGAGAGTGAAAAAAGATGAGTGTAATGATATTGTAGAAGACAGGGTCACTTTCAACTGGACCTATCAAAAAATATTTCTAGAGATTAAAAAACAGTGTGATTTAAAGGTAAAAATTCCTGAATTTGGAACGAAAAGCCATAGATTCCAATCCTGACCCCAAGACTACATATTAAGCAAGAAATACTGATCTGTGTTAGTGGAGGAAGTTTGCATACAGGGAGTCCCTCTACAATGCCAAAGGCACCATTCCAGCCTCTGCTCCATGTCTTTCCCCAACTACTAATTCATAGATGGAAGCATGTGCGTCTTCCAACAAGATAATATCAGATACATTTTATTCATGAGTGAAAACTAGTCACTGTTGAGGTAAAATATGAGATACAAAGAAAGCTACTCCATTTTCAAAGGACAAAGACAAATAACAACAGAGATATAAGCTAAGGGGGAAAGGCATGATTGTTTCTATCTAGTTCCCAATACAAAGACAAGAGCTCTGATGATAGTATAACTGTCACCTAAAGAATAACCATAAATCTAACTGTATCCACAAACTAAGTTTCAGAAGTTGTCCACAGACTGTTAAACTGCTTCTGCAGAAAGAGGGAGATGTGGTTTTAGAAAGAAAAAAGGAATAGAACACAGAAATGTAGTTGCTGCTGTTGGCTTTTTTGCTATTGAGTTTTTTAAGTTATGTATTATTCTTTATGACCCCATTTGAGGTTTTCTTGACAGACTCTAGAGTGGTTTGCCATTTTCTTCTCTAGTTCATTTTACAGATGAGAAAACTGAGGTAAACTAGGCTAAATGACTTGCCCAGAATCACACAGCTATCAAGTACTAGGCACAGAATATTTAAGGGGAAAAAAAAGCACTGACAAAATCCCTAGTTTCAGAAAGCAGGCATTTGCATTTTATGCATTCAGAAGCTTATTCCTGAACCTGGGTACTTCAGAAGATGAGGGAATAGAACAAGATTTGTTCTTCTAATTCTACTGATTCAAGTCATCTAATGTCTCACAGTCATAATAACACTGGAATCACACACAATAGAAGACAAAGTCCTGGATTTTAAGCCAGAAGACTCAGGTTCAAATGCTGGTTCTGTTCATTCAAAAACCTCTTGAGGTCTCAGAATCTCCATCGGTAAAATGTAGTCCAATAAGATTGTCTCAAAGATTTCTTTCAGTTTGAAATCTGGAGAATTCAATAGATTACCGACATCACTTGGATAAAGTGATTTTTAATCTGTCAATTTTATTTTCTTCCACTGAGAAGCCTACAGTGCTATGCTAATTATAACTTGTCAGACTTCCAACTGATTCAATGAGTTCTTTAACCAAATCACTGTGATATTATCCTCGTTAGGGGGAGGGGATGGTCTAGACCTGTGATTTCACTAATATAAGATGAAATTCCTAGTAAGGAAACTAATCACAAAAGCAGAGCAGTCACTCTTCTGCAGGTATAGTTTTCTATTCACTAGTATTACCTAACCTTAACTAATAATGATAGACTTTAAAATATTATATAAACATAAACTCAGCATTTTCCAACAACTGCCTTGGGTATTAGTTAGTAAAATGTTAACCTCATTTTACAGATTAGGAAACTTGATCTAATAGTCAAATGATTTGCTCAGAGTAACAAGTCATGAGCTACTTCAAGGCAGGAACTTTTCTTTTGCCTTTTTTTTTTTTTTTTTTTTTTTTTTTTGCATCCTCAGTCCTTAGGGCACTATCTAGAACATAGGTGGTGCTTAGATTATCTTGTCTGGCTGATTGACTAACATACAGAAGTTTTATTCTCATTGAGGAAGCATTTTGTTCTACCAAATCAAATGCTTAATTTAAAAAAAAAAAAAGATTCAGCAATCTTAAAAGTATTGTGAATTTTCAACATTCCTTCCATTAATTATATAATGGTTAAATCAATTCTTCTTTTCAAATTATGTTATATGTGAGAGGAAGTATATAGAGAGTTGGAAGGTATTTCCATAGACACCTGCTTGGGTATTAGTAAGACCTGAGATTTTTTTCTATCTCCATTATCATTTCCTCATTCAAATATTTTCTGAATTCTTCTCTTAATGTCTTCACAATGTCACCCCCAGTTGTGGATATTTTCTATGAAAATTTATTCTAATTAATTTCCTGTCTAAAGACTCATTTTCTATTTCCCCTTAATGATCTAAAAAGTTTGGTAGGAAAATTTTTCAATCTTTTCAGTTTTTTTTTCTGTTATCATCCTTTGATCTTCATCCCTAAATTCAATCCAAAGGACTATTTAATTGAATCGTTATTTTTCTTTCTTTTTAAATTATTTCTCTCTGCCTTATATAGAAATATATATAGTTTTCTATCATATTCCACTCCAAGAATTAAGTGGTTTATATTCTAAACTGATCCATTTGGCAAGTAGGAACCTTTTAAAGTTATATTTTATATTTTCATAATGACAATTTACTCATCAGTTAAACTTCTTTATTAACTTACTATAATTGGTACTATGCCCTTTCTTTTGCCCAAATACCATTTTTCATTATAAATAATTTATTTGCAAATTCCATAGTGATGTTATTTTAATTACACAATTTTTTTTTATTTTTATACTTGTTTTAAGTTTTACACTTATTTTGATCTTTGCTCTAAAAAACTGATGGTTTGACTATACATAAATAACAGACAGAAGAATGAATATTACATCAGAAAAGTGGCCTTTATCATTTGCTTAAAAGTGTTGATTTTTTATGTTATAAACATTTCAAATCACAATAAAGAATTCTCTGTGTCAAAACCCCTTTTGGTAGATGGCAAACTACCACAGTAATTAAACATAAAAAGTTCACAGTATATAATAGTTATATAATTTGTTCAAGGTTTTTGTGTCAGAGACAAAATTTGATTCCAAGTCTTCCTAACTTCAAGATCATTCTCTTTCTGCTAAACTACATCCTTACTTAACCCCCTTTGCCCCACTCTTCTCTGTCTTCTCCTTTGTACACAAACATAGATATGCATATGATAGAATAGGACAACATAATCCATCAATTACAAAGATTCCCTTGTTTTATAATATTACATATTATTTTAAGATACAAATATGAAATAACCCAAGGCAATTGATTGATAAATATATATATATGAAAAAAATTATATATATACATGTGACAGTCCATTGTTTAGTTTTATTCTGATATTCACATACTCTAATCTGTATTTGTCTGTTTAAGAATAAAAGATATCTGTTTTAACAGTAGCAGAATATAACATTACTAAACTATTTTATCTTGATTCTCTAATCAATTATAATTACTCTTACCATTTAGTTCATAAAAATAAACCTTGCAAAAAACTTGCCTATTTTCCATAGCTATATGCAAAACCCAAATGATGCAGGTTTTAAATGAAAAGAAATCCTCTCTTCCTCCTTCTCCTCCTCTTCTACCTCCTTCTCCTTCTCTTTTTGATCTTCTTTGACTTCTTCCTTACTCCATACATTAAATAACAGAATTAGAGAGCTGAAAAGAACCTTAGAGATTATTTAACCTAATGTTCCTTATTTCATCTAAGAAAAAATTGAGATCCAGATCTATTAATTTGACTTACTTTAATCATGATTGTGCAATCTGTATATAATAAATCTAGAATATGAATGTATTTCTCTTTACTCCAAGTTAACATTCTTAATCACTCCTTTTTTTTGCCAATATGTATTTCCTCAACTTAGCATATAGCGTAGGAATATGTAAAATGTAGTTAGGTATCACAAAGCCAAGAACATCTTCAATTAATAAACAATAAAATGTCATTTCTTGCTACTTCAGGTTTTAAGTCTGATCTATGATCTAGGATTTTGGCTATGGGGAGAACACTCAGTATTAGAAATCTTTCTTCCAGCACTTCTTAATCTAGCCATGACTTAAAAGATAAGGAATTAGGCATATCAGTTAAATAACAAGTATTGGAATATATGACATGAGGACTTTCCCATCTCTACCACTCTGATTATATAAGGCCTCTGAAATCCCTCCCAATCCAAATTCTGTGATTTTCCTAATAAATAATATTAGTTCTGTTCAGAATAGAACTCTGCTCAGCTATATTTGGAAAGACAGCTGGTTTTAGTCTCTATGAAATTATTTTCACTTATTTTGTCTACTTTTTTTAAGGCTACCTCATTTATTTCCTTTTGAATAACTAACTTTGATTTGACTTATAGCTTACTTTTCAAACAGATTAATAGTATTATGAAAAATCGTCTCCAAATGCAATTTCAAATTTATTACCTAGATTTTTTAAACACTTTACTTGGAAATATTAACATGCAACTAAGAAACAAGATATCAAATCAATTCATTTAAGATAGTCATAACAAATCTAGGAGGTCTAAGGACATCAAAAATTTAGTAACCTCTTCACATGAGTTCCAAAATATATTGTGCCAACCTACTTTAAAGGCTTACTTTTGAGACATAAGAATATTAGGAAAGACACATTATGCAGCGCGCATTATTGTTTAAGACTGTACAAAGAGTTTTGGGACACTTCACCCTTTTTTTAATTCAGTTTACAAGGCATAAAGTAATTAGGTTAAATAGTTCCTCTGAATGGCTGTCATTCTGATTACCATCAAGTAACCCTGAGTTCACTCTTCTCATTCTAAGCAATCTTATGATAGAATACTGGGGTACTGGGATCCTAAGAGAAGGCTAAGTATCTAAGTTGCTTAGTTTTCTAGCAATCTCCTCTTTGACTTTCTGACCAGGAGTCCAAATTCTCTGTTGTTATTAATATCTTTCAGATTGGTTTATCTTATTATACTGAGGATTTTTAATTGTGTTTTCTCACTTTTGATGGCACTTTCCTTGGGTGATGGATTTAAAGTTTCTGTAATACTAGACAATTCACGGTTCACCAGCCCCCAAGTAACATCTAGGGTAATATAACTGGCCCCGGATGGATGTAGGGATCCACATAGGCTTAAAGAAGAACTACACATCTATGTATGTGTCCTGCCCACATGACTTCTATTTCTTCATTATCCTATCAAATCCTAGTGTGGGGCATAGAGCACCACCATAATGCTACCATAACAGCTTAAACAAATTTCTGCCATCTGGATTTCATCAGTCATGGGACAGGGCTTTCTCCCTTTCCCTTTCAAGAAAAGAGTTGAGTTCTGATGCAAGAAAATTGGTTGGCTGGTACCACCTACCTATGAGGAGCATGGTAGATATAGTAATGAAGGAGAAGCTGTAGTTGTCAGAGATTTTTCTCTGTTATTTCATCAGCTTTTTTGCCTTATATAGATTCTTGATTCTTATATATTATAAACCATGGAGACCACTGAAATGGCTTTATAGTTTGTGCATATTTTGAAGCAGTTTGGGAAATTGGTAAAAAATTGTTAAAAATAAGTAAAAATAAATGAAAATCAAGGGAAAAGAGACTTCTTTATTTATTTTTAACACACATTGATTTATGAATCATGTTGGGAAAGAAAATTCAGAGCCAAAAGGAAAAACCATGGCAGAAATTTTAAAAGCAGAAAAAAAGAAGTTGACATATCATGTGTTGATTTACATTCCATTTCCTTAGTTTGTTTTCTGGATGCAGATGGCATCCTTGTAATTTTCAATATCTTATACCTAGGGCTAAAAGAAAAAGAAGCTTAACGACTATATCCATGGTGAAAAGTGAAGATTTTGGTGAAAAATCTCACCTCATTGTATAAAGGTATGCATTTGAATACTGTTTTTCTCAAAATACTTTTCCAGGGGAAACTGGTTCTGACATGACACTGTCACCCAAACTGTCAAAATAAGCCCCTGCCATTTTCAAGGCAATCAGTCAAAAGAATATGTGAAATCTGATTTGACTACATGAAATCACAAGTTATTTATAAGGAGCAAAATTCTGTTTGTTGGACTATGCAAACACAATCCTGTTTCTCAATCATTAATCACCTCCTTTTGTCCAAAATCCACTGAATACAATCAGATGAACATATCGATAATGATAATGATAATGACAGGTGCTCTGGAACCTCCTGTCTAATGTGAAGGAGGTGTTAATGAAATCAACGACTGAAAAACTACTGATTTAAGAAATGACCAAAGCATTGAATAATATCTAAGTGAAATGACAGTAGAAAGTAAAGTCATCAGTAAGAAAGTGACATTTGATATTCTACATAAATAAATAAATGAACAAACAAACAAATAAGTGAGCAGATTAATAAATAAATGTCTTGGTGTTTAACAAAATTATATGTGGGTTGGTATGTTCATTCTTTACATTTTCTTTTAAAGTTAGAAAGACTTGAGAAAAGACCATCTATGACCCCAAAATATTTTGTGAATAGTAGCAGTTATTTTAATCCACTTGACTATATTTAATTATAAACTTTTAAACAATATTATTAATAACTCAGAGTTATTTTGCAAGGATAATATTTGACATGCTTAATGTCTAGCCATGCCTTAAAATTTTCAAGCAAATGAACTTTCTCAGGGAAGGCTCTGAGTAAAATGAAATTCCCCAGGCCTGGAAGTCAAGAGCTCTACTAACTGTCCAAGCTCTGGTGCAAACTTCCTGATTTGGCAGAAGTCATTTAACCTCTCATCTCTAAAGTAAGTGAGTCACACCAGATGCTAAGATCCCTTTCAACTTAATGTTCCCTGAGTTTATGATTCTATAATGGTTGGTGCTGGTTTTTTACACTCAAACTTTTCCTTCCTTGTACTTTTTTCCTTCCTATTTAATTTCCCACTACTTTAGGCTCCCAGGATAAATGTTCTTGAATAGTGGTGAAGAGCTACATCTTAATGCACAGTAATGTGCTGTTCTTCTAATGATTGGCCTTTATTTTACCCTATTTTTCAAATGGGTATATGGACTTTAAGTGATTCACATGATCATGCTTTACAATATTTAAATGAAAAATAAAAGTAAAAATTCCTTCAAATTCTTAAGATGTGTCCCTCCAAAGACCCAAAGTGCTTCTCTATGCATTACCTTATTCTTTCCTCACAATATCCATTAATATGCAAAGGCTAGGAAAAGTAACAAGAAGTTGAGGAAATCATAGCAAATGAGAATTTGAGAGGTCTAGCTTGGCCTGGGGAATAAGGGATAAAATAAAGTACTTGAGAACACTAATATTGATATGTCTGTGACGAGTTGGGTCTGTTGGTTACGGCACCCTGATAACAAGGTCATAAGTTAGATTCCCATGTGAGCCAATTAACTAGCCTCAGTTACATGGCCACACACTACATCCCTATTCCTAGCTAGGTACATTGCAAATATATGCCACTAATCACAGGGGAGAGCACATGTAGAGCTGAGATTGAATCACTCAAAATCCCAAATCCCCATTTGAAAAACAGGGCAAAATAAAGGGCCATTATTAGAAGGACAGCACATTACTGTGCATTAAGATATAGTACCTCATCCCTATTCAAGAACATTTATGAATTACTTAATGCCATGTGGTACCATTAGAGCATCTTAAACATTGCAGTCACTCAATAAAGATGTGTTGAATGAATATATCTACTTTAGAGAAAGGATTAATTACATGTACAAAGAATTCACACTACACTAGATGCAAAACACAACTGTAAGACATCGACAGAAAAACAAAACAAAAATTAAAAAATGAATTCATGAAGTAGTAGTCATTAGTAGTAAGATGCTTCAGGGTAATATTGTTAACCTGAGATGCATCATATGGTTTTAAAGAACAAGTCTAGAATTCGAAATATCCACTCAGTTGCAAAATCTCTTGCATTCTACATTTGAATCAGTTCTCATATATGTCCCCATGTTGTCTTTAGTGTGTCACCACTTTCACAGAGGCCTTCCTAATCTCATGACTGCATGGCTAAGACAATCTTCTCATTGATCAACATGCCTCATGTCCCTCCAAGCAAGTGCCAAGGTCCATGTCTGGTCATGTCACTTTCTTACTCAGTAACATCCAGTAGCTCCCCACAACCACCAGGATCAAATAGAAAACTTCTGTTTGTCTTTGAAAGCCCTTCATAACCTGCTCCCTTCTTGTTTCTATTCTTTTTGTACTTTAATCCCCTATACATACCCTATAATACAGTGACACTGACCTCCCTGCAGTTACTTTCACAAAATACTCATCTTCCTACTCTGTGCATTTTCAATGACTGCTTCCAAGCCTGGTATCCTTTCTTTCTCCACTCCACCCTGTAGTTTCTGACTTACTTCAGAATTTATCTTAAATTCCATCTTCTTCAAATAAAACTATTCCAATATATCTTAATGCTAATGCCTTTCTTATCCACTATTTATCCTCTGTACAGTGATAGAGATTTAGAGATAGATGTACATATATAGATATTTACATATATACATGGTATATGTACATATACATATGGATAGATGGATGGGTGTATATATGCATGGATGTATTAGTTCTTTGCATGATGCCTTCCTCATTGAATGTAAGGACTGTAAGGGCAGGAGCAGTGTTTTTCTTCATGTCACTCCTTATCAGCAAAATGCCTAGCACATAGTAAATACTTTTTTTTTTTTTTAAATAGCCTTTTATTTACAGGTTATATGCGTGGGTAACTTTACAGCATTAACAATTGCCAAACCTCTTGTTCCAATTTTTCACCTCTTACCCCCCACCCCCTCCCCCAGATGGCAGGATGACCAGTAGATGTTAACAAAATATTAACAAAAATATTGTTAACAGCTCTTTTTTTTAACTAATAAGGAACTGGAAACTTGTGATGTTTATGAATTGAGGAATAATTGGATGAATATGTGTATGAATATGATGTAATACTATTTTGCCACAAGAAATAATAAATTTCTGAGATACCTGAAAGGGTTATATTAACAAATGCAAAGTGAAGTGAGGAGAACCAAGAAAACAATTTCTATAACAATAACCACATTGTGAAGACAAATAACTATGAAAGACCCAAGATAAAAGACCTTTGATAAATGAAATGACCAACCATGACTGCAAAGGACTTATAATTATATATTCTTTGTATTACCTAAAGAGAGGTGATGGATTCAAGCAACAAATTAAAACAATGTTTGAATCTGATCAATGTGAGAATTTGCTATTTTTGAATGTGGATTTTGAAGCAAGAATTTTAGAGAATTCAATTCTATTCAGAGCCACCCTTTTCTTCGGTGCCATAAAAGATCAGAAGGCAGAAAAATGTATGCTAACTGGAAGAGCAATGTGGCATATATAATAAAAGTTTAAAAGACAGGCATTTAATTCATTTTTAAATGAAGCATAAGAAAACCAAATGAACAAAAATTTTGCTTTGCAAATAATTTAGATAGTAGAAATAGAAGAAAGGTAGGCAAATTCAGCAATCAAGGGAAAAAAAATTACAATACAAAGCCCAGTAATAGATTTCTTTCATGACAAAAAGAAGTGATAGTACAGTAATAGGTCTGAAATTTCATGTACTAAAATGTACAACACTCCATTTAAGGGTAATTTAATGGCGATAAATGTAGAAATGAGGCTTTAAAAGGGTGAGAGAAGGAAAAAGACAAAGGGAAATGTGTGATATATTCTAATTACATACATGAGTGAAGGAAAAGGAATCCAGTGGATTTTCAGGGATAAAAAGAATCAGAAAATATATGGAGGCCCATTAATTGGAGTATAGCTGAATATGTTATAGGTATATATGAATATAATGGAATATTATTGTTCTTTAAGAAAGGATGAGGCAGTTCCAGGATTGAGCCAACATGGCAGAGTTAAGTCAAGAAGCTACTCAAGGTTTCCCAGTTTACCTTGAAAACTGCATGAAACCAAGCCTCTGAACACAGTTTGAAATGAGAGACCCTATGAGGAGATGCAAGGAAACAATTTTCCAACTCAGGATATGTTCCAGGTTCAAGAAAGATCTATCTGAATGGGGTGTTCAGTCCACCTTAGTGACCAGGAAAGTCTTTGGGTACGTCTTAATCACAGTGGATCAGCAACCAAGACATCCTCAGTAAAACCTAACTCAGTAAAACAGTAGCAAAGCAGACAAGTAGGGCAGCCTCCAGTTCCAATGCAAAAAACAAATTGTCAGCCAGGGAAAACAAGCAACAATAAATGGGACTAGAGTGGGATACCTCTAGCACTGTGAGCAATACACTAAACACAAAGCTTGTATTTTGCCAAAGCCAAGGCTGAAAGCTGCACAAGAAGTTTGAGATAGCATCCCTAGTGGCTGAGAAACAGAGTTCAACTTTGAGAGTCACAATAGGAAAAAACAAAAAGAAAATTAGCAAGAAAAAGAAAGGAACTTTAAACATAGAAAACTACTGTGGTGACAGGGAAGATCACAACACTAATTCAGAAAAGTACAAAATGCTCACATCCAAAACCTCAAAGGGGGCTATGAATTGATCTCAAACCAAAAAGCCATCTTGAAAGAACTCATAAAGGATTTTAAAAACCAAATAAAAGAGAAAGAAGAAAAATTGGGGGAAAGAATGAGAGTTATACAAGAGAGAGTCAACATCTTATTAAAGAAAAATAATTCCTTAAAAAATAAAATTGGTCAAATGCAGAAAAATTTCACTGAAAAAAAATCAATTTCTTAATTTAAAAAATGACCAAATATAAAAGAAAAATCCATTGAAGAAAACATCTTTAAAAGCAGAATTATTGAAACAGAAAAGGAGATAGAAAAACTCATTAAAAACTAAAACTGGGCAAATGGAAGCTAATGACTCTAGAAAACATTAATAATCAGTCAAACAAACTAAAAAGAAGGAAAAATGAATATAAAATACCTCGTTGAAAAAAACAGCTGACCTGGAAAATAGATCTAGGAGAGACAATTTTAAAATTATTGTGCTACCTGAAGGCCATGATCGAGAAAAAAAGCCTTGATAGGAAAACTATCCTGATATATTAGAACAAAAGGGCAAAATCGTCATTGAAAAATCTATTGATTACCTCCAGAAATAAATCCCATTTAAAAAAACTCCAAGAAACATCACTGCAAAACTCCAGAATGGTAATACCAAGGAAAAAATACTGTTGGCTGCTAGAAGAAAAAAAAGATACAATCAGGATTACCCAGGATTTTGTAGCTTCTACAATAAAGGTTTATAAAGCCAGAAATACAAAATTCCAGAAGGCAAAGGGCCTTAGATTACAACCAGGAATCAACTACCCAGTGAGACTGAGTATTATCTTTCAGGAGAGGAAATGGATTTTCAATGAAATAGGGGACTTTCACATATATTGAAAATACAAGAACTAAACATAAATTGGATCTACAAATACAGAACTCAAGAGAAGCATAAAGAAAAAATAGGAAAAAATCATAATATTTAAAGTTCAAACTATTTGTATCTGTACATGGGAAGATGATACTTCTAATTCATGAGAACTTCATGTTTAACTAGGGTAGTTAGAGGGGTTATACATAGAGGGTGTAGGTTTAAATTGACTCTGATGTAATGATATCAAATCATGATAATGATGTAATGATATCAAATAATGATATCAAAGAAGATATTGAGGCATGGGAAAAGGATTTTAGCAGAAAAAGATGAAAGGGGAGGAAAAGGGTAAATTAGATCACATGAAGAGGCAAAAATTGATCTATTATAGTAGAGGGAAAGAAGGGAAAGAGATGAGAATTATCTTAAGCTTAATTTTATTAGTTTTGGCTCAAAAAGGGAATATTATACACACTCAATTGGGCATAGTAATTTTTCTTCCTTTGTAGCGAAGAGAGAGGAGAAAGGGGAAAGAAAAGGAAAGGACTGGATCGAAAGGAGAGTAGAAACACTATGAGAAACAGAAAACAGATAAAAGAGGGGGTTGGTCAGAAAGAAAACACCTATGAGAAGGGACAGTAGAAGAGAGAGAAAAAGTATATAGAGGGGAGAAAATAGAATGGAAGAAATACACAGCTAGTCATCATAACTGTTAATGTGAATGGGATAAACCCTCTCACAAAACTGAAATGGATAGCAGAGTGTATTAAAAACCAGAATCCTACCATTTCATTTTCAGCAAAAACATTTGAAACAGAGAAATACATTCAAAGATTAAAGGTAAAAGACTGAATCGGAATATATTATGCTTCAGCTGAAACAAATAAGCAAAAAACAGGGATAGCAATTCTGATTTCAGACAAAGCAAAGGCAAAAATAGATCTAATTAAAAGAGATAAGGAAGCTCCATTTTGTGAAAAATGTACCACAGCCAATGAAGTAATATCAGTACTAAATATATATGCACCAAGTAAAATGACATCCAAAATTTTAGAAAAAAAGTTAAATCAATTATACGAAGAAATAAACAGTAAAACTGTACTAGTAAGTTCCCCTCTAAGAAGTAGATAAATTTAACAAAATAAGCAATAAAAAATCAGAGAGGTTAAGAGCATCTTAGAAATGATAATATAATAAATCTCTGGAGAAAATAGAATGAGGATAGAAAGGAATATACATTTTTCTCAGTGGTACAAGGCATCTATACAAAAAATTGACCATATATTAGAACATAAAACTTCTTAATAAAATGCAAAAAGGCACAAATAGTAAGTGCATTCACTTCAAATCATGAAGGAATAAAACTTACATTCCATAAAGGACCAAGGAAAGATACACTAAAATCAATTGCAAATTAAATAATCTAATCCTGAAGAATAAGTAAGTCAAAGTAATTATAGAAATAATAATTTCATCCATGACAATAATAATAATAAAACAACATACCAAAACTGATGGGATGTAATCAAAGCACTTCTTAGGGGAAATTTTATATCTATAAATACTTACATAAATAAAATTGAGAAAGATCAGTGAATAGGGTATGCAACTAAAAAAGCTAGAAAAAGAACAAATAAAAGACCCCAATTAAATACCAAATTAGAAATTCTGAAAATCAAATAAACAAAACTAAGACTTGGTTTTATTACACACACACACAAAAAACAAAAAACAAAAAAACAAAAAAACCTACCATAAAACTTTGGCTAACTTGATCAGAGAAAGAGGGGAAAGCATCAAAAATGAAAAGAGTGAATTTATCACCAATAAAAAAAGAAATTAAAGCAATAATTAGAAGCTGTTTTGTCTAACTGTATGGCAGGAAGTTTGACAATCTAATTGAAATGGATGAATATTTAAAGAAATATAAATTGTCCAGATTAAGAGAAGAGCAAATAAAATGCTTAAATAACCCATTTTAGACATAGAAATTGAACAAGCCTAATGAACCACTTAAGAAAAATATCTCCAGTGCCAGATGAATTTACAAGTGAATTCTACCAAACATTTAAAGAACAATTAATTCTAATACTATATAAATTATTTGAAAAGATAGGTAGAGTCCTGCTAAATTCTTTTTGTAATATAAATATGATGATGGTACATAACCAGGAAGAGCCAAAACAGAGAAACAAAATTGTAGACTAATCTCCTTAAGGAATATTGATGTCAACATTTTAAATAAAATGTTAGCAGAAAGATTACAACATCTTCTCAGCAGGATAATGTACTATTACCAACTGGGATTTATACACAGAATTCAGGGCTAGTTTAGTATAAGGACAACTATTGGCATGATTGACCATATCAATAGCAAGACTAACATAAATCACATGACAATCTCAATAGATGCTCTTCAATTTCCTCATCTATAAATGGTTGCCATTGTAGCATCTACCCTCCGGTGCATTTGTGAAGATGGAATTAGATAATAAATGTTAAGAAATTCAGTCAGTGCCTAGTACATGATAAATTACATATAAATAAGTAATTATTACTGCTACTATAATTATTATCAAGGTACTTGGAATAAGAAGGGAAGTAGTTAAATGGGGAGGGAAATATTTTGTAAGATTTGGTGTGCAAGATATATAAACAATTAATAGACAGATATGTATAGACATGTATGTGCATATATGTATATGTGCATGTGTATGTTTGCATGTGTATATTCACACACACGTGTGTGTATAGCCATTCCCTAGTAGATAAGTGGCCAAAGTACATAAACAATCTCAAAAGAATCTTAAACTATAAACAATCATATGACAATTCTCTAAATTACTTATTTCTTTCTAGGTTTCAGAATCCTATTTTTTCCTGGTTCTCCTATCTTTCTGCCCATTCCTTCTTAGTATTCTTTGCAGTATCTTCATCCAGATCATTTCCTCTATGAAGTCAGAAATCACTTTACCTTGGGCTTGAAAGAAGAGATGTGAGGGGCAGCTAGATGGTGCAGTGGATAAAATAGTGGCCTTGAAGTCAACAGCAACTTAGTTCAAATGCAGTCTCAGACATTTAACATTTAATAGCTGTGTGATGCTGGGCAAGTCATTTAACCCCAATTGTCTTGCAATGCCCCCCCCAAAAAAGAAGAGATATTAGAAAACAGTCCTATTCTACCACTTTGCAGAGGAAGATGAATCACAGATATTGGGCTTTTGACATTTTCAGAATGCAGATTTTTTTAATCAGTTATACTTCTTTTTTCTCTTCATTTTCCTTTTTTTTTGTATTTCCAAAATATTTTTGATATGTAAAATAACTTTTTATTATGGAAGGGAGAGGGATACTGAGGAAAATTATGATAATATTAAAATAAAGACTCATCTAAAAGGTTAAAAGGAAAAATGCCCTCAGAAAAGAGAAATGTACAAAAAAAATTGCCTTTCACATAATCCTAATCTATAAATTTTTAATTTTTACGTTCTACTATTTATATTATTGTTATTCATGTTTAAACCCCAAAATATGTAGTAGGACTTACAGTTTGGTAAATTTTATGACTTAAAAGGGAGATGATTCTATAAGCAGGATATTGAGAAGATCATCTCTTAGGCTTTCACATGCAAACTATATGATCCAGGTACAACTCATCATCACATTTTCTTTCTCATCACATTAGGAAAGGTTTTGTGAAAGAGGAAGGAATTCAGAGGTTGCTTAATCAATTGAAAAGATATTGTTTGATGAATCGTAACCAGAATTTTTGTTGTTGTTCCCCAGCTCAGAATGGCTATTTGTGGGGCATGGCTTTTCTACATCCCACATAAGATTTTTGTTGTTTGTTTCTTGTTTTTTTTTTTGCAGGATAAGAAGGAAGGGTGACACCCTGGAGTCATCAATAAATAATATTTGATACTTGATTTAAAGTTATCTCTTTCATACATTCCATCATCAGGAGATTAACTTAGATTAATAAATGCATAATCAAGAATTTTACTAACTCAGAACTTCCAGGGCATGGCTATAGAAAGGATAAGCAAGTTAACTATGTTGCGCTCCCAGTGGAATGATGATCACCAACTTACCCACCCCTAAGATCTGCCTCTTTAGTTCAGAAAAGCTACCTAGCAATTAGAGGCAGAGGCAAATTTTTGAGGATTCAAAGCATAATTTAGTGTTTTTCATATGTAACTCTTTAAAAGTTATTAGCCTTTTTAGCTGTAGCTTCTATATACAATATATCATTTTTGGTTTTTATTTTCCTTGAGGAAATAAAGCTCAATATCATAAAATATAAAAATTTGGATCAATTCTGTTTCAGGGAATATTTCTCAATGCAGCAAGGTTCCTATTTTCCATTCAAATCTAAAATATTGCAGTCTGACCTCCTTACAAAGGGTTTACTTCCTCTCACTACCCTTATCCTGTCACCATATTTTCACTTTATTGCTCTACAATCTAAGTTTACATGCCAATGTAAATAAATACACTTGGATTGTTGGCTCTCAGGAAGTATTGATTTCCTTATGTCAATTAAATCAGCAAATTTTTACTTATTAGGCAGAGCAAATTTCATTTTAAACTTTATTTGAGGTTGCTACATTGCAGCCTAGGAAAGTCAGAAGTCATTTTATACTTTACATTGTCCATTGAGATGGTGTCCCATGAGAAATGCTAGGGCACTAAGAAGCTTGTGCTCCAGCTGTTAGCAGCAATCTTGGCTTACAGAGGAGTTTCTAAACCAACTGTTGCAAAGTGGGAAAGTCTGAGCATTTTCAGTGAGGCAATTGCATAGCAGGCCAAACTCCCAACTGGGACGGACTTTTCATCAACAATTTTCATTGTTCTTTCTCAGTGGAGGGGTTTCCCTTCAGCAAGGCCTGGGATTTATACAACAGAATATGTCAACAACAGCTGAAGTTGACTATTATTATCTCTCCCCCAGTCAGTTCTCTCTCTTATTCCCTTTCCACCAAAGCTATAGAATCCACTGCTTCCCTCCTACCAGCTTGTTATTTGGATTCAAATAAGTGATCTTCTTCCACTTTCTATTTATTATTTGCATTACAACAGATGCAATATTCTGGAAAGCACATTACACCTTCAAAGACTTTGTGCTACCCTGAAATCTCCACTGATCTCCATAAAAACATTTAAGGTTTTCATAATTTTTCCCTTGAAATATAAACTAGTCTCTGGTTTTGTTTTGGCTTTTTTTATCATGTGCTGTGCCCCCCAGCTGTTGAAAGAACCTGTGCCAATGATTTAACAATTTATATGTTACATTTCATTCTATACAAAAGTTTTTTTTAAAATATAGGATAAAGTACACGTGTTGGATGTCAGATCTCAGATTTCATCCTGCTCCTTCTATCTCCCTCTTGCTTACAATATGATTTCTGCAATACCTGCGATTGAAACTATGAGTCCCCTGGGTTGGTTGCCTTCTAGAGCCAGAGGAAGAGAGACTTTTATTGAATGAGAGCCAAAAGCTGTAGGAATCAGCTCCCAGAGATGCACCTTCTTGGTCCTGATGTTATCACACTCACTTGCAGATGTAAAAATCATCTCATTTACCCTTGGGTCCAGCAAAGAGAGCAAAACTCTGTATAAACCTAGTTGTTTTTCAAAGCACATCTCATAGAGTTCTAAGAAACAGTGGTGTCAATAATGTTTCTCTCTCTCTTTCTCTCTCTTTCTCTCTTTCTCTCTCTCTCTCTCTCTCTCTCTCTCTCTCTCTCCAATTAGGGTTAAATGATAAAAGACTTTCATGGGATCACACAGCTAATAAGTGTTAAGTGTCTGACACTGGATTTTCAGTCAGATACTTCTGACTTCAGGACCACTACTCTGCACCTCTAATTGTTCCTCATTATCTTTTAAAATAGTACAATGAAAGGAGAGCAGGGTATGGAGGAACAGGAACTGAGTTCAAATCTGTATCTTTCATTTACCATCTATTTATTTTATTTTTTACTTTTAAAGCTTTTAATTTTCAAAACATATACATGTATAATTTTTCAACATTGACCTTTGCATAGCCATGTTTCAGATTTTCCCTTCCTCCCTCCCACCTCCTCCCCTAGATGGCAAGCAATCCAATATATGTTATATTCAATATGTGTAAACATATTTATACAATTCTCTTGTTGCACAAGAAAAATTTGATCAAAAAGGAAAGAAAATGATAAGAAAACAAAATGCAAGTGAACAACAAAAAAGTGATAATGTTATATTGTGATCCACATTCAGTTCCCACAGTCCTCTCTTTGGGCGTAGATGAATCTCTTCATCACAGTATCATTGGAATGAACATCAATCATTTCATTGTTGGAAAGAGTCACATTCATTAGAATTGATAGTCTTATAATATTGGTGTTGCTGTTTACAATGATCTCCTGGTTCTGCTCATTTCACTTAGCATAGCACTTACCATCTATGTGAACTTAAGACATAAGGGAGGAGAGGGAAGAGTATTGACTAATATTGTTTTAGGTCTCTCCCAATTGTAGAATCATTGTCTCAAATGTAGCAAAGAACACTGGTCACATATAGGATCACAGCTCTATAGCAGGATGGGACCTCAGAGAACATTTATTGTAACTTCCTTGTCTACAACTGAAAACAAAAAACAAAACAAAAAAAAAGAAGAAAAAAAGAGTTCCAGAGGTTTGAGCCTTTCCCAATTTTATAAGGAAACTAAACAGGAGAGTAGAAATTTGAATTCAGGTTTCCCACACTCTAAACTCCAAACACAAAGTTCTACCTATTTTGCCAGATTCCAAGATTAGAGAAACTCAGCCAAATGATTTTTAAGACCCCAGAGACTGCCTAGTACTATAAATGAAGTGAGTGCTCTCCTCCCAGCTGAAGCATGGTGGTGTCATTGTATGGCTTGAAAGGAGGTAAAATAGACCTCTATAATCTTTTCATTCCAAAGGAGACTTGAATTTCTTCCTGAAAGGAAGCAGAAGACTAGGGTAAAATACTTGGCCACTATGATCTCCTCAGCAAGAGGAAACATAATGAATAGAATTATATCTATATGATCCTTTAAATATCATTAATTTAGGAAAGATAGTTTTCCATTTCAAGGTAATTTCTGATGTGTTTCATTAATGGAGAAACAATAATAATGGAGAAATAAAACCTCTCAATATATAGTATATATCTATAATATATTTGAAATATATATATATATATATAGTTGTCTTGAACATAGAGCTTGAGGTTTTCATAAAATATTTAGTATATTATATTATAGATATAAAATAAAATTGTATATATTATGTATATTTATAATATATAATATGCCTATCTATATGTCTTTATTAATCATAGATAGATAGACAGACATATAGATTGGCAGATAGATAGATATATAAAAAAATTATACCAACCAATATAGAGAAAAGGAGTTCTCCCATTGGGAGAAAGATAACTCAATTCAACCAAGGGAGAGACTTAGGCATAACACATGGAGAAGTTCTCTGAGGTCTCTAATGTAGCAGCTGGGAATAGGGACATGATAGAAACTGTCAGCTGCTCTCATGTCAACTTCTTCCCAGAGTCTTTTATTTTTTTTCAGTAACTTTACATGTAGTCAGAACTTCCTATCTACTCTCAAAGCTAATGGCCAGGAGTACTCAAAGCTAATGTAGAGCTCTCTTTGGATTCAGATTGAACAAACTTAATAAGACTCTGCAGCTCAAAGAAAAGTCAAAACTCCTTTCTACTTCTGTCACCACTTATGTCCCACTCTCCAAACAGGTATAGGCCATTGATTTCTATCAATGGGGGAAGAGTTTTATACCAATAGATTTTGAGATTTTTATTAGACAAAAGTTATATTAATTCTGAGCTTAATTGTGCTGTGAAACCAGTTAAAATATTTAACTACTCTGTAAAACTGAATTGAATTCAATAAATATTTGTGAAGTCCCAAATGAATAAGGGATCCTTTAATAAGCAGTAGATACAAGCAGATAGAAAAAAAAAAAAAAAAAAAAAAAAAAAAAAAAAAAAAAAAAAAAAAAACAAGCCTCTATTCTAGTTAGGGGTCACAGTTGGATGTGGGCAAAACTAACTATAATACATAATATAATGAGAGAAAGTATGAATAATCCAAAAATCTACTTGAAATACAGCTTTAGCAAAGTTGCAGGATATTTTAAAAAACCACACAAATCATCAGCATTTCTATCTATTACTGCCAAAGACCCTCAGCAAAAGACAGAAAGAGAAAGTCCATTTAAAATAACTGTAGGCAAAATAAAACATTTAAGGGTCTACCTGCCAAGAAAAAACCAGGAATTATATGAGTACAATTGCAAAACACTTCTCACACACATAAAATTTGATCTAAACAATTGGGAAAATATCAATTGCTCATGAGTAGGCCAGGTTATATAATAAAAATGATAATTCTACATAAATCAGTCTGCTTATTCTATGCCATACCAATCAAACTGCCAAAAAAAATTTATATAGCTAGAAAAAATAATTATAGAATTCATCTGGAAAAATAAAAGGTCAAGAATATTAAGGGAATTAATGGGAAAAAATACAATTTGTAAATCAACACATGTTATGTTCACTTTTTTCTTCTTTTTTTTTTTATTTCTCTCATGGATTTTCCCTTTTATTGTGATTTTTCTCTCCTAACATGATTCATAAAGAAATATGTAGCACAAATTAATGTACATGTATAACCAGAAAAAAACAAAAGAAATTTAAAAAACTCATGAGTAGAGAATATAGGAATAGGAATTTTTAGAATTCAGAATAGGGAATTTCAGATTCAGAATAGGAAATTTCCTTTACCAATTTACTTTCTCTTCAATTTCATGTCCAAGAGAGTTGCAAAGCATTGTAAGGTTGTGCCTTACCCAGGGTTACATAATAGATTTGAATCTAGGTCTCTTGGTTTTCTGGCCACATAACTCATATTTGTATCTCACTAATCAGAGACTTATTTGGTTTGTGCTTCTTTTAGTTTTAAGGATGTGTTTATTTTTAAATATATTTAACTTATATCTGTGTATATTTAAATCTAATTTTGAGACTTTTATACCATATGACCAACAAGAAAAAGAACTTCATACTATCTATAATCATTATGACCTCTTAATCACCTCCAAAATAATAATCATGTTCAAGATATAAGAAAATGTCATTTGTCTGCACAGTTTAAATACCAAGAACTCTCACAACTCAATAAAGTAAAAGGAAAGAAGAGGGGGAAAAGAGTGATTAGAATAGCATTTGAATCGGAATGTTCTAATGCCAAGTCCAGATTCTGAAGCATAGTGATCATGGAGGTCTGGACAAGTTACTCCCCTCTCGGTGGCCTAGAAGTCTCTTAAAATCAAAGTCATAGAGAAGTGATTAATTTGGATTCATAGAAGAATTTCCTAATTCTGATTCCTATACTGTTGAGAATCCATAAAAGTAGCTTTATTGGGAAATGTTCCCTGAAACAAAATTGATCCAAATTTTCATATTTTATAATATTGTTTTACTTCTTCAAGGAAAATAAAACTCAAAAATTATTCCATTTCAAGGCAGTTCTGCCTGTCTTTTAAAAGATGGTGTATTTTCCAATTTTATAATAGTAAAGAAACAAATATGATACCATCATTTGTAAAAATCGTTTCATAGATCTCAAAACATAGGGTAATTGCACAAAGAATATAAAAAACAAAAGAAATCACTGAATAGATGATATAACTAGTAAAACAAAATTGAGGGGCTTTGGGGGGGAAAGAACCTTTAATACTTTAAGATACATGTACATGCAAGAGAGAAGGGGGGAGAAAGAGAGGGAGGAAGGGAGGGAAAGAGGGAGGGAGAGAGGAGGAGGAGGAAGAACAACAACAACAACAACCACAAGAAAGAACAAGAACAAGAAGAACAAGAACAAGAACAAGAAGAACAAGAAGAAGAAGAAGAGAGAGAGAGAGAGGGGGGAGAGGAGGGAAGATGAGAAGGAGGGAGGGAGGAAGAAACAGAAATGGGGACAGAGTTAAAGAGACAGAGAGAGAAGAGAGAAAAAGACAGAGACAGACGAACAGAGACAGACAGACAAAGACAGACAGACACACAGAAAGAGAGAACAACGTGAATAATACAATTCCAAAAGATCTTAACATTCTAGGAAGGTGGGTCACATATAACAAGACTGTATTTTACATGTATTTTTGTTTTTAGTTAGAATGGTAATTTCAAAGATGAATCAAAAAGTCCCATTTGTTAAGAAGAATCAAAGAAAATTTTCTGAGGAAAAAGTTTTGGAATTGAACTTTGAAGCAGAGTAAGTTATTAGACGAATCAGAATGAAAATAAAGGTAATTCCTTCAGGTTTGAGAATAAGTATTAAGATGGACTTAAGAAAGACTAAAAGGAAATAAACATCCCTTAAGCACTTACCATGTATCTGGAAGTCTGTTAAGCATTTTACAAATTTTTCTATCACATTCCCAGTTAACAACTGAGGAAACTGAAGTAAACAGAAGTGATGCCTTAAACCAAAATTAATCTAGTTCTAATTGGCTACCAGTAAATCCCTAGCCCAAGCCCCATTTGGTCATTATTTGAGTACAAACTAACTCAGATTGACTATAAATAGCAATCATTTCTGATTTGGCCAGAAACCCTGAGCATCGTCCCCTCCTATATTCATTCATTTAGTAGGGTAGTTAATTTTTTTTGGGGGGGGAGCAGTAGGTGAAAGAGGAGATTCTTTACCTCAGTTGCTACCTAGCCTTAATCACTAAATGAGTATGGCTTCACTCCAATTGAGACCTGTTGAAGATCTTAGCTTAAAAAGGCCAAAAAAGACCTCCGGTTTGATCTATAGCCATCACTAGTCATTTTGATACATACCTTGCAACTGAACCCAGATGGCTCTGGAGGGAAACTGAGGCAGATGACCTCACACATCCCTCCCACACTTAAATTTAATTTATTTGCATGTCATAGCCTCACCTACCTGATGCCATGGACCTCTTTGAGAATGAAAGACAAACAACAATGACTCCAGACCCAGAATTCTCTCTAATACACCATCTAGCTGCCTTTACGTAGCAATGAGAAGGAATCTAGAATCTAGAATACACAAATATAAACACTTCAAGGTAAGACTAATAAATTATAGGAACATAGATTTAAGACTAGAAATGATTTTAGAAGGTGATAAAGTCTAGCCCCTTGTGTTACAGATGAGAAAACTGAAGACCAGATTAACTGGTCACTGAATTAGTGAAGATTTGAACTAAGTCCTCCTGGATACTTAAGCTAATGAAGAAGAGACAGTAAAATCTGAAGAGGGACATTGGGTCCAAGAAAATTGGTAGTGAATGGGAATGAATACAGAGAATAAATAGCTAGAATGAATAACAGGTCTGTACATTAGCAGCTTGGGGTTCGCAATATCAGTACTTTGAGAAAGTCCATTGAGGGAGGCAATCAGATAGTTCAAGGTCCTTTGTGGAGGTACAATTTTATGGTATATTTTGAAATTGTTTCTGCTGAGATTCAAGGACACCTATCTAACAGAAAGCAGGAGTGTCCAAGCAGGTGGCAAAGGTACTTTCTCCCCCTATATTGGTAGTGCTTGAAGAGATCTTATTTTAAAAAATAGTTTACTGCTTCCATTTTGAAAAAAAATTCTCTAGCTTAGTAGCTTTTCCATTGCAGCTTGAAATCATATATTTAGAGCCCCTTAATTCACATAAATGCAATATGATTTGAAAAAAGCCTTGGAGTTGAAACTTTGGGATATATATGCAAATCCAGCTCTAGTACTTAATGATGGTGAGACTTGGGGTGACTTACTCATATAAGTAGTTTATCTAAGTTAGAAATGTCATTCAAACAGCCCACAGGCTTTATGCAGCTTACAATACTCCTAAGTGTGACCCAAACCATTCTAATATGTAGTTCCTATCTAATTTTAAGGTGTTAATGAATTAATGAAATGAAATACATAAATAAGTATGGTTTTCTAAGTCAATGTGTAGCTCACGCTTTTGTAATCTTCCTTTCTGAGTTTGACACAACTGGATTCAATAATCTCTAAAAAACCTGGTCAATTTAAGGTTCTTTATAATTCATCAATTAGCATGGACATTTTCAGAATACATCCCCTTTGAAAATTTCCCATATGTTATTGTATCTAGGATATACTGCGACATATTAACATATATAGGACTGTTTGCAATCTGGGGGAGGGGGTGGAGGGAGAGAGAGGAAAAATCGGAACAGAAGTGAGTGCATGGGTTCTGTCTGTCAATAAAAAGCTATTATAATAAAAAAAAGGAATTAGCAAAGAAAAAAAAAAGAAAAAGAAAAAGAAAATTTCCCATATGTTTACTATCCCATATGGTCGCAGCCATTCGTTAAAAGAAAGGGAATGAAAATAAATCTGAGTAATTTTTCCTCCATCATGTCTTAGAATTTTTCACAATTGGAACCAATGCTATGGAATCAAATGGGAACCAAAGCCTTGCTAGCTACAGCTCCTTCATCAATAAGTACTTGATAAAACTATTGTCAAGAACTCTGTTTTCCAAGTTTATGTTTCATTTCCTTTCTTGTTCCTTTCCTATATTTTGCTGTAACAGAAAATGAACAGGAAAACTAACTAAAAGTCAGGAGGGCAAAATAAATGAAAATATCTGGATAATAACAAAAGAAACTCCCCAGGACAAGTTCAAGTTAGCTCTGTTTTTAAACTGAAGGTGTGTTTTCCAAGACATGTCTCTATATTAAAGAAACTAGTATGATAGCATCATTTGTAAAAAGACTCCAAAACAAAACATAAGAACACAAAGAACATAAAAACAAGAGAAATCATTGTCTGCAAGACATAACCAGAACAAAAATGTTGTGGTTTTGGGGGGAAAAAACAACAACAATATCAATGCTTTAAAAACGCACACATGGGGCAACTAGGTGGCACCATGGATAGAGCATCAGCCCTGAAGTCAAGAGGACCTGAGTTTAAATCTGACCTCACATACTTAACATTTCCTAGCTGTGTGAACATGGGCAAGTCACTTAACTCCAATTTCCTCAGCAAAAAAACATGCACACACACAAATACACACACATACACACACTCACACATACAGGCTTGACATTAGATAAATAGGCTCTAGCTTTGACAATAATCAAATGTATGATATGATAGATGGCCCCCCCATCAAAAAAAATAATTAATGCCATCTCAGACATAAGGCATAATATTCAGGATTAGAAAGGTGCTAATCATTCCTAATCATTCTGTATTCCATTCTAGAATGATTATATTTGAAGACATGTTTTATTTTTGATGCCACATTTGCCCATTTTGGAAAACTATTAACCAGCTGGAAACTATTTAAAGGAGGATTATCAAATAATGAGTAGTCTGGAGATCATGTCTCATGAAAATCTTTTGAAGGAAGTAGGAGTGTATAGCATAGAAAAGAGAACAATTGTGAAATTTAGGCTCAAAAATTTCCTATCAGAACTATGCATATACCCAAGAAAGGGGGGATTATTTCTAGATGGAATTGATTTGCCTTCATTGTAAATCCCCAATACAAAGCCTTGTGATATAGATTGAAAAAGTGATGTTTTTTGTTCTAGTACAAGTTATATTAGTTATTCTCTGAAGTTCCTTCAAATGCTGAGATTCTATATTTCTGGGAACAGTAAGTCAGTAATGGCTTTTTCTGAGGCAAATGCAGTTATCTAAATTATTGAGTTGTTATAAAATGGATTCTCCAAGTAAGTGGGGTCCCCAGGTATACTTGGTTCTTATGAAAAATCTCTTTCAAAATAGAGAGAGCAGAAAATGAACTGATCAATATTGTGAAGAATCCAAGAGGGAATAAATCATTTTCATTCCAAGGTCAGACAAATATACATGGTTGATTAGTAAGAAAAGCAAAGACAAACATAAAGAGAAAGAATTCTTGCCATTTTCTTCATTCTGAGGCCAGAACACAGCCAACCTGGTAATCTACAATCTAACCAACAGCCCAACAGAGAGAGAGGTAATCCAGGATTGAGTCTCAGACTGTGCTGTTTTTTGGAAACATTGTATTCTAGAGCTTAATATAACTGAAAAACTGAAAATGGTGATTTGGATTTTTCTGCTTTTTTTTCTGTTTTATATTTCCATTTCTATATCCTCTCATAGAAGGATTTTTATGATTACTAATTTATGCAAAGGTGAGAAAAATTAGAAGATAATGGGAATTATCCATGCACTAGCTGACCTCTGGCTAGATAAGCAACAATAATGGGACTTATAATTTTACAAACTGACAGTAAGAGATGAACAATGAAGGAGAGGGGAAACTGTGCCATGAAAAATGGAAATAAAAAAAGAAAACAAAATAGAGAGCAGATACAAAAGAGCCAGTCCTGAAAGAGAACTGGCATCCAGGAGCGCATTTTACTTGCCCTATTTCACCATAACCCTGGGATACTTTTAATTACTTCGCTCTTTTACAAACAGTGTTTGACTATTTTGTCAGAGGGTCAAGGATAACAGCAGGACGTGCCCTTTTCTTCGGCTTAAAGGGACACCACCCTCACTATACTTTCAGAGGTACCCAACCTGGAGTTACTTATCAAGAATGATACTCATTTTTCCTGAGAGACCTTTCCTAAAAAAAGAATCTCCTGATTTCTTTGCTTTCTGAGCTCATGAGAGCAGATCTGCATTATCGGATGTCTAATATTCTTAGAAGATTTTGTTTGAGACATGGAAAAGGCCCAGTTGATATCATACCAGTCACACTGTGATATGCCCATTTTTCAAAATAGATGATGAGACTAGAGGCCAAAAAAGAAAGGAAAAATATAGAAAAAAACTGATGGTTTTAAAATCTGTGTTTTTCAGGCAAAAGGTATGACATGATTTTTATTATTTCCTTAGGAAAAATGCCCTTAACATTAAGTAACTCTAATTTCACTATTTCTCAAGTAGATTAATACATTCATGAAATAATCTGATAAGATTTAATCTGGGAAGTTAGCAATTTATTATAATATACTACAGCTAAATAAAGGTACATTTTTGCTAGGAAACTGGGTTTTAAATCTAAAATTTAAAATTTGATATCACATTCACCAAGTGGTTAAAAGGTTAGTATAATTTTCAACTTTGACCTTCCCTTTTAATTGTCCCTGCTCCTTAGAATCTTACTTCTGGTTTTCCTCACTGGAAATCTAAATATTGCCTAGTGCCAATTAAGATACCAGGATCCATAGAGGAATGCTACTGGCTGAGGTCCCAGATTTTTTTTTTTCAAATCTCTGGTGAATTGCCTGTAACAGGAAGTTTGGGGAAAGTTTCATTGACATCATGCAGTAAACCCTGAAAAAGCTTTGACCATGGGTGAGTTGTGAAGGCTACTTCATTATTCTGGGTAAAGCAACTTCAGATATTTCTACAAACTTGCTCAGTGTTGATGGATTTTGCAGATATCTTCTGCCCTTGGCTTCTTTCCTCTTCTCTGACTGCTACTATCCTGGGTTTTCTTCATCATTTTTACTGAGAGTTACTTTAATAATCTGAATAGATTTTGTTTTCCTTGATTCAGATTTCTCCCTTTCTAAAAGCTTCATTTATGTCTATGTGAAAATGAAAACTTACAAGTCATGTTATGGAAAAGTACTTTTTTAGAAAAAATCTGTTTTTTTCCCCACAAAAACAGCTCTATTATCAGCAAGCACAAATAAGAAGTTCATTTTTAAAATAAGTATCATTGATCATTTTAAAAGACTTTTCTAATTGTTGGAGGAGCACATTGGTGAATCTATAATTTATATACTATGACCTTCTAATTGTCTTTTTGCCTAAAGCCACTATGTGCCCTCTATTTATTTTGTTGAATGAAGAGTAATACAACATTCCATATTTTCCCATCTAATTAGTAATCTTATAGTTTAATCCAAAATTCACTTAGATCACAGAGGTACTAAAATATTTTACTAATCTTGCCATTGATTTCCATTTTGATACTTAATTAGGGATTTTTAATTTTTCTATTTCTAATTTTAAGTGGGTGCATGTGTGTTTGTTATTATTTTCATTGTTTGCCTAATTCATTGTCTTTTTTTATTAATGTATTGTTTTAGAAATATAAATTCTCCTATAAGTACTGTTTGAGCAATATCCCATATGTTTTGGTAAATTGTCTAATTGTTTCTATTCTAATGAAATTATTGATTTTATTTTTTTCCTTTGGTCCTCTTGTTCTTTAGCATTGGATTATTTAGTTTCCAATTGATTTTTAATTTATGCTTCCATGCAACTTCACTGAATATAATTTTTATCACATTATGATCTGAAAGGATGAATTTAATATTTCTTCTTTTCTCCATCTGGTTGTGAGGTTTTTATGCCCTAATATATTGTCAGTTTTTTCTGGAGGTAAAATGTACAGCTCAAAAAAAGATAAGCTCTTATTTATTTATATTCAGTTGTCTGACATTCATTACATTTAACTTCTGAGATTTCATTCCTCTCCTTAACTATTTTGTCATTTTTTATAGTTAGATTTATCTAGCTCTGAGAGAGGAAAGTTGAGGTCCCCCATTATGATGGTTTCATATGTATTTCCTCTTATTCAATTTTAAAAGAATTTGAATACTGTGTCATTTGGTGCTTTTATGTTTAGTGTTGATATTACATCATCGTCTATGGTGCTTTTTAGCAAGATGTAGTTTTCCTGCTTATTCTTTTTAATTAGTTTCTTTTGTCTTTTGCATCATTTGAGATCATGATTGCTACCATGGTCTTTTTTATTTCATCTCAAGCATGATATAGATTCTGCTCCAATCCCTTATTTTAAGGCTCTGTATGTCTCTATTTTAAGTGTGTTTCTTAAAAATAACATTTTTTATGAATTTGTGACTTCTAAGCCAATCTAATTACCTTTGTTTAATGGGTGTGCTTATCCCATTCACATTCTGTTATTATACAAAAATATGCATTTCTACCCAGTGTGCTTTCCTCTCTTTATCCTCTTTTTATCCTGTCTCTCTTATAATTTCTGTTTTGCTTCTGACCACTGTCTTCTTTTATATGCCCTCCCTTTTATTCACTTTTTCTCTTATCTGTTTCCCCTCCTGCTTTCCTAATAAATTAGTATTTTTAATCACCAATTGAATATCTATGTATGTGTATATGTGTGTGTATTTTTTTTCTATGAACCAATTTAGATTTGAGGTAGGTGGTAGTATTGTTTGCCCCTACACCTTTGTCCCCATTCACTGTAAAAACTCTTTCTTGTGGACTTCTCTTATATGAGATAACTTTTCCTTATTCTTCCCCTCCTTTCTTCTTTCTCCCAGGATATCCTTATTTCTCACCTGTTTTTTTATATCATCCCAATACAATCAACTCACTGCCCTACTCTCTTTCTGTGTAAAATCCTAAAAACCCTAATAATAACATTTTAGGAGTTGCTTACATCACTTTCCCATATGGAAAGATAAAAAGTTTGACTTTGCTGGGGGTCTTCTGATGTCTCTTTCATGTTACTGTTGTGTTTCTGAATCTTGTATTTGAAAATGAAATTTTCTATTCAACTCTGTTCTTTTTATTAGGAACATTTAAAGATCTTGCATTTCATTAAATATCCATTTTTTCCCTTGATATATTTACTCAGTTTTGATAGCTATTTTATTCTTCATTTTACTCTCAACTCTTTTGCCTCTAGAACATCATATTCTGATTCTAAACCCTCACCTCCCTTAATATGGAAGCTGTTAGTATGATTATGACAGAGACAATAAAGTGCCTGAATGTTTGGTCTTTTTTTTTCCTGGCAACTTGAAATATTTTCTCTTGGATTTGGGAATTATAGAACTTGAATGTGATATTTCTGAAAGTTTTGCTTTTATAATCTCTTTCAGGTAGTAATATATGGATTCTTTCAATCTATATTTACCACTGACTTTAAGATATTGGGGCAAATTTCCTTTATAATTTCTTGAAATATGATGTCTAAGCTATTTCTCTGATTGTGGTTTTCAATTATCTCTCCTCAATCTGTTTTAGGTCAATTGTTTTTCCAATAAAATATTTCACATTTTTCTATTTCTTTTCATTCTTTTGGCTTCAGTTTTAAACTTAGTCTTAAATTTAGGTTGGATAGGGGAGGGATACTGCCTCAATCTTCAGACCTTTTTTTGCATTACTATTTTCAAAGCTAGTTCTCAGGCTTTGGAAATTGTATGTATTTCGAAAATGCCATGAAATGAAGAAAGGTATGAACATTGTTTTCCTGGTCTGAGCTCTGATCCCTGATACATTGAATCAGAATGATTGTATTCTTTGGAGTCTCTGATTTTTGTGACCAAAAGTGATATAGCCCTTTAAAGCTTTCACTCCTTTACCAAAAGTATTCCTTTTAATTTCAAACTATGACTTACAAGTGAGTCTATGCAATGGAGTTGCCAAATGGCATTTAATCAGATATCCAGAGCTATTATAGGAATTTCTTTCTAATCAGTTGCTAAGATCCCTTTATTATGTCACCCTTGGGAGCTCTGAGAAGCTGCTACTTCTGATGCTATCACCTAGTTCTGCCATCATTGATTACTTTATCCACATGGATTCTCAGAAAGGCACTACCCCTTTATCACAGATTTCTCTGACTTCCTTAGTTGTCTTAAATTAGGAGAATATCCAATTTTGACATTCCAGAATTTGATTGGAGGTGTTCTTTTAAAGTGCTTTTGGTAGGGAAATTGCAAGAGAACTTCACTGTGTCCTTTCTTTATGCTGCCATCTTGGCTCTATCCCTAAAAGTTCCAACAATAATTTATTTTCCCGCTTGCTACAGTACTTTTATTTTTTTAAATACCTTTTTATTTACAAATTATGTGCATGGGTAATTTTAGAGTATTGACAACTGCCAAACCTTTTGTTCCAATTTTTCCCTTCCTTCCCTCCATCCCTTCCCCCCAATGGCAAGTTGACCAATACATGTTAAATATGTTAAAGTATAAATTAAATACAATATAAGTACACATGTCCTAACAGTTATTTTGCTGTACAAAAAGAATCGGACTTTGAAATAGTGTACAATTAGCCTGTGAAGGAAATTTAAAATGCAGGCAGACAAAAATATAGGGACTGGGAATTCTATATAATGGTTCACAGTCATCTCCCATAGATCTTTCCCTGGGTGTAGCTGATTCAATTCATTACTGCTCTATAAAAACTGATTTGATTCATCTCATTGTTGAAGAGGGCCACATCCCTCAGAATTGATCATCATATAATATTGTTGTTTGTAAAATTGCATCTCTAATTAAAATGTAAGTTGTTGGAGGGCAAGTATTTTTTTCATTATCTTTCTTCTCAGAATATAACACAATGACTTTCTGCAGGTTCTTAATAATCCTCCAAGTTTAGGACTTAATTTTTTTAATTAAAATGATGAACTATGTACATGTGAAACTTAAATTTGTAACTATATCCT
Source organism: Sarcophilus harrisii (assembly GCF_902635505.1). Taxonomy (NCBI): domain Eukaryota; kingdom Metazoa; phylum Chordata; class Mammalia; order Dasyuromorphia; family Dasyuridae; genus Sarcophilus; species Sarcophilus harrisii. The sequence continues at coordinate 219,189,425 of NC_045430.1, forward strand.
TAAATATCATAATGTAGAATTTATTTGAATTAGAGTATTTCTATTTTTTCATTCAAATGCTTTCTTTGGTAGAAAAGCATTTAAATTGTATAATCCTTCCTCCTTGAATCTTAGTTGGTATTGGGGGGGGGGTTAAAAGAAAAGAAACCAATCAAAAGCCCAATTATTCCCAAATTTCCAAGAGTTATGTTCCTCTCTTTTTTTCTCTAATGATTCATTTATCTGATTTCTAATTCCAGGCATTACATGCACATCATAAATCGGATTGATGTGAAAAATAGGTATTTTTAACCTTTACCCTCTAATAGACTCATGCCACACAATTAGTATTTTATAGACTAGGTTTCAGACTTTGGGGGAACAAATAGCAAAACTGTACTAGACACTGTTGCTATTAAGTCTGCCAAAATACCTGTGAACAGAGATAGGTTGCTACACCAATCCGGTCCTCTGAAAAACTAAAGTTGTTACAGTTCAAACACTCATTGATGAGGTCTTAATTATTAACATCTAGGAAAATAAAGCTATATTCTAAATAATTGTAGCCCTGATAAAAATCTATTTTCAAACCCCAGGGACATCCATCACTTGTTTGACTTATTACCTCAAAGATTTTGTCACAGAAGGATACTAGAGATCACACAGGGAAAGGGACAGGGAAAGAATGAATACTTTTCAAATTATTCAAATCCAACTTCAAACCATAGCTGAGATACCCTCTTTGTCTTGGTTTCTTTATTCTGTACAATGAGGAGGTTGAAGTTGAAGGCCTCTAGGATACTCTCTCTTTCTAAATCTATGATCCAATATATCTATTGAATTCACCTCAACAAATATCACAAGTGGAAGGCATAGAAATAAAAACAAAAAGGGTTAATTAAAGAAAAAAAAAGAAATAAAAGATTGCCACATATGTTAGGAGTTTAATTGTGGTATTCCAATTATGCAAAATTTCTATTTTAAAATTGAAATGTTTTCCTTGTTACTATTACTCAATGTAATAATATCATTTATATAGCACCTACCATATGCCAGATACTTTACAAACACTGTCTCTTTTGATATTCAGAACAATTCTGTAAAGTAAATGCTGAGGAAATAAATAGCAAATAGAGGTTAAGTGACAGACCCAAAGTCATACAGATGCTAAATGTTGGCGACTGTATTTGAACTCACTTTCCGGACTCTAGATAGAGTACTCTATCCACTGTACTACCCAGTTGCTTGATCTAAATTTGTCACTGGTAGAAATTAGTCCCAGGGCTATTTCCCCATTACTAACTTTCTGGTTTGACTTTTGGAGTTTGAACAAATCGCAACTTCTCTGAAAATCATTTTCATTCAGTCAATCACAGAATTACAGAATTTGAGAGTTAAAATGGTCCAACCAATTCAAGAAGGAACTCAAGTATGTATTAGGAACTCCTAGATACACATTCAAGGAGCTTACACTCTAATGAGAAATCATGAAAAATGAAGTAACACATCTTTAATCACATAAATATGCTTCTGTATTCAGGGTTTTTTTTGTTAGCATTCAGTACCAACTAAATTTAAAATATAATATGGTAGAATAAGGCAAAGGGACATTTAGACATAATAACCCAAAATAAGTGACCTACTAAAAGGAATATAGGCTGTTCCCAAGCTACTTTGGAACAAACTATATACAGACTCTGTAACAATACACATGTGATCTCTTTGACCAACTTGACTTTTTTTTTTTAAGAAACAGAATTAGTTAATTATTTTAAATGACCAAAATAGATTAACCACTTAGACATAGTCTCAATGTCCCCAAGAAGCTTCTAATTGTCTAATTCTAGTCTCTCATTGTTAGAAAGGATCATGAACAAAGTAGTAGCAATGGCTGGAGATAGAAATCATACCCTTAAGTAATTTCTTTGGCACTACTCACCAGAACTCCTCTATCTCATTTAATGCACCAAAAAATGTAGCTGAAAATCACAATAATACATAATCACAAAAATAAGCTGGGAGGAATCCTTTCATTCACAAGGTAGAAAAGCAAATAAAGTAGGAATGGATAGAGTCTCATTTTTATGTGAGAAAAAATATATCGTAAATATCAGGAGTCATGAAATTATCATGATTTGTTATCAGTAACTGTTTGATTTGTATACCTATTTTATATACCTATATATCCAGGGTCATATAAAAATTTTGCAGGCAAAAAAGGGTCATGAGTGGGAAAAATTTAAGAAGTCCTGATATGCTCCATAAGGATTCAATAAATATTTGCTAAATGGTTTGGTCCAGTGGGGATACAACTGAAGTGCAAAATAACAATTGTTACATTGAATTCAATATTTACTAGGCAGGGTCTATTTTTTTTTACAGTACTAAATAGGATGATACAGAAACAAAACGATCCTTGTCCTTACGAAGTTGGCATCTTTTTCTGCTGCTGAGATGGCCAAGAAAGACACACAAGTAAATACATACAAAGATATACAAAATTGGTTTTAAAGGGAGATATTAATAATTGAGTAGAATTAAGAAAAATTGTATGTTGAAGATGGCAGCGAAGCTATGTTTTGAAGTAAAGTAGGAATTCTATGAACGTGGTGGCAAGGTGGAGGTGAATTCCAGACATAAGGGGACATGTTCACAAAGACATAGAGGCAAGAGATTATTATATATGTAGAACAGAAAGTAGGTCAATCAAAAATATGAAATAAGACTAGAAGATTATGGAGAATATTTTTATGTTAGATTCATGAACTGTGTTATATATAGCCTCAAAATGACATAGAATTACTATTCCACTGTAATTCTAGATTCACATCACTCTCAATTATTTTTTCCATGACTTTTTCTTGTTTACTTCATCACAATATTAACCTTTTGTATTTTTCCAAAGGTACACACCAGGACAGCAATTATTATTAGTAATATCCTACTAATCAAAATTCCAAAGAGTCTTTTCATTATGGAGAAAACATTTTAATCTTTACATTATTATGGTATATAGATAAAACTTGTTATTAATTTTTCCTCTATTCTCTGTCCTTTCCCCTCTCAAAAAATTTCTACAAAGTCCCTATATTTCTGAGAATTTTATCAACTGGCTCATTCTATGTCACTTTTCTACACGGTTCTTCTGAATCTTCTGATAAGAAACATTTTGAGACAGGATTTTTGATCATGTTGATACAAAGTTATCTATCATGCCATATTAGTAAAATCATCTTTGGATAAATATTAAATAACAAAACGGTCATGCTTTCCCCTGAAAGACAGTTCAAATTTGCTTTTTTTTTTCCCTATGCAAGAAAAAGAAAAAGAAAATGCACAAGGTTCTCTTTTCCATGAAACATATTTTTCCTTAAATGTATGAATAATTTAAAAATCCCTATCAATGTTGTTTCTAAGTCATCAAAAGTCTAAGTTAAAATCATATTAATAATAATTAGCACATCAAAATGTCTGGGGTTCCATGAATCTTTGGACTTTGTATGCTTTTTTTTAGGATTATTAAGTTGTTTTTTTTTTAAGTTTTGCCTTTTGGTTTTACCACAATTATATTCTCTTAAATCTTCCTCTCAAAAAAAAAAAAATGAAAAATAAAATCTTCCTTGAGACAAAGAAAAACATTTAAGCAAAACCAACTGATATAGGTACCACATCATTAGCATGTATTATATTATATTACATATCCTTTTATATATTATGTGTATTCTATATGTTCTATATATTATATACTTCTATATTGTGAAGAGCTTCTCATTCACTCTTATAAGTGCTTCACATAGGTTTGTGGCAAGAAGTTGGGTAGAAATAAAGTTATGAAATACCATGCTATTTTTAACATACTAAGAAAATAAAATAAGCTTTTATCCAGTGAGGAAAATCACAAAATCTTCTTACTCTGAGATTTATTTTTTTAAGATTTTTAGCATAAGGAAAAATGCCTAAATAAATTAAGTTTATAGCTGTTACACCTCATGTAGTTGCATTTGAGCATATAATCATAATTTGTTGTTATGTAAACCAAGCTATCAAACATTTGTTATTTTAAAGCTGGAACTAGTCAGTTCATCTGACAGCCTCATGGTTTCTGCTCCCAGCCTAATTCATGACTGGCTGTGAGACAGAGGAAGTCCATGTCTGCTATAATCTAAACACCGTGAAAATGGAACATAAGAAGCAATACAGAAAGGGGGAAATAGGCTAAACCCTATAACCCAGACAAGAATCATACAACTCACTAGGAAGAAAGCAAGGGGGAAATCAAGTCTTCAAGCACAGACAGCTGCTTCAGCAGATATGCAATTAGGGAGAAGGTTTAAACAACTTAACAGTTGAGAAGCAATGAAATACCATCTCCCAAAATGGGCAGAAACACTGTCTCACATCTGTAATTTTTTCACATCTGCATTATGCATTTAAACTCTTAACACAATGCTTTGCATTCTACCATATTTCCCCCATTCTCTTTGGTTGTATTTCTAGTTTCAAAGGTCAATCCAATGCTTTCCAGATTTTACAGTGCACTTTCCCCTCTTCAAACACACACACATACACTCTGAAAACAGTTGTACAGCAATGTGAACTGTGTGTCATCTTGAATAGCAAAAGGATCTGGGTCTTCTGTTTATTATGCAGCTTGAAATGTACCACACTTCTATGTTGCTGAACAATTCAATATATTTCTAATGAACACAAGGCAGCATTGGGTAGTGAATGTGAATGGACCATAAAGTCAAGATGTCTCAGGTTCAAGTCCTGTCTTTAATACCTGATCATGACAAATAATTTAGCCTTGAATTTCTCAAGTTATCTTAAGAATCTAAGCTATGGAGGCATTTTCTAATGTGAATCTATAAAAGTTCCCACATTGGGAATTCTCCATCATTAATGAAATCTCAAATCCAAACAAAACTCTAAATTTGTAATTTATTGCAAAGAAAATCTTCTGGACTTACCCTCTCTCTTGATTTTGTTTAATTATACTTATTTTTAGGAGAAATAAACATTATACTAGTGTTGAACATACTTTAAAATTATCATAAATTTTAGTCTGTGAAAGAAAAAGAAGATAAAATGTAAAGAACAGCAATTTGAAAAATAGAATATAGGCATATAAGAGGTATATGTATATAGCTTCTATACTATGTACCACTTTTTTCTAGCAAAATATTTTGTATATCCCAACTGACATGTTAAGAAGTTTTTTCCCCTAGACTTTAAAGGCAAGAGTTAGGGGCCACTGAGTCCCAGAATCTTGCATTGCAAAGAGCTCAGAGCACAGCAAGTCTGGGAGTCCCTCAGGAAACTCTGCTAAAGCAGCTACATTATCTGCCATATTTTGCCAGCACCAGAGGTCCTGTCAACAGGCCATGCTAGGCTGCTCTGTTTAAACAGCAATAATTAAAACTCTCTGCTCTTGTTTAAAAAAAAAAAGGTTAGAAAGAAAGAAAGAAAAAGGAAAAATACAACTGCCTGCTGTTGGTCTGTGGAATTACACTGAGTGGATGTAAATTTTAATTTCATGGTGCAAGTGTTAAATTATTGCCATCTAAGCTGTCTGCCAATACTGGATGAAATCTCACCACATTTTAATAACTTGCCTTTTGTTTGGAATGGAACAAGACTTAGGAATAGCACATGTGTTATGATTTGAAGGGGGGGTTTATGTGCAATTAAAGCCCTGAGAACCACAACAACTTAGCCACATTCAGTTCCCCTAATTGGGCCAAGAGGAAACTATCATTTCTGCAAAGATTTCTGTCTAACAGTTTTTGAAAATTTACTTTCTTTTCCTAGATTCTCCAAAACACCAGAAATTATGTGGGAAGCATCTGCTTATTATCAATAGCCCAATTTAACTCTTAGTCAGGACATACATTCCCATGAATAAATACATCAGGTACACTTACTGGAAGTTGTCCAGCCCACTGGAGCAGTTCATTCATTGACTTTATCCAACTATCAAAAGAATTTTTCACATTTAAATGATCCAGAGTGCCATTCAAAAATTATTATTATTGTTTTTGCATGCCTTTTCAAGTAGCTTAAATAGATCCTTCTGTTCTCTCCCAGGATAGATAAGTAAGCACAAATATGACAAGGTCAGAGAAATCAAATGACCTGAATTTAAGATCCATCCACAAAGAACAGAAAATACAGAGAAAATGTGTTAAGCACAACTTTAAACATATTTTAGAGGTTGGTGAGATGAACATTTCTAGATTCTCAAAAACTTTACTATAATTTCTTTGTATTTCAATGTAACCAGTATAAATGAATTTATATTTGTAATGCAAAACTTAAAAGTTAAGTGGGAAGAAGAAGAGGACATTTTAGTTTTGTTGGATCAATATTTTATTTCAAACTTGGCATTATGTCTGCTAGGTTCAAAATTCAATGCATTCCTTGTAGTTTAATTGACTGATTACTCTGAAGACACTATGCATAGCTATTAATGTAAAATGGCATTAAAATAGAGTGCTGCAGAGTCAGTCTGAAAGAATCCATACTTGGTTTATCCCATACCCTAGGGTATCTAAAAAGACCACTCAAGGAGCAAATTGGCCTGACATCTCTGTATGCTATTGACTTGATGAATCCCAGATTCTTTAATCTGAATAAAAATAGCATTTTCAATCTGGCTAATATGAAAGAGCTCTGACTGACTACCAATCAATAATTCCTTAGAGAATACACAATAAGCTAATGAAAGCTTGGTGCCCAAGACTGAGTATACTGAATGTAAATAGTGCCCAGAATGGAAATTCAGAGAATAAAGATTTTATGTATAGAACCTTAGGGATTAAACATAGAAAAGGTATTCAAGAGATTGGGAATTTGTAGACCATTAGATTTTACCCAGTGGAAAAATCACACCCTATGCTTTATGTCCCTTTTATTATTTATCTTCTTGAATTAAAAAAAAAAAAAAAAACTTAAGCAAATAAAACCAACTCATGCCTTTGTTCCAATTTTCAAACATTGCATTTAGAAATTTTTGCTATATCTGCCTCATTTTCATCAATACAATCCTTGAAACATTTAAATCTCTAGTAAATCTATTAAAGTATTATGCCATCTTAATTAGCCAACCAGTAGTTAGGATTTTAGCTCTCTTATAGAATACTTTACACATTTGACAATCAACTTTTCTGTCCATTTACACATACAAAGTGGAATGAATGTGGTCATTTATAGATGGCAGATAGGCAGACAGACAAATTGGAGGTAGATTAGATAGATAGGTAAATAGATAGATAGATCGATAGATAAATGATGAACGGACAGACAGATAAATAGAAAGATAGATAGATAGTGAACACATGCACATATATACATAATGTATATACACATGCTTTTGCCCAGTTAAAGATATAGAAGTACTTATATATGTGTGTGCATGTGTATGTGCGTGTGTGTGCATGTGTATGTTTGTATGTGTGAGTGTGGAAATCCATATGTGTATGTATATGGGTTTATGCACCCTGCATCAACAAAGGACAAAGAATTGTAGTTGTAGGGGAAAACACCATGAAATATTTTGTATAAAACTAAACTTTCAGTCATATAAGTTCTTAAACTATCCAAAATATATGGCAACAACATTAATGCATCATCATCACAATAACAACTGGCCATTCACAGAGTACTTTAAGCTTTATCAATGCTTTGCAAATATTACACAATTTTATCCTCACAACTCTAGAAGTCAGGGATGATTGTTATGCCCATCATACCCATGAGAAAGCTAAGGTGGACAGAGGTAAAAATAATTTGCTCATGATCACATCATATCTGAGGAAAAGTGGAACTCTAGCCTTACTGACTCCAGTTCCAATGTTCTTTCCACTGTAGTCAATTATAATATCCATTTGTTCTGTAAAACAACTTTTTGTGTCTTTCTGGAGTCTAAATACGTACTCTGTTCTCCTCTGGGATAAGAATTTATATAGAATATGCACCATTCTATCTTCACTATTGCAGCTAAGTAGTCACTATGACAATTCTTCATGAATGTGAAATAGACAATATTAAATCACTTCTGAAGATTCTGATTTGTGTAATAATAGCTTGTGGGCTATAGAAGGGCATGTCCAAACCAAATTGCAATATCATGAAAATAATCTGTGATACTAGGCTTCAATGTCTGCTAAAGAATCTGTAGCAGATGTGTGAGTGCTTAAGATATGCCCAAAAGTTTTAGGTTTAACAGATCCCTAAAATATAGTATAAGAAATATAGCAATGACTTACCTCAACCATTGTAATGCTATTATTTTGTTGTTTAGTCATTTTTAAAAAAGGAAGGAAAATTTTTATGTGTCCCGCAGAACACTGGGGAGAATTCAAAATACATAATAATTATTTCCATTTAAGAAAGCATATATAATGATATAAGACATGATATTCATGACTGTTTCTTTCCTTCCTTGTAGGTTATTCTTTTGTTCTCTGCTGTGTACTTTGTACTTCATTCTTTTTTTTCTCCTTTCATTTTCGTCTTTAAGACACTAGATCTTCTTTATTAGTTGGTTGGCCTCTTTTCATAATCTTGTTTTTCTTAGATTGTTGTCATTATTTTTAGTTTTTCTTCATTCTCTCTTTTCATTTTTAAAGTATTTTTTGAGTTCTTCTATAAATTCTTTCTGTGCAAGTAGCCATTTAGTATTACTTTTATGACAAAAGAAAAGGTCAGGAATTTAAATGAAAAAATTTTAAGTAGGAATAAAATTATATCTATTTTCAGTAGGACTTAAATTCTATTAAAACATGCATCAAAGTGATTTGGTACAAATAAAAAGATTGGAGGGAAATAGCCAATGCAGTAGACTGCAAAAGCATTAATTTAGTAGCAAACAAATATAGAAATGTGATGTTCAGTCAACTACATAGCAGAAAACATAATTTCCTTCTCATCCAATGTAATTTTCTTGAGGGTGAGGACTATAATTCTTGTAACCATATCCCTGATAACTGACAAAAGCATCTGACTCCCAGTAATTCATTTATTGGCAATATAAAACAAGAATTTTTGTGCTGGGTATGGTAGCACAAACCTACTGTCCTTGCTACTGGAGAGGATGAAGATGATGGATCACTTAAGTTTAGAAGTTTATTGCTGCAGTGGAGATAATACACATTAGATATTCACTTGAAATTTTGTGTCAATATGGTAAGCTTTTGGCAGCAGAGGGCCACCAGACTACACAAGGAGAGTCAGCTACATTCCAGTCTGGGTGATAAAGGAAAATTCAGTTTCAAAAAACAAAAATAACAATAAGATAAGCAACAGAATACACAATAAAGAAATGAAATAGGTAATTCTAATTAAAACATGAATGATTTTGAATGAACAAAGCTGATGTAGCTAAAGAAGAAAGATTAAGAAATATTTAAAATATTTAAATCAAGTACCTAATTAAAAATCTGTCCTCTATATCCTATAGTAATTATATAAATTGATAAGTTTAAAATTATTTTGTAATTATTAAATAATAATAAATATATATATATATATATATAATATACAATATGCCAGAAAAATGCTAAATGATTTATAATTAGTTTCTTATGTAGTCCTCACAACAATCCTGAGAGGTAAACATTATTATTATCCCCATTTTACAGGTGAAGAAAATGAGGCAATCAAAAGTGAAGTGACTTGCCCAACCTAGTAAGGACCTAAGGTTGAAATTGAACTCAGGTCTTCCCAACCCCCAACTAGTACTGTATCTACTGTACCAACAAGCTTTTCTATAGTAAAAGCTAGCTCTCTAAATAGTAAAAGAATAGGAATGGTTTTTCAAAGATAATGTTCATATGGAAAATTATTAAAAGTACTAATAATCGCATAAATACAAAATAAAATAATTTCAAGTGTCATTTCACTCACAAAGGAGAAACAATATCTTCTTTGGTGACTTGATATTTATTTTTCGAATCCTCAGCAAACAAAATTAATTGTAACAATTAATAATTTTTAAGTAGTAGGATTTAAATTAAACCCACAAACATCAAGTATTTCTTTATAGCAATAACATGACTTATGAGGAAATAATAAAAAGGAGAAGTTCTATTCAATGTGAGTATGAAGTTCATAAAATATCTATCTCTCAAATCACATTAAAGACATACAGACATAATTACAATTATCCTTGAAGATATAAAGTTTAACCCAAAGTTGCAATATTCAGTGTTTGTGCATTAGCCATACCAATAGAAATACAATAACTATCACATCTAAGTTTTTACTTTATAAATTTATTTTACGTATTTACTTCTACATCAATAAAATTGCTGGAGATAAATTTTATAGAGATTAACAAAATGACAGCAAAACTTATTTAGAGGAAAAGAGATATTTAAAAGTGGAAAGAAAGTATGAAAACAAAATAGCAATGAAAAGGCAATAGCATCTTTATCAAATTATCGCATAATGATCATAAAATGCTTTTTACTGATTTAAAAGATATCAAACTATATCAATGGGATAGACTAAATAAGTAGAATTCAACTTATTCATCAAAAGCTTCATAAACCCAAGGCAGAAGGAGAAGGGAAGAAAGCAAGCATTTAGTAAGCACCTATTATATAAATATCATAAAATTTTATACTCACAATAGCACTGGGATGTAGTGCTATTATCTTTATTTTACCATTGAAGAAAATGGGACTGAGAGAGCTTAAATAAATTGCTCATCACATAGCTGGTAAATGTCTAAGACCACATTATAACTTTGGGCTTTCTGACTCCAGGCCCAGCCCTCTATCTACTAAACCGCTAACTGCCTCAAGTATTGGAGAAAGAACTCATAATTTGACAAAATTTATAAGTAAATCTAACTGCATTGTTTCAGAAATTAGGATTAGACCAATATTTTGTACCACATATCAAAATGCGCTTAAGCATTTATGTCTAATTAATGACAGAGGGGATTATAAATTATAAAATGGATAATTCTGATCATGTGAAAATAAAACCTTATATACAAGCATATTTCATGTCATCAAAATCAGAAGAAAAACAAGAAAATTGGGGGGAACTTGCAATATTCTATGAAATGATGCAAAGTAAGCAGAACTAGAATAATAATTTATATGCCAATAACATTATAAAGAATAATAATTTTTGAAAGACTTTTAGAATAAGAATGAAAAACACTACCCATTTCCTGACAAAGAGGTGATGAACTCAAAATGCAGAATGACACACACATTTTTGAACATTGTCAATATGGGAATTTGTTTTGCTGGGTTACCCAGCTATGCACTGAGGAACTTTTTCTAGGTTTATTGTTTTCATTTGCTCAATGGCAAGGGGGAGAAGTGGGAAGAACATTTTAAGGAAAATTATGTAAAAGAGTTTGTCACAAGAAAAGAAAAATCCAAGCTCCAACTGAGATAACTTCATGTCACTCCAATTTGCAGCTGCTGTCAAAAACTCATTTTTCTGTTGATCATACCTGATTCCCAGTCCTTTCTCATTCAATGTTCTTTCATTATTTTCCTACCACCAGCAGTTTGCCAACAATCATTTAGATTGTGTATTATATGTTAGGCACTGTATTAAGCTCTGAGGATACTGAAAGACACAAAATGTGATCTTTGGTCTTAAGGATGGTATTTCTAAAGGTGAGACATGACATGAAAATAATTATGTACATAAAAGATGCAGACAGAAGAGAAGGAAGGCAAGCAGAATGAAAGCACTTCTTTGAGTAAGTATAGAGAGAAAAAGGTATTCAAAGGGCTGGATTTACCCCAAGTCTTGAATGAAACTAAAGATGCTAAAACTTAAGAATGCAGAGTATTCCAGGCATGAGACAGTACAAAGGCAGAGTGTCATGTGTGAGGAACAATATTAAGAACAGGATGGAGGTAGAATTGTAAAAGACTGAAAAGATAGGAAGATCAGGTTGTGAAGGATTTTAAATGAAAGCAAATAGGGCACTTTATATTCCATCCTGGAAGTCATAAAGAATTTACTGAATAGGTTAGCAAGATTTACATAGCTCAGACTTGCACATTAAAAAAATCATTTTGGCAGCTAAGTAGAATACGGATTGAAATAGGGAAAGACTTGAGGTGGAGAGACCAATCAGAAGATTATTTCAATAGTCCAAGCATGGAGTGATGAAGCCCTAGACCAGCATGATGGCAACGTCAGAGGGCAGAATGGAACAAAATAGAAAAGATTTTAAAGAGAGAGATGATAAGCGTTCACAAGTTAAATATCTCAGATGAGTGTGAATGAAGGATAGAGGATGTTAGCATAGTTACAGACTTGGATATCTGGTGCCCTTGATAATAACAGGTAAGTTAGAAAGATGAGAGGGTTTGGGTAAGAAAAACCAAAAGCTTCTACTACATCTCTTCTCATGAGTTCTGACCAGACATTCCTGAGACCTTCTGTTCTATCCACTGCCTTCCCCATCTGAGAAACATTCACCTACATTATCCTACAAACTATAGTATTGATTTATTAATGAAAGGATGAGTTCTCCCCTGAAATATTAATCCACTTCTTCTACTGTTCTCCTTTAGATTTTTCCTATTATCTCTTTTATTCTTTAACCCATTGACAACCAGAAAACATAAAAATCTGAAATTGTTTTATTGATATCTTTTTATTTTATGTGAACCTTAATTTTCAAATGTATTCCTTATTCACTACTACCCAAATAGTCATCTTTTGTTTAAAAAGTTAAAGAGGGGAATAAAAAAGCAGTGAAACAAGACCAACTCTAAGTGATAAGCAAAATTCTATACCTGTAGCCCCTCCCTATCTGCAATCAGTCTACAAACAAGGGATAAAAATACAGTCTAAACTCTCTTTTGTATCAAGTTTGATCATTATGTTCCCACAACTTTAATATTTTCATAAAGTTCCTTCAGTCTGTGTCTCTATAGTATGCATATATTATTTTTGTAGCATTAACCATATTGCTAAAAGAGAACTGACTACGATTTTTGCCCAGGACTCTCTCCCTTCCTTTATAATCTAAAATACAGTAAATATGGCTTTATTTGTTTCCAGTTTAAAATATTAGCTTATCAAACAAAACTCAAATTATTGAACACACAAAAGGCTTCAGTATACTCATATAAAAAAATCTAGTCAACCTGTTGTAAATACATATTCAGACTTCTGCAAAAGCATGGGAAAATGCTATTTCTAAATTCTTTCCCTCAGAACTTCAGATACTGGCTACAGTACACTGAATTAATTTCCTAAAAGTTTCAATATATTTTATGAGTTTTACTTGATCTAACAAAAAATTCCCTCCCTTAAGTGGATACTTTTATTTATTTCACTTCTTCATTGAATTCCTATTCGTTATGTGTGATCATGGCATGAAGGTTACCTAGGATTCTCTGGTATATTTTCTCACAGTATATTTTAATCATATGTCATCTATAAATTCATCTCCTTGATGTAAGAAGAAACCTGTGTTTGAGTTATAGGGAACAGCACAGCAAAATATACTATTTTCAGTTTTCAGGGACCCTCAGCCTCTTGGAATAGAAAGCATGAGTATATAAAGAGAAATCTATTTCTGGTAGACAATGGGAGAAGTTTGTCTAACATTTCTGTTTAAGGAGACACTAGAACACAACCATTCTGTACCTCTGCCTCCTGGAATCACTGGTTTCCATAAAAAAAAAAAAAAAAAAAAAAAAAAAAAAAAAAAAAAAAAAAAAAAAAAAAAAAAAAAAAAAACAGTGTAAGTAACATTATTCAGAGAAAGAATATTTCGTAAAACACTTACTCCATTACCATCCTAGCTGCTACTACTATGCTCATCTGAAAATTCCTTGTGTCTATTAATAATTCACTTGAGTTTTTCAAGTTGATACAAAAGAGATACAAGCAATGATAGACCTTGCTAAGTAAAAAAAACAAAAATTTGGCAACAGTCTGTTCTTAAAGACAATAGACTTACTTTCAGTGAGGTTCATCAGAGGGTTGGTCACAAATTCATGATGTTTTATTTTATTTTATTTTGTTTTGTTTTTAGTCACAGGAACTCATGAAATTAGGTGCTAATTTATGAAGTGGCTAAAGCTTCTGTTACTGGATAGAGGAGTAGATTGTTGAAGAGTTTCTTTAGAAAATGTATATTGAATCCAATCATTATATAATATATCTGGGAAAAAATGATAGTCATCCAAAGAACAGTGTTTTTATAACTGCCATTAAGCAAATAGTTGTTCTTTTTTTCCTTGAGTCCTGGGATTTATCTTTAAAGGTTTATGATGGTTATTAGTGGAGTATTAAAAATCAGTTGAAATTAATACATGCTCTGATCTACTTTCCCACTGGATGGATTCTGTCTTCTCCCTATTCTCAGATAACCCTGCACTAATTAGATTATCTGATGCATTTTTCTAGTCATTGAACTGATTACATCATAGGAAGGCTGTTCTGTCTGCTGACACAAGATTTCTGACCCAAGACAAAAAATTGTGTTGATTGAATTCATTGAATACTTTTTTAATGGTAGAAGTTGTTGGTTATGTCCCTGACTAATCCAAAATGGACATGAATACGTCTTGTTAGTTTCTATTTATTAAAATGTAAATCCAGAAGTCATTTTTCTTTTTGCAGAATTATTTTAAATATATTTGAGTAGGCTTTTCATCTGTATGTGGCATTTTACCCAATATACATACCATCTTACCAGAGCCCTCAAAATAGCTTCATAATTCTCTGCAAATGGAGTTGCTCCTCCTCTGGAGGAGCCAGAATTTTGATGTTTCCATTAATAAAAGATATTTGCCTGCAGGAGGTACAGATTTGTGATCTCAGTATCCAGAGTTTAGGGGCAAAGGGAAAACGGCTTGAATCTGTACAATGATTAAATGTGTGTTAAGAAAGGGGAGCTCTAAAGTATCTATACAGATCTAACAAGACCTATTTGGACCCGGGGCTTACCCCTGCAAGATATTTTTGATAGAGTCATAGATTCTGACACAGATAAAGTTATCTGTTCCCTCTTGTCAATATGTAGCTATGGTAGCTTCAGAATTGAAAAGAGTGGGGCTGAGGATTAGTGCATAAGGCAAACCAGGAAGAGTTTGAGACCATTTTACATTAGCTTTAAGGATTGTTTGATTGAAATTCAATGTAAAGAAAGCTGGGACAGAAAATAGAAATAAAGACTTAAACTAGTAAGGACTATTCTGTTCAAATAAAAATATTTGAAATACTCACTTAAGGAAGTCATATATCAAACAAGATCATATGAGATAATGTAATGTTTGTAAAATGCTTAATACAGTGCCTGGCACATAGTAGGAAATATATTTAAAAATCTGTATTATATTTGTCATTATTTTAGTTGTTCTTTTCATATCACTACAATATTTATAATCATATGCAAATATATATTTTAAAATACTTTATTGCATCAGTAGTCAATGTCTAACACTGACAAACAGTCAAATCTACTAGATACATAAAAGGAAACGCATAAAATTGTGAATGAAACCAATTATATTGTGCCACTTTCTAGTTTAACCATTTTTATACTGATACTGCTACAAAAATGTGCAGATTTATCCTTTAAAAGTGTCATGATTGTCTTTCAGTATCATAAAAGTTTTTAGGGTTTCAGATACTTAAAATTTACTAGATAGTAGATTGCTAATGATTTCCTGAGTGACCAAGCAGATTAATTAATCCATTATACACATGGTAGAAGATTATAATCTGGATTCTGAAATTAAAGATCTAAGTCTCCACAGCAAGTATTTTTACAACTTAGTCTAGGAGTACACTTCTTTTTATTATTTTTTTCTTTTGTAGGTATATTGATAAACCCACTAAATTTGAGGAATAGTCAATGGCTCTGTAGTTTGGCTATCTTATTATAAAAAGCCAGTTTCAAATTATACCGATGATAAAAAGAAGAGCAAAAGATGTTTAAATCTCCTCTAGTTCATATTATTAAAATTAAGGTATATTTTAAGACAGGGTAAGTTTTGGAATGTTTGATGGATGAAAATCAAAATCTAATTTACCCTTAGTCATTTATGTAGTTTGAAAAATGAAAAACTAACTTATGAATCACTTTCATCATTTCCAGTTTTCATAAGCATGTGAGGCTAGTCATATAAAGATTTAGGCATTCAAAAAACAAAATATCATAAGAATAAAAATATGATATAGTGGAAAGATCATTGCATGGCTACTTGCTATACATGTTATCCTGAGGAAGTCCATCCACTTCTGGAGTTCTCTTGTTTGCTCACCCATAAAATTATAGCTTTGGAGTAGGATATTTCTGGTCTCCAATTTTCTGTTTATGATTCTAGGAAAACCTGCCTCTCAGTAAAAATACTGCCACTAAGTAATTAATTGTATGAACTTTTGAGCAAAGTTTTTGAGCAAAACTACATCCAGGGCAAATGAAGCCCTAAAATTCTTTCTAATTCTCCAAATATATAATCCTATTAATGTTTTACAATTGGTGTCAAACTGTGACTATGTCTCCACAGTACCAAAATAAGGTGCTTATTCAAGTTTGCAAAATTCATTAAAAATTGTCATATTAATCAACACATATTTTTGTTATGATGTGCAAAGTTCTAGTAAGAAATTAACCAGAGCAGTCAGAAAGCTGAACTTTCCAACTATATTGGCCAAAGAGCCAATTTCTTGGCATTTTAACCACTTCTCACAAGTAAATGTTCTAATAAAACCATGAAAAATTTGACGCCATTACAAGTTCAATCAGATGAGATGGCATTCAGTGTGCTATACAAGTGGACTGACATTCTCAATGATTTGTCTATTTCTTCCAACAATGTATTCCTGCCTAACATATATACCAATTTTCTTTCTCCCCGCATCCTGAGAATATCAGTGAAACAAGTGGCCATCTCTCAATTATCCTACTATCTCACTAAATGGCCCGCCCATCTTGTTTTTGAATCACCATGCATTTTTTTTTACATCAACAATCCATTTTAAAAAAGGAATTGAACAAAAACATTTAAATAAGCACCAATACACTATATCTTCATCAGGATTTCTTTGGATGTTGCCACTTTTGAATTCTTCCTTGATATTAAAACCTATGAAAAAAGTATCAATTTCAAATCATAATTAGTATAAAGTTCTCCTAATTGATCTCCTTCTTTCAAGCATCTTCCCACTCCAACTCATTCTCCACATAACCACCAAAATGACTTTCCTAAAATGTAGATCTGACAATGCTATATACTCCCTTCTCTAACACAGCACACACACACACACACACACACACACACACACACATACACGTACCCTTTTGCTCTAGGATTAAATATAAACTTTTCTTCACAAAATAGCCTCTTCTTACCACTTCAGTCTTCTTATACATGATTACTCTATACCATGTTTTCTGAAGAACTTTGGGATTGATTGCACAGCATGAGAGACATAGCACAGGACTGACCAGCCTGCCATTCCCTCATCAAAGAAGATGCTATGTCCTATGAGCAAAGCAGGTTTGAAGTAGTGTGAGACATGAAAATTTTAGAGAATCCTCCCTAAATGTTTACATGGCCTATTAATGCTTGATAGTGGTAAAGCATTCTGAGTTCATAATGGTCTGATCAACCAGTCAGACACACTGTAACTTGATTTTAACATAGTGATATCATTTTGGTTCTCTTCAAGACCAACATAACAAACAGCCAACCAATTATACCATGCTCTCTGGCATAAACTATACTAGCCTACTTGTGATTCCATATAAATGGCACTCCATCTCAGAGTTTTTGTACTAACTATTCAGTTAGTACTAAAATTCAGTCTCTCTATTTTTGGAATCCTTGATTTTTTTCAAAATTCAGTTTAATTCCCTGTCCTCTAAGAAGACTTTCCTAATCCTCTACCCTTCCCATACTCTACCCCTCCTAGGGGCTAGGAGACTTCTCCTTCAATTGATTTGTATTAATTGTATTTATGTTTGTGTACATATATGTATGTGTATTTATATGTGTGTGTGATGTATATATGATATATATCATACATGAGTTATATATTGATGTGCATTATTTTTACATTTGTGTATTCATTATATATATATATATATATATATATATATATATATATAGTATTTATAGGGGGAAATGTGTGTGTTGGTTGCTTGGTTGTTGTCCTTCATTCTCAAAAAGGACCAAAATGATATCACTCTGTTAGATTTGAGTTACAGTATGTCCAACTGTGGCTAATCAGACCAATATGAACTTGAAATTCTCTGCCACAAGTTGAACACAAATATTCTATATGAACTTTTGGAGGATTCTCTAATTCTGTGCATCTAGCTTTCACTTTGAGCTAATTCAATTCTGCTTTGCTCATAGAACACAGGGCCTTCTCTCATGAGGGCACACTGTGCTGGGCATCCTGTGCCAGTGTCTCTCATGTAATACAATCAATTCTAACATTCTTAAGAGAAACCTTGAGAGTGTCCTTATATTGCTTTTTCTGACCACCTTGTGAGCACTTTCTCTGTAAAGGGCTGAAACTCTAAAAAGGTATGCTTGAATCAGACAACTGAGCATTTAAGGCTAATTACCTATTTGATATGAGACAATGACAATATTAGCATATGTTTGGGAAAATGGCCTTCTCACTTTTCAGTGCTTACTCAATGTTTGGTGTATACAGATAATAGGCAAGGATTAGAGGGTGGGGTGAACAAGACAGATTTCACCTGACCTACAGGAGGAGGAGGAGAGAGGTGTTGACTTGGAATCCAGGAGCCTTGTGGCAGTTTTGACTGTCTCTTTCATTTATCCCCCTAAAGACTTTAACTTATTCTGACTCTGGCTATTCCTGAGGCCTCCAGGGAGCTAGTCCAGACCTCAGATTTTTCTGTGTGAATTTTCCATAAAATCAACTTTTTGGCAAGTATGTATTTGGCATTTAAACAATACAGCCAACCCAATATGTCCAATAGTTGGACTATGCTCTTTGCAGTAGAGCTGGAATGCTTGGCAATTCAGATCAAGAAAGGACCTCAGTGTCTGGTACCTTATCTTACCAGTTAATCTTCAGAATCTTCCTTAGACAATTCAAATGGCAATGATTCAATTTCCTGGCAAGGCAATGGTGTACTACTCTCCAGGTTTCACAGGCATACAACAATGTGATCAGCACAGCAGCTCTGTAGACCTTCAGTGTAGTATTCAGTCTAATACCTCTCCTCTTCCATAGTTTCCTCTGGAACCTTCCGAACATATGTATATATGTAATTATTCATGAATATACTTGCATAAGTTCAGATAGCTTTCCATTTGAATTAAAGCTCCTTGACAGGAGGGAATATTTTCATTTTAGTCTTCATATCCCCTTAGTAAATTATCTAGTACATAGTAGATATTTTAAAAATGCATGTTAATTGAACTTAATAAATACATGTTGATTGAGTTTAAACACCCCCCCCCCCTCTTATTAATGTTAAGGAAATCACAAAGTCTCAGTTTTTCAGAAAAAAAAAAAAGATAATACTTGAAAAAATTAAATTAAAAGCTTCAGTTTTTTAAAGTTCCCCAATAGAAAACAAGTTCAATTTAATAAGCTTAAAATCAAGGTCTTTCAAGAAAAGTGATCATCTGAGCTAGTTTAGGATACAGTGACTAGAGTTCTAGGGTTGGAGTCAGGAAGACCTGAATTCAAAATTGGGCCTTGGGCTAGTGTGTGATTCTGGGCTAGTCACTTACTCTGTTTGCCTCATTTTCACCATCTGTAAAATGAGATTGATAATAGCATCTACCTCTCAAAGTTATTGTGAGATTAAAGGAAAAGATTACTGGAAAGCTGGCAGATGGCGAGCAGTATATAAATAACTGTTGTTGTTGTCATTTACCATCAAGCAACCATAGCCAGGAGTTTATTTTTGTCACATAAATTTCCCCATCTTAAAAAAAATTATGAGTTTACAATACAATCCATTTCAAAAGAGAGTACAAAGCAGTGGTTCTCGACTTTTTTGGCGTGGTATGGACCCTTTGGATGTCTGATGAAACCCATTGATCTCTTCTCACAATAATGTTTTTAGAGGTATGTAATAAAGTATATAACATGGGAAAGGAAACCAATTATCAAAATATTATTTTAAGTTTCCTAGGCAAAGGACTCATGGTCTAAAAAGAGATGAATGAGAATTTAGTAATATATACATGGAAGATATATGCAAAAAAAAGAAATAATTTGCTATTTTTAAAAAGTCATCTTCAGAGTAATCATTTATAAGTAATTATATCTCACTATAGTTATTCAATTAAAATAGAAAAGAGTTCAAAGGAGAGTATAAAGACTAGTCAAATTCAATAGCAAAGGGTATGCAAGACAAGCGATGTATCACATTTTCACATCTGTAGCATATTGCAATTAAATGAGTTTCAGAGCCTAAGACATTGTAAATTTTAAAAACTATGAGTTATTTAAATGATACTATTTTCTTAACAGCATAAATTATAGAAGAAACATAACTGACAATAGTTAATTCATTTGCAGCTATTGTGACAGGTATTCGTCTTTAGGGAGGGTGCACTTTTTATTTTATTTCCACATCAGATAAATAAACAATACCTGGTGCAGCTGCTTAGTAACACAAGGCCTCACTCATATACACATATACACAAGATAGTTGGATGGATAGGTATATGGATAGATGGATGGATGGATGGATAATGAGAGAGACAGACAGATGAAGGCAGAGACAGATGGATATTCAGTCATGCCAATTCTCCATGAGCTCATAGACTATGGCATGACAGACTTTTCTGTCCCTCATGTAGACTGTGGATTTTCTTGACAAAGATACTGGAGAGATTTATTTTCTCCTCAAATGGATCATCTTTTGTCAGAACTCTCCACTATGACTTGTCCATCTTGGGGACTCCCATATAGCACAGCTCATAGTTTCGTGGAGGTATTCAAGCCTCTTTGTCATACAGGGCAGTGATCCAAGAGGAGCCACATACAAATATACACACCCAAATATAGATAGATAAATAGATAGATGTGTATGTATAAACATATTATAGATATCTATATCATGGATATCTATTACATATAAATATTCAAGATTAGAGAAGTGAGGAAGTAGAAGGAACTAAATATTTCTACTATGAGGAACTGGGTCATTGGACACTCTCAAAAAAGAAAAGATGAAGTTGGCAAGAAAGAAAAGTTATATTCTGGCCCTATGGCTACATGAACAAAAATCTCTCACTAGTGGCCTCTCAGAACCATATTTGGTAGGAGTTGAGAGAGTATGGTGGTTTTATGACTGCTATAAAAGTCACAGTTGTCACATGTTTAGAGGAATAAACTTGTTTCATAATTTGATAGACATTTAGCAGAGAGGGAAGATTTAACATTCCCAATCCCTCTCCATGCAGTAGTTTTAGATGACAAATAATTTCAGCCATCTTGCTGAAGTTTGCCTGAGTGCATATGTAAATAACTGAGATCATAACTGTTCCCTCATATCTTTCATGTACCCACCTAACCTTAGATTCTAAATACTAGCTCTCAGTGGGCAGGTACATTTGTCCTATAAAATGGTCATTAAATTCAAGAAGAGCTATACAGCAGGGTTTTTTTACACAATTAGCTCTTTTATATATTACTTTTAATCGCACATATTAAAATGTTTAAATATAAAACAACAATAATATAAAACAAGACATACAATCTGATTATCTTCTTATTGTTCTTTCTGACTTCCTGAGAATCCTTGTGGAAAAGAAAAAAAGTTTTGTTACATATCTGAGAAACCATACAGGGAAAACATTTTACTTTTTTGGGAAAAAATAATTAATAAAATATGGCCGAGAGGAGGATGAATTAATTGATTTTTAAACAGAATTCTTATATACAGCATGTCAAATCTAAGAGGGTATTTGTCTTGTCTTTCATAAAAGTACACATCTCTATCAATATCTTCTTGTGAATTGATAAAATGAAAATATTGATGATATTTCATAATTGTACCTAATTCTGCATAAAATTCACATAATTCTGAATAAAAGAAGATACTAATTAATTCCTTAGTAAGCAGAGAATTTATTCTACAGTCATTACTCAGGCACAATTTGAATTTCCTTAGCCATTCTTGCTTCATTCCTCATCATCCTTGTTGTCTCTTCCACATTTGAAACTCTTCACTAGCTTTTCTGTCTTGGTGACTGCTATGACAATGTATTATCTTGGCCTTAATCCTGCCTCTATGGTTGTAACTTCTCTCTTATCTAATCTTTCTCTTTCCCAGATAAGAATGTCCTCCAAAATTTAGTCTTCAGGCCACAATTTTTCTGAAGAAAATGTTTTATTACTTATAACATTTATCCATATTCACCTGTTCAGCTATCATTCTGATGTTAAAGTATTCCAAGTTTGCATCTCTAACTGTGTGCTTTTACTTAAACTCTAGATCTATATTTACAGCTGAAAGATAATTTTTTCTGATTTTTGGCAGTTTTCTCCCCAATGGAAACCCTCCGCTCCAACTAGGATAATTATTTTATTGTTCAGTATACTTCTATATGCTTTTATCCATTAGTAATAATCCCTCCTTTTTTTTCTGTTGGCCAATCCAGTCTCTGAACTTCTTAAAATTCCACTTGAGTATTCAGTCTAGCAATAAACTCTGCCTTATCTAAGACTCTATAAAACTCAACAGCTAATCCCCCACACATTGTGATAGCTAATTACAGATATATCATGTTATACCTTTCTCTGGATTTTTTTTACTTGAAGATATTTTATCTTAAATAGAATAAAAACATTAAAAGCAAGGATTGCATCATTTTTTTTCTTTTCATCTTTATTACCTAATACAATGCCTAGTATACATTATGTGCTTAATATATACTTCTTGATCTTCTCCTGAATCTCCTGAATCTCCCAACTATAAGTTTCTAATAGGCAGGTATGTTGTCTTTGATATCTTTTTACAGGTGGCACCATCATCACTAAAACAATTTCTAGCACAAAAAGAGTAGACAAGTGTACACCCTTGAAGATGTAGAGAAATGGAAAAAGAATCCCGCACCCTAAAAATAAAACAAAATAAAAATATTCTTCTGAGTCTAAATATACAGAAAATAGGAGGAAAAGTAATCAAAAAAGGGGCATTCTTCTTAGTCACCACAGACATTAATTATTTTTGTTTCACTTCCATTTTTAGACAAAATATCTATCTTACACCCACACATGTGAAAGGAGGGAGGAAGGGATCAAGGGGAGAGGAGAGAGAGAAACAGCAGACAGAGACAAAGACAGAGAGAGAGAAACAGAGACAGAGACAGAGAGAGACAGAAAGAGAGAGACAGATAGAAAGAGAGGGGGAGGAGGAAGGAAAGAGAGAAAGGGAGAGAGAAATATGATGGGAAATATATCAGAAATGTGCATTTTCATTTTCCATGTCACTATAGCTATTACTCACTGGCAGCTTAATTGTAACTAATTAGGATCTACTTGGCTATAGAGACACCATTAAAACCTTCTGCTATTTTTCCTTCCCAGTTGCTCACAGTATGGGTTTATATATATATAGGGATCTAGGGAAGTGTCTATCCTATACTCATTTTCAGTTTTTGTTTTATTTCTCACCTAAATTTGTCTTTTTTTATATATTTAATCAGGGGCACATTTGAACCATTAGCAGTTTTTACTGGCAGAGTAACCACTAAATCTACCCAAGACAGGATAGAAGCCATCCTTTGCCTTAGTAGCTTTGAGTAATTGGATGCTAGCCAGAGGGTATCCATTTGGTCTATAATTAGGTCATTTCTTTCTCATCCCCTCTGAGTGTGTATAATTATAAATTAATTTGAAATCCCACTGTGAGAAAAGAAATTCAGGATAATGTAATAGGAAAAGACAAAAGCAGCAGGAAGTATATCTTTAAAAACATTTTCTATGTTTACTTCAAAATTTGAAACAAAAAAAAAATAGCTTTTAATTCTGTTTATTTCTCTAACCAGAACCTTTAAAATGATGACTTTAAGATAAATTTCTGACATTTTTAAACTTCTGTTGAAGTCATAAGCCTTTGACATCTTTCTATAGAATATACCCAAGGAAGATTAAAACTGTTTTTTAAGGAAATAGACAAGAGGCCTATCCTTTACTTTTGTTAAAAGGTGCGGTTTCGTGCAGGTCTTGACAAGATGACTTGTTATGTTTCACATTATTCATTCTTTATAGGTGTCAAGCTTTAGTTCTTCTTAACATGTGCTTTTCCTCTTTTCACAACAACAGTGTTGTGTGTTAAACTGTGTGAGATAAAACATTTTTTTTTTTTTAGAAATCCTGTCTCAGTGTATATACTCCAGTAGTTGTCCTTTTGATCTCTTTGTCTGGCACTGCTTTTGGCAAATTCTACTGCACTGACATTATCCCAAGACCACAGTCCAATGAATTAGACTGCATGTTTTCATTGAGGATGATACAGGTAAAAACATGTATTTCTGACACCAGACTAAATTCGACCAATCCATGGAAGTAATGTTTTGACTTGCTGGACTTCCTGTTCCTGTCAGGGGCTGATTGTGATTTCACCTTTTCTAGCTACCTTAAATAAAAAAAAAATAAAGAAAAAGGCACCAGGTGTTGTCTAAACTATGGAAGTTAACTAAACTAAGAAGTCACGCATGTCATGTAACCAATGTAATATAAATGCATTACAAAAACAAGATTTATGCTCAGCTATGTGAGGAATTGAGAATATATGATTTTGATTTTCTTTTCTAGAATACTAAAAAGAACAGTCTTTATAAGGGGTGATATGGACTACTTATCATTTCATGATTAAAATATAATGTAATATAAAGAATGTAAACAAAAAGCAGAATGTAATTTTCCAAAGAGTCAAAATGAAATGTTTTTCCAACTTCTCGCTTTTGTTTTGCCATATAGCAAAACATGACAGACAATGGGAAGAAGTTACAAGTAGAGAAATCCATGATCCTGAGGGTTTTTTTTTCCCCTGAGGCAATTGGGATTAGGTGACTTGCCCAGGGTCACGCAGCTTGGAAGTGTTAAGTGTCTGAGGTAAGATTTAAACTCGGGTTCTCTTGAAATCAGGGCTGATGCTCTATCCACTTCACTACCTCGCTGCCCTGATTCTGAGAATTTTGTGATGCGAGAGAGAGTTGAAGAAATAGTAGATTCTTCTCCACAAAATCTGTCAGCCTGGTTGAATGTATTTTAAATCAAAAATATTTCCTTAAAATGAGCAATAACAATCTAGTCTGTTTACAATTCAGAAGTGCATATTAGCCCAAAGACTTTGCAAAGATATCCAGCAAGAAATTCTCCACTTGAACAGAAGAGAAACCATTTCTGATATACTGGATAAATCTTAATCTATATTTATCTGGCAATTAAAGATAACTTTAAAAAAATGTCCTTGAAATAATTTCTTCGAAACTATTTCTAGCCATATGAAAAGATGCTCCAAGTCATTATTAATCAGAGAAATGAAAATTAAGATAACTCTGAGATACCACTACATACTTGTCAGATTGGCTAGAATGACAGGGAAAGATAATGCAGAGTGTTGGAGGGGATGTGGGAAAATAGGGACACTGATACAGTGTTGGTGGAATTGTGAATACATCCAGCCATTCTGGAGAGCAATTTGGAAATATGTTCAAAAAGTTATCAAATTGTGCATATTCTTTGATCCACCAGTGTTACTACTGGGCTTATATTCCAAAGAGATCATAAAGAAGAGAAAGGGACCTGTATGTGCAAGAATGTTTGTGGCTGCCCTCTTTGCAGTGGCCAGAAACTGGAAACTATTTTCCAGTGGATGCCCATCAATTGGAGAATGGCTGAATAAATTGTGGTATATGAATATTATGGAATATTATTGTTCTGTAAGAAATGACCAGCAGGATGTTTTCAGAAAGGCCTGGAGAGACTTACATGAATTGATACTGAGTGAAATGAGCAGGACCAGGAGATCATTATATATTTCAAAGACAATACTATATGATGATCAATTCTGATGGATGTGGCTCTCCAACAATGAGATGAACCAAATCAGTCCCAGTAGTGCAGTAATGAATAGAACCAGCTACACCCAGCAAAAGAACTCTGGGAAATGAGTGTGAACTATTACATGGAATTCCCAGTCCCTCTATTTTTGTCTGGCTGCATTTTTTATTTCCTTCACAGGTTAATTGTACATTATTTCAAAGTCCGATTCTTCTTGTGCAGCAAAATAACTGTATGGTCATGTATGTGTGTACATACACACACACACATATATGTGTGTATATATATATATATATATAGTATTTAACATACATATTTAACATGTATTGGTCTACCTGCCATCTAGGGGAAAGGGTGGGGGGAAGGGGGGGAAAATTGGAACAAAAGGTTTTGCAATTGTCAATGCTGAAAAATTACCCATGCATATATCTTGTAAATAAAAAGCTATAATAAAAAATAAGGTTTTAAAAAGTCTTAATAAACTATATATTTTTCAAAAAAAGAAATAATTTCTATCTTCAAAGGTTTTAGACTGTCAGCAAGACGTCCTTGAGAGTTTAAAACAAGAACAATTGGTATGTGGTATGGGGGTGGTCAAGAAATATAGAACATTTTGAAAAGAAATGAAATGGGCTAATGTTTTAGTGCCTTGCAAAAGTCACAATTTTTATCACTATTGTGTTAGTTGAACTTCCATAAATCATATGAACTTAAATTTTAATGCTGTAAATACGGTTTGGTAATGTTTTGAAGGAAATAGCTTAAATGAATAAACTTAAGTTATTTCCTTCAAAACGTTACCAAACCGTATTTACAGCATTAAAATATCAGGAACATTTTTTATACCTGCCTTCTGGGAAATTTAAAAAAAACCCTTCAATAAATCATACTTTTTCCAATTCCAGTAAAAACTTAGACAGCTATTAAAGTACTTGATTGTGCCAATAACCCTCAGTTTCACCTACAAGTTTGGTAGGGGTCTAGCAATGCTTTAACACCAATAATAAAATGCATTAATGTTTTGCTATTTTCCATTAGTTGTTCTGACCAAATAGAAATTCTCTTTTATCTTCTATACCCATCACCTTCTGTGAGGTCTGAGCCCACCACAGATGCCACATTTGGCTTCTCAACGAGTTACATCAATGCCACCTGTCTGGCATTGAATATCAAGTGGCAGGACATCCTCTCCTACAACTAAGTCCTCAAGGATAGGCTGATTACCAGGCATTCGATTTGTGGATTATCCAGGCTTTCTGTTTCCCTTTTCTCCCTCCTGCTGTCTGCCTTTTGACAGTTTCACTGATCATTAACACCTCCACCAAGTGTGTAAAGAAAGAAACACAAAGAAATGAAATTCAAACCAGTAATTCTCATTATATGTTTCTGATGAATGAAGATATTAAAACTATCTGACTCAAGAGAAGTTCCTCATAGGCTTGTGTTTAATTAGCTGTAGTTTTCAGTTATCTGTTATCTATATCCCTTATACATTATTCCCTTGGCAACCAAAAGTTTTGTGAAAAAATTAAATGGACAAACATCTTATCTCTTATCTAAGATTTAACTTACCTGGTGATAAAAATTCTTCCAAACCATTAGAAAACACACTAATTGCTACTGCCCAGAATCATAATTTACATTTAACATCTTTGCGTGGTTAATTTGTGTTTTCCTAGTTCACACCATCCCCAAAGGTTCTCTCTCAGAGAACCTGAGAAATGTAAGCCATCATATGAGGTGCTACATACATATGATACAATAAGTAGACAGTAATTTAATACATAAATAAATATCAAATTATATAAAATACTTATAGATAAATACATAAAAACCCATATAGATAAATACACATAAGTACTTTTGGATATATCCTCCCATCTTGGGTTTGGCTACTCTTCTAAAAGGGAATTCCTTTTTAAAATTAATACCTACATTAAAATGGAACTTAATGTGTATCAAAAATAAATTTAATTTAAATTTTACAAATAATTCCCAATGCACAGCTCTATATATGCTCAAGTGTTATGAGATTCTTAAACAAAAATTAATTTTAATACTCTGTTTTAACAAGGCAATAAGCATCCTAAAAGTAATATGACAATCAAACTACCTTAATGGGTCATATTGCCCCAAAAATCATATAATTGGGAATATGCAATATTAGATTTCCTGATTAGCCTCTATTCAGCACCACCTGTGCCCCAAAATTTCTGATTTGGTCTTCTCTGCATTGCTAGGAAAGCTTCCCCTTATTAGTAACTGAGGGAAGAGCATGACCTCCTTGAGGCTACATCAGGAGTCCTGCAGAACAAGAAAACCCTACAGGCTTGGGAAGCTAGAGATTGAGACATAGATCCGGTGTGAGGTCAGGAGAATTCATTAACTGGGCAGAAAGGCATAGCCAGTGTTAAGCAGGGACAGCTGGGTTTAGAGCAAAAGGCTAATTACTCCAGGCACCAAATCAATCTCCTGATAGATTTGCTGCTAATTAATTTTCTCTTCTTCATTTTCACATATCTAGACAGTGATTCAGAAGGCCATGATTTACCCTCACAGACTGATTTCTACGCCCTTCATGTTTTTCTCCTATAACTCTCTCCATTCCTGTCAATGTTATTAGCCAATTGCACATCTCAACATCACTTTTCCTGAAGGTAGCTTCCCTGGGCTATCTCCATGGTCCTGACCTTCGTGAGACCTTTCACAAAAAGACTTGGGGCAACAACTGCAACCACTTAAAAATAACAAAATGAGACCATAATAGTAAAGAGATTTCTTTAGCTTCTGCCTTCCGATATTTCTCCCTCAATTAGGAGAGAAAAATCAGAGTATAGCTGCCATCATTCTCTTATTGGGCAGTCTTCCCCTCTATCCTGAAGAGTTCAAATAGATAAGACATGCTTTTGGGAAGCATGGTAGTCATAAAAATACTAGTGAATGCTAATACACTAATCACTTTTTTGGACGGGGAGGATTGAAATGACCCAAGGGACACTTGGGGTAATAAAAGGCAGTTGCAATGCTAGGAAGGGTCAAATTCACAAAAATAGATTTCAAGTGTATCTCATTCTATATTCTTTTAACCAGATGTTCATCTCCTTGAAATACATTACAAAATAATAATATATGCCTGAAATTAGATTGAATTTTTAAGAACTTTTAGGGTTATTATTCCAGACTAATTAAATTAAGTGTAAACATAAAAAAATAAGCATATAAGATCCTGCATGAGCACACACCCTCTACATCCCCTCACCCTCAATCACTCTACAGTAAACAGCTACCTACAACCAGAAGAATAACTAATTAGACACTTGTTACCAAGAAGTTTGCTGTGGGCTGAACTATATGTTTGTTGGTTTGTTTCTGGACAGCATATGACTGTGTTTGGACTCATTGTGGTAGGGATTAATGGAATGCCTAAGCACACTTGCCTTTCAACTGTAATAATATGGTTTTGGATCCAACCTGGACTGAATTTACCTCTGAATCAGTGACTGAAAACCAACCCAGATCAGCTGTGAGCCTGGGATTAGAAGGGGCTGGAAGGTGGAGCAGAGACTTAATTAAAATGTGTCTACAGACCTGCTGAAAAATAAATGTGTGTTCTTAAGCTCCCAAGTGTACATGCTGCTTTCTGGAAAGCAGGCATAGTCAGCTGAATTGGGCACTGTGGTCTAATGAGTTCATTTGGTCACGTTGGTGAAACTGTATACAGCATAACATCATATTTTATAGCCTTACTTCTCCTCATCTGGGACACAGGCACTTGGCAAGTGGGGACACAAGACTCTCACCAAAGAATCAAATCCTGTCCTGAGGGCAGCACTAGCCCAGATTTACCATAAAAGCTTGATCTGGGGTCATTTGTCCACATCAGCAGCCCTGTCAGGACAAACTCCATTTTCTAAATCAAATCCCATTTGTATTACTGTGTAGGTTTAGTCCATACTTCTGCTGTCCCCAAATTTTTATGGCACACTTGAGAAAGACATGAGTGGCCTGGGATAGATAAAGGTGCAAAACATGCCATTTTTCTCACATCATAAGTTCTCATTAAATGTGTATAATAGCAAAATAATTAAACCAATAGCAGTGGTGCACTTTATTACTCATTTCACTTCTCTTCCAACATAGTTACACTATTTGTGGAACAATAAGATTTATTTTTGTAACTATAGAAAGAATATCTTTTGAAAACATCACTAAAATACTTCAGGATTCATATTCAATGGTATGACAAGCAGAGGACTAATGATGAAAATACACTTCCCTCCTCTACAAGTAGAGGTGGAGAACTATGAAGAAAGATCATGCTGCATGTTATCAGAATGAATCACTGGGTCATTTTAATACCAAGGAAAAGGCAACATCCTATATAGTCAGAGAATCACATTTAAAAATCCTCCCTCCTTTACTTATAATCAGGAGCATATATAATCTTGGTCATGTTCCTTAACTTTCTGGACCTCATTTCCACATTAGTATAATGAAGTTAAATGTGTTCTAAGGTCCTGTCCAGTTCTAAACCAATGATTTAGACATCATAACCATGTTCCTCTGCTATAAAAAAAAAAACCCTGTTAACAAAGGGAAAAAAATTAAGTAAAACTTCAGAAAGGGAGATCTGCTGAAAGTGTCGATAGGGCTAGAGTAAAATAACAATCATACTTGAAATCTTAAAAGTTATAGTTTTAAATTCAACTTTCCACATATTCTATCTAGGAGATACCAAGCCAGTGGCACTATCAATGAACCTCAGAGAACTCAGAGGATGCAGTACATATTCAGATACAAAAATTCTAATCCAAAAGAAGGAGAGAAGATTAAAAACTATGAAAATTAAGAAAGCTGGAACTTGGCTTGGGGCTTAATGGGACCTAGAGATTTAAAAGGCTCATTCCAGGCAAGGGGAACAACTTATAAAAAGTATACTGGAGATGAATTCCTAAGTTTAAGGCAGAGCAAGTAACCCAGTTTGACTTGTATAGGGTATAGCAGAGACAGTGATGTGTGCTTTTGAATTTTCCATTTTGTATTAGAAGTAAAAATTGCCCCAATTTTAAAAATTCTTTTATGTGGAAGTCATTTTGCATTTGAAGAAATGAGTAGGGAAAGGAGACAATGGAAAATTGGAATATGGCTAGTTTATCCTCTGGATTCTTATCATACATTACATATTTCTGCATCTGCATGTTTCTATCAAATAAGCATTTAATAAATGATTTTTGACTGACTGATGTATATTCTGATCTTGCCACCTTTATTTCCAAATCTTGGAAACATCTCCTGCCATATCGATTTACTTAGCTGATTGTTACCCAAAGAGAACTGATCTTTGATCTAGAAAAGTTTCTCCTTTATTCTTGGTTCCTTGTTCAAGAATAATTGACACAGAAAATTACTTCTTGAGATTATCATGCCCAGGTGTAGATGTTCTGAAGGTTTCACAGTGCTTTATTGAGGGCTCTAGGTAGTACTTTCGTTGGAACAGGCCTTGGCTCCACTAACAAGAAGTAGTAGAGTCAGGGTGGGGAAAGGAACTAGTATATCTATAATCTGCAAATATTTATGTCCCAAAAGTCTCAGTATACTATTAATCTTTAACAGTTTAGCTAAATATTTAACAGCTAATTAATGGTTTGAAAGTATGACTGAGCTTTTGAGGAGTCCTGTATATCTATGCTATATGTACATCTATGTATATGTATTGTGATTAATGTGTGTATATATACGAACAAAAATATTTTATGATACTTGAAAAATCTCCAAATCAATTATTCTACCAATGAACATTACAGTAACACTTATGTCCCATCAATTTTATGAGATTTTAATTATATAACATATCACAATGCAGACAAGAAAGTGGCTTCATTCTCTTAAATTACTACTGTTCATTTAGCTGATTAAGAAAACAAACTTTCCCAAATCATATGGAATAAAGCAATAATGCCAGTAATCCTACATATTACATTTTTAGCATTTTTTGCATTCTATTAATAATGTATTAACTGTCATTTAAAATCCATGCCAAAGTATTAATGACTTTGAAAAAATGTGTCTTTTTAAGGGACATCAGGCAAAATACCATACATTTTTGAATATGTTCTTTATTATCAGAACAGGAACTGCTATGTTTTTATATATACAAAGCATGCTCCCATTTGAAAAAAAATAGTGCTATCATTTTAGAGAAATTATATTTCCATTTATTAGCAACTAATGTGATGAGAACCCTTTTTTATTCTTGGGAGCTCATGAGATACAACAGTACAAATATGTGCTGCTAAAACCATGTTTCAGTATTGAATGGTATGCAATTTTGGAAACAATTAGTACGGGACTAGAAAGCTAAAGGAAATATTCTTCAACATATGTATTTTAATTTGTTTTTCTGTTATTTAATATTTGTGGTGATTATATTCAAACAAAGAGTTGCAAAGTCACTGTTTATACTTTTGTGTTAAAAAGAAATTAAAATAAGAAAGATATTCAAAGTAAGATAGATGCTTTTAATTTTCTCAAATAGCAAGATTGTTTTAATAGAGCATAAAACATTACTGAAAGGATATAATGCTAAACAAGATCAAATATCGGGAATACATAACTCAAATTCTATTATTTTAGGACAAAATAAATATTTCTTTTAACACAATACTGAGAACTATAACATTTTATCAGACCTCCATGCAAATGCAATATTTCATCACATGAATAAGAGTAACACACAGTAAAGGAAATAAGCTAGAAGTTACCCAAGAGTTTTTAGGGAACCAACTGCTTATCAAGTCTTTCTTAGAGAGGTTTTATCATTTTTCTCCAATAATTTCTACACATTTCACTACTGATACTGTTGACACAAGATTGATGCATTAAAAGAGTTAAAATTAGAATATCTTTACCAAGATCATGTCCATCTATCTTTTTGGCTCAGATAGTTTACTCTCTTATAATTTATATACCTAATCTCTCTATGAAAAAAAAATGTATACAAGTATTTGTCCATCCTTCCCATAATCAATGAAAATAAAACAGACTAACCTCACCACAATGATTATCATCAGTCATTGGTAAGTATCTGACCAGGAATATGAATTACAACAGTGACTTTAGAGTTAAATTCTATGGTTCATAATATCATGTAGCTGCAGGAAAACCCTCAACTAGTTCATCTCTGCCTTCAGGCAGGGATTTCCCCTTTACAAATCCCCAAAGAGGTGGCTATTCATTTCTAATAGTTTCAAAGAGAATGCTCAGCCATTTCTCTAGCATCTAACTATGCTACAATCCAGAAAAAGTTATTTTGCCAATAAGTCTAGTCAACCAGAATTTTATTCACTCGCTACTAAGCACCAAGAATTGTGCTAAGCACTACAAATACAAAGAAAGACAACAAATTAAACAACAATAAAAACTATTAGCTCTCAGAAACTCATGGTCTAATAAGAGGCCACATACAAAGCATTCTACACATACACATACACATTCTATACATGCAGATTAGGTTGGAGATCATATGAAAAAATGGCATAAAGATGAAGGAGTGGGAAAGAGAAAGGGGATAGATAATGATTCAAATACTACCTCTAAAGCTTACAGCCTGGGCCAAGTCAATTGCCAAGTTTCCTCATCTCTTAAAAGTAAGGGGATTGAACTAGAAGACACTTGTTTCACAAATTGCTCTAATTGAATATTTGAATTGCTTATTTTCTGTTTAGAGGTCAAAGGAAGCAAGGAAGACTGCTTTCCAAAGTTGAAACATCACAAAGATGTTAGATTTTAAAGCTAGAAAAGATATTCAACAGTATTTTATCTAACCATTTCAATCATTTATTGGAAGAACATAAAACACAAAGCAAATGCTTTCTCCCAAGATCATGTAGCTCGATGAAATCAGAATCAAGACAAAATTCCTCATCTCATTCCTCATCCCTCTCCATTTCTTATTCTGCTTCTTTATAAGAATTCTGTCATAGAAAAAAGGCATCCTAGGTCAAGCTGTGCTTGCAGCATGCTCCCCTCTGCTGTATCTCTGACAAGTGATCACCGAGCCTCTGGTTAGAGACTTCTCTAGCCTTTTCTACTGTACCAATCGCCTGATCATACATCCTCTTTGAGGTCTATTTTTTTTCTGTTTTTGTGACTGCTAATGGCTTATTAAAGAGAAGTATTCAATAAGCTGCAGCTTCCTATTTGCCTGGTAACCAACTTTTTGATATCTATTAACTCTCCTTACTTTTATGTCACAGGCATGTGCTGGTCAGTCTTATAGGGAAAATGGAAAATAGTGGACTGTATGTATTTAGGAAAGTTTCTTATCCTCCCCTGCTGGCTTTTATTTTGACATGTGGGAAAAGAACCAAAGGAGCAGAAAGATTAAAGCTATCATTTCATGTCAGATGTAAGATATGATACAGCAAAAACTGAAGGTGACTTATGTGACACTTCTGTTACTTTTTGTTCCCATTGGATTCTTCCTTTGTCCATTCAAGCTATCAGCTAACTGAGGCATTTCACAAGAACCAACATTTGGTTCTTGCATGTGAACAATGCTATTTCATTACAAATGTTGCTGTGAGTATACTTTATTGAATTGGACATGGAAGCGATTTGCTAAATACAAGTATTAGAAGAAAGAACACAAGAAAATGGAACCCACAGAGATATTAGTAACGGAATCCTAGAACTCTTGCTTCAACAGTTTAAATAATTCACTTAAATCCAGAATTCATGTTACAAGAGTTTTTAGTATATACCCAGCATTTTATTTCACATATGAAAATATATCTCCTGTGATCCATTTTATTCAGTTGAATTCATCAAGCAACTATTAAGGACCTACTATTTGCAAGGTATGATGCTAGGCAAAGATGAAAATGAAAAAAAGTTCCCACTATGAATGGGATTATGTTCTACTGCTTAGAGGAACAGGGAGGAACAATAGTAGAAAATAAATACAAAATAAAACTGGTGAAACCCGTTATTTAATTTAATTTAATTAATTTAAGAAAGATGTGATTTGAGAGATGCCAGCTGAGTGAGCCCTGAAGGAAGTTAGAAAATCTGAGAGGAAGAAGTAAAAAGGAAGAGCTTTCCAGAAATGAGAGGCAGCTTATACAAGGGTACAAAAGTGGTTGATGGAGTGTCATAATCAGGAGACAGAACAGAAGTCTGTCTGGCTGGAACAAAGAACACGTTTTAGCAAAAGGAAACCTGACTTAATATGTTTTATGCCTACAAAGCATGCCAAGGTTATAAATCAATTTCTAAGTCAATCTGTTCACCTAGAGAATAAAGAAATGGTTCTTCCCATGATATATAAGATAGATGCATGAACATTATTCTTAGAATTACCAGCACAAATGCTGTTTGAAACCTTTTTTTAATCTATTTTTCCTAGACACCTAAATAATTACTTGACACTCTGCAACACTGCAAGAACAACCTTGATATTTATAACAAATGACAAGAAATGGAATAATAAGGTTTACATATATGGGGTAAAACTGTTAAATACAACATAAATAATAGCCAGGCATGTAAAGTGTTTCTTCATTCACAAGATCCCTCATATCTAGGAAGAATCCATTGAATCAGTTCTATCCTCTAAATTATAGATTCTATATGCAGAGAAAACAATATTATGCTCGACAAACTAATGTTAAGAGAAAACATTTGAGCACCAAACTTCTTTAGATAAGCTATCAACAGAATGCCACTCAACTTCTAGAAGCAATAAGTGGGACATAGATTTTCTCTTTTACGCTATTTTGAAATTGGTCTCATCTTATTCTATCCTTACTAAAGTCATCCATGGTTTAATTTTATCTACCTCTCTCTCTCTCTTTAATGCTTGACTTCTGGACTTCATATCCTTATGACTAAAATAAAATTAGCATTAGAATAAGATCAAAATTGCATATGAGAGATAATTGCACATGGTGCGGTAAAAAGAAGATAGGATTTAAAGTTAGAAAATATGAGTTCATGTCATGCTTCAGGAAAAAAAAAAATTAGAGTTACCATAGGTATTCAAATTCCCTATTTGTAAACATAACTAACAATAACTTTAGCTATGTTTATAATATATATATATATATAATTATATATAAAGAAGAAGAAAGGGAGGAAAAGAGGAAGGAAGGAAGGAAGGAAGGAAGGAAGGAAGGAAGGAAGGAAGGAAGGAAGGAAGGAAGGAAGGAAGGAAGGAAGGAAGGAAGGAAGGGAGACAGGAATATTTTTGAAAGTTCTTTCTCAGTCTTTAAACATTTGAGAAATATGAATTATTTCTTACTACTCAAGGGAGTGAATGGAAAACCAACAATTCTAAATCATAGTAGCTGATTACATCAGCTGGAATAGTTCTATTTAGTTTCCTAATCCATAAGCCAATTGTTTCTCCTCCACCTTCTGTAAGACTTTTGAATGAGTTAATATGTTATGCAAGTTTTCAGCTACATCATCCATGGCTTTTTTAATAATTTATTAAGAATGACTATTGCCTTTCTATTTTTGTTGCCTAGAAAAGTATCTAGAACATAGTAGATACTTAATGAATGATTATTGAACTGAATTAAATTATTAAATACTAATAACCTATACTGTAGTTATACATTATGTTGGAATTTATAACACTAAAAGCAATTAACCTATTCAAGTTATCTACTGTATTGGTCTTTTTTTAACCTTTAAAAAAAACATTATTTGGCTATTAAATTATTTTCTTCATAGTCTACAAACACAATTATTATCCAAGATGCTTTAATTTATATCCATGAAAATGCAAGTTTCTACTTCAATTATATCTATACACACTTAGGGAGAAAAGTCCTAAAACTACTCTAGTTGAAATGCTAGGTTAAAGTGATTAGTTACATTCCCTTTATATCAGCAGTTCTTAACTTCAGATACATGGATCGCCAAGCGATCTGTTTAAAAAAAAAAAATGGCATTCAGCCCTCCATCATTTTGGATGGAAAGTATATATATCTTGATATTCAGTACCTTCTTATAAAATTTAGCATTTGATACAATTATTTAAAACATTATTCTGATGAGAGATCAATAAGTTTTATTAGATTTGCCCAAATGTCTATAACACATACAAACATGCACAAATACATACATATATAAAAGTCATTTATATGATGATAAATGTGAGGTGGAATGGAAAAATGAAAATCCAGCAAATTCTTGGAACTAAGTTCCAATGCCATCTCATCTATCAGACTTTTTCTGATCTCATCTGCTAATGCCCTCTTCAAAATTCCCTTACATTTGTTTTATGTTTTCTAAGTACATGTTTGGATGTGTGAATATTGTCTTCCCCTAAAGGATGCAAATTACTTGAGAGTAAGAACTGTTTCATTTTTCCCAAGTATATAGAACTGTGCCTGACATATAGTGGGTATTTAATAAAGATTTGTTCATTAAGAAATTGCTTCATTATTCTAATTTATAATAATACTATATAACAATGATATGGGTTCCACCAAAAAGGATTATCAGAATAGTTCTAGATTTATAAACATTATCTTCCTCTCTAACACAGTTATATTTTTAGGGGTTTCCAAAGTTCATAAGTCTCTCCATTTAGTGATTAATGAAGATGTACGGAAATTTTATTAACCTAAAATAATCATTTTGATATAATGGTCACTGCTATCAATAACAAAGTATGAGGTTTTTTTTAACTTATTGCAATTTATTTCATGAAATAATGCCAACTCTATCTATGTGCATGTTTTCCTGATCAACTAGAGAAAGCAAATGCAGAACAATGAATTTGTGTTGACTGTTTATAAGCATAACACTGATCTACATCCTAGTTGTAACACACACAAAAATTACTACATTAATCTCTGATTCCAGAGACTAAAATGGCCAGGCACTGACTTTGTCAGCTTGACTAAGCTTCTTAAACTGTGGTTGCTTTTTTTTTAACCTGTAAAAAATGTAGTTGATAAAAATGTTTACTGTCCTCATGGGAATATTTCGTAAGAGCTATAAAAAATATGGAGTACTAAGAAAGAAAAATGAGATATCGATAGTGTTAAGAAACACAGAAGCTCATTCTTTAGCCATCCAGGCTTTTTTGACTCAGAAACTGAAACCTAAAATAAAGTCCAAATTCTTGAAATTTTTCCAGTAATTTGGAGGGTTCCTAGCATGGATGTGCAATAAAACCAATATGTAAAATGAGAGGAAGAGTTGGGAATAATGAGGTCTCATGGTCAAGAGAAAAATCTGATTATTAAACTGTTGTCTGCTGGGCCTTTGTTTCTATAAATGAGGAGAAATGATGATGTAGATATAGGGCTAAGGAAAAAAATCAGTAATGTAAGAAGCCACTAATGATTTATTGTCTTTGCCTCTCCTGTTAACGGTCATGAAATCTAGCTATTCAGAGTTATATGAAGCAAAGATAATGTGAAATGTTCTTTCTTGATAATGTCTGTATAACTTCAGATTCTAAGAAACATTTATGAAACAACTTTTCCATCAAAGTCATATTCTAGTCACTGAGATGGATACAAAGATAAATAATGAAGTTCCCTTCCTATAGTTTATAGTCTAGTCATAAAAGTAATAACTTCAAAGCACCATGTTTAATATAATACACCCTCTCTCACATCTCTTTTCTGCAACTAAAAATCAGGTTCTATTTAAATTATTTTACATATAATAAAATGCTAAATACATCATCATCATCATCATGAATTAAATTTACTAAATTGAAATGACCTGGCCTTTGAATAAGAAAATGTGGGATTCAAGTTATGTTCCAACAAGCTTTAAGACCATGGACAACTCACTTGACTTCTCAGTACTCCCAAGCACTCTCCAAGACTATAAATTACAGATGAGTTGTTGATTGGCAAATTTGTAACAGGAAGGAAGGAAGGAAGGAAGGAAGGAAGGAAGGAAGGAAGGAAGGAAGGAAGGAAGGAAGCAAGAAAGGAAGAAAGGAAAAAGAGAGAGGGAGGAAGAAGGAAACTCACTAAGAAAACCAAACCAAACAAATGCAATGGGTTGTTGCCATTTTGCCTCAAATCATCTGGACAATTAGATGGAAGTCAGGAAGACTGAGTTCAAATCTGGACTCAGACACTTACTAGCTACCTCAAAATTCACTTAACCTCTGTTTGCCTTAATTTCTTTGTCTTTAAAGTGAGGATGATAATAAAACATGCCTCTAATGATTATTGTGAGAAAAAAAAAAACATGATTATAATTATAAATCTCTTAATAGCATGATATCTGGAATACAGTAAGAATTATATAAATTTTGGGGCTCTTACATTAATAAGAGATTATATGACTAATGTTTTCTAAAATCAAACACAGTTATTAAATATAATCATAAACATAAGTTAAGTTACTTTTTGTGGGGAAAAGTAGATTTTAATAAAATATGAGAAGGACCAGAAAAGGTTCAACTAGCATATCTTTACACAAATCTGGCCACATGGAAACTATATAACTCTTGAAAACTAGAAAGGTTTGCACATGGCCTACACAGAACAATGCAAGGCTTTACATGCTACTGAGAAGGCCAGCATGACAGGGTTTAAGTGTTATAAAGAAAACAGCAGCCAGAGAAGGCTCAATTATATTACTATGTCCTTATATTAGGTAATATTTGGGTTCCCATTCTTAAACATTTTAATGAGCAGACACATGTCACAGTTGAATTATTATAATAGTTCAAGCTAATTTACTAGACTCTAAATTCACTTTCTTAATCCATTTTAATAAATACTGCTTTCCTAAAACATTTCTTTTATGTCATTCCTTTTTTAAAAGCTTCCAATGACTCTCTACCCCTGGACATACTCCTATGCCTATCCGTTACTAACAACAAATATTTTTTTTAGTTCATGGTTGATACTGAGAGTTTAAAACTATACTTGGAATTTATATTTGGGAAGTCCTTATTTTAGATCCTGAAGTACTCCTGTACCAGAATTCTTTCAGCCCAACTCTTAATAGTAAATAACATTTCTGCACCAAACACAGTGCATATTGGGAACAATATATAGGTCTCTCTCTCTCATAGAGCACTCCCAAATAAACTTACAAGTTCAAAACAAATTGTCTGATTTAGATTCAGCCTTCTGAATCTCCACTATCCTTTGACCAAAAGATCCAATAAGCATCTTTGACAGGTCAGCTCTGCCATGCATGGAAACTCTGAACTTCCAACCTAACAATAAATAGTCTAAAGTGTGGCATAATAAAGAGCAAAGTTTGTCTATTCTATGAGCTCCTGAAGGCACTGGGAAGTTTAGCAAAGCTAGAAAATAATGAATTTCATAGCCTATTGATTAAGTCACTTAACCTTTCAGAGGCAGTAGATAATGGCTAGAGAGCTGACCTTAAAATAAGGAAAACAGGTTTCAGTTCCTGCCTCTGACACATACTAAATGTGTGACCATTTGTAATTGGCTTAATCTATTAATGTTCATGCATCACTTGTGAGTCCACAAGCTCTTTTATAATGGTGGAGGGATTTTCCATGCCAAAAAGTCCCCTTGATGAATGAATTAAAAGCATTATTAAGCATTTGCTCTATGCTAGATATTGTTCTATAAAAATGACAGGACAACCCCTGCACTCAAGAAGTTTACATTCTAATAATCATAGGCAATGTATATTAAGAAATGGTATCAAGAGGAAAATGTTTTGGCAGGTAACATGAATAGTGTTTTGAATGGAATCATAGGTTGTATGACTGACATGATTATTTTCGGCTTGATAGTATTAATTTGATACAATTCCCACAAATAAGCATGAAGAGGGAAGGCAAAGGGCATATGCTTCAGCATTATACTAAGGTGTCCAGATAGCAATAGGTTTAGGTCAGGTTAGATTTTTGGATACTACCCCCATCCAGTAACAGAGTAGTTCAAAGTGGGAGCTAGAGTGCCAGAAAGTGGAAGGTAGAAGTCATGAAGATGACTGGAAAGCATAGTGGTGGGGCTTGGTTAAGCTAGATTTGGAGAACTCCTATGGGCGAACTCACAAATTTAAAAAACAACTGATTTTGCTTTAGTCTTCTGAATCTATCTTACCCTTTTACTTAATGATTCTAACAGCCATTTTAGTCTGTTGCTGTTAGGTCAGTTTTGCTATACAAGGAAATCCTCCACTTAACTTATTCAGTAAGGTTAGATGAAAGCATCATGCAAAAATTCCACATAGTAAATAACAATTCCAATTCACATAATACCTATAAATC
The DNA here is from genome assembly GCF_902635505.1 of Sarcophilus harrisii. Classification (NCBI taxonomy): domain Eukaryota; kingdom Metazoa; phylum Chordata; class Mammalia; order Dasyuromorphia; family Dasyuridae; genus Sarcophilus; species Sarcophilus harrisii. Next base: position 219,230,676 of record NC_045430.1, read on the forward strand.
TTTGAGCTTCTTGGAACATCCATTGAAATTACGAGTATCTTCACTAGTTATATTTCTAACTTGACAACATGATTTAAAGAGTAGCATGATATATGACAAAGTTTATCCACTCTCTGAATTTCTAGAAGGCACTGAGAAGTTTAGTAAATTTAGCAAATAATGTTTCTTCATTAATTAGTCAAAGTCACCTCCTTTTATCGAACTGGAATAATAGAAATATAGTTAATTTATAAATAATATAAACTTCTAATTGTAGAATAACTTTGTCTATGTGATCTTAGGCAAATCAAAGCCTAAGTTTCTATTTCCTTGTCTGGGAAATAAAAAGCTTGGCTATCCACCTAGGTGACCTCAAAAGTATTTTTTCCCTGCTCTAAAATTCTCATCTGAGATTTTAAAAATCTATGCCAAATTTGGGGAGGAAGGGAAATAAAAAATGAATGGCAATGCTAGCATCTGACTGAGGCTTAAGCTTTAATAATAGCTTAATAGCACAAACAAGGTTTTGAAGATAACCAAGTGAATTACACACACAAGCACAAGCACGTGCGCGTGCACACACACACACACATACACACACACAACATACACACACACACACACACACACACACACACACTGAAAGAAGTCTCTGTTACCATTTCATATAAGTGCCAGAAAAAGAACAAAACCCAAATATGGCATCACTTCTAGGATTAAGACCAGTAAGATGAAAGGGCACAGCAGGTAAGATCAGCACCAAGGAGAGGTAAAAGCCAAAGTGGGAGGTACAACATTTTTAAATGATAAACACTTCCTTAAGGTACCTTAAGTAGGTTCTAGATAGAAGGAATGAAAGGTTTTATGTCTGTAAATGCCTTATCATATCTGTCCACCACTTAACTTATTCAGTTAAGTTAGATGAAAGCATCATGTAAAAATTTCACATAGCAAATGACAATTCCAGTTCACATTGTACCTATAAATTTTTGAGCTTCTTGGAATATCCATTGAAATTACAAGTGTTGCCACCAGTCATAATTCTAAGCACTCCAACTCTGGCTCCATATGTCTCCATAATCTGCCTGGGCTTCTACATTTACACACATTATAGGAATGGGCTAGAAAAGCTGTGATGATTTAATAGAATATTTGCTAAGAATTGGGTATGTGATATTAAAATGTAGGTGTCAGTGAAGTTAGAAGGCAATAATTGACTGAATCTGATTAATGAGGTACACATCCAGAACTTCAATATAATCAGACATATAACCCCCCCCCTCCTGTTTTGCAGGGTCTAGTTGATAACACCTTCATCTGCTTAATTCTCCTCTTCCTTCTTCTTTTACTCTGATACCCTTTCCATACTATCTAGTACTTATTTTTGCTCAGAATGAGCTCTATAACATAGTCTTAGAGAGTTGTTTGGGGCATTAAAAGGTTAAATGACTTAGAGGTGAGCTTCAAAACAAGATCTTCCTGAGTTTTGAGTTTTGTAAGATTCAAATCGTTGGTCTGAAGAATAACTCAGGTTATAACAGTATACTACAGTCTACTTATACTCAGCATGCAGCTTTATAGTCACCTCTTGGCCTCTGACAATTTTGATTCAACTAAAATAGTATTTCATCAATTACAGTCATATAATCTCACTGGGAGAATTATAGCCCTTTAAAATGTCAATTCCTATACTTTTATACTTCTCCATAATACCTAGCACAATACTAAAGAAATTGTAGGTGGTTTGTAAGATACCTGTTGATTGATTGTGCTGTTTTCTTCCTAACTAATCAAAGCTGGAATATCAAAGCCTAGAAATCTCAGGATACCTTTTAATGAGCTTTATAACTTTGATTATGTCCTTTCCCAGTTTGTATAGGTCACTTCATATTTGCATTGCTAACAAGCCTCTTTTAAATTGTGTTGACAATTTAGGTGGTTTTAAAGGAAACAATAGTTTTCCACATTAGGGGATAGCATTCCAAGCAGAGATAAGTGCAAGGCTAATGTCTACAAATGGATTATAACATAGATAAATAATATGGACTAAGTAAAAGAGTACTAAAGAGTACTGGACATGGAATCAAGAAGTCTTGGATTTAGACTTCACCTCTGACATGTCTATGTGGCTGTAAGCAAGCCATTTAGGTTTTTTAGAATTTCAAACTTCTCCAAATTAAAGGGGCAGGGAGGGGAGAAATTCCAGCAATGTCAATCTCAGGATTGTTTTGAAAATCAAAAGAGAGAGTGTGTGAAATGTACTTTACAATCCTTAGAGGGCTAATGTGATTGTCAGCTATTATTATACTTCTATTATTAAAAATTCTAGAAATCTGTAGCTTTTTAACCAATCCATGCTTCTCTTCCATACTCTCATCATCATTTTAAATCTGGGCTGAGGAACCTTGCAAATAAGATGGTTCCTTAGTAAATTTTCTTCTCTTCGTGGAAAATAGATGGGAAACAAATAAAAAAAGCAAGCTATTAATATGGCACCTGTGATCCTAAGAAAGTTTCACTAAAAAGATCAGGAATAATAAACAGTGATCTCTTACTTCAGCAAAAAAATGGGCAGCATCATCTAATATTTTTCCTGATTTGTTTTAATTGTTTCTGGCTGCTAGTTAAAATCCATCCACATAAAGAACATTTCTAAGCTGCTAGAAAATCTCTGCTGCCTTAATTGGCAATAACTAGTTTCTGTGACCGGTAGACATGTTAGTTAAAGAGCAGACTTGTTAAGAATTACACAGAATTGAGATCTTGCTATTCTCATACCTCATTTTATACTCAAAATCAACATGGCATATAATGGGGATTAAAGAGTGGGGAACTTGAAGATTGAAGATATGGAAAACTTTTTCGGCCAAAAAGCTTTGTCTCTCTTATCCATTTAGCAGCCAGGCATAAAGGTGTAAGAGGAGTCACTCTTTGATCCACTGGTACTTTTTTAATATAATCTTGATTCTAGCTTGGACACAGTCAACAATCTTCTTCTTTACCAAATGGTTATGAATCAGTTAAAAAATATCTGCAAATGCTCCAAATTGGGAATCAGGTCTTTCCTGTAAACAAGATAGCCAGTCTTTTCCAAATGGAAATTGCAGTAGCACAACATGAGACTTCCTATTAATACATTCATTCAAAATTCACTAATTCAAAAATTATTAACCATATTCTATGACCAGAACATGTGTAGACATGGTATAAAGTTTACATGACAGATAATCCTTGACTTCATAAAATTTATGGTCTACAAAAAAATCTCACATGTAATGTTTTTCTCACAGCAATTCCGTGAGACAGGTAATGTGTCACCATCAATATTCCCATTTTATAGATGAAAAAATTGGTGTTCAAAGAGGTCATATGTCAATGAATTCCCAACTAATATCAAAGCTAGCTCTAAAATGCTTTACTTTGTAAAAGACTCTATGAAATCTATGTCCTCAAACCAACTAGTGAACTCCAAAGTTAAATTCAGTAGAAAATGTCGATTATATTCCAAGTACATGTAAAAAAAAAAAAGTTGAGTTTTTATGATTCTTCATTTACAAACCTCAAAACTATCAATGTTCCACATAGAACAAGGGTTTAAGAAATAGGAGGCAAGAAATAAGCCTATTAAAAAATAAGCAACGCTGGTCAAATGAGGAGTGAGGGAGTGCCAGCAATTCTCTTTCCCAACTCCCAAATTTTAAATTTATCCTTTTTCTCCTTTGTTCATAATATGGATGGAAACCATTTCTATTAAGTTCCAACAATAACTAAGCTCTGGTTTTCACCCTAAATGAGAATTCCACCTCAGTTCTCATGAGATGGGGAAAGGGTGACGCAAAACTCAGTTCAGGTTCATGCATTCTAGCCAAATAACTGGTGAGTCTAGCCAAGATTCAGGTTTCTTCTGAAATGTTATTTTTAAAGTATTAAAGACTTGGTTCCTTCACTTTAGCAGACCTCTAGGAATGAAGTCTCAAATAGTTGTTTCCCCTTTCTCCCCCAACCCATCCCCACAGCCCAGTAACAGAAGACAGACATAGTGGTGCCAGTCAGGGCTTGGCTTGCAATGGCAAAACTGAACAACTGTAGAATCAGAATCAGAACAGTAAATCACTTTGTTAATGACCCTGTTCTAAGCAAAGAGAGGGGTAGAAAAAAGAAAAGATCTTGGCAGAAGAGAATCTTAGAAAAAGAGAAAGACAAAGAGAGACAGAAACAGAGAGAGAAAGAGCTCTTAAATTGTTTGCAGAACTGAGTGGGGAAATCAGGAAAAGAAAAAGAGAAAAAAAATCAGACATACCTAAAAACTATTTTTGAGACAGCTGACAAAGACATAAAAACATGATCAAAAACAAAGAGGAAAATGAAGGGTAAAGGAAAGCTTGAGAGAAAGGAAAAGGAGGAGGAAGAGAAGGAAAGGAAGTGGGGAGAGAGATGTATACATGCCCACAGAAATGAAGACAGAAAGTGAAAGAGATATATGTTGAATGAAACAAAGAATTACAGATAGAGAGACAAAGAAGCAAGGATATACAGCAGAGAGGAACTGAGGCAGCAAGTTTTTAAAAAATCAAAAATTTTAAAGAATGAAAAGACAAATTGGAGATGTCAATTCACCCACTCCATTCTAGAGATACAGGAAATGGGAACAAAAAGTTTGAAAGCTCTGAGAAAGATTGAAAATTCTGCCCAAGAAAAGGGATCCTCACAAGTAAGGGGCAAGGGAACATACTAATTCTTCAATTCCCAAAAAAGGGTGGAAAAGGTTAAAACAGAAGAAACAGAAGGTTATAACCTTATTAATCCCCTTCCCTTTATCCCCTACCAAAAAAAAAAAAAAAAACAAAACCTTTCAGACATAGTCTGGGAGTGGGGGGGGGGGGGAGGAGGGAAGAGTATTCACAGACTTTAATTCACTGGAAGAGTCAAATGTAATGAGTCAAGTGAGAAATAGAACTAAATTACTTTGTTTTGTGGATCAGGAAAATTTTGGTAATCAAAGTGGTTATTTATTGCAGCCTCCCCAACGTATCAGCCATAGCAATGACAGAATACTTAGTAACATCTGGATGATCTTTCAAAAAAAAACAGATGTGAGGGAATTTGCACAAACAAGTGCATTATTACACTTTATTTTTGAAAATATGAGCTAGACTACCTTGGCCAGTAACAATTGCAGCTAATCTAGCAGCCAATGCACATTATTATTATGTATGGGGGAGGGAGAAGGGTTACTACTAAATGGAATGGAGGGAGGGGTGGGGAAAGGAAGGGAAGGGAGAAGAGAAAAGGAAAAAAATAGAGGAAGGAAAGAGAGAAAAAGGAAAAGACAAGGAAAGAGAAAAGAAATAAAAAGGAAAAGAGAAAAAAAGAAAGAAACCAAGAAAGAAATTAAATAATGAAGAATATCAGGACAAAGCCATGATCCAGTATTGTAATGTTCTTCTCTAAAATATAATGTTCTCTGGGAGCAGGTTTTTTGGGGGGCTTCTGGAGGCAGCCTTCCTTTCTGTTCAGTATAATAATCACCTCAAATGCAGCCAGGTGTTGACGTCCAAATCCTTTACTGTCTCTTCCATAATCTTATCTCCTTCACTTGGGACTTGGCTAGTTTTCTGGAAGCATTCTGGATCTTGGTTTCAGTGTTCTCCACAGCACAGCCTGCACCACTTCTCTGTCTTCCTTCGTTTTCCCCGACTGCCATCTCTGGTTTCTGAATCTCCCCTACTGAATCCTGGTTTCTGAATCTTCCAGAGTCCATCCTCGTTGAGGCTCTTAGCTTACATATGCTTTCTTAAAGGTATGAATCTTGTGGAACTGTTATAAGTACTAACTATATTAGTGAACTAGAGAACTGTTAAGTATCATGCTAACTTAGATAATTATTGTCTCTATCAATTCCAGTGACTTAGCACCTTGTAAGAATTCTAATACAGTATGAGATTTCTCAAACATTGGTGAATACCTTGGTAGTAAAATACTACCAGAAATGCAACCGTATTATTCATAAAATGCTATTGTTCCCTAAATTAAAAATAAAATTTCCTAAAAACCAACATTACACTTCAATGGGAAAAGGTCATAATAACTTCCTTCTTTTCTTCCCCCATACAGGTAGTTCAAGATATTTCATCAGCTAAAACTATTCCATTTATCTGACAGGTTTTTTTTTTCCTTTCTTTGCTGAAGGGCACTATACTCCAAGAACTTTACAGACCACTCTCCTGACTGAATAATCTTGACTCCTCAAACAGCTGTGGGGAACACAAAAGCCTTTCCTAGAACATTGGGGGAAAAATACTGGTGCAGCCTGGGGGCAAATTTTTTTTTTCCCAACTCTCAAGTGATTTTTAAGAGCCAGCCAGTCTGGAAAATGTTGAATTTGTTTGTAGGAAAGGTAAACACTGCCAAAATCAACAAGTTCTTTCCTTAGGGGGCTGTAGAGAAAATTGGTCTGCAGATTAAGACAGTTTAGTCAACTTGTGTTAGAGGTGAATCGAGCCCCTCAGGCACCTAGCCTTTACTCAAGGAATGTATTAGAAAGTTGTGATAAATCTTTTCTGGAGGAATTATAGCCTGTGTGCTTGAGAGGTAAAGGAAATTAAAATTGATGTCCCCCTATAAATATCTGAGCCAAAATGGTAGGATTTTTTTGTTTCATTTATTTATTTAGTTTTTAGAATGAAGATGTAGGCACTGTTGAACAATTAAATTATGATTAGGCTTTTGTGAAAGTATGTCTCACATGGTCACCTGGAAATAAAAAAATGGATTGAGGGGAAATTCAGCTATATTTGTCAGACTTCAACTGGTCTAGGAAATAAATTTATCTATAGTGTTTTCAAGAAATATTCTAAAATAAGTCAATACAAAAATCTTGTGTTCTCATTTGGATATAGAGACTTACAAAAAGATCTCTAAGAAGCAAATCAGTTGTCCTAGACAATGCCAGAAAATATAGGGTGCTTATGGGATAAGAATTCATGCACTATTTTTAAATGAACTGCATCGATCAGCATAAAGGCAGGAAAATGAACAAAAATGATCTCTTAACTCTGTTCCAATATTCCCATTCCCAAAACACATTACAGAGAAGATAAGCATTTGTTGACTATCTTAGTGTAAGCATAAATGGAGGAAGTAGAGGAGAATAGCAATAGCTGAAGAATGTTCAGGATTGAAAACATTTTAAGATAGGAAATTATGTAGTAGTCATTTCCCTTTGTTATTCAGACATTTATTTGAATTACACAACTCCCTATGAGAACAGCATGAAGAGATGGGATAATATCAAAAGGAGAGACAAAAGAGATTCTGGGGTACAGCCCTTTACAAGAGATGATCAGAATGAGAAAATTATTAGTGAAAATCTAAGCATACAGTTAACTCTTATGAATATAGCTATAAGACTAATGCTTATAGACAGGTGAATTGATAAACATGTATAAAGATGGAATATGTATATATCTATATATAAGCTTGTACACATATAAATATATATTATACATATACATATATATCAACATAAAGAGAATATTTTTGTATTCATTTGCACATCATCATGTATGTGTGTGTGTTTTTTCCTTTCTAAAACTGAGATTTCACCAATGTTCCCACAAAAAGAACATATTTCATACTCTATACTTAGGACAGGGTTTGGGAAATAGCAAGTGATTAATAAATACAATCAACTGTTGATAGAGGTGGAAACTCCTTCCACCAAATAAAGCTAGAAACCATCTGTAACCCATAGTCTTGAAGAATTGCCTTGGATATTTAGCTCTTAAGTGACTTGCCCAATGTGATACAGCTAGTGTGTATCAGGAGATTTAAAATGAGCTCTTCTGACTTTTAAGGGCTACCTTCTACTATATCATGATGCCAATATTGGGTGCATATGATTTACAAATATACACATGTACATCTATACCTAATTTACAAATGATTTACAAATATAATTTACAAATATACACATGTACATATATACCCAATATGTACCAAAGAACCAGAGATGAGAGGAAGACTGACAAGAGAGACAGTCACAAAGACAGACTGGCAGACTAACAGCAGACAGACAGAAACAAAATATGTGCTGATTTCAAAGCCAAGGAGAGTTGGGCTCAAGATTTACATCTGGCTTATGCCAGCTTTATCATCTTGGGCATTTAATGTGCTCATTGAGCAGTTACTTAAATTAAAGAATAACACATTCAGATTCTATGAAAATGCGTATATGTAATGGTATGACATAATAAAAACCTACTTCTTGGGAGCTTCTTGATCTTATGAATAAAAATACCATTTTATGAGTATTTATTGTAATCCAGCTATGCCTTCTTAACATATATCATTTTTTACACATGATCCTATAAAGCACACGATCCTATCTAACTAAAGTTCTGAAAGTCTTCACTTGATTTCTTTTTTTCATGTTCAGTACTTGGACCTTTTATTTGTGTAATGTCACTATTTTCATGTGCCCAGACTACCTTCCTTTCCAATCATGTACTTCTCAGATAGTAATTTTTTATCCCTTCTTTTAAACAAGGTCATTGTTTATAAAATCCTCCCCATCAGGAACAAATATCAGTAACTTCAGACTTTTGCATTGGTCAGCATTTGCCCCAAAATACATTTTAAAAAAAGATGAAACTCTTAGAAAAATCTTTGGTACTTCAAGATTTTGCTGATCTTCCTACCCAAGACTATGAGTCCGTGAAGGATTTACTCTATTCTCAATTCACAGTCTCAAATGCCAGCATCCTCTTGGCTTTGGGTTAACACTCTAGTCCCAGCTTTACCTCTTTTTCCTTTGCAACTTCTCTATCATTCACAAACTTCTTATCAGATTGAGCAAACTAATTTTGAGGTCTTGGCTAGAAAAAAAAAAAAAACTTAAAGCCTCAAGAGAGCTCACCAAAGAGCTTCATAGCTCCCCTTCTGTCCCAGGAAAAAACTATATCTGATCCAGAGAGAATGTCAAATTTTCCCCCTCTTTACTTTGAATCACATATAGTTTATTATTCTGATATTATAATGCTGCTAAATTCACATTGCCACTACTCTATTGAAAGGGTTTATATAACACCTCTAAATATAATATTATTGAGGAAAATACTGAAGTTGAAAAAATAAGGTTTTATGTCAGGAAACAGCTTGAGATCATTTAAATCACTAGAAGGTTTCCCAAATACAATTGAGCCTGTTCCAGTTCATTGTCCACTAAGTTCTTATCTGATATATAACTATATATAGTGTACACTAATATGTGTACACATGTGTCCATATATGCATGTGTTCTACACACATAATATATGAATATATGTGTGTACAAGAAGAAATGAGAGGCAAAGAAATAAATAAATGGAAGGAAGGAAGGAAGGAAGGAAGGAAGGAAGGAAGGAAGGAAGGAAGGAAGGAAGGAAAGAAGGAAAGAAGGAAGAAAGGGAGGGAGGGAGGGAGGGAAGGAAGGGAGGGAAGGGAGAGAAGGAGGAAGGAGAAAAAAGAAAGAAAAGAAGAAAAAAGGAAAGAAAGGAAGAAAGGAAAACAAAGAAAGAAAGAAAAAACAAATAATAGAGAGAAGCTAGATAGATCAGTAGGTAGGTAAGTAGGCAAGGTAGATATATATCTTATGTATATATATATATATATATATATATACAAATATATACACATACATACATATGTACACACACACACACACACACACACACACATATATATATATATATATACATGTATACTTATGAAAAAATACATTGGGCTTGGCTGGCCTATAATTGCATGGCAGTCATATTTTATCTATTTGTGTTTAATGCACATTGCTTTATGAATCATTTTGGTAGAGCAAATCAGAGCAAGAGGGCAAAGCCTTGAGAGAGATAAAAACAAACAAAAAAAAAAAGAAGTGAACATAGCATATGTTGTCTTACATTCAGTCTCCTTAGTTCTTTTTCTGGATGCAGATGGCATTTCTGCCCAAAGTCTATTGGGATTGCTTCAGATCACTGAACTAATGAGAAGAACCAAGTTTTTCATAGCTGATCATCACACATTCTAGCTGTGATTGTACAATGTATTCCTGAATAGGTTTGTTTCGCTCTGCATCAGTTCATGTAAATCTTTCTAGGCATTTATATAATCAGCTTGTTCATCACTTTTTATAGAACAATAATATTCCATTACCTTCATGTACCACTTATTCAATCATTCCCCAGCTGATGCTAATCCACTCCTTTTCCAATTCTTGGTCAACACAAAAAGAGCTGCTACAAATGTCTTTGCACTTTCCTTCCTTTATGATTTTCTTGAGGTACAGACCCAGTAAGGGAACTTCTGGGTCATCAAGTTGTTATTATTCAGTCATTAGTCATGTCCAAGTCTTTGTGACCCTATGGACTATACTCTGCAAAGGGTTTTCTTGGCAAAGATACTGGTGTGATGTACTATTTCCTTTTCCCATGAATTATGGCAAGGAGAGATTAAGTAATTTGTCCAGGGTCACACAGAACTAATGTCTGAGGTCCCATTCCAATTCAGGTCTTCCTGACTCTAGGTCCAGCATTCTAGCCACTGAACCACCTTACTGCCTGCAAGACTTAGATTCAAATCCCAAATTTGCTATTTCATTGCAGTGTGATCTTGAGCAAGTTAGCTAGAGTCTCTGTAATTTACTTTCTTCAAATATAAAATGTGAAGGTACAACTAAATGATCTGATGACCCTTTCCAAAACTTGGCCCTGTGTTGCTGAGAAGAGCAAAGTCTATCACAGTTGATCACATAGTGTTGTTACTGTATACAATGTTCTACTGCTCATCTCAGAAAGCATCAGTTCATTTAAGTCTTTATAGGTTTTTGTTTTTCTGAAATCTGAGTACTCATCATTTCTTTTTGCAAAAATGGTTTTTCAATACATTCATTTATCACATCTTTAGCCATTCCCCAATTGATAGGCATTCCCTACATTTCCAAATCTTTACCATTACAAAAAGAGCTGTTACAAATATTGCTGTACATATGGATCCTTTTACCTTTTTTATGATATCTTTGGGATACAGATCTGGTAGTGGTATTGATGGATCAAAGAGTATGTTTACTTTATAGCCTTTTGGGCATAGTTCAAAAGAATTGTTGTTCTAATTATAAAAACTTAATTCTAACAAATGAAGGGGGAACATGATTAATAATACCTGGCCTGTGACATCAGCTTATTATATTATTATAAATGATTGGCTCTATAGGAACATTTGATATAAACATATATTTACTTTCAAGACTAGCTGACACATTCCCCTTGCTCATCTTATGCACCTAAATTTGCCTGCATATGACAATTCAATGTAAGCATTTCAACAAGTCATTTTCTTAACTGCAATCTTGAACAAACAAGGAGTTAAGTAAATCTTTCACTTATAATGGGGCTCATTTGACTTCCATGTACTTGGATTAAATAATTTTCAGTATTTTCTGGCATAAGGAAAAGAAAAGTCAAAATGGTGGGAATAGGGAATTCTTGCATCATTCTATGATATCTTCCCCAATCCTTGGAGAGTACTAGTTGTGAATAACACTATTGGCAAAGTTACAACCTAGATTTTTAGCCTTATTTCATTCCACTGTCCTTTTTATATTTTGTGTTCCAGCCAAACTGGACCATGAATAGTTCTCAAACTCTAGCCTGTCCCCTCAGTTACCCAACATTCTACCCTGTTCCTTCTTATATCCATTAAAGTTCCTATCTTCCTTCAAGATGTCAAACTCAAAACTACATCTGTATGAAATCATTCCTCACATCCATCTATTCTGTTCCCAGGTAAATTCCTCATATTTCCTTACAACCCTTTGTTTGAATTCTTCCTTTGGGTTTATCAGATTCAATCTTATATAAATCTTACTTGTCTATATATTTTTTTCTTCTACTCCATAAATTTAGAATCTTCACAACAGATTGTCATTTTTTTCTATCTTATCACAGTCAGCAAAGTTCTCATACAAAGTAGCCACATAATAAATATTTTAATATAATTGAATGATTATCTCTTTTGGAACATGAAAATGAATTTATTCTTTCCCTGTTCCTTCTCTCTCAATATTTTTTTTTATAAATGCAGATAATCTCTTCAGGTCCTTTCTTTTCCCTTGGTAAACTTGTTTATTCTACAGCTTTAATTGACACCTTGGATATAACCTCTTTTAATCTTTGTCCATAGCCCTGAAATCTCTCCTAAATCAAAGGAACAAAGAAGTTATTGAGTACAGTTCCTCCCTTTTACCATCATAGAAGCCGAGACCAAAGGAGGACAAGTGGTTTGCCTTAGAAAACTCAGGCAAAAGTGGCAGACCTGGGTCTTATCCCAAGTCAGATTACTGTTGATCCCATTTTTCTTGAACCATATTGTTACTAACACCCAACTTAAGACTTCTTTCCTTATGTTTAGTCACCAACAAACTATAACAAGTCTAAAAACCAAGTCAAAAATCATAATATATTGGAAAACATTTAAATTCATCATCTAGCTGCTCCTGCAGCTTATCTTTAAATTCTGCTATTTTATTATAACCTATGCTAGTTATTTTTTCTCCCCTACCTTCTCTCATCTCCCCCAACCACTTCAGATCATCAAATGACCAAAGTCTCACTATAGCTACCAAATTCTTCACAACCATATTTTTATTTCCTTCCCTTTGCACAATTCTAGTCAAAGACTAATCGAAATCCAGGTGAAATCTTCCCTGATTTCTCATCTGCACTACTAGAATTGCCTAAGAACTAGTATTCTCTTGTCACTCCATTCAAGTTGCATACAATTATTGAATTAATCTCTATAAATTACAATTCTAATCATAGTAGTCCCTTTCTCTTTAATGATTTCTGATCATATACTAAATAAATCAATTGATGTCATGTTAATCAACAATATAAGTACCTACTATGCCTAGGCACTAGAGCTAGGTATACAACAACCATAGTAAAAGTTCTTGTACTCAAGAAGCTTAAGCTAATGATCTAGACACTTTTTTGATCATATACTCCATTAGCAAAAATTAATTTTAAATATGCTTCTCCAATATATATGTATTTATGTATAAAATTTATACAAAATTATATTTTAAATATATTGTATATTTATACTCTATATACAAAAAATTATGCAAAAATCATATATATATAAGCATACATACTACAAAACTCAGTACAAAAAGTTTTTAAATAAAACAAATATAAAATAATATCTAATTCTAACACTAATGGGGAGTCACTCTAGTTTACCAAACAAGGAAAATAAATGATTGTGCCCAACTTTAAGAAAATAACTTTGTTAGATTAATGAAGATTTTATTGGAGAAGAAAAAGACACAAGTCAGTAGACCAAGATCAAAGGAAATGAGGATGTAAAGCAAGGGTGAGGAATCTTTTTGGATATTTATAGTATCACTCACAGGCCACAAAAATTATTGACTTAAGTTTGGGGGTAGAATCAAGATAATGGAGTAAAGTCAGCAAGGTGCTCCAGCTCTCCAAGTTTCCCTTGAAAACTGCATGTAACTAAGCCTCTGAACACTCTGAATGAGTGAAAAGATAGACTGAAAAAACTTCAAGAAAGGTCAGTCTCCTGGGATTCAAAGGGTGCTCAGCCTAGACAAGATAGACTCTGGAAAAGCTTGTGAGAGGGTCTTAATCACAGCAAACCACCAACTTAGACCCTCAGTTCTAGCTTAGTAGAGGAGCAAATCAGTTGGGCAGCTCCCAGTCCTAGTTCAGAAGAAAAACATTGGGAAACCAGGCTGTTTTCTGAGCAGAGCAGGCAAAGTTGCTCCCTACAAACACAAGGGGCTCCTGTGCTCAAAGTCAAGGCTCAGAGATGCACAGGAAGCTTAGGACAGTGACACCTTTACCAAGGGCAAGCTCTACCTTAAAAGTTAAAGAGAGAGAGAGAGAGAGAGAGAGAGAGAGAGAGAGAGAGAGAGAGAGAGAATGCTAAAGGAAAAGGAAAGAAAATGAGCAAGAAACAGAAAAGAATTTTGACCACAGAAAGCTACTATGGTGACAGGACTGACAAAAATACAAACTCAGAGAAGGATAAAATGTCCACAGAAGAAATCACAAAGGCTGTGATAAATTAGTGTCAAGTCCAAAGAGGCTTCTTGAAAATGTTCATAAAAGACTTCAAAAGGCAAATAGAGATGTAGAAGAAAAAATGAAAAAAGAAAAGAGAAGTATGCATAAGAGAGTCAAGAGTTTGGAAAAGGAAGGGTAAAATGTCTGAAGAATACAACTACTGAAACATTAGAATAAACCAAATGGAAAAAGAGATACAAAAGCTAACTGAAGAAAATCACACATTAAAAACTAGAACAGGGCAAATGGAAGCTAATGACTTTGTAAGATAGCAAGCATCAATCAAACAAACTAAAAATAATTTTAAAATGGAAGAAAATGTGAAATACCTAACTGGCAAAATAGCTAATCTGGAAAATAGATCCAGAAGGAACAATTTAAAAATTATTGGCCTACCTGACTGTGTGTCATGTAGAAGACCTTTACTCAAAATGACTAATCAGAGATCACTCAAAATAGAAAGCAGAAAGGTTGTTTATTAAACTTCTGGAGGATGAGCCATTCTATCATGAGATAAGGGAAAGAGAAAGCTTGTGGTAGGAGGGCTAAAGAAGTAATAAAGATACGCAGCTTTTATACAAGAGATTACATCACAAGTTAGAGAGCATTGAGAAGGAGAGGGGGGGCATCAAAATGATTGTTGCTATCCGGAGAGATTGGAATGTAAGGTTTTTGTTTTCCTCAAAATCACCTGATTTCTAGGAAACAAAAAATCAGGCCTTTAGGCTTCAGATAATTAAGCAGACAATGGTCAAGCTAATAGACTAAATATTAATAAATATCATCAGCTCAGGTTAAGTAAATATGTTTATAGCTGGCCAAGTTTCAAGTACATATGGGCCTGCACATCTTATCCAGATCATAGGGGAAACACAGAAATAATGAAAATAAAATACAGAAAAAGAATTCACATATTCCTGTAAATTCTTCACTTTATCTCTATTCCACACATGACCAAAAAAAAAAAAAAAAAAAAAAAAAGAGCCTAGATAGCATTCTATAAGAGGACTTTAAGGAAAACTGTCCCGATATTCTAAAAACAGAGGAGACAAAGGATGAAATATTCATTGATATAACCCATCAATTATCTCTGCAAAGACATCCCACAAGGAAAACCCCAAGGAACATTGTTGCAAAAATCCAAAAACTATAATCTCAAGGAAAACAATATTGCAGGTTGCCAGACTTCAATCCAAATATCATTCAAAGATTCAAATGTCAAGGACTTAACAATCAGAGTTACCCAGGATCTGGCAGATTCTACAATAAATCATAGGAAGACCTGTATTGTGTTCTGGAAGACAAAGGACCTGGGATTAGAACCAAAAATTAACTATACAGCAAGATTCTTCATCATTGTTTGGGGGAGAAGATGGAGCTTCAATGATGTAATAGATTTTTCAATCATTTCTACTGAAAAAACAGAACCAAACAGATATATGTTAAACTGTGTACATTTCTAGAAGGGAAAACAATATCTGTAACTTTTGAGAACTGTATCTGGCACTGGCGCAGAAAAAGGGTAGCATGCCATGAACTGAGAGTGTGGTTGTAAATGGATTCTGATGTGATGACATCAAAGAAAAAGACATTAAGGGATGGGGAAAGATCTGTAGTGGAAAAAAAAGAAAAGGGAAGGTACAATGAAATAATTAGTTCACACCAAGAGGCTCAAAAGACCTATTGGAAATGGAAATGGAAAGGGAAAAAAAAAAGGTAGGGGGATGAGCATGGTCTGAAGCTTGATCTCATAAGTTTTGGCTCTAAGAGGGAATAACTTAATCATTCAGTTGAATATAGAAATTTATTTTATCCTATAAAAAAGTAGGAGGAGGAAGAGGAAAAATAAATGGAGGTACAGGATATAAAGGAGTACAAAAAATTAGAGAAAAAAGGTAAGAGAAGTGGAAAAGGGTTGATAAAAGATAAGGTATTGGCTTGAGTGGGTTAAAAAGAACAATACGAAGAGAAGGGGGAGGGATGACAGGAGATAAGGTAGTGGGTGAGGTAGGTAAAACACACACACACACACACACACACACACACACACACACAACTAAGGACAGGGTAGAAAGAATGCAAAAGTAAATAGACAGGGGAGAAAATAGGATGGAGGGAAATACAAAGCTGGTAATCATAGCTGTTAATGCAAATGGTATGAATTCTCCCATAAAATAGAAGCAAATAGCAGAATGGATTAAAAAAAACAGAATCCTACAATATGTTTTATAATACATATAGTATAATTTATAATATAATAATAATATATTTATAAAATAATGTCAGAAAATGTGCATAGACCTATACCTCACATACCATACCAAAATAAGTTCAAAATGGATCCATGATTAGGCATACAGGATGATATGATGAACAAATTAGGACAAGGGACAATTTATCTATCAGATATTTGGAGAAGGGAGGAATTTAGGTCCAAAGAACTAGAAAATATTATGAAAGGCAAAATGGAAATTTTTGTTTACATTAAATTCAAAAGTTTTTACACAATCAAAACCAAAAGAAACAAAATTAAAAAGGAAGTAGAAAGTTAAGAAAAGATCTTTACAGACAGTCTTTCTAATAAAGGTCTCACTTCTAAAATATATAAAGAATGGTATCAAACTTATAAGAATGCAAGTTATTCCTTAATTGATAAATGGTCAAAAGATGTGGACCATTTTCATATGAAAAAATTAAAGTCATTTATAATTATATGGAAAAAATGGTCTAAATCGCTATTGATTAGAGAAATGCAAGTTAAAACAGCTCTAAGATACCACCTCACACCTCTCAGAATGGCTAAGATGACAAGGAAAGATAATGATAAATGTTGGAGGAGATGTGAGAAAATTGGTACACAAATGCATTGTTGGTGCGTTGTGAAACCATCCAACTGTTCTGGAAAGCAATCTGGGACTATGTTTAAAGGGCCGTAATACTGTGCATACCTGTTGACTCAGAAGTGCCAATACTGGATCTGTTTCCCAAGGAAATCATAAAGGAGAGGAAAGAACCCACATGTGCAAAAATATCTTTGACAGGTCTTTTTGTGGTAGCAAAAAATGGAAAAGGAATGGATGCTCATCAACTGGGAAATGGTTGAATAAACTGTGGTACATGAAAGTAATGGAATATTATTGTTCTATAAAAATGATGAACGACCTGCTTATAGAAAGGCTTGCAAAGATTTATATGAACAGATGCTGAGCAAAACAAGCAGAACCATGAATACATTATAGACAATAACAGCAAGAATGTGCAATGATCAACTATGAAAGACTTGGTTTTTCTTGGCAGTTCAATGATCTGAAATAATTCCAATAGACTTTGTTCAGAAAATGCCATCTGCATCCAGAAAAAAAGATCTAAGAAGACTGAATGTAAATCAGCACATACTATGTTCACTTCTATTTTTTTCCTGAGGCAATTGGGGTTAAGTGACTTGCCCAGGGTCACACAGTTAGGAAGTGTTAAGTATGAGACTGGATTTGAACTCAGGTTCTTCTGAGTTCAGGGTCACTGCTCCATCCACTCTGCCATCTAGATGCCTCACTTTTTAAAATCTCTCCCATGGTTTTTCCCTTCTGCTCTGATTTTTCTCTCCCAACATGATTCATAAAGCACTCAAGCAATGAGAAATTGTACCCAGCTTTCAGCTAATTACCATCTGATTTTGCAGGTATTATAAGACCCATTAACCAGATGTTCCTTACCTCTGAACAAAAGTAAAATACTGTCTGCATGATATTTAGGAGACAGATTCAAGGGATGTCAAAATTTGGCATGTAGCAAATGGATAAATGAATGAATACAAAGTATTGTACTGAGTATTGGGTTTACAAATGGAAAACTTAAATAGTTTGGGCCCTCAAAGAGATCATAGTCTAATAAGAGAAAGCTAATTGAATATGAGCTCAGAAAGGAAGCAGTGTCATAAGTACACATCACTAAAGTTATAAATATTGCTTATTGGAAGGATAATGGCATCCAAAACAATAGTGAGGTAAAGAAGACAAGTGGATTTGGGAGGAAAGGAAATGTGGTGAGATCTGAGATAGAGATCAGAGATGAAAGATCTGTATCATCCTTATACTGCTCACCATGTGGAGATCATTCTGTCTGAAATAAAATGAAAAGTGGAGAGTGAAAGTTGGGAGAAAACAGGGATTATATCCTCTTGTCTGGAGAGCATAGCCCACACTTCTAGGGCCACATCTTGATCCATGGGACAAGTTTTTAGTATTCTGGAGGGAAGGGCAGAGTTTTCCCAATGATTCCTGTGTAACTACTATTTCTGTGTATATCCATACATACAATGATCTATATTTGTCACGGGGTCCCAGTTGCTACTGTTATGGGATGTTTTGTTATGTACTCAAACCCCATAACAGAAGAAAAGGAAACATAAGGGAATAAATGGTCATTGCATATAGATAGCAGAATTTACTCCTGTTATCTCCCAGAAGTTGGAATGGGACTACTGTTGTGATGAGTAGGTAACATAATTCTCTGTTATTAGCACCTCAGGATAGCAACAGGATTACCATGTTAGTGTTATCATAGAATGACCAAGGAACCGATTTGATTCTGTACTGAAAGCTGGGAAAGGAATTTATACTGGCACATCAGGGCCATAATGTACAGCTGCTAGACTTACACAAAATGAGAAAAAAATTAGCTGCAAAATGTATAAAGAAACTATGGTCATGAAATAAACATGCTAAAAGGAAAATCTAGGATAAATAGAAAGAAATATATAACAAGATATTAGAACATTTTTTCATGTGCTGAAAATAAGATACACAGAGCAAGGATTAATTCAAAGTCTCAATATTCATTAATTTCTATAAGAGCTCGATGACTCATAAAAGAAATGGTGAACCTAAAATCAGGAAAACTTAAAAAGTGTAATCTCAGACACTTTCTAGCTATGTGACCTCCGCTGCTTTAATTTCCTCATCTGTAACATGAGGACAATAATAGAACCTGCATCTCAGGGGCTATAAGGATCAAATGAGGTAGTATTTATAAAGTACTTTGAAAACATTAAATCACTATATAACTGTTATGTTTTTTTCTTTCCATAGCAGCTATCTGACATAGATTCCTTTACCTTTCTTTCTCTTTTTCTATTTTCTTCTTAGTTCCCTATTCAATCTCTCTTCTTTTTTCTTTATTCCCGAAGAAGAAAGCTTTCTCATTCTTAGGACTAATGCTTTTCCCCATAATTCTGATCCCATTCCTTCCTCTCTTCTCTTTCTCCTTAAGTCATAATTCACTACATTTCTACTTCCACATTTATTAATGATCTCTATTTCTCCTCTCTCTCTCTCTCTCTCTCTCTCTCTCTCTCTCTCTCTCTCTCTCTCTCCCTCTCTCTCTCTTTCTCTCTCTCTCCCTCTCTTCCTCTCTTCTCTCCCTCCTCTCTTTCTCTCTCTTTCTCTTTAACTGTCTCTCTCCCTCTCTGTTTCTGTCTCTCTGTGTCTCTCTCTCTTAAGTTTCTGTTTCTGTCTCTCTTTCTATGTCTCTCTGTCTCTATCTCTGTTTCTCTCTTTCTCTCTCTCTCTTTCTGTAGCTCTCTCTTCTTTCCTTCTCTCTTCATCTCTGTCTCTGTCTCTCCCTCTGTCTCTCTCTGTGTGCCTCTCTGTCTGTCTCTGTCTCTCTGTCTCTTTTCTGTTTCTCTGTCTCTGTCTGTCTGTCCATCTGTACTCTAGTCACTCTTGCTCTTTTCATCCTTCCTCTCTACTCCCTCTTCTCTTCTCTCTCTCTTTTCTTCCCTCTCATTAGTTTTTCACTACTCCACTCTGTCTATTCATATCTGTTGATGCTCTCTGTACAGTTCTCCTTCTTCTGATCCCATTATCCACTGATTTCTACATTGCCTCTTTCATTCCATTTCTAACTACTTTTCCCATCAATCTATCTTTAATTCTTTCTCTTTCTTCATAGTTCTCTTTCTTAGTTCCCTAGACAATAGGTTAGTTCATATCCTTCTTGTCCTTTTAAACAGTATCTCATCTTTCTTCTTGTATAGCTCCTTCATCTTAGATTTCAAGACAATTCCACTTCATGTTTTAATGCAGATAAGATCAACACAAATTCTGACCCTTATCCTCTTATCATTCATTTACTATCTTTTAATCATCAATCTATTAAATTTAATGTTCTATCTTGATACTAAGTTTAACATTAGTAATTTATCTCCACTCCTGAATGCTTAATTATATCACAGCTAATTCTCAATATGATACAGGTACAAATCCTATGTTAAAACTTAATGTGACTAGTCAAATCAAAACTCTCTTCTTGATACCTCTGTATCATCCTTTAGACTCTGGATTTCAATTATCCTTTATTAGATTTGTATAACCTAAATATCACACTTTAAAGCTGAAATTTATTGACTCCACATATCTCAATTCATACTCTCATTTTCTGACCTTATTATGATTTCAAGGTCTATAGATAAAATCCTCAACTCATATATTCAATACAATTGACTCCAAGATAAGAATTGAACACTTATTTCCCCTCAACCTGATTTTCAAGCTTGGAATCCCTTTTAACTGTTGCCTTCTCATCACCCCAAACATCCAATCACTTTACAAGACTGAAGAATTTCAGATCCACAATATCTCAGATTATCTCTTATTTTCTACCTTTATTATGAATATTCAAGGTCTTATCTAGGATAAAATCCTCAACTCATATATTCAATAAATGTAGCAAGGGATAAGAATAGAAAAACAAAACAATAAAATAACATAACATAATAATTATAACTAATAAAATAGTTTCAGGCACATCATAAATGCTTATTGATTGTCTGATTGTGCTTATAACATTATTTTCCATTTTTTAAAAGCTAAAGATGTGTACATACTTCATAAATTTTATCACTATTATCCAATATTTTAATGAATTTTGAGGCTACTAAGACATATTTTTTATGTCTTTAATAATTTCATATCATGTTCTTTTAGATATAGTGCCTCACATATATCAAGTTCTATATAAATATTAGCTATTTTTGTTATTATTAGTATTGATCTGTTCAAACTATACTGTGCCATTCTTTAAACCCATATTTCTTTGAATTTTTCATAATCATAAAAATTGTCACTGATGTTTCCATGACTTCATCAAAAAATTGTCAAATATTTTGTTCAAATATTATCTATTTTTTCTCATACTTTTCAAGCTATGAGAGAAGAATTTAAAATCTGCCTAAAATTCATGGTAGGATTCTTTCACTTTGAATAATTTTCTAGGAACTTACTTGATATGTCACTTAATTCATATGTATTTAATATTGATATCATTTCCTTATGTATGGTCCCCATGATCAAAATGGACTTGTAATTTTCCTTTTTGTCCCTTTGATTTTACTTAGGTTTTTTATGGATATCCAAAATCATATATGTTAATCCTACCTTTTTTGGATTTAGCAGAGTATAACAACCTTTATTCTACTGCTTCTTTGTAACTGCGTGAATCTCTTTGCTTTATATGTAATTTTGGAAGGAAAGAAACTGTATTTTTTATTTTCAGATAAATTTGGAAATTGTTAATTTTTAATACTGAATTCAGTCTGTTAATATTTAAGAATATAACTTTAAATTGTTTTCTTCCATTCAAATCTATTCTATTCTTTTCTTTTTAATATACGCTATTGACCATTTTACTATTAACAATCCATTCTTAATTTCTTTGGTTACACAAAGCCCTACCAAAACCACCCATATTAACAATAAATTAAGATTAAAAAAGGTCTGAATAAAGTGCCTTACCATGAAACCTCCCGTGTTTCTCCTTTTTTGACTCATTATACATAAAAGTGAATTCTCCTGAAATTCTTTACTTCCTTCTTTCTAGAGCTGTTTTTACACTCACTTTTTTATTCATTTTTTCACAGTTTACAGGGTGCATGCCATTTCCCCAATTTACTTTTAAGTTAACTGAGAAAAAGTTTTTTGTTATATTCCTTTTAGACTGTAAGTTCCATGAGGACAGAGATTTTTCACTATCTAAAATGTATACCACTTCCAATACCTAGCATACTTTTCTGCACACAATAAGCACTTAATAAAGATCTGAATGTTGTTGAATCATATATAAAGTCTTAACTAGCACCTTAAATAAATAGAATATAATTTCTGAATAAAAGTCATCAATGTTGTCTATTGCAATCAATTTATCTGTATTAAAGAATATTTTTAGACAGTAGTTTTGAGGTTTCTAGATTTTAGAGTTATTTTATATCTTTCATATAGTTTTATCTTGGAAAAAATATTATCATCCTCAAAAGAAACTTTTCCTTGTGCCAATTAATAAGCAGAGAATACAGAGACATCATTTCTAAGCTCATGAAAGTGAACCATTGAGTCCAGAGAACAAAATCTCTGGGACTACATACAGAAAAGATTCTCTTTACCTTCTTATTACCGGACCAACTATAGTACATGGCTTCATTTGATGATATATGATAAAACAAGAATAGAATAAACTGCATTTACTGTCAGATATGTAACAAAGGCTTCTGTCCATCTTCTCTCTATGCTGCTTCCAAACCTATAAAGATTTTTTTAAGCTGACCACTTAATGAAACAAAAGAGGATTCTGGTCCTCTCCTGAAGTTAACTGTAAATTCTTAATAAGATGAAAGTGTGAAAAGAACCTAAGGATGCTCCCCTTATCTCCACACCTGGAAAATATTTATTCAGCACTCGAAAGAAAAGTTGTAATGTCTTTTAAATAGGATTATCAATATGATTAAACTAATCTATAGTTGCACATCCCAAAGATCCCAGCCTCTCTCTCTTTGTCTCTCTATCTCTCTCTCTTTGTTTCTCTCGGTGTCTCTGTCTCTCTTTTTCTCTGTCTCCCTCCCTATTCTTCTTCTTTCTCTCCCTCTTTCTTCTCTTCCTTTTCCCTCCCTCTAGCTATCTCCTTCTCTCCCTCTCTCTCTTCCTATTCCTCTCCTCATCCCCCCCATACCATGCCACGCTGGTTTCTTTCCACCTAAGTTTTCATATAAACTATTTATCTCATTTTTCTAAATGAGTGCATATGTACATACATACACACACACATATCCATATCTCAAGAAAGGGAGTTAACTGATGCTAGCTATCATGGACAAGTTTTTTATTGGGGATTGTTTGAAATGTTTGAAATAATAAAAGACGTATTATTTTAAAAATAATGAATTTATCTATTGATTTGATAAATCTTCAACACTGGCCCTTCCTAGTCATTTGAGGAAAACCAATCAATTCAAAAATACTATACATATCCTTATAATCTTATATTTAATAGCAAGGGATAAGTACAGATAATATATTTGAATATACCTATCATTTATAGTCAAGATCCTCCTTCTTTTCTCCATACACTTTCTTCATATTTCCTCCTCAACCCTTGTACTCAGTGACTTAGTCATTTTAAACTGATTTCCCTTCCTGTTTGTCATTTCTACCAACACAAGGGTGTTAGAAGGATTAATTAGTTAACATGTAAGATTCTTTGAAGATGAAAAGCTCTCTGAAATTGCTAGGCAGTGGTAGCATTTCTGTCTAGTACTCATTTCTCCTTTTTATATTTATGAAATTCATCATGTTCCTTTTAACCCTTTTGACCAATATTAACTCAGAATTTTTTAAAGTTACCCTTATCTTTTCTCCACAAGCCTCAAAAGTCTTAATTTACCTATATAGTCTTCTACGGTGCCCTCTCAATTCTTCTGTTACAAGTATGAGTTCATTCTTGCCTAGAGATTGTGAAGTCCATTATCACATCAACCTAGCTGGTTGTTTTTTCTCCTCTGCATTTTTCATTTTCATTGGAATTATGGTCTGACACATCTAGAACACAGAAGAGGAAAAGAACTGATTTTTCCTAAATTTTGAGGACTTGAATCTTGTGTGCTATTAATTTGGGACAAATGCCATAGTTCAAAGGGCATAGGAAGCTGTTTGTGCAATTCAGCGATAAAATGGTTATATACACAATGAAAATTGCTTTCTTACCTAGATCTAAATTTTCTACCCAAAAACATATCTTTGTTGGAACTATGTTTATTCAAGGAATTTTAAGAAGACTAAATAAAGCCTGTCATTTTTCATAGGATATAGGTTTGACATGTTCTCTACTCACAAACTATAGTTTTGGTAGTCAAAGAAAAGAGGATGCAGAATCTTTTTGAGGAGACCCAATTTGTAACAAGGAGATTAGTTTCACATAAACATGTTTTCACGAGGGCTGATTATCCATGATTTATCAAAACTGCAATTTCTGCTTTATCAGTTTCTTTCATTGGATTTGATTAGGAATAGTCTGCAGCTGGCTTGTCTACAACTATTTGGTCATTTGCCCACTTTGATTCTAAACTAAATGCACAGAGTTACAGAACACCAAAGTGGAAAGCAGCATATCGATAGTGTCTTTCACATTATCAAAAAGCATAATGCTTTGTTTTCCACTGAAAAACATAACCAAATCTTTGTTTTAGCCAAAAGCTTCAGGTCACATCTTCTATCCAATATAATTTATCACAAACAGACTTTTTAATGCATTACATATCATGCAGAAACTTCTTTGTTTGGAACCTTGTGAATCAAATGTATGCTAAGGTGTTGAGGACCATGCCTAAGTGTGAAGGAGTGGGTCAATTTTCCTACAGCACCCACAGCTGTGAATCATAACACCCCTGAAGAAATTGCAAATCAGCCTTTACTGATGCAGATGTTCCTTATGAATTGGGAATGAAATAAATTGGAGACAAGAGCGAAGAGGAGAGAGGTCAGGGAATGCAACCGTCTCTCAGTCTCCTTGTTTCTTTATCATCCTCTCACATGAAGGGATCTATTCTGCTGGTCAGAATTAGATTCTCAGCAGTCACTAGTAGGTAGCTCCTGTAACACCCAACAGCCATTAGCAGGTGGCTCACATAAAATAAAGAATTAATATACATACATCTGAATTATACATTTATCATGGCTTGAGTCTAAAATAAAATAAACAGTTATCTATCAAATATTAGCTTTTTAAGGGGAAGGATTATTTATTTTTTGCTTTGTCTTTGCATCTATAGCCTTTGATATGATTCCTAAGATGTTAAGAAATACCTTTTGATATGAACAAAGGTCTGTAAAACTGTGCATACTCTTTGATCCAGCAAGGGCCACTATTGGACCTATATCCCAAAGAAATTATAAAAGAGAGAAAAGCACCCAAGGATGCAAAAATGTTTGTAAAAGCTCTTTTTGAGGTAACAAAGACATGAAAATTGAGATGTGGCCATCAATTGGAGAATAGGCAGATTTCAGAGGAGCCTGAAAAGTCTTACATGAACTTGAAAAACTATTTTGCAATATGAAATGATGAATGAGGACATGGAGGAGGGCAGAGTCAAGATGGCAGAGTAAAGGCAGGAACCTTTACTGCGCCAAATTTCCTTAAATAGTGATCCTAAACAACTTTTAGACAATCAAAACACTCAAAAAGATGGAGTAGACCATTTTCCAGCCGAAGAAAATTTAGAAGGTCAGCAGAAAAGGTCTTTGGAACCAGGGTGAGAGCTCAGTGCATATTCCCCGCTCAGTGCCAGCCCCAGTTCTTATCCCAGCCTGGTCCCATGCCAGTAAAAGACGAGCAGATCTCAGGACCCAAGGATACAAGGGAAGATTTGGAAGGTCAGCAAAAAGGGTCTTTGGCAATGAGGTTTGAGTCATGCATGCAATCCCAGTACAGGTGGTACCAGTGAAACCTCAACACCAGCCTCAGCTTTCTGCTTTAGCAAAGATTATTACAGCTACAATGAGGAGGGAACACTGCTAACAATTCCTTTTTTTAATTATAATAACTTTTTATTGACAGAACCCATGCCAGGGTAATTTTTTTACAACATTATCCCTTACACTCACTTCTGTTCCAATTTTTCCCCTCCCACCCTCCACCCCCTCCCCTAGATGGCAAGCAGTCCTATATATGTTGAATATGTCATAGTATGTCCTATAAACAATGTATGTGTGCAGAACCAAACAGTTTTCTTGTTGCACAGGGAGAATTGGATTCGGAAGCTAAAAATAACCTGGGAAGAAAAATAAAAATGCAAACAGTTTGCATTCATTTCCCAGTGTTTTTTCTTTGGGTGTAGGTGCTTCTGTCCATCATTGATCAATTGAAACTGAATTAGGTATCTTTGTCAAAGAAATACACTTCCATCAGAGTACATCTTCATACACTATCATTGTTGACGTATATAATGATCTCTTGGTTCTGTTCATTTCACTCAGCATCAGTTCATGTAAGTCTCTCCAAGCCTCTCTGTATTCATCCTGCTGGTCATTTCTTACAGAACAATAATATTCCATAACATTAATATACACAATTTACCCAACCATTCTCCAATTGATGGACATCCATTCATTTTCCAGTTTCTAGCCACTACAAACAGGGCTGCCACAAACATTTTGGCACATACAGGTCCCTTTCCCTTCTTTAGTATTTCCTTGGGGTATAACCCCAGTAGTGCTGCTAACAATTCCTGACCAGAAAAGAGGGCTTGTGATTAGGTCCCTGAAGGATTTAGAAAACAGCTGTACAAAATCTTTGATTATTGGGATAGTACACCTTTCTCCTGGAAATAAAGCCCTATTTTAGTAAAGAATCAAAAAACTGAGTAATAGGCTAGGAAAATGAGCTGACAACAGAAAAAAATTCTGACAACAGAAAGTTACTATGGTGACAAAGAAGCTTTTTAACACACATTCAGAAAATGATAACAAAGTCAAAGTTCTTACATCCAAAGCCTCCAAGAAAAATAAGAATTGATCCCAGACCATGGAAGACCTCAAAAGGGATTTTTAAAATCAAGTAAGAGAGATAGAAGAAAAATCAGGAAAAGACTTGAGAGTGGTGCAAAGGGAAATACAAAAAGCTAATGAGGAGAAGAATGCCTTAAAAAAGCAAAATGGGCCAAATGGGGAAGAAGTTTCAAAAGCTCACTGAGGAAAATAATTCCTTAAAAAATTAGGACTCAACAAATAAAAGCTAATGACTTTGTAAGAAATCAAGATACAATAAAGCAAAACAAGAAAAAATAAATAGAAAAAATATTAAATATCTCAGTAGAAAAATAACTGATCTGAAAAATAGGACAGATAATGTAAAACTTATTGTTCTACCTAAAAGTCATGATCAAAAAAGAGCCTTGACATCTTTCAAGAAATTATCAAGGAAAATTGTCTTGATATTCTAGAATCAGAGGATAAAATAGAAATTTAAAGGATCTACTGATTACCTCCTCAAAGAGACTCCAAGAGGAAACCTTACTTGAATATTATAGCCAAATTCCAGAACTCCCAGATCAAGGAGAAAATATTTCAAGCATCCAGAAACAAATAATTCAAGTAGAATGGAGCTACAAATAGGATAACACAAAATTTAGCAGTTTCTATATAAATGGACTAAAGGGCTTGGAATACAATAAGATTAAAACCAAGAATCACCTACCTGGAAAACCTGAGGACAATTCTTCAGGGGGAAAGGTGGATATTCAATGAAATAGAGGATTTTCAAGAATTCATGATAAAAAGACCAGAGCTGAATAGAAAATTTAATTTTCAAAGACAGGACTCTGAAGAAGCATAAGGAAGTAATCATGAAAGTGATACCTTAAAGTGATTTATTAAGGTTTGTCTGTTTATATTCCTACATTGGAGTATGATACTTTTAACTCATTAGAATTTTTTCCTTATTATGGAAGTTACAAGGAGTATATATAGAGAGGACACAGGTGTGAATTGATATGAAGGGATAATATCTTTTTTAAAAGATGAGTTAAGAAGTAACAAAGGAATATATTGGGGGGAAAGGGAAAGAGAGAAGTGGAGTGGTGTAAATTATCTACCATAAAAAGAAGAAAGAAAAAGGTTTTACAGTGGAGGAGAGGAGAAGGTGAGTAAGTGAATGCTGCTCTCATCAGAATTAGCTCAAAGAGGAAAAAGCATACACTCAATATAAGTATAGGAATCTATCTTACAATGCAGAAAAACAGAAAGAGAAAGGGATATGGGAAAGGGGAGAGTGATAAAATAAAGCTCGTATTGGGGGAGGAAATGATAAGCAGCAAAATCTTTTGAAGATGGACAGGGTAAAAGAGAATAAATGGAGGAAAATATAGGTAGCAAAAATAATTTAGAAGCAAGTTTCTCTGAGAAGGTCTCATTTTTCAAACATAGAGGGAAATGAGTCAAATTCATTTTAAAAAGTGAATGACCACAAGATATGATCTAGGCCCAAAGGGCTATAAATTAATGCATATTCTTTGAGTTAACAATACCACTACTAGGTATGAATACCAAAAGAGATTTCTTACAAAGGAAAATGACCTATATGTACAAAAAGTTTTCTAGCAAGCTCTTTTCTCAAAGCAAAAAACTGGAAACTGAAAGGTTATCCATCAATTGAGGAGTAGCTGAACAATTATGGTATGTGTGATGGGATGTTTTTTCTCTTTGGCAAATGATGAGGAGACTTAAAAAAAAAAAAAAAAAACCGGAAAGATTCTTCATGAACTCAAGCAGAGTGAAATATACTGTATATAAAGTAATGGTAATATTCTGGGTTGACCAGCTGTAAATGACTGCCATTTTCATCAGGACATTGTTCCACAACTTCTCTGTGGGACTTATACCCAGAAAAGGGATTGATTGTGTCTAAATAACAATCTCTCTCTCCCTTTTTCTACCTCTCTCTCCCTCCCTCCCTAACTCCTTCCTTCCCTCCTTCCTCCTTCCTTCTCTCTCTCTCTCTCTCTCTCTCTCTCTCTCTCTCTCTAACTTGATTTTTTGTGAGTCTTTTATGGAAATGCTTTGCATAATTTCACTTGTGGTTTCTTAATAGGGGTTGGGATTGACGATAAGAGAAAGAACTTGGAACTCAAAACTTTTTAAAATAAATGTTAAGAAAATGCTTTAAATGTAACTGGAGAAAAATGATATCTTTTTAAATGATGAGTGGACAGATTTCAGGTAAAGAAAACTGTAAAGACATATGAACTGATGCTTAGTTAAATGAGCAGAACCATGAGAACATTGTACACACTAATTGCTACATTTTTATGATAGTCAGATAGACT
This sequence comes from Sarcophilus harrisii, assembly GCF_902635505.1. Lineage (NCBI taxonomy): Eukaryota > Metazoa > Chordata > Mammalia > Dasyuromorphia > Dasyuridae > Sarcophilus > Sarcophilus harrisii. Next base: position 219,259,917 of record NC_045430.1, read on the forward strand.
TAGTTCTTCTCCATAATAAATACAGTGATAGAAAATACCATCAACATCCAGAGAAAGAACTATGGATTCTGAAAACATACTATTTTCATGTTTTAATTGGTATTTTTTCTTTTTTGTGTTTTTCTCCTTTGTTCTGATTTTTCTTTCACAACATGTTTAAAATGATTGTACCTGTATAACATATCAGATAGCTTGCTGTTTGGGGAGAGTGGAGGTAATGGAGAGAAGGAGCAAAATTTTGAACTCAAAACTTTACAAAAATAAATGAATTCCTATTCATAGTGGCAAGGACCTAGACATTAAATGAATACACATCACTTAGGGAATGAATGGCTGAATAAATTATGGTACATGAATGGAATGGAATCTTATTGTTCTATAAGAAATGATGAGCAAGTTGATTTCAGAAAAGCCTGGAAAGACTTTCATGAACTGATACTGAGTAAAGTGAGCAGAGGCAGGAGAACATTGTACATAATATAAAGAAAATTATGTAATGATCATTTGTGATGGGGTTAGCTATTTTCAATAATGAGGTCATTTGAGGCAATTGCAATAGACTTGTGATGGAAAATATCATCCACATACAGAGAAAATTATGGAGACTGAATGTGAATCAAGGCATAGTATTTTCATCTTTCTTGTTGATGTTTGGTTATTTATTTTTTCTTTCTAATGCTTTTTTCCTTTTGATCTGAATTTTCTAACACAGCACAACAGCTATGGAAATATGTTTAGAAGAATTATACATGTCTAAAGTATACTGGATTACTTGCTGCCTAGAGAAGGGAGAAGAGGAAAGAAAAACAATTGAGGAACACAAGATTTTATGAAGTGAATATTGAAAACTGTCTTTGCCTGTATTTGCAAAAATAAAATTCTATTAAAATATGAGAAAAATAAATGCTGAAAACTACCTTTACATGTAATTGGAAAACATAAAATACTATTAAGACATTTAAATGTGGAATGCTTATTGAATAATTTTTGACAAGATGACTAAAGATCAAATAATGAAAAAAAATTTATTAATTTAAAACATGGGTGCTGTGGATAAGTACTTATAAGAATGAAAACCATTTTCTTCCCTTCCTCTCTGTACAATCTTTGGTGCGAAAGAACCTTGAGGGAATGAGCACAAAACATGATAACCAAAAGAGAATATGAGAGTCTTGGTATACCACACTAGAGAGTCAGCACTTCCGCAAAGCAGTCACAGATGTGGCAAAAGAGTGTGGAAATAAGGCTGAGAATTGAGAGAAATAGAAGAGTTATGGTCTTCCAGTTGCATTATGAGAGATTGAAATGATATGGCAAAAAAAAAAATGTTACCACCAGTGGAGTCTTATCAATTCAGAAGTAGTATTCCACTGGAAATTAAGAAGTCCATTGGTAAGTCTGTGAATCTGCAGACTTTGAGACAAATTCTTTTCTGCATTAAAGTCATATGACGTTTACTGTATAAATCGACTCAGGGTATTTTGCCTGCTGCTTGCTGCGTAGATATAATTTTGGTTGCGGAGGAAAGCATACTTCATGCCTCAATGAGGACCAGATTTGATACAAGAATTTGAGAGATGTGAAAGATTTTTCCTCCTTCTGGCTTCAAGAGAGAACGAGTCCATATCCTCTCAGAGAGAAACAAACAAGAAGATATTTAGAAAATCTGATATGCCAACAAGTTCCTGATTTCTAGCTCACCTGCCTAGGGACTTAGAGAAATTTCCTTTGCATGAGGCCAAAGATTCTCTTTTCTTTTTCCTTCTGCTTTTCTCCCTCTCCATTCTATTCCCCCCATTAATTCTCTTTGTTGTCTAACCTCTATAACTTGTCCAATTTCTCTTTGCTAGCTTCTCAGATAAATGGCTTTACTTAAAGGTAATTCTTAGAGATAGTCTTTTATTTGAGTATCACTTGGAAGATAAAAAAAGTATTTAGAAATTAATTCAGTTAATTTTAAAGGGATAGTGACCAGAAAGCAGCTTAAAGTTTAGAATGAAATTATTTTCCCTAGACTAGCAATATTTATGGTGGAGGCAGATTGACAAAATCATAGCTAGTACCTTCTCTCTTAAGATAGCAAAGCAGTTAGCTTTATGACGCCAATCTCTTGATCCTCTTACAAAAGCTATAGAAATTTCCCTTGGAGAATGATGGGCAAAATTATATATTCATGTATCCATGTGAACCACATTTAAACAAATGCATATGTATGTAATCATGTTATCCTAGTTTTAACAAAAATATCAATTTACTATTTTGTGTTTATCTTATATTTCCTTGCTTACCTTCTCTTGAAGATATTTATGATACCATGATTATTTCTTGAAAAATATTCTCTAAAGTAGATGCTTTTTCCTAACCCTAAAAGATATGTCATCCATCAATCAAAGAATGAAAAGAACAGCTGTATGAACTTTTCTGCTATAATCAATTATGCATTTTGGGGACTTGTCTCCAAAACAAATCCCTTCTCCCATCCAATTCCCCATATAGATAGATAGATCCCCTCTTCTTCCTGTGTTCTCAAAGTAATTATAATCTAACTATGAGCTAGCTACTCACAGCACCAGCTGCAAGGTACCAATGAAAAATGTACCACCTCTCCTTATAAGCCTACTTTTGGAATCCTACGGGTAGGGAATCCTTTCCCTCTAGGATTATAATGACTGAGTAGGTACTCTGCCTCATATCTTCTTGTCTTGGGAGGGACAAGCATGAAAGAATTGTAACCGATCTCAGATCTAATAACATTCTCTTTTCCTCTAAATCCACACTTTTTCTGAACTTTTTTTTTTATAAGTCAAGGGTAGCGCTATTTTTCCAAGTCCAAAACTTCAGTGTCAACTTTCTGATTTCTCTTTTTCTCTCCCCATATAGCTAATCAGTTGCCAAAATTTGTCATGGCACTTTTGACAACATCTCTAAAACCTGTCCCCTCCTCTCTATTCCTATACCTATTACATTGCCTATTTCTACCTCTCAGACATATGGTTAGAACTAATTATCTCTCTCCTCTCTTAAGCATCTTCCACACAGCTGCCAAAGTGATTTTTCCTAAAGTTCAGGTCTGACCACATCAGTCTCCTATTCAATCAACTACAGTTCCTCCCAATTCATTCTCATTAGATGCCTTCATTTCATTCTTTTCATTTTATGTGTAATGTACATGATAATACCACAGTATATGCTAAGCATATACACACCCACTGGAATGTACATTTTTAAATCAACTTCTATTTTTTTAAATTGATAGTAGTATATGATCAAAATTGTTTTGAGACCACTATCCTACAAAATAAAAATTCCAGGAGTGACGTATCAACATTACATGAAATCATTCAGTGAAATTATTTTAAAAGAGTATTTTAGAAATTTGGCATTATGTAGATAAATATTCAAGAAACTTTTGTTGACTGAATATTTGATGTAATGTGATCTGGCTACAACATTTAGCCAATTAGAGAATTAAAAGCAGAGAAGTAAAAAGATATCATCAAGGAATTATATGGCTGGAAGAGAAACTCATCAGATCACATGATAAGCAAAAGGGATAATCAGTGGACAACTAGTATTCGACTGGGCACTTTTTTACTTTAGGATCAATAAAATTAGACTTCCTACATATTGAGGAAATCCCTATGGAGAATTTATGAGAGGGCACAGTCAAGATATTCAAGATGAAAAGACCTGAATAAAGCTATGATCTTCATGATTTGATGAAATTTCCAAATTAATAAAATCACAGATCCATTTGAGTGTTCAAGTATAGTAAATACCATGTGCAGATGTCATGTGAAAATAGTATCATATAGTGGATAGAGTGCTGATTTGGGAATTTGAAAGAATTAAGTTTACATCTTCCCTCTGAGATGTATCATGTACAAGTCACTTTTCTGAAACTCAGGCAACTTTGAAATACACATGAATAGCATACAAGTTTTTTTTTAATACACATAAATAATAAAGTAGAGGGAATTCTCACCCTATGAATAAATAGATGGACAGTATCTTAGGTCTTTGACATCTTAGCATAGACACTTATAATATACCATCTAAAAGAGTAATGAAATACCATAGATAAAGAACAGCTGAAGAGAAAAGAATTTTTTAAAATGAGTAAACTCTAATTTAGATAATCAACTCTTGGAAAAATCAAAATTTAAGTGCCAGAACCAGGATCTTTGTCATCAGATCCATTACTGAATAACTGCAAATAACAAAATCTTATACAAGGGATCCTTGAGAATAATTTTGCATTTTAATTACATTGAACTAAAAATTAAATGCTCTTTCCAATTCCATGTTTGTTTTTCTACTCTCCTTGCTTGACAGCCATTGGCATCTTTCTTGAGAAAAGGCCAGAATTATGAAAGGCTTGTTTGTTTCAAAAGCTCACTTTTTCCCACTCCTCTGTCAGTTCCCTGTTTAGATGTAATGTTCCAAGAAGTGTGAAACCCATAGACTGGAAGTATATAAGATCATTGTTAGACTGTTTTTAAAATGTGATAGCTTAAAGAGAAAGAAATATATTTGATGCAGAGCAGAACCAGCAGCTGGAAGCAGAAGCATGGGCTCTTAGGCCACACAGAGGTGTGGCAGGAGTTCCTTCACCCTCTCCTGTGTGCTAAAGTTTATGTTATTCTCAATCACCAGGCATACTAATATCTTACCTCATGAGTGATTTGCAGGCCTCAGCATCCCAAAGCAGAAAAAAAAATACAATTGCCCTCTCTATGTGTTTTTGAAACCATGTGGTAGAAAGCATGTGATGAAAAAATTGAAATGCATTACCATTGCTACTCATGTTACCAACCATTCACAGAATTGCAGAAAATAGATGTAAGAGTTTGATTAGGTAAGCCTGTTTCCTATAGTATAGATTCTCCAATGGTTTATATATCCAATTAAATTTGGAAAAATTGAAATGATAGTGTCACCCATCAAGATCTAAGGAAGTCTGTCCCATGTCTGCAATGCAGCACTTGCAATGATACCATCATTGCAATAATATATATATTGCAATACACACACACACACACACACACACATCTGTATAGACTGAATAAACTAGAAAAATAGGAGCAAATTTTGTAAAGAGAGAAAATATGAGAAAATGAATACCCTGAAACAGAACTCATATCAAGAGGTTACTTAGAATCATCTGAAAGATCATCCAGATCTTATCACAGTTCCTGACACATAGTAAATACTTAATAAATATTGATTGATTTGTAGATTAATAATATAATGGATTGAAAGTTACTCCTGGAGTCAGAAAGATGTACAACACTGATACCCCTAACTGTGTGCCCCCAAACAAGTCATCTAACCTCTCACTGCTTCCAGGCAATTCTTTAAAACTGCACAGTGTCCTCTTCATTAGGGTCCCTTACTGTGTGCTCCCTAAATAGATGAAATAACAAATCTGGTTAAAAACTATACTGCCCTTTATGCAAAAAAAAAAAAAAAAAAAAAAAAAAAACCAACAACATTATCATATCCAAGAGCTCTGTTTAATCTAAATCACAGACATTGCTATCCTGACATATAAATTAAAATAGCCATCACAACAACAAGACTCATGAGCTTAGGTAATCTTCCAAGAGATATGAGACAAAATAAGAATATTACATCAATAAAGTTACCAAAAAAATTGTTTTTATCCTACATGAATCTATGGGAATAGATTAACTTTACTGAATAGAACAGGCATATGCCCCAAAATCGGATTCCCCCAACTCTACTTTTCTCAGGATGATCCCCTATTTCAATTTCCAGTCTACACTTACTCATTTTACTTCCTACTCCCCAAATCATGATTTCTACATCTCCTCAACATCCTAGTCTTCCCTTCCTCCTCTTTCCAGCTTCTCTTTCTGTGTTGTCTTCCCCATAGAATGCTCCTTAATGGTAAAAACTGTTTCCTCTCTTCCTGTTTGTACCCCCAATACTTAGCACAATACATGGTATGCTCCAAATGTTGATAAATGTCTTATCTATCATTCCAAGAATTTACTTGTAGTATGTGTTTTTTTTTCCTTTTTCCGTTTTCAAAGATACTGGATTTTGTTTGTTTTATTGTTACTGTTTTAAGATAGAACACATTTATTTTTTCACTAATGAAAACTTTTTCTTCTCTTCAAGTTAGAACCATTTTGGAAGTATGGAGAAATAGTACAGTATACCAGAAAGAATAGAGTATTTGGAGTTAAAAGATCTGAAATCAAGTCCCAGCTTCACCACTTAACTAACTCTGTCTCCTTTGGCAACTCATTTAATCTCTCTGTGTGCTGGTTTTCTCATCTGAGAAATGGTGTTAATATTAAGTACCTTGCCTACCTCACAGGGCTGCTCTGAGGATCAAATGACATAATGGATATAAAAGTGCTTTGTAACTCTATAGCATTCCTCTTTTTTTCAATCATTGTAAAGAGACTAAAATTTCCATACTTTGGAATAAAATCTTGAAACTTTTGAGTTTAGAGATCTAAATATTAGCATAACCTATCCCAACCTCTACATTTTACTAACGGGCAAAATATAACTGAGACTAAGATGTTTAGTGTCTTTTTTCAAAGTTCCAGAGAGAGTGTGGCATATCTGGACTTATTAATAAAAATAGAAAAGTTAGAAGAAGAAGCAATTTTGAGGGAGAAATTGAGCCAGGTTTAGACATGCTGAATTTGAGATGCCAGTGGGAGATAAGTCCAGTAGAAGGAATAGCACAGGTATTTGAAATAAGGGATTGGCCGTTAGGAGAAAACTCACGCAAAGGCATATTCATTTGGAACTCTGACCTCTCCAGTACCTAGCAAACAAAGAAAATGCAAGCCTTCCCTTGCAGAGTCAGTTATGGGGCTTAACATTGCTGGATTCAGTTCCAAGTTCTAACAGATGGGGATTAGTTTAGGTGTGAAGTCATCATCACATTTTGGCTTATTGTTGCATCTGTGTTTTCAAATTTGGAAGGTTTCTCAAAAATAAGCATAACATGAACATGCAGGAAAGCAGATCTTGTTACTGAAAACAGCACCTTCCAATGACAGACCTGAGACACAGGTACAAATTAAATATTATCCTGCAGATCAATCTTGTCTAAAAACAGTATACTGTCCTGTTTCCTGCTGTCCTCAGTGCTTGGGGTCAGGAATAAACAGGATAGACTCCAGTCTTAGGAACATAGCTTTTCAACACTGACATTGAGCCAAATAGAAAACCAGATGACAACTTGGAAAAGAACTCAAGATGCTTCCCTGAGCACATTATGTGAGAATATTATTTATTGGATGCTTCATAACTAAGATGTTAATAATGCCAGAGCAAGCATTGTGTTGAGTAACCATGAATTATATTATGATGAACATACATGGTAGCTCTTAAATGAAACTTTGAATATTAATGAAGATTGAATGTCTATAATGAATGTCAACCAGGCAGAATGAAACTCAAGCCTATCCTGAAATATAAAAAGCTATAAACAAAGCATTTTCTGACTGTGTCACTAGTAGAGACCAGCAGATCTAACAATTCAGTCATTTTGAATACAGGTTCCTTAAAACCTGGTATTCTCATGTTGTACTCTAAAGATAAATATTGGTCACATAGAATAGTTGTCCTTTTTCAAATAAGGATCTGGAAATATTTGGTTCTCAAACAACGTAGGAGAAAAATGATAAGAAACAGAAGCAAAGCAAAGTGAAGACCTGTTCCTTTTTTTTTTTTTTTTTTTTTTAAGAAAACCAAAACTAGTAGGAGTTCTACTAATGAGATAAGGACTTCATCTTGTATAAAAGTAACCTTAAATACCAAAAGAAAATGTCCTAACCCCTTTATCAGAGAATGGAATTTTTTGAACTCAAGTACATATAAAATTTTAAGAGAATGTCCCTTTTATATAAAGTTACAAATGAGTAAAGCAGTGTTGACTCAAAGTACAACAAATTCAATCTGAAATCAAATTCAAATAGCTGTAATTCAAGGACCTACAAAGGACATTTTCATCTCTGAAAAATTTTAGTAATCTTTGAGTTAACTTTATTTTCTACATTAGAAAAATTATAAAATAATTATAATAATTTTAAAATACCTTTTTCATACCTTTGACATACAGAAAGTCTCTGCTATTTTAGCTATAACTGTTTTCAAGGGAACCTGGGTTCAATTTTCTTTCCAAAGAGATTCCATTTTATTATTCAGTCAGTATTCCCAGGAATCAAACTAAAGAGGTTCTTTATATTACTAATATTTCTTTCCCTGATTTGTCTAAGAAAGATTTTAAAAACTGAGGAGAGATTACAGGTATCTTCAATACAAATTCAACTTAGGGCATTTTGAAGGACTACAAAATTTCTTGAGTCACAGAATTTAGAAACTTGCTGATTGTTTTTAAAATTAAAAAGTCCTTATCTATTTATTTAAAATTCAAAAAAATCATAAAAATAGAAAATTCGTATCTCCATCATTAATTATTATAAATTGCAAAATGGTAGCATTAAAATGAAAACTTTACAACTTTCAAAGTTAAGTTACCTGAAGGATGAATCCCTTTTAGTACACCCCTAAGGGCAATTATCCATTCTTTGGTTCCAGATCACTGTCTATGGAAATTCACAACATTTTCTGGAACAAGCATTTCATGCTAATTCTGAACCACAAAGTCAGCTGCCAACCCATAAGTAAATACTGGCAAGGATGCCTAACCATTGCAATCCAAGATGCTGGTAAAGGGCAGGGTAAGTAAACAATTTTTTTCCTGTTGACCAGAAACACCTGCAATGATACTAAAATGTGTTAGACCTAATTCCCAAAAGGTGTTTGTTCATCCTATGAAATTAACATGTTCTTTGACCTGGTTAAGTAAATATAATGTGGAAGTATAATCAATATTTCCCAATCAAACAGGCAAACATTGTCTTTTCCTAAGACTGAAACAAAATCTAACTATTTACTTGATTCCCAAGTCCACATAGGATTTTAAAGCCCAGTCAGTCTCCCATGTAAAAATATTTAATGTTCCTCTTGAGAAGAAATTAACTACTAAAACAGATTGAGGTGAAATGCAGTTCTGTTCTTTTGTTCTCAATATGAACATTTTTTCTCCTTTAATCTTCTTCCATTCTAGCAGAATGAAAAGCTGGAAATTTTCTTTGAGTGAATTTTACTTCCATGGGTCAAAATCTGGTATTCCTTTAATTACAGGGGTGAGTGGTCCTTGTTTTAGCCCCCAAAAGTGCCCTAGGAATAAAGTAGACTTTAAGTATATGTAAACTGAACAGAAAAGGTAACATTCAATTTACTTTGCTCCTAAGTCATGTGCTCCCTTTTGAGGAAGTCTGTGATTGTTTAACTTGTTCAGCAAAATTGTGCTGAATAAATTCTTATAGCAAAGTAAAACTGCCTGGATGACTCAGTAGTGGCCAACCAAAGCAGGCCCAAGTGTGTGAACTAAGCTTCCCCAGCTAGTCAAGCTCTGGCTTCTTTCTTAAGCTATCATGCTAGGAAGGCACTGTGGGAATGAGAAAGGCTTGTCAGGATCCCCAGTTGCTTCACTACAGCAGTATTAGCTATTTTTACTATGAATATAAGCAGATGGGGATTTCTAAAGTCTCAGTGTTGTTAAAAGTCCTCCTATTCCTTAGAACATCTGGTACTAACTTACTTATTTACATGGTATCTCACCTCACTTCCCCAGAAGAAGATAAGTTATTTGAGGGTAGAGGCTATTTTTTTAATTTTTTATTCCTGAATTCTGATAGTAGGTTATTAAGTGTTTCCTAGAATTAATAGTGGTCAGTGGTTACTTCCTTGTAAAAAGAAAAGCTAAAGGAAATCTATAGTGCTTTTAATACATATACATATATATGTGCATGTGTATATATACATACATACATGCAATTATATCCATATAAACATTGATGTATATCTTAAGGACAAACATTTTATTTTACTGAACAGCTATTTTCCTTTTCTCTGCTACCAAGACAGTTTACATTTAGCTGTTCCTTTTCTGTTGTTTGTTTGTTCACTCAGTGATATTCAAATTTCTTTTCAACAGAATTTGTTCAGAACCTAGAAAAGTACTAATATAGGTAGAATTTCTCAAAAAAATATTTTTATTCTTTTTTTATTTTATATCACCTACATTTCCCCTTTTATCCTTTTTTCTTCCTTTCCCAGAGATCCATCCCTTGTAACAGATTTTTTTTAATGAAAGAAGAAAATCAATAAATTTTACCAGTATCAAAAAAGAAAACTGAAATTTTCAGTGTTCCATACATATGGATATCTATGGACTGCAGCCTCCTGAGAGGAGTGGGAGATATTTTCTCATTTCTTTTCTTCAAAGATGTTTTTGTTCCTTATAATTTTTCATCATTCATTCCAGATGGTTTCATGGTTGGTTTTCTTTACTTTTGCATTGCTACTGTAGTCATTTTATGTATATATTATTTTCCTGGCACTGATTACCTCATTATTATAATTTAATCTTTCTATGCTTTTCTTTATTCATGATAGTCACTAATAAAGGAGAATAATAGTCCATTACATTCATGATTCTATGTGAAGTGCTTCATAAGCCACAGAACTATGAGAATGTCAGACATTATATCAATGATAATATTGTTTATCTTTTAATTATAAAAGGAGCCAATATCTCTACTATTCTGGCACAGTAATAAAAAGGTATTAAGGATATTACTATCAAAATTTATTCCTTGGAATGATAACAGTAATATACTAGACTTCAGTGAATAAATAACATTATATTTAAGTGAGTTTATGACCTTCCCCTGGCCAACATAACAAGAAGAGTACATTCTCTTGCTAGCATAATTAACAAACTCCATTTTGCTTCTCAATTTCTTTTTAGTCACAATCAATTATCTCAGGAAAATTCTGAAAATGTCATTGAGCCAATCTCTTTGTCATAAAACAAAAGTATGCTTAAATTATCCTAGGCAAATAACTAACAACTTAGCATCATAGCCAACTCATCAAATATTCATTAAACACCTAATGTGTGTATGGTATTTCATAGTTAGGATTGGATCCTATATTGTTTACCTACATTCTATTTCTTTTTATTCAATTGGTATGCAAAAACTTTTCAAATTATTGAAAATTGGTATTAAGCCATCATTTTTCCTAGATCTATCAAACTTCTTCCTTTAATGTCATTTTTCCTTTCACATCATTTTTTTACCTCCCTCCTCAACTTTTTTTAAAGCTCTCCCATTTCTTAGATCAACTGGTACCTATTTAATTATATGCTGTATCTTCACTCTTGAATAGATAGCCAAGTACAGATAAATGTAGGTACTGATTAGTGCAAATGACAAATCCCTTAAAGTGATTCTATGTATCTACATTAATAGTAATGAAATCCCATATAAAATATGGAAATTGGCTTTAACCCAGTGGAAATTTGAATAATGTAACCATTTTGGGGGCAATTCCTTATTTACCTTAATTAGGACCTAGCTACAATAGAAAACTACTTTGTGGTATTAAGAGAAACATTTAAGCAAAATTTAAAAAAAAGTTTATCTAATGTCATTTAAAAGGAGCAAATAGTATTGGAAAATGCATTTCAATCATAATTTCAACCTTAGTATCCTTTGCTCCCACACATTCTCACAAGGTAATTCAGAAAGTTTCTCCAAAGGAATTATGAGACAAGTCCTCTGGAAGTTTAAATGGAAAAGGGTTGCCTGGCTCATCTGTCCCAATTTAGACTTGCAACACAATGAAATTTATTGTCATCTCATCCTTGGTTGCTCTCTAGATATGTAGTAAGGTTCCTTGAATTGTAGAAGGGATCTCCTTCCACTTTTCATTTCTATATCCAAACTATTACTAATATTGTCTATTTGATTTAAAAGAGAATATGATAAATTTTAGGACATATCTGAAGATAAACTCATATATTTTATCTAACTCTACAGTTGTTATTTGGAATACATGAAAATATTAGAACATAATTGGAAAGAATATTTGAATTTCTATATTTCAGGTCTTATATATAAAAATATATAACAAATGATATACATTTGTTAAAAAAATTAGAATCTCAAATGGAAGGAAATTCATCTACCCATCTGTATACAGACAAACACCTTCCCAACAAGTGGTCATCCAATTTCAACCAGAAAATCTCTGAAAAGGAGAAATCTATTACCTTCCCAGATGGCACATTATACATTTTTGGAGAGTCTTTTCTTGGGGGGGGGGGAGGAGAAGGTTGTTGGGGGCTATTTTTTCTTAACTGAGCCTAAATAAGTTTCTGTGAAATTTCTACCCATTGATCCTAGTTCTATCTTCTGAAATTTTAATCTAATCATTCCTCCACATGACAACTTGAAGACAGCTTTAATTCTTACCCTTAACTTTCTCTCTTCCATATTAAATATCCTTATGGTCTTGAAGCTGACATAGTAGTCTTTTCTGGAACCCTTAAATGCACCTATCATATAAAGTTGTGTGATGAAATATAGCAGCATATTGTATTAGACAGCAATTGGACTTAAGAGTCAAGAAGATACAGATTCATATACTACCTCTGCCTCTTAGAACTCTTTGCCCTGGTCAACTAATTAACCTTTATGTATTTCATACAGTTCCTCATGATTTAACTAATAACTAATAAATGCATTATGAACTGCATTGGTAAAAGAAGTTCTCCATACCAGTAGCTGGAGGAGCTAGGGGGTACAGTAGATTGAGGGTAGATCTTGATTCAGAAAGATTCATCTTCCTCAGTTCAAATCTGGATTCAGACGTGCTTGTTATGTAACCTTGAACAAGTCACTTTAACTCTGTTTGCTCAGTTCCTTATCTGTAAAATGACCTGAAGAAAATGGCGAACCATTTCAGTATGCCAAGAAAATGAAGTCACAGTGTTGGAGATGACTGAAATGACTGAACAACAACATACTGGTAGTTACCAACATAAATCACTTCAGAGCTCTTTTGCATACCAAGGTATTCTCTTATTTGTATTTGCATTCTATAGATCTTATAGAGATTGACACGATGACTTATCTAAATTTCATATCAACACTACCAGCAAACACACCATTACTTAATAGATTTTTGTTAAATAAACTAATTATTAATTCCTCAGTAGTCTTCTTATTCCAGTATTAAAAGTCTCCTCAAAGAACATGTCTTATATATGACTTTGAGCTTTCTAGTACCCATATCAAAACTGTAAAACTCACAATCACTTTTGTCGCATCAAAATTTCATACACAATACTGTGATGCAAAATACTTAGAATTACTTCCTCTCTTCTCATCTGACTCAGCTTCTGGGATCCTAAAATCAATTGGGATGAATCAATTGACAAAATACTCAATTCACCTTCTTCCTGCCTAATCTTTTCTGCTACTTTTCCTTTATCTCACCATTCTCCATGTCATGCTCAATATATGTAGATATACCCCAAGGGGCTGTCTAGAACCCTTCTTCTTTCTTCTTTTGCCTTTATATTCTTTCACATGATAATTTTTATCACCTATAGGCCATTAATACCTCTCTCCCTCCTCCAAAAGTAACTTGAATGTCCTTTGCATGGATTTTGCATATACCTATATAGTGTATCTTTTAAAAAGGCATAGTGACTGTCCTTTGAGCTATTAAAGCTATTAATTTTTTAAAATTTACTTTAAATTTTAAGTCATCAAAATTTGAATGTACTAAAACTTTTGGGACATCCTCCTTAAGTTTATGTTTTCTACATCATAAGGCTATAAACCTCTTTTATAAAAATGTTTATTTTATTTTCAATTTATGGAATAAAACAATCATTTTTATAATAGTTCAGTAAGATGACTGCATTGCAACTGCTAATCTACTATGCATAACTTGCTGTCCCTTTCAAATATACGATGAAATTATCATGTAAATTTCTTCTTTTTTGTTTTTTCTTCCTTATACTCCCATTCTAGAGAATGATCCATTAAATATAAACAGGTATCAATATGAAAATTATTCCACATATAACATATATTTATCAGTTCTTTATCTAGATGTAGATAGCATCTTTCTTCATGTATCCTTCACAGTTAATTTGGGCATTCATAATAGTCAAAATAACTTAGTCACTGAAAGTCATTCTTAAAATAACATTTCTCTTAGTGTATACTATGTTCTCTTGATTCTGCTCATTTTATTCTTCATTGTTCATGCAAAGCTTTCCATGTTTTTCTAAGATCATTGAGCTCATCACTTCTTAATGCACAATACTCTTCCCTTACAATTGTATGTCGTTTATTCAGCCAAAGTATATAAGCTTCATGTGGGCATTTTTCACTTTTGTCTTCATATTTTCAATATGAAGAACAGTGCCTGACACAAGTAGTTGCTTAATAAATGTTTACTAATTGGCTGATTAATTTTTATGTGTTTATATATGCATATTTCCTCCATTAGAATTTTATCTCCTACAGTGCAGGATCTGGTGAATTTTTGCACTTATATCCTCCGTCCTTAATCTAAAACCTGGCATATGGTAGGAGCTTAATAAATACCTAACTGAAGAGTAGAAATGTATTCATCACTATAGACCTTCATTTCCTCCATTTCCTGAGCAATGTCACAAGTCTGTCAAAAGTCATAAATTTTTTCCCTCCTTTCATCCAAAAAATTACATCCATTACACCATATAAAACTTAATTCCAATGAACTGAACTTCCTCCAGAGAAGTTTGGTAAATAAAGTGAACCCTAAGGAAGATACATCATTTCTATTTACCAATGTGTCCCCTTAAAACACAGAAATGATATAAATAACATTAGGACTACCTAGAAACAGATTGTCTGCATTCTTTCATCAATTTATGTATGTATTCTCTTGCCTGATAAACAGAATGTTCCTCAAAGACTAGATTATTATAATCTCCTTCTTTCTATTCATTCTAAATTAAAGTTAAAAATTAAACTTGAAAATTACTCAATGAGAGTTTCAAAATGAAAATCAGGTATTTTGGGGAAATGTGTCATATCTTTACATCCATTTAGGACTATATCTACTTCCTAAAAATCAAATAATTATAGATTAAGATCCAAGGGAAACAATTTTTGTGTTGTTTTTAGAAAAGTAGCATGAAGAAAATGCACTAATAATTTCAGCTTTATTGGTAATGCCTCCACCAGTGTGAAAGGGCAGTGAGTGCTCTTACAACTTTGAAGAACTGTGTGATATTACTGAGAATTTCCATGGCTTATTTCAGAGTATTCCCAGTAATACTGTATGATTATAAGGAAGAATTTGGACTTAAAGCTGGCTCTTTAACTACCATGATATTCTGATTGTGCATCAAGTGGCAGTCACCTGAATCTGATAACTGAGAAAAATGGGAGCTTTGCATGTAAGTTAAATGGATAATCATCTCCTGTCTCAACTTTTGTTTCCATATGTGGATGACCAAAGAGTTATTTGTTCATACATTTTGCTTCCCAGGTAATGAAAGTGTTTACTTTTATCTACTCTTCCAGACTTCTGCAACCCCATTTCTTCACAAATGTATATTGGTTGATAAGAAACAGTTCACCTTCAGCATATGATAAGAAATTTTTCATTGAATTTACAGGTATTGTTCAAGATTTTGTATATATTTGATTTTAAATATATTCAGGATTAAATCATTTCTGCCTGATCAAAAATGATGAATTAGAATTCACAGCTGCTCACCCAAGACAATGTGTCAGATTCTAGAGCAAACTGCTCAAGAGAACCATTGGAAAAAAAAAACAAAAGATAAACTGCAGCCTCAGTCAAAATGCCATTTTGGTCCTAAATGGATTATTTTATCATATACCTTGAGAAATCCTATCACTGTGAAAGGAATTCAAGTGGTAGTAATTCCATGAGGGTTAATATGTCCAATGGAACTGTCCCATACCCTGCTGTTTATACTTCTGGAAAATAGCTTCAGTTATTGAGTGTGATGTCAGTTCAACCTCAGTGTATAAGAAGAACCAACATCATCATCTGGTATAAGATAGAAAAATAGTAAAATGAATGTGATGAATGATCACCTTATTTACCCTTAACTGTATTCTAGCTATTTGACACACTTTTGATCCATTTGAAAAGAGAAAAATTTAATTTAGCCAATAGTTAGTAAATGACTGTTTTGTACTACATTAATTTGTGGACATAAAAATACAGAAGCAAAACAAACCCTGACCTCAGAGTGTTTATATTCTATTTAAAGTACATAATGTATAGGCAGAGAAATAAATAAAATGCAATTTGAGGAGTAAGCAAATACTAGTAACTAAGGTCATCAGGTAAGGCTTTATGGACCATATGTCAATTGAGATGAATGAACAATTATAACATTTTCCAAAGTAACAAAGCAGATGAACTCAAATTTTGGTAAAGTGTGGGCAAAATACATATTCATCCTTGTCAGTTTGTGTCAATCATTTTACTAGATTCTCCAGGTAAGAAATAGCTTAAGGCTGATGCTAAATTGAGGTTATATAAGATGCACCAGCACTTAGAGATTTGCATTCCCCAATAGGAGTGTGATTTTTTTTTAATTTATCTAGAATAAGCACTAAAAAGTTTATAAAAAGAAAAATCCTTATTTTCATTTACTCTGTGGCTTGTTTTCCTTTTTGCCAGAGAAGCCCAATATTTCAAAAATGTCTGAGAAAAAAAACACTGGCTATTTGTTTTCATTGGAATTCATAAAGATAGCAAGTGTCCTTCTGGTAAAGGTATCTTCTTCATCAGGAAGTTTTGTTGCATTTGAATTATTTAGAATTGTCGGTAAGTTTAAATTACAAGCAAAAAGAGGTATAGCATTCAGCACTCTAAATGTAAAATTCCTGTTTCTGACTACTGTAAATTCAGTCTCTGAGTTTTAATTCTAAAGGAAAGAAAACTGGCTATTTTTGAAAAAGATATCCATGGCCCAGCTCAGAATGGCTGCTCTGAAGAATGAGGTGTCTTGGCCCTAGGTTCCAGGATCTAAATGCCTCAAAATATTTGACTACTAATAGTTAAAAATCACAGCTTCAGAGTGTTTACTGTCACTAAGCTGTAAGTCTGCATTCCTAGGAAATCACCTAAGTAGCCTTCCCAAACAGACACAGAAAGAGTAAAGAACTACCTTCTTTGGCTTATAAGGAATGTTTCAAAAATAAGACTCTGGTTTTTAAGAATTCACACACAATATTAAGCTAAAATAGTCTTTTTTAAATTCTACCCATGAATACAGCAGATATTTTACTTACACACTGACAATAGATCATGGATGAATACTCAGGCAGGTAGTGAAGCAAATGTACACATTTAATAAATTTCTATTATATACTGTGTGATAAAATTAGAATCAGTCTTCTTGGGGATCAAATTTGCCAGGCAAATTTTCTAGTCTAAGGAAAAAGTAGAATACTGATAACATACTAAAAAATACATTATTGAGGAAGAAAAAGACAGAAAAAAACCAGATTGAGAAAGACAATGAGAAACATGAAGAGTCACAATTAGTTATTTATAATCACTTTTGTCAGAATTCAACCATTAAAGGAATGCCTTCAAACTAGATTTTTTGTCAAATACTGACTGCTGGGGCAAAGAGCTACTCCTTACTAATGGATAAGGAAATTAATATCAACATAATATTCTCTAGAAATAGCCCATACATAGTAAAATTACTTCTTAGAAATACCAAGACAGTACTGAGCTCTGAAAGGATTTTTTTTACATTTGTTTTGTTGTGTGGTACTGCAACAAATATCGCCCAGAAAGAAATCATTTATATTTCACAGTGGTGATTGTTGTTGTGATGGTAGTTGTTACTGTTGGTGACGATGATGATGGTAATCATGACAATGATGCCGATGATGAATGTAGTAGTGGTGGTGATGCTGATGGAGATTATTGTTTCCAAAGAATGCTTTACTGAATCAGAATCAACATAATTTTCTCACTCATATTTTGAAAGTCTCATAGAACTGACATCTGGACAGTTATGTGTTCATTTACATTCAGCTATTTTGAGATACTCTCTGTTACTTTTTAATACTGTATACCCTGATGATTTGACACTACGCTCAATATTGATAGTTGTTAGAGTAAGATGAATATGATTTGGTAAATCTATCTATATACAAGCATGCATATAATAAAAATATACATGCACATATATATAGAAACATACAAAAAAAGGATAATAAGAGCAACTACCTCTTAAGGTTGATGGGAAGATCAAAAGAGATAATATTTATAAAGTACTTAATATAGTGTCTGGCACATAGCAAGTGCTATATAATGTTAACTATTATTAACAATATCATATCTACATGTATATACCCACATAAATACATTTTACATGGAAATTACTGGTCCACAATTTTCATATCTGAAATCAAATAGTTTCAAGATGAAAGCAATATTCTGTCTCCCATCTATTTGATTTAGCTTCAGAAGTTACATACATATATATGTATATATATCACACAAATATATATATGAATGTGTGCCTGTGTTGGGTGTGGTACTTTATTGTTATGAAACTCAGAATCTCCAAATTCATTTTCTAAGGGAATGTAGTCTCAGAGTATAACAGAGAATAAAAAGAAAGCCTTAAACAGAAATATCCATTGTTGATTGGGCCCAAGGCATGCCTATTAACACTGTCCTTGTGGTTATAGATTCTTGGGGAAATAAATCTGGTAGAAAAAAAATTTTTTTCAAAAAAAAAAAAAAGGAAGAAAAGACTGAAATGGAGTACTATATAGCACAAATCAAGGAGTAAAATTCATAAGAAGGTCAGATGATAGATTAGACTACATGAGAGCAGTAAGGTCTCTCAAGAAGTCTAGAAGTATAGAACTGAGAAACCAGAGTCAAAACAAGTAAAGTATTTACAGTGATGGTAAAGTTAGGGAACTGGATCAAACAAGAAGATGGTTGAAGATTTAATTATCCAGAAAAAAAAAATAGGCTAGTTATGTGAGAGTTAAGCTCTAAACTTTAAATTTCTTTAGAAGCTAAGAATGAAGATTTTTTTTTTCTCTTGGGATGCAGGGGACAAGAATATTAATTACCGAAATATTGTCAGAGAAGAGAGTTTAGGACAGGAGTGACTAGATTAATGTAACTAAGTTGGCTGGAAATGCTTGAGGCCCCAAGCCTTGGGTTTTTATATGCAAAGCTGAAGATGGGTGAGAAGACTCTAAATAGTCTGAAATAACTTTACCTTTGCCAAACAAAATTTTAGAAGTTCAAGATATTTGGAAAACTGAAACTAGGAATAAAATTGGAATTGGAAGTCATCCAGAAACTTGGATAAATGAAAAAAATTAATTTTCCTAATTTCCTGTGTGTATCTAAAGGACAAGAATAGGGTGAAGAATCTACAAGACTTTATAATTTCTTATCTTTTCACCCTATCCTGGTTGTTTTCCTTTAGTATGTTGAGTAAACTTTTTAAGATGCCTAAATAAAAGAATACCTTTGGATAAATTCTGGATTGGGAGAAGCTTAAATCTTTGCTCATAGGCAAGGTTTGGGATATCCAATCAAGCAAGGAAAGTTGAAATTAATTAGAACCTAATAGGAAAACAACAAGTTAAGTGTGTTGGTAAGGAAAAGAATAGTGTTATGGCTAGGGTCTAGAGGAAAAGCTGTGAAACCTTAGACCATAGCATCAATGTACCAATTACCCAATGTTTAGAATTATTTCTACCATTGATAAACTAGTTTGAACTCTATCCAAACAGGTATGATTTACTTAGATACTGCTTAAAGATTCATGACCCAGAAACATACAATGCTGAAAATAACAGCAACCTGAAAATTATATATCACCATTTGAATTATATCACTTATAATTTCATATGAGGGAGGACCTTATAAAACATCTCATTTGCTGCCTCATTTTTCAGATAAGGAAATGCAGGTTCAGAAGTGAAATGACTTGTCTAGTACCTAACCTAAGGCTATCCATTCCAGCTGGATTTGTATGCATATCAGTATCTTCAATGATATATAGACAATTCTTGTTTTACCTAAGTGAATCATTCTGCAAACCTATACATAAAAATGCAAATTTGCCCCAGACATAGGGAAGGGAGGGAATACTGTGCAATAAATGGGCCGGTTTAGGTTTCAAGCTTATGTGGGACCAGGGACAGAGAAAGGAGAACAAGAGGAGGAACCTGGGATTGGAGGCACTCATGTAGTAACCTGGCCTGAAGTAAGAGGAAGAAAAGAAAGCGGATAGACACATGAGGGCCAAACATGGACACAGACAAGAGAGGATGGACAACATGAGTCTGGAAAGACACATATGGCACCAAGGTCAGATAGACAGAAGATAGATACATGACAGCTGGACCCATGGAGAAGTGGAAAGAGCAAGGTAAATGTCTCTTCTGTAAGTATTCCCAATTCTTGGTCAAGTCAAGCCCTTAACCCAGATCTGTGTCACTTGGAGTGTTTTTTTCAGGGATTTTATCCAAGGGTTGTGTTTTGTTTTGTTTTGGGGGGAAGATTTGGAGCAGAGGCAAAAGTGGAGAGAGAACACATTTTTCAGTAAAGTTGACACAGGTGTTAGGTTTGGGGTTTTTGAGGGGGTATGGACTTATTTGAGAATACTTTATATCAAGTCAAATTTGTATAATGGAAATTTTGTAAAGGAGGAATTGTCTATGCTTAGCTTTTTATTTTTTAAATTATAATAACTTTTTATTGACAGAACCCATGCCAGGGTAATTTTTTACAACA
Organism: Sarcophilus harrisii; assembly: GCF_902635505.1. Taxonomy (NCBI): domain Eukaryota; kingdom Metazoa; phylum Chordata; class Mammalia; order Dasyuromorphia; family Dasyuridae; genus Sarcophilus; species Sarcophilus harrisii. The sequence continues at coordinate 219,280,668 of NC_045430.1, forward strand.
TTATCCCTTACACTCACTTCTGTTCCAATTTTTCCCCTCTCTCCCTCCACCCCCTCCCCTAGATGGCAAGCAGTCCTATATATGTTGAATATGTCATAGTATATCCTAGATACAATATATGTGTGCAGAACCAAACAGTTTTCTTGTTGCACAGGGAGAATTGGGTTCAGAAGGTAAAAATAACCCAGCAAGAAAAACAAAAATGCAAACAGTTTACATTCATTTCCCAGTGTTCTTTCTTTGGGTGTAGCTGCTTCTGTCCATCATTGATCAATTAAAACTGAATTAGGTCTCTTTGTCAAAGAAATCCACTTCCATCAGAATACCTCTTCATACAGTATCGTTGTTGATGTATATAATGATCTCCTGGTTCTGCTCATTTCATTTAGCATCAGTTCATGTAAGTCTCTCCAAGCCTCTCTGTATTCATCCTGCTGGTCATTTCTTATAGAACAATAATATTCCATAACATTCATATATCACAATTTCCCCAACCATTCTCCAATTGATGGGCATCCATTCATTTTCCAAGTTTCTAGCCACTACAAACAGGGCTGCCACAAACATTTTGGTACATACAGGTCCCTTTCCCTTCTTTAGTATCTCCTTGGGGTATAAGCCCAGTAGTATATGCTTAGCTTTTTAAAAGTCCCTTGCCTTATTTATCTAATTTTCCAACCTAAGCCCAACATTGAATCCTCAGAGACAATGTTCTTCCTTCAAAAATTAGTAAGTGATTTTGATAAAGACAAACACCATAGAATCAAGGAACATATTTAACATAGTATATGATCATCTCTAATAGGACATTGTCACCTTTTTAATAAGAATATAAGTAATAAGCTGCCAAGTATTTGCATACTGCATATTAAATATTCATTGTGATTAGTAACTAGGGTCAAATCATTAGACCAGAGTAGGATAAGGGTTGGAAACTTCTTGTAATAATTCACAAAATGCTTTGAACACAGATGCTAATGTATAAAGGCAGTTAGAGCACAATTTGGCCAATTGTTGCTATATGGATGAGTCACTGAACTAATTAGATATACTTCTTAAGAATTGCTTTTTAAAATCATCTAAGTTATAATTTTGTTTCTATAACCACTATCACTACACTAAATAATCCCCTAATTAATACCTTCCTGGACAAAATACAACTGAGCCCTAACATCTCTTTTCACTCCCATTACTCTACTTCCCTATCCATACTCCATATAATGATATCACTTAGGTAAAAAAAAAAAAAAAACTGACCATCTAGTGACTTGCCACTTAAATACTGGCAAATCTGGATTCTTAGAGTGAAACACAAGGCTTTCCATAATCTGACCTTCCAGCCTCTATAATATAATAATAGTACACTTAAGACACAATGGACCATCTTCTATCACTTATAATTGCTTTTTTTTTTTTTTTTTTTTTTACTATTTTTCTTTTCTTTTTTTGGCTGAGGTAGCAATTGGGGTTAAGTAACTTGCTCAGTCACGTCACACAGCTAGGAAGTTGACTGTCATTATTAATCAGAAATGCAAATTAAGACAACTCTGAGATACCACTACATACCTGTCAGATTGGCTAGAATGACAGGGGAAAGATAACACGGAATGTTGGAGGAGATGTGAGAAAATTGGGACACTGATACATTGTTGGTGGAATTGTGAATACATCCAGCCATTCTGGAGAGCAATTTGGAACCATGCTCAAAAGTTATCAAACTATGAATACCCTTTGATCCAGCAGTGTTACTTCTGGGCTTATATCCCAAAGAGATCTTAAAGAAGGGTAAGGGACCTGTATGTGCACGAATGTTTGTGGCAGCCCTCTTTGTAGTGGCCAGAAACTGGAAACTGAGTGGATGCCCATCAATTGGAGAATGGCTGAATAAATTGTGGTATATGAATGTTATGGAATATTATTGCTCTGTAAGAAATGACCAGCAGGATGATTTCAGAAAGGCCTGGAGAGATTTACATGAACTGATGCTGAGTGAAATGAGCAGGACCAGAAGATCATTATATATTTCAACATCAGTACTATATGATGATCAATTCTGATGGACGTGGCCCTCTTCAACAATGAGATGAACTAAATCAGTTCCAATAGAGCAGTAATGAATTGAACGAGCTTCACCCAGTGAAAGAACTCTGGGGAATGAGTATAAACCACTACATAGAATTCCTAATCCCTCTGTTTTTGTCTGCCAGCATTTTTGATTTCCTTCACAGGTTAATTGTACACTATTTCAAAGTCCGAGTCTTTTTGTAAAGCAAAATAACTGTATGGACATGTATACATATATTGTATTTAACTCATACTTTAACATATTTAACATGTATTTAACATGTCATCTGGGAGAGGGGGGTGAGGAGAAGGAGGGGAAAAATTGGAATAAAAGGATTTACGACTGTCAATGCTGAAAAATTACCCATGCATATATCTTGTAAATAAAAAGCTATAATTTAAAAAAGGAAGTTAAGTGTCTAAGACCAGATTTGAACTCAGGTCCTCCTGACTTCAGGACTGGTGCTCTATGCACTATGCCACCTAGCTGCCCCTTACAATTGTCTTTCAATTGCAATTTTGTCCATACTTTCCCACATACCTAAAATTACTCCTTCCCCAAATTTTACCTATTCAAGTCCTGCCAAAACCCTTTTTAATACTGCCCTTAATGCAAACTGCTCTAGTCAAGTTGGTCTCATGTCTGTTTCCCCATGTGACAGCACATTTTCCATCTCTATACTTTTGACCACACAGTGGCCGTGGCTCCTATCTGAAATGTGCTACCAACTCAATTGTGTCTCTTAGAATACCTCTGCATTCTTTCAGAGGAAAGTTTAGTGCCATAGTCTGATGCTTTTTTTCTAATCCCTTTAGTTATTGGTTCTCTTGCTCCTTGGAAATTAATGTGTATAAATTTTGTATCTGTGGCACCTGCAATACTCTGTTAACTCTGTCTTGCATGTAGAACTCCTAGAAAACTACTCCAGACTCAACCCAAATCCATGTACCGCTACAACTGCTAATGTTTAATAGTTAACAAGAACATATGAATAGTTCAAAATAAAAGCTTTTACTAAAAGAACATAGTAAGTATTATGGTAGAATAATGTTTTTTTTCTTGAAATTAGTGTACTGTCCCACAAATGTCCACTGCATGAGCAGAAATTGTAAACACATATAAAGGGCATACACAAACAGTCTATGTGTGACCAGAATGCACATATTCATGAATAACATCTTCAGAGCTATAGGATTTTTGTTGGCTTCTGGTGATCTCATCACTCTATTCCTGCTGGGTTAGTTCCTCACTAGATTCAGAATGCATGTAGTTTCAGCCATGATATTGGTATTATTTTATTGGTCTGAAGGATGCTGCTAGATACTATTATCAAGGCCACTGCTCATTTCTCTTGTAGATATAAGATCAGGAAGTTTTTCCCCACTTATATCTTCTAACTTCAGCTTAAGTCCTCAGCTGAGTGTTAACTTCTTTTCCATGAGAAGGGAAACAAGTTCTAAGGTTTCGACTTAATCTCTTTTAGTTGATGAGGTGGGCTCCTGACATACTCAATATCAGAAGGGAGAAATTGTCCAGGTGTTCCCCCCACCAAAGTCTGCCAATTCCCAGGAACTTGGCTAAGTAGGATTTTTTCACCCCCAAAAGAGAATTTTTTTACCTCCTGAAACCAAGCAGTTATGGAATACAAAACAAATAGGTAAATGGAAGCCTCACACATTTAATATATCTTTTGAACTGACTGATTCTGAGGATGAATCTCAGTCTATCCCTTCTACCTATAATGCTTTGAATCTTCATTTCTTCCTTTTGAAATCCCTACCTCCCTCTGAATCTCAATCAAGTACTCCCCCTAAAAGGCTTTTCTTGAGTCTCCCCAGTTATTAGAGATATTTTTTCAGTATGTTTTGAGTGGGGATATAGATATAGATGGATAGGCATATATGTGTTTTTGCGTGTATATATATTCTCTTCTTATTCTACATTTATTCAATTGTGAACATGTTAAATATAAGGTTCTAGTAAAACATAAGTTCTTTGAGTCACATTGAGTTCTCCCTCTTATATCAGTTTCCCCAGCACCTATTATAATACCTAGCATAAATGGGTGCTTAATAGGTGATTTTTGATTATCACAAATAATTATATAACTTAAAGTTGCTATCTGCCAATGTACTTTGGCCAACCTGGCAAAGAAAAGGAAGAGAGGAAAACAAAAATAACGTCTTTTTTTTTTTTTTTTTTGGTGAGGCAATTGAGGTTAAGTGAAGCATTGTTTCTGAGGCCAAATTTGAACTCAGGTCCTCCTAACTGCAGAGCTTGTGCTCTACCCATTGTGACACCTAGCTGCCCCCAAAATAACATTTTAAAAAAATCCAGTAGAATTAAACCAATGTATTGCCTTCCATCTCAAATTTCCATTTCACATCCTTCCCTTTTTAAAATGTGTATATGACCATCAATGAATGCTTATCATTTGGGACCATATATATTTACTTAACTGTAATCATATTGTATCCTTCTCCCCAGTAAAGTCTAAGCTCTTTGAGAGCAGAAGTGGTTTTGCTTCTGATTCTGTGGTTCTAGCACAATGCTTTATGCATAGCATACTCTTCACAAAGGGTGAGATAATTGATGTCATAAATAGGGAATCAGTGTTTCTGGGAGAAGGAGAATTTTAGCTACTGTTTTGCACTGAAAGCTGATTCTCTATTGCTGTGGGTGCGAGCTATGTGGGCCAATAAAGCACTTAGATAAATCCAAGTTTCCTCTGCGTCACTCTGTAATCCCCAGAAAGCCATAACAGGGGAAAAGCAGGTGGGCTGCTTATGTGGAAAGAGTAAGAGATAACAGATGGATGGCCCATATGCTGTATGGAATGTTAAATGATAAAGAAGAAGGCCTTTGACATTCTGGAGAGGTCACCTATAGAGGATTTATAAAAGGCATGGACAAGAGGTACAACAGATAGGAAAAGGTATGGATGAGTTACAGTCCAGTGGAAAAAATACTCACAACAGGGAGATCAAAAATTCAACAAAAAAAATTGTATTGTCTAGTGGTTCATTTTAGTTTAAAATAGGTTTTTTTACTTTTTTTCCAAGTCATAGACCTCCTTGGCTGTCTGGTAAAGCCTATGGACCCCTGTCTCAGAATACTTTAAATGCATAAAATACATAGGATCCCAAAGGAAATTACTTTTCCTTTTGTTATTATTGTCAAAAAATTGTTCAAGAACATAAACAATGAATTAAGTAAACCTAGTCTAAAATTTTATTTCCCATAATCCTTCAGTGCTATTTGCAGTCCAAGACATAAAATTACTTTTTGATCCATTATGGGTAAATGATACAGTAAATAGAGTGCCCAGTAGAGCTTGAAACACCTGAATTCAACACACAAAGGCTGTGAGACTCTGAACAAATTACTTAATCTCTACTTCAATTTCTTTATCTGTAAAATGGATAAATACTTCCCAAGGTTGTTTTGAGGATCAAATGAGATAATATTTATAAAGTCCTTAAAGGCACAGTTCCTCAAACATATAAGGTGCTGTACACATGTCAGCTATCATCATTATTGATTACTCAAACTATTTATAATCATTTTATGTTCATCTAGATGAACAGAATCCAGAAAATGTTTCTCTTCTCATTTTACCCCTCAGAAATGAATATTCTCCAAAGCATAAAAGGAAGACAAGAACTTTGCCATTTCTATCAAGCTCCATTTCAAAGTGTTGTCAAGATCATGTAGAAGAAATGATTCACCCCTCAAGAGAGCTGCCTATTATTCACTTCCACCTATATATGCTCTCTTTGAACACACTGCCTCTCATCCCATCACCAATATGTTTTTCTCTTCTATGAAAACAAGTTTGATCAGATTTTGAAAATATTTAAACAAAGATGGGACAGACTAGGCTATTTCTGGGCAAGAAAAGGAAAATAAAAACACAAACTGAACACCAATTTTAAAGGAGTATGTTGTCATTCTAATTTATTTCGTTATTATACAAACCACAGAATCATCAGAATATTAGTTTTTAACTTAAAGAGACCTTTGAAGCTATTCCATGTTCTAATCATTGCTCCTCAATTTAGAAATAAAGAAACAATGGCCCAATGAGGTTAAAGGATTTATTCAAGATCACATGGTATGTTATGACTCAACTCAAAGGACACAGCTGGGATTCCAGTGTAGCTTCTCTAAATCCAAGTTTAGCATGCTAAGTTCAGCTACTTTTCACTGTATCAAACTCCATAACTAATATTAGTTATTAATGAAAATAATTAACGATTAGAATAATTTCAAAATATCTCATTAGCCTATAGTCACACAGCTTTCCAGTATCCACAGTAAAAATCTAAACACAAGATTCCTGACTACAAATCAATCACTCAGTCCACCAAACCATAATGACTCCCTCACAAAAGTGTGTACATTTTCATTGATCAACTTCTGCTGAATTCATTACCTTTTCCATTTTGTTTTTTGGACAAGATTTATGGTTTTATTAATGTAGGGGAATCTGTAATAGGCTGAAGCTTGAGTTGATGCACTGAGGTCCCAAGCACGTGAGGCTAAATAGTAATTGGACCATACTCTATTAATATATATGCTTGGAGAAAGAATGGCCCCTACCCACTCTTTGTGCAAGTCCTGATGTGTTGTATAGGAAATGACGATTTTGGTGGGTGGAGGCAGAGGGGCAGGAAGAGAGGCAGGGAAAGAGACTGCTGGCTGGCTTCTGATCTGGCTGGCTAATTGACTCACCTGCACACATTGCGATCGTGAACCCCCCCTTCACCTCCGATCCCCCTTCACTTCCAATCCTTCTTCACCTCTACTGAGAATAAAGATTGAAGATTTTCCTTTAACCTGAATTCCTGACTCCGGCAGATTTTAAAATACGCGGTCATCACAGGAATCCACTATATAAAATCCTTCCAAAATTGCAGCATGGCAGTTTTTTTTTTTCCTATAACACACAGATTGTTGACTGGAACATTAAAACTTTAAATGACTTGCCAAAGCAGAACCATGCTCACCAACCCAGTATGTGTTGGAAACAATGCGTGATCCCTCACCTCCTCAACTCCAAGGGCTTCCCTCGATTCCATTTGCCATATAGCCTAGTAGCCACTTTTTCTGACTTGCTATGGCAAAAAAAAATCATCTGGTTAGTCTCCTTGTGATGGTTATGTTAAAAGTTATCTAGGTCATTACTGGATAATAGAATTATAGTTTTTAATGGGAAATGTTCTAAGTTTCCTAATGTTGCAGGATCTGTCAACACTTCTGCTCTGCTGGTATTACCTGAGAGAACCCAGCATCACCCCTACACCATGATGAGACATCAAAAAAATTTATGAGGGAATTTTTACTATGGCTATAAATTTATCCCAATCTTTCAAGTAGACTGCTGCAGGCATGAAATGTCACTTTTTGATTCTTAGATTACAAATCATTTAGGTGAAGATTCCCCTTTGATTTCATTCATTCTTTTTCTAAGGCTTCTCACTCACTTCTTTGTGCAAACAGTGTTAATAGCTAGCTAGCATTGTCTGCCCAGGAAACAGGGATTTCATGTTTAGGGTTATTGCTATTATTTAGTAGCCCTGCAGATAACACAGGAACACATGCCAAGTCACTGATCCCTAGTTATCTGTGTATGCTATTGTCAGGTTCAGCTTAAAGCAAAGGATTAGCAGCGGCCGGTGCTGCCCAGGACAGCCCAGGCCAGGCTGACCCCAGCAAACAACTGTTGACAGGTGACTTTGAAGATGCTCCCATGCTGTGTCAAATCCATGTCTGATCATTCCCTAGCCCCAGCACAAGGGCATTGAAGTGATGATGAGTGATGGCACTGTCCAGATGATGTGATCTCTTCCTTAGGGATGGGGTATCCCCCTTGACATCCTTGTGCTTTCCCTCCATGGTCAGTCACCCAGTAGTGGTAATCAGTCTTGTCTGTGCTCATGACTATTGTGAAAGACCTACCCAATAAAGTGGAGAGTAGAGGACTATTTTTTGCAAGTCCTTTTAAAAGTATCTTCTGGTTTTAAATCACCTTCATTTTTAATATTTTTCTCCCCATCCCTCACTCCCCATCTTTGTAACTAAGAATGAGGAAAGGGAAGTAGTTCAACAAAACTAAGTCAAAAGTATATGCAATGGGCCATAACCATACTCCACCCCCCAAGCCTAAAAAGAACAGTGGAAGGTACATTTAATCTTTCTTTTCAAGTTGCTTGGTCATCAGCATTATATAATTTTAACATCATTCATTGTATCCTTTTCCGTTTACATTGTTGTAGTCATTTATAGATACTGTTTCCCTTATTCTTCTTCCTTTACCTGATATACATTCAGATCTTTGCTATATCAAAAAATGTTTTCAGGATAATAAGAAGAACTTACAAATGTAATTTCTTTAGATCTGCAGTGTGGCACAGCAGATAGAGAACTGACATTTGGAGTCAGGAAGCCCATCTCAGACACTGCTTGTTTACTAGTTTCTTGAAAGCAGAAACGGTTTCTGTCTCTTTGTATCCTAACATTGGGCATTGTGCTTTGCACATAGGCATTTAATAACTACATTTCGACTACTTATGTCTCAGTAGGCAATTATTCACTTAAACTTTCACCACTAAGCCAGTGTTTCTAAGTGGGGTTCAGAGAATCCTGAGGGACTCTAAAATTCTTTCAGAAGGCCTACAAATTCTAAATTAGCTTTTATTTCTAATAATAAATATAATTATAATATAAAATGATAATGATAATAAATATGTCTCTATAAATACAACTGACAAAAACAAAAGCTCTGTGGACAGATCCTCAAATATTTAACAGTATAAAAATCCTGAAAATAAAGTTTGAGAATCACTGGTCTAGGCAACTAGCTAAGATTATGAATTGCCAATGTACCTGATCCTTATCGATAGATAATTTCCTTTACAGAAGAAATTAAAGGTCAAGTCCCAATCTTCTTAAGGTATGCAAAGCTTTTTATATGTTTATGATTTGATAAGTTAAATGAAGTTAGAAAGATGAGGATAGAGTGAAATGAGTTAAATTACATTGAGAAATGAATTGTCCTGGGTCATACAACAAGTACCTTGCCTCCAAGAAAATACTGTACTGCACTGACCTACATCTCACAATCCATACCAAAATAAAGTCAAAATGGGTACATGATTTGAGAATAAAGCATAAGCATATTAGGAGAGCAAGAAATAGTTTACCTATCAGATATTTGGAGAAGGGAGGGATTTATGACCAAGGAAGAACTAGAGAACATTATAAAATGCAAAATAGACAGCTTTTATTACATTAAATTTAAAAAGTTTCACACAAACAAACCAGCACAAACAAGATTAAAAGAAAAGTGCAAAGCTACGGAAAATAATTTACAGCCAGCGTTTCTGATAAAGGCCCCATTCTAAAATATATAAAGAATTGTTTGAAATTTATATGAATACAAATCATTCCCCAATTGATAAATAGTCAAAGGATATGAACAGATAATTCTCAGATGATGAAATTAAAGACATCTATAAGTCATATGAAAAAATGCCTAGAGATAGGCAAATTAAAACAATTCTGAGTTACTACCCCATACTTCTCAGATTGGTTAAGACAACAGGAAAAGATCATAATACATGTTGGAGGGGATGTGGGAAAACTGGCACACTAACTAATGCATTGTTGGTGAAGTTGTAAAATGATCCAACCATTCTGGAGAGCAATTTGAAACTGCTCAAAGGTATGCTTGCATACCTTTTGATCCAGCAGTGCCACTACTGGATCAGCATTCTAAGAAAATCATAAAGGAGGGAAAAGAATCCACATGTGCAAAAATTGTTTGTAGCAGCTTTTTGTAGGGGCAAAGAATCGGAAAATGAGTGGATGTCCATCATTTGGGGAATGGTTGAATAAGTTATGGAATATGAAAGTAATGGAATATTATTGTTCTATAACAATGATAAATAGTTGATTTTAGAAAGACCTGTAAAGATTTACATGAACTGATACTGAAAAAAAACAAATAAAACCAGGAATATATTATACAGAGTAATAGCAAGATTGTGCCATAATCAACTATCAAAGACTTGGTTCTTCTGAGTGGTTCAGTGATCCAAAGCAATTCCAACAGACTTTGGACAGAAAATGCCATCTGAATCCAGAAAGAAAATTATGAAGATTGACTGTAAATCAACACATGCAATGTATACTTTTTTGTTTTTGTTTTTTTCTCTTGTGGTTTTTCCCTTTTGTTCTGATTTTTCTTTCCCAACATGATTCATAAACAAATATGTTTTAAAAAAGTTAATATACATGTATAACCAGGAAAAATAAAGCAATTAATAAACAATTAAAAATAAGATAATTAGTTCAAGTTGCTGCAATGAATAGTTTGAGAGAGAGAGAGAGACAGACAGAGAGAGAAAGAGAGAGAGAGAGAGAGAGAGAGAGAGAGAGAGGTATGTCTTGGGGGGGAAATACAAATCTGGGAAGCTTTTATGAATAAATTATAGAAGTTTAGAGTTAGAAGGTAGCTTAGATCTCATCTGATCACATCCTTACTCCTTTCTTTCCTCTCATTTTAGGGAGGGGAGATAAGTAAAGGGAAATAGAGGCAGAGGAGATCTACTTGCAAAACTTAATCCATGGGATTTCCTGATATGGCAATGTCCTCCTGCAGAGCATATCAACATCTCTTCAGTTTATGCTTTTAGATAGTTGTCATGGGCTACAAGATGATATCCATGATCACACTTCATACATTTCAGAGGCAGGATTTGGACCAAGCTCATCTTAACTCTAAGACAAGATTTTTAACTACATGCCAGACTTAGTCAACTTTCTGTCCTAACAAATAAGAAGTTGCAAGCTGTTGACTTGCCCCAAATAATCTAGCTGATTAGTATTCAAGCTAAAAGTGAAGCCCAGGTCCAGTTTATTAACTGTTCCTACAGGTAAGGGAGGGCATTAAAAAATTTCTTCAGGTCCCTTTCATTGTTCTTCTCATTTTTTTATTTTTAATGCTTCATGGATGGAAATATTTAGAATGTCAAGTAGGAAATCTTTATAAAATATTTTAAATGTGATAAAAATTATATATCCTGAAAGTTCCAGCAAAGTTCTCCCCTTCTGAGCCTCTACCCCATCACCCTCCAAAAAAGTGGATAAAAACAATGGAATTTCTTTTCCGAGTATCTTTATATTCACATCAATTGAATCCCAAGGAACATGTAATAACTCATTCAAATAAAATAAGTAACCATTAATTTTCTAGACCACTTGTTTATTCCTCATGAAATATGCTTGCTATTTATATTTATGTGCTACCATTTGGGTTAACACTAAGATTTTTGCTGCCTATTCAACAGGTTTTTGCATTAACTATAAATCAGAACTTTTCTAACTAGAAAATCTCATTTTGAGGTGATATAGACTTTTATTAATTTGGGGGGGGGGAAATAAATACTACATTTAGAATAGTTGTGATTGTTCAGCCTGGTCTCAAAAGCTTCCCAAACAAGGAAGAAAATCAGTCCATCCAAAAGTAGAGGGTGTAGAAAATATTTCCTATTCCATCCATAATTTCTCAAGTATGAACTCTAATAGACTGCTTGCAGGAAGGTTAATGAATTTAGAAGAGGGCATACAGTAGCTGAAAACAGCTGGGACATGTGGGGGAGTAAGATCTGCCTGGGGTTAGGAAGAGTTTGAGGGAAGTAGACAGCACATGCTGAGAATTCTATCTTTTTGACAAGTCAAGCAAAACACAATTTATGGGCTCCAGAAGCCCAACTATTATAATTGTACACTGTCCACATTTTTCTCCCAATATAACACAACTGAGTAACTGAAAGGGTAAAATAGGCAGGACTAAATTGTTACTTATTTGTAGAGAGAAAGGAGATGATGAAAATAAATCCAAAGAGGATTCAAGAACTCAGGAAAAACTCATTTTCCATTGTTCTAAGTCTTTAACCTCCACACAGAAAAAGAAATGTACTTTCTTTTGGAATATGTGGAAAGAATGGTCAGGTAAATATCACATAATGGATCTTCTTGCTTTAAGTATAAGTGAGAAACAAGATACTTGGTACCAAATTGCTCAAAAAGTACTGAAATTTAGCAGACTTTCTGATTATGAATTAATAAAAGTTAATAATTTTTTTAAAGCTGAGGCATTCCCTCTAGATACATTTATTTTTCCCTATAATTTGGAGGCAGATTGGCCCTATTTGCTGTTACTTTTAGAATATTAAAATTAATGGGTCCTGTTTCTTTTAATTCACACACTGTTATTAATAGTCCCCACCCCTCTGGAGGCCCCTGTCACATAGTCTGGTTCTCAATTAGTGTACTTTTGGCATCTAATCAAGGATGAAATCATGCTTCTTCTCCATCTCCAGTGAAATGCCAATGTGGGAACTAAGGTTCAAATTAAAGTCGCAGAACCTACAGCTGTACTAACTTGGGTTCAGCAACAAATTATAATGGAAAGACCACTGGACTGTGTCAAGAGACCTAACCAGCTCTGACACTAACTCGCTATGTGATTTTAGACAAGGCATTTTTACCTCCTTAATCCATAGCCTGTCTTCCTCAACAAGTTATAACTTTTCAAGGACAAAGAACTCTCTAACAAAGCGTGCACTTATATTGTTCTGGGTACCTCTTGCCTCTCAATAGCAAATTGATATTGAAATTCATACACTAGATCGATATCTTTGAGCTTGGCTTTCAAAAAAGTTGTATGTTAATATGTACATCCAAGCAGCACCACAGAACACAGAGTACTGAGCTTAGAGTCAAAACCAGTTCAAATCTCACTTCAAACACTTCTTAGCTATGTGACCTTGAGCATGTCATTTATATACTGCTTTAGTTTCCTAAACTCTAAAAGGGGAATAACAACCCTGTCTCTCAGGGTTATTATGAGAATTTAGTTAAATAAGATGATATATGTAAAGCACTTAAGCACAGTTCCTGGCACATAGTAGGTGCTTTAAAAATTAATTTCTCTTTCCCTGTGTGACACAGGAAGTTGAATGGAAAAGAGAAGATTTATAAAATCAACAAACAGTCAATAGTTGTCTAAAGGATGGTGTGTGTATATCTCAGTCAATCTACTTGATGAGCCATATGAGTGGCAATAATTTAAAGGCCAATAAAGGAACTAGAGAGATGCGAGTCAGAAGCAGTGAAAAGATAACAGAGAAACTAAGAAAATGGTCTATCAACTCCCATTCAAATATTTGGACTAATAAGGTATCTAGTATAAGAAAAGTTTGCTTAACCTTCCAATAAATAAAAGGGACTCATACCTAAGCTCATACACCTATAATGAACCACTTCTCTCCCCTCTAACATGAGTTTCTACCTCACAGAGATCTCTACAGCACAGGAGACCTACCAAAATTCCAAATTTCCTGCCCTTTTCTCCTACTCTCCCCCAAAATATCCTCAGGGTGGCTAAAGGATTAAGAATGTCTCCCCTTGGGTGAATCTCATCTATACAGTTCTTTAGGCTTAGAGTACCTTAGAGATGGTTAGCTGGGTGGATACAGGACTGGATTTGGAATATGGAAAATCTGAGTTCAAATCTTGCCTTTAGTGATGGAATCCTGGAGATCATTTCCCCTCTATGTGTTTCAGTTAGTACATTTATAAAATAGAGATAATAACACCTACATCACAGAGTAGATGAGAAAATCAAGTGAAATAATATATAAAGTGCTTTCTAAAGCTTAAAGTGCTTTAAGTATTTTTTTTAATAATTTCTACTGCTGCTGCACTGAATGGGACCCCCAACAAAGGGAAAGAACTTTGATTTCATGAAGAATTCCTCACCCCACATACACCTGGTTCCTAGAAAGTCCACATGTTTCACACTACTAGCAAAGAACATGCTCAGTACTTTTGCTTCCTTATCCTGGCACAGTGCTTTATTATCCCATTGTTATAGTTCCCACAGTTTCCTGCTTGAATCAGATCATTGACTTATCCTGGAAACTTCTGAGTAGCACATTTTCACGTGTTCCCATACTATATTTCATTAACCTCTGATTATGTCAAATATTTCATAGCTTATAAATTAGTCCAGAAGCTCTTCCACACCAATGTCATCTATGTTTTGTCTGTCCCCTACCCCAAATGCTTAATGCAGTACACACACATAAGGTCTCAATACATACTAATTGAAATAATAATTTTTTACATCTCACAAAAGAATCATTGATGCTTCTACTTACCCTTTTGTTTCCAAAGCTAATGTATGTTTTCCCTGACCTTACTATGATGTCAAAATCCTATAAAGAGAAAACATAATTTACTTATTTGATGGTAATTAATGCACATTATATGATTAACAAGTGAATTCAAAACTTGATATTTCACTGGGTCATACACTGGAAATTCCCTTAACTTCTCTAAAACATAACTTCCTGAATTATAAATGAAGAATTTGGAATAGATGATTATGTAGTACAGGGGAAAAGATCCTGGAACTGAATCAGAGAACAGAACCTCATATGCCAATTCTACCATTTCCCATCTGTGTAATCAGGTCAAGTCACTTTAATAACGTATGTCTAAGTTTCTTTATAAGTATAAAGAATTTGGACTAGGTAAGAATGAAAATCCCTTCCAATTTGAAAAGTTTAGCATTCTATGAATTTATAATTATACTAAGAGACAGATGGACTCAGATTTAGGTATACCTGAGTTTAAGTGCATGCTAGCTAAGTAAGTCAAGGCAATATACTTAGCCTCACAGTTGCCCTTAAAATCTCTGCAAGTTTTTGATCTGCAGATTTGGGAGTTTTCCCACATCCTTCTAGTGATGAAATCACAAGTATGGAACTGAAAAGGAGGGGATACGGGATATTTTATCATATATCCTGAAATTCTTAAACATTCTCCAAACTGTAATTTGGAAACAATCACACTGTCTCCTATTCAACCCAGAAGGAATTTCTAGCATAAGAAATGAACTCAAAGAAATGGTTTAAATAATAGGTACATATTGGGGGGAGGGGGAACTATAGGCAGGTCTGGAGATAGGAAAATGAGAGAAAATTTCACTTGAAGATGTTTTAGCCCCTTTATATCATTCTATTACTACCTCTAGAAGAATAGAGGAAGACTCTCTGCCATTGGATCTCTTTGTCATTTTTGGTCCCCCACCTTCTCTGAGGCCCAATTTCCTCATTTATAAAATTAATGTCTTACAGTAGATGATGTTTTAGAGGTCTTCCAAGCTGTAACATTCTATAATTCTACAAGGTGGTGTCAGAGAAGGACCACTGGATTTGAAGGGAGAGAATCTAAGTATAAATCCTACTAACTCTGCAACCACAAATTCTTAGAGTCTCAATTTCTTATCTGTTTAATGAAGAGATTGGACTAAATGTTCTCATTTAGCTCTAAATCCAATTTATTTCCCTTCTGTTTCCCTTATCTATTTGGAAGAGGGTAGGCATCTATGTGGATTAGGAAGAGGAATAACTAATTTCATTATTTCCTTTACCACTATTACTTTCTCTGATTAAGTATTTTTTAATTAGTCCAAATTCAAATTGATTCTAAGCTTAAATCTCTTTGGTATTCAAAAAATCTACACATACAAACATCCCACAACAGTAAGACATTCATTTTTTAATATCTCCATAATACCTGATTCCTAGTAGAATATGAAATAAGAATTTCAAAATGCTCTGAGAACTACTTCAATTCCTATGGATTTTCTGGCCACGTGGAAACAACAATAATAAGATATTTTGAGAGACATTGTGTTTACACACTAATCATGCAAAGACAGCAGCAGAAAGTTTAAACATTTGAATTTCTGAATCCTTTCAAAATGAGCCACATTAACTGAGTTCTGAAGATTCATTTAATTCTGAAGTTTTTGTTACCGTTGGCATTATCCAAGTACAGCAATAAATTCTCTCATTCAGGCAAGATGCCCCTGAACTACCAAAATGACAGGATCTTGAAGTTCAGAGAATTCATAAATTGGTGGTGTAATGTTAAACCTTAGAGCCTTCACCATCTTTTAGGATATTTACAAATTTATAAGCCTGATATAAATATGTAAATCATTTATCCCCCACTAAGCAATTAATTCAAAATAGAATGTTAACATTAACATTTATTCTTATTAGTTGGGGATGAGTTTTGGCAGTTAAGTTGTGAACTGGTGCCCAAATTAAGCAAATCTAATTCACTTTGATCTGACAAAGCCCAAGAAAAGCATAAATTTAGATGTACTCATTCTCTATAATTCATCTAACTGGCCATTCAACTAAACTAAAAGTGAGACTTCAAAGTATGAAGCTAATCCAGTTCTTTCCAATGAACATTTCCCGAGTTCATTTAGTACAGACCCATTCAAGTGAAATCATGACTTTTTCTAAAACTGTACTATTTTCCTATCTTGCATAAAATGTTTTTCATCCTGTCATTTGTCAAATAAAAGACATTGACCATTTGGTAACATAATAGTGAGCCAAACGCTGATGTTTCTGGGTTTTTTTCAATCAAAATAATTGCCACTAAGTTCAATGTTTTTAGCATTATGATGGGAGGAATAGTCCATGGAATCATTCTTAAGAGAGGAAGATGCTTTCTCCAACTAAAATCAAATGTAATTTCTTTAAAATTTTCACATACATGAAAAACATACTGAGAACTCTAGAATCTTATGCAAGGTCTTTTTTATAGTAGACAATGAAGTATTTGATGAATTGAACTGATCAATGATCTCAAAGATATGGATATTCCACTAACAGTGAGGATCATATTCAACCAAAGCCATTCAATTCTATGTGTTTTTCCATGGCTTCCCCAATTCCTCCATAATGCCCCCATTTGGTATGCGGGAAGCTTCCCTCAACCATTTGACCTGCGACACATTTGGCCTATCTTTTTTTTTTCTCCTCATACATTTCTTAGTGATATTGTTAATGCTATTTCTTTTTCACAAGACATCACCATGTTATTCAATGCATCAATCATTTGATAAGTAATATTAAATGCTTTTTATATTCCAGACATTGTGCTAAGCATCAAAAATACAAAGAAAGCTGAATGAAGAGTTCCTATACTAAAAGAACATACAATCTTGTGAAGAAAATAACATAAAAAAATTGATACATGCAACCAATATAGAAGAATATATGAAGGTAAACTAAAAGGGGAAGCATGTAGTAGCTAGGGAGAATATGAAAAGAAGGAAAATAAAGTGCAAAGTTTGAATAAATTAAAATAGGCCAGAAAAGCCAATGTGATATGATAGAATGTTTGTAAGGAAAGAATAAGTGAGAAGTTCAGAATAGGAGAAAGGAACCAAATTTAAAAGTTCTTTAAATTCCAAAATGAGAATTTTATATTTGACCCAGGGGTAACTGGGAGGCAATGGAACTCACTGAGTAGATGGCATGACCAGATGTGCTTTAGAAAATTCTAAAAGGGAATTCATTGGAGACTTCATTGAAGTAGAAAAGACTTGTAGAGGAGAAACAAATTAGAAGGATCTTCCCGTGGTTAAGAAATAAAAAATGGGAGTCTGAACCAGGGTTGTATCTATATGTATAAGTGGTGAAAAGGGGATATGGAAGACAAGTATTGTAAAGATAGAAACAACATAATTTGCCAATGAATATGTTAGGCAAACTCTAAAAAAAAGAATAGCTAGGGGAAAGTAAAATATAGTTGAAAATAGCAACTTAATTTTTTAAAAGAGCAACTTAAAAAAAACATGTAATTCAAGTCACCTTTAGATTTTTAAGCACCTAGTATGAGCATGGCACCGCTGTGAAATGTAACAGACCCTATCCTTAAGGCACATACAGTCTATTAAGGAAGACAAGAAATCTATACATGTAAAAATTATAACAGTAAATTAGACAGTAAAGTTTAAGTGTAAAAGAAAGGTCCAAACAAAATGCTGTGAGAAATTTAAGGGACTGATTACTTCCAGATGGGAGAATAATGGAAGCCTTCACAGAAAAGGATTTAAAGCTGGTTCTTGAAGAAAAGATTTCAACAGCCAGGCATATGGGCGATAAGGAGGGGAGAGATGTCAATAGGTGCTGGTGATAAGGGTAATTAACAGTGTGTTTTGCCTAACTCTGTATTTGTCATAAGGAAACATACAGTGGCAGATTGGGGGACATGAGTTAGTGAGAAATAGCATATTGGGGGGGAAATCATGATTTTTATCAACAGAAATTATTTAACTCTAAGCAGTTATTGAAGAGTTTTCAGTGATTATTTTGATGTCCAATATAAGTTTTCAAAAAGAGACCTTTTGAAAAAATAATACATCTTGGAGAAAGAGAATAAGGTTTGATTTTGGACCTGAGAGTAAATGGTGTTATTCACAAGATAAACAAATTGAAGATGCAATAAAGAAGGCAAGAAAAGAAATCATAACAGTACTACAAATTTAAGGAAACCAGTGTAGGATGAAAATATACCACCCTGTATGGAGAAAGTAAGTATTGCTGACAAGGCAGCTTGTCTCAGGAACCTTCTCCACTTAAAACCATGTTCTTTTATGACAGGAACAATCCACTACATCCCTGCTCATTCCACTGTGTCCACCTGGCCATAGGCAAAAGTAAGCTGGAGAAGGGAAGTCTCTATTCTAGGCTGGGAGAACAAAATGATTAAAGAAAGACTGAAAAATACAAGAACTAAAAATGTATTCATCAAGTTTGCCCAGAAAGCAGAAAACACACATAATATTCTCCTATACTGTCACTTCCGAGCACATATATAGATAGATATAGATATATCTACATTCTACAAATGAGGATGGTAAAGCTGAGCGATTTTATGTGATGTGCATTAGAATTGAAATTTAGACCCAGCCCAGACTTACTTCCATTCTACCATTACTTTCTGGAAGATGGCTGTGAAATAGATTATAAAATTGCGTGGAAATGTGGACCCTGAATGCCAGAACAAAAAATCTTTGTACTTTATTAGTTAGACAGTGGAAACTACTGAAAAAAATAAAATAAAATAAAAAATAACTGAAAAATTATATATCAAAATCAATCAATTCTGCACTAAAGTATATCAGCTCAGGTTTCTGTGTGCAAGAAGCTGAATGCACCTATTTTACTCCCATTGTTAATGATCCATGATGACCATATTTTCCATTGAGATTACTTTAAATCATTATTTTAAGCACAAATAGGACCATAACTTTCAATTTACTATGACAGATTATAAAGAGTGATGTGGACATAGAGATAAGGGAAATTATTTATCAGAGAATGTAGCTTACTCTATTTTTCTTTTTAAAGAGGACTACTATAAAGGGGAAAAATCAGTTTTCCTTGAATAAGTACTTACTCAGATCTGGTAATACTTCTTAAAATGTTAATCCAAGATTACAAAACAGGAGAATCGATCATTCTATTTCAGCCTATTTACAATAGCCCTACCATTTGATCATCCCATCAATTATTCAGCTTCCCAATCAACTACATGTGATCTCATGGGATCCAATCTACTAGCCAAATAACACATGTAATTTTTTGAACTCTAGCATAATGACCCATCATACTGGAGCCAACAGAGTTTAAGTGGCTTTATTCATGGTCAAATGAATAGTAAGCACTAAAGGGAAGACTTGAACTCAGGGCTAACTAACTCTGAGGTCAGCTCTCTAGATATCAAGGCAAACAGCAACTATCTGGTTAGGGTTGGACCAATTGGCCTTCAATATTCTCTCCAAGTCTGAATTATATAATTCTATGGTTTGAATTACTGGCCAGATATATTTTAAATGTTGTTGTTGTTCTTATGAAGAAAGAGGAAAAGGAGGAGGAGGAGAAGGGTAGATGGATGATGAATGGTGGTGATGATAAAATATCCTCAGTGCTAAATTCATGAATGTAAAACACAATAAAGAGACAAAATCTCAAATGTTTTTCCTTTGCTTCATTGTTTGCATTTTCAAGCAAAAAAAAATTGCATGAATTTTCAGTTATGCTTCACCAAAGAGACTAAGAAAATCTGCTTTGGGGCAGAAATATTTTTCCACAAGATTTCCCATAAATGTTGCACACACTTTACAAAGACACATACCAGGTACAAGCCATCAACAATATGAAATAGCTGTGTGAATAGATTGCTTATAAATTCTCAGATTAATCATTAATTAGTTTTGTTTCCCCCTTCTCCCATGAGCATCAATATCAATGGTCAGTATATGAAGGGACTCAGAGTAATAAGTATATCTTCTCTGTAAAGCAGTCTACAACACTCTACCAAGACATCCATCCAAAGTTACATAATCCAGGACTGAAAGTAATGGTTCTAATTTTAAGGGTAATTACACTGTAGACAAATAGAATTTTAAAATAACTAGCTATAGGATTCCAGGTCTTACACTGATTTTGCAAGGGAAAGCTATAAGTGATAGTTATAGCTTTTTTTACGAATCCCAATGACCACTTTTTTTCCTCTGTGTCCTTTTTTCCTTTGATTCTCCTCATGCAATTGCTCTGAATCTTCTGTAATATTAAAAGATGGTGTATCTGATACAAATACACATTTAGGAAATATCTTCATTGATGAACTTGACATGCTCCTACTTGCCAGTCCAATTTCGGTAGAATAGATAATACTATATTGGAATATCAAGTAGGTGAAAATGGAAGATCCCCATTGTTAGGTAATTAAATCTTACAATCTAAATTAAAAATAATAAATAAGGCTACTTATTTGATAATTGATTATTATAAATAATAATGCATGGAAAAATAAATGATTCAAATAATATTAAATAAAAAAGTTAGTCAAAATTATTAAGTAACTGAATATACTGCTGAAATAGGTCATGTATATATAAAAATATCCATTGCATGGTTTTCAAAATTTACTGTGACATATTTTTGGATATTTTGCAAGTAGCATGGAATGTATTGCTTATAATATGAAAAGTGGTGAATACAAGTCAAATCCCATCATGATGATGTCCAAGGGAACTCCAAATTTTGTTGTCATACTAGAATTTCACTGAATGAAAAGTGCTCAAAATTAAGTTCAAAATACCAGACCTATAGGAAGACAACAAAAACTAAGGCACCAGAGCATTGGCAGTGTTTTTCATTCTGTGGAATCATGTAATCTCCTCCACATTCTCAACAAATGACAATCTAGGGGAAGCTAGATGGTTCAGTGGATAGAGTACCAGCTCTGAAGTCAGAAGGACTTGTGTTCAAATCTGGCCTCAGACACTTAACTTCCTAACTGGGACTCTGAGCAAAGTCACTTAACCCCAATCCCCTCAACAACAACAAAAAAATAAAATAGAAAAAGACAATCTAGTATCCACTTGGAGATCTCAAATCATGGAAAACTCAATCCTTCATTAAGTAACCCCTTCTGCTTTTTTGAATGGCCCTAATTGTTAGAATATTTTCTTTTTATCAAGATCAAATCTCTCCTTTTGTACCTTCTACCCATTGTTTTCACCTAAAGGGTCAAAAAAAAGTCCAATATTCACATCATACTAAGCATGCCAAGTAATAACATCTAGTGAGAAAAATAATATAAACATGAATTCAAAGAAGAGGTCTTTTGAATGATTCTTAAGATCAAAAGAATCTGGAGAAAACTAGATCTCTAACCCCATCCATTAGAATCAAAGAAACTAAGTATTTTTTTAGAAAGGAACACCATTATTCAGATTCCCAATCTTGGAATGTCCTCAAATCTTATTTCTCCCTTGCTTCCAGTATCCAATCACTAGCCAAGCATCTTATCTCCATAATTCACCCTGAAAATAGTAATATACAATAGTTCACATCTTCAACTCCCTCTAGTCTGGCTATAATAGTCATCTCAAAATTGATCTCCTTTCCTAGTTTTTTTCTTCTCTAATCCATTCTCTACACCACTGCCAAAATAATGTTTCAAAGAACAAACTTGATTTTGTCACTCCAAATCTCTAGTGATTTGCAATTAGTTATTACTAAAATAAAATACCAATGATAGTGTCTGAGATTTAAAAGCTTCCTGTCAATCCATCAACAAGTAAATTTTGGTAAATTTCACAATTCAACTCCAAGTTAAATTTCCATTTTTATTTTAGTTTTTTGCTAAATATATTAGCTTTTGTAGCCCACAGAATTTCCCTACCCTGTAGTCTCCATATCATCTCCCACATCATTTGTTATTCCTGGAATGCACTTCTTCACAGTGCTCCTCAGGATTCTGAGCCTCCTTCAAATAGTGATGCTATGTTCATTTAGATATTAATTCATGCTCTCTTCCTCCATAAACATCTCAAGAGTTAGATTTGATTCATTTCACTTTTGCCTTTGACTTTTATTGCACTTTTGCTCTTCCCTGGGTCTTAGAATATTATTTGACCAGATATAATAGCTAATGTGTTAATTTCTAATCCTATTCAGGCTGTGAATCAGTGCTCACTGAAAATGGTTAGGCAGGTTCGGTTGGTGAAAAATAAATATTTGTTGAACTATGTAAGTCAATCTTATCTTCATCAAAATAAAGAAGAATAGTTCTAGATATTGTCTAGGAAGTTTTCAGATTTCAAAAATGGCATTTTCTCAATCATAAACTCACTCCTACAAATTTTCTTTGAACCCTTCATAATAAATTTTAAACCAATCAAGAGAAGAGATAACAAACCAATAATAAAATACTAACTATGGCTTCCTCTAACCCATAAATTCCATTAAATATCATCCAAGGAATTTTATAAGGGATTAAACTGAGCTAATTCACTTTATACCAGTCCCATACCTCAAGACCAGATCACAGTCCAGTCAATTGCTTAGATGTCTTAAAATCTGTACTACTCTGACTCACTTTTTACCAATTAAAAAATCACCCCTCCTCCCCACCCTGACAAAATTTTGTATTTACATCATATGTATTCTATGTTTATCTATTGAACATGTTATAGTATGTTCCTTGACAAGAATTGCCTTACAATTGTATTTCAATTGTATCTTACAATTGTATCCTCAAACCCAAACATTATACTTATTATAAAAACTTCTTCCATGCTGTTTGATTTACTGTAAGAAGGAAAAATCAGTAATGCAAAATAATTGTCTTGTACTATATGCAACATTCTGCACTCATAGTCCCTCACTTTCTAATGAGAAGGTAGTAAATTTCTTCATCATTTCTCCAAGGCCAAGGTGTGTGATTATAATTATTCATCACTTATTTTTTATATTATTGTTATTTAAATAACTCTAGATTTTGTATACAATGTTTTTTTTTCCTTTTCCCAATTGCAGTTCTGATTAATTCACTGATGGAGAGAAAGGAGAAGTATATACCAAGCAAGTCAAGCAACTACCAACACTTAATCTCAAAGCACAATAAAAAATATTGCAGCATCTTGAAACAAAGAATTTTAGGAAAAACAATGACTCCCAAACTACTTGTTCTGCTTTGAAGCCATCATTGAGGGGAACAATCACCATGAAAAGATAAGTATATTCCTCATCATCATCAATTTTAGCTGCTGACTAACTACCAACAACAGGCAGGTATGGCCAAGAGCCTTATGTGTACATACACATACACACACACACACATACACACACACACACACACACACACACACACACACACCCCAGTTCTGTTTCCAGTCCAATCCTTACAGTCATTATCCCAGGAAATAATCTTTTTAGTGCTATTGCCCAGCCAGTGCTTCTGCAGTTGCTATAGCTAATGGTACTAAAGAGGCAGAAAAGAAAGTTCTTATCACCAAAGCCTTTAGCATTGCCAAGTGATTCAACATAAGAAATTTATATCCTTTTACCAATGCAAATGATATTATAGAAGCTGCATCACTATCTGCTTTCTGTGGCACTTTAAGGATCATGGGACATTTTCATCTGACTTACAAATGAAATCTTCTACGTGTTTTTTCTTCCACCAAATTTAAGGTCCTTCAGAAGGCATAATGACTTTGCTTCTTGGGTACAGTAACTACTTTTATTTCTTTTTATATCCCCAGGGCTTAGTACAATGCTTAGCATATATTAAGTACTTAATAAAAGTTTCTTGACTAATGAGTTGAATATTGATTATATCTTCAGCAAATCACAGTGCTTTGCACATAGTAGATGCTTAATAAATGTCTTTTTCCTATTCATATACTCTGGATCAATTCATTCCCATTTTTCTATATTTCTATGAATTCTTCATATTTGTCTTTTCTATAACATAATAATATTACATTGCATTCATGAATCACAATTTATTCAGCTGATCCAATCCCCAAGAAATGAATACTTACCCTGTTTTCATTTCTTTGCTACAAAAAGTGATAGGTTTAACTTTGTACAGAAATTTTCACTTTTCTTATCTCACATGATCTTAAGAATACCATTATGCCATAACTAGGATAGGTATTAACTTCCTTTGGCAAATGCCACCATATTTATTAATAAGGCTGTAAGATGTCTTGTGGATAGAAGTTATTTTGCACATTAATCTTATACTGCCTGTAACTTCCATGATAATCATTACAGTTCTGTTGGTACCCAACTTGACCAGTTACTATGAGCAGAGATATACAGAATTTCACAGAATCACTGCTTGCTAACATGTGGTCTAAATTAACAATTCCCAACTTGCAGCTGTGGATGACTCTGACCCCAAATTCCTTAAGCCAGGCATAAGATATTTTGCTATAACTTTGGCCCCTCTCAATTCCCTTACCCCACAGCCTTCTCAATCTTTGGAACTTAACATCAACAGCACTGTCAATGCTCAAAAAAGAACAACTGTCAACAGGATTGGAATACTGGGAGCATGGATAATTGCCACTCTGTTTTGTTCTTGCATCCTTGGGTTATAGCCAAGGAAAATGAGGATAGAAGTAATGGAAGAAGCCTACCAATTTTGCCTCTTAGGGCCTTGATTTCTTCATCTGTAAAATGAGATGGTGGAACTAAATGTTCTCAGAGGGGCCTTTTCAGTACTGACATTTTATAATTCTATTTATTTTGTATTTAAATGTTCATGTAAATTTAGAACCCAACCACTCTACTAGAACAGCATCTTGACAGCATACAAGATTCCAGACCACAACTTTACAAAGAAAGCAAAAAGGGGGGAAAAAAAGCATGACTCATACATACAGATAGCTGTCACCCTTGTTCCATCTTACTATTGAGGGAATATTTTTTTAAGGATTTAAGGTTTTTGGAGAACCTGTGGATTCAGAAGTAGAGTAAGAGAAGAAGTGGTGAAAAGCATGAACAATTTAGAGCTAGGGAGGCATATAAAGCCACTGCTATTTTGTTGGAGTTATAACAAAAACCATCTAAACTCTTGACTTCTCTTATACTGATTGAAGGCAGAAGTAGGAATAGATGAACCACATTGGAGCAACAAAGAAAGACTAAGGGTTAGACTAGATGATCTTTAAGGTTATTTATAGCTGAATGATATATGAAAGAAAAAGCATATATTAAACTTATTATGTATCAAATACTATTAAATGCAAGGGATAAACTTTTTTTTCAGAAATCAAGACAACCACTGCTTGTGAGGAGATCACATAACTGTGAAAGACAATAGCATAAAGAAAGTTCCACTATGGGGTAAATGGAAAAGCCAGAGGATTTCGTTTTTTTTTTAGATGAGCATCCACTCTGATACCAGTTTCTGGCCACTACAAAGAGGGCTGCCACAAACATTCTTGCACATACAAGTCCCTTTCCCTTCTTTAATATCTCTTTGGGATATAAGCCCAGTAGTAACACCGCTGGATCAAAGGGTATGCACAGTTTCATAACTTTTTTGAGCATAGCTCCAAATCTCTCCCCAGAATAAGCCAGTGGATTTCAAAAGGTGAATTTCCAGTAGATTTGCTGAGAATTACATGAAACTTATGCTTGCAATTATCATTTTTGTATGACCACACCTCTCATACTTTGTATAGAACTGCATGGAATACCTGTGTAATACAGGGTGAAGGAAATTGAAAATCAATTGATTCCTCCCCTTGCCAATGTAAAATGAAATGACAGAAGAGGCAGATAAGCAAGATTAGATAGTTTTAAGATTTCACAAAAAATACAAAAAAAGATTTATACTTGTTACCTCTGTGCAAGATATAAAAAAGTCTTCCATCTGGCTTGAGAGAATTACAAGACTATCTTGCCATTGGCTTGGGAAATATTTTCCATGACTGAGGTAGTATTTTTTTTTTGTTGAGGAATTAATTGGAATTAAGTGACTTGCTGAGGATTACACAGCTAGAAAGTGTTAAGTGTCTGAGACCAGATTTGAACTCAGGTCCTCCTGACTTCAGGGATGGTGCTCTTATCCACTGCACTGAATAACTAGCTGCCCCCTGAGATAGTATTTTAAAAACTAGCTTTGCCCCTCTGGAGACAGAATTAATCAAGAGATAGCTATTAAAAATGACATTCCAAAAAGTCAAGAGGAAAGCCACTTATGGGAGAAACAATCCATATATTTGGAAGCATTTACTTGCTCCTTGTACTTTTACTATTGGAAAAGTGAAGGGAGTAGATTCTTTCCACTCAGTTGGCCATTTTACTTTGTCATGTGTTCAATAGGAGATGTTACAGCAAAAAGATCCAGTGGAGGCAGTTCTAAATAATTTGACCCCTCGTAGCAAAAAATATTGGAAGCAAAAGAAAATGAGGATGTCAGAGAATAAGATGGATAGACAGTATCATGGAAACAAGGAACATGAGCTTGGATGGACTTGGGAAGCTAGAGGATAATAGAAGGCGTAGCATGCTATGGCCCCTAGCGTCATGAAGAGTTGGACATTACTAAATGACTGAACAACAAAGAAAGCATTAGAGATAACTATGGATTCAAATGAAAGTTTGCCTTGACATCCAAGAGCTAAACTGAGAATGGAACTAAGTAATCTTCATGGGAAAATTGTTTCAACATGGAGAGAAGAGCAGAGTACATTGGAAGATGAAGGTTGTAAGAGCCTTCACTGCTGCAGGTATGAGTTGTTATGACTACATGCATTCTCCTAACCAGTGTCCTTTACTTATGTCCATTTTTTCCCACTGTATATGTAGGAGAGAGTATGTCCCAATCTCATCACAGAATTTTTATATGTCAGTTTTTTTTAGCTCATTATCCATCTTTTTCCTTTGCTTGACATCCACTGTGTCTATTTAGGGACAATGAAAGGTAAGAACAATGGTGAGGGCTCATGAGTAGTAGGGGGATACATTCACAGATTATCTAGACTCCATTACAATCTCACTATTATGGATCAATCCAATAATTACAAGTGTTTGACTGAGAAAGGACGCTAAGAGAGTGCTACGATTGCAAGCACACATGTATTTACAAATCTTCAGAGTGTAATAATATGCCCAGAATCCTCACAGGAAAAAAAAATTAGTACATGACCAGTGAAAAAAAAATCTGCTTTAGGTTTTTGGAATTTATAATGTCACTTAACCAAAGAAACCACCAGACAAAAATGATTTGGCTCCTACCCCTAAATAGCTGGGTGGCACATTGGAGAGAGTGCTGAATTTGGAATATAGAAGACCAGCATTTAAATCCTACCTCAGAAACTGAATTGCTGGATAACCCTGGGCAAGTAACTTTTTCTCTCTAAATCTTGATTTCCTTCATTTGTAAAATAGGAATAACACTACTACAATCTATATCAACAGGATTGTTTTGAGGATCAAACAAAATGATAAATATGTAAAATACATTGGAAACTTTAAAATGTAATGTAAATATTAGTTATGTTAGCTATAACATCAATTTTAAAATAATTATTTTTATTTTAAAATAATTTACAAATATGAGAATCTATAAAATGTTCTTTATTTACATTATTCCATTTGATCCTTATACAATCCTAAGGAGTGGATGGTACAAGTATTCCCTACTTTACAAATGAGGAAATCAAATCTTTGAGAGGTTTTTTGCCCATATAAGAGACCCAAGATTCAAATCCAGTTTTTCTGACTCCAAGTTCCAAGAGTATAACTTTCTATGCAAACGGTTATACCAGAAGGAATATACTAGGGAAGAAGATCTTGGATTTGTAGAAACAAAAAAAATTGAAAGAATGTTAACAACTATCTAGCAAAACTTGTCCACTTTACAGCTGACAAAATTGAAGTCCAAAATCATATAACTAGTTAGTAACATAATGAGAATTAGAAGCTAAATCTGATCTCCTAATGGAATGCTCTTTAAACTATGTATGCATTAGCTCTTTTAATGAAAGAGACAAATAAAATCTGATGGAGCATTCTTGTGTAGCCTTTACATTCAACCAGAATCACTACTGCTCTTGGCCTGAGAAATAATTTATTTTCCTGCTGACAATTCTTCACTATGAAATAAAGGAATTGTTATCTGGAGTTCTCAGCTTGTTTCAACTGACCCTACGTGGATACCATTTTTTCTCTTAGTTTGGGGGTATGTTACTTAATTGAAGGCCCAAGAGTTGGAGAGACATCAGAGGACAATTGTTTCCTTACCCAAACACAAAACCACTCTATAACAAACCTGACAAATTTGAAGACCTCTAATGATGGAGAGCCCACTACCTACTGAGGAAGTCCATTATACTTTTGGAGAGTTTCAATTATTAGGAGGCATCTAGGTAGGGTAATGGATTTAAGATCTTGACTTGGAGCCAAAGAGACACGATTTTATATCTAGCCTCAAATACTGATTAGATATTGTACAACTCTGGGCAAGGGTTCCCTCTTTCAATCTCAGTTCCCTCACCTATAAAAAAGAATGTAATAATAACACCTACTTCCTAGGGTAAGTTATATATAAAATGAGTTAACATTTGTAAAATACTTTTCAAACTTTAAAGCATTACAAAAATACTCTTGTATTTATTAGGAAAGTTTTCTTACATTTATCCTGTTGGAGGCTCTGCAATTTCCACCCATTTTTCCATTTAGTTCTTTCCTCTGCTGCCATGTAGAATCTTGACAGACTTTTAAATCCTTGGGGACAACTATGATGCCTGCCCTCCTTCTCCTTCCAGTTTTCTCCAGGCTAAACATCCATATTCCTTCAAATGATTTTCAGAAAGCATGAACCAAGACCATCAGCATTCAAGATACTTATTAAGTTTTTGTTGAATTACATTTGATATGTGCAATCAAATGTAATTCAACAAAAACTTAATAAGTATCTTCTATATGCCAAATACCGTGCTAAGTGCTAGGGATATAAAGGCAATAAAAAGAAATACTTCATATCCTCAAGATGCTTATATTGTTTTGTGGGAGAGATAATATGTAACTTATTAAATATATACAAACTAAATATAATATTCAGCACTAACATCTGGAAGGCTCAGAAAAATCCTGTAATAGGAGATTCCTTCTCTAGTAACAATAGCCTTCCAAAATGGGATACCAAGAACTGAGCACAATATTTCAAATAATGGTTTAATTGTAGAGAAAAATTATCATTATCTTATTTCTAGTGCTGATCTTCTCCTTATATGGCATTACCCATTTTCACCATAATGTCACAGCACTGACATAATGAGCTTGTGATCCATTAAAACACCTAGATATATCATCCAGGTGTTTTTTGTATATAGAAGTTGATTTTTTAGGTCACATGTAAAATTTTACATTTATTCTAAATTTGTTGTTTTTCAGTCATGTCCACTTGTACAATCCCATCTGTTTATTTTTTTCCAGCAAAGGTACTAGAATGGTTTGACATCTCTTTCTTCAATTCATCTTACAGAGCGGAACACTGAGGCAAACAGGATGAAATGATTTGCCCAAGGTGACATAGCTGGCATGGGTTTGAGCTCATTTTTGAATTTGGGAAGAATTTTTTCCCTGACTCTGAAATTGGAACTCTATCCATTCTGCCACCTAGCTGCCCTTTATGCCTGTTAGAGTTCATTTTAATTAGATTGTGACCAATTTTCTAGCTTATCAAAATCTTTTTAAGATTGATTGTATTATCTAATGTGATAGCTGTCCTTCCAAGGTTAACGTGTCATCTGAATATCTAATAAACATGCCATGTATACCTTTGTTCAAGGAACTAATAAAAAGTTTATCATTTAACACTCAGGGGAGGTTTGTGTTTTCTAATTTTCAGAGCTACATTCTCCTGAGCTCAAAGAAAACTTTTAGCTACTTAAGCTATGATAGTTGATAAATGACTGTTATTTAATGTGAAAGGGTCTTTTAAAATATTATTTTATAGATAAACAAACTAAGGCACAAAAAGAGTTAAATAATTTGTTCAGAGTACCAGTCTCTTAGGTTGTCACTCATTCCATTTTATTAGATTTCACTTCTGTCACACTCACCCTTAGCTTTATGAGTCTCCAATTTAAGATAGTATTTCAGTAGCTCCAAAAAACAAACATCTGAGCTCTACCCCAGAGCACTTTGAATATGTGGTACAGAACTAAGTAAAATTGAAAACTTTCATTGGCCTTGCTTTTAAGGAGATTCTTGGGCTTTATCAGATGCCAATTTGAAAGATAGTCACTAGTAGAGTCCACAACTAAATGAACATGATCCTGGAAATGACACAGCATCATGGAGTCATGGAGTTAAGAGCTGAAAAGAAAATTAGAAGAAACCTTAAAATCCTTGCCCTCTTTTTATAGCTAAGAAAAAAAGGTACAGAAAAATCAAGTGACTTGCTTAGAGTCACATTACTAATAAACTGAGGATAAATTTGAACCCAATTCTTCCTGAATAAATATTCTTAAAAACCATAATTTTACTTTCCTTCCTTTATTCCATTACTTTAGGAAAGAGAGGAGATGAAAAACAGTGTCATTATATGTTGGGAGTCTCAATCTCTAAGTTGATTGGCAAAGCCCAGAAGTGAGATCAAATGTGCACAGCACTCATGCAGGAACAACATTTCCTTCTCTGATTCTCATTAGCAGACTACTGTTTCCTATATTGTTTATAATTGGCTTGATTACAGCACTAAACATTATCTTTTAAAAAATCTGGTGAAAAGGGGAATTTGGGCAAGTTAACCAGAAATGATTCCACATGCATATTCTGATCTAATAAAACTATTCTCTCACTGAGACAAATGATAAAGGAGAGAACACCATGGAAAGCATTGTCACAATCGGAGAGAATCCAAAGGTACAAGAAATAATGGTGTTTACCAATTTAGACTCAGAAAAGATCAGTATGTCTAGGAACCAAAAGATGGTTAAAGTGCAACTAGGAATTGCCCTAAATGCCTATGTACACGGTTCCAAGTCAGGGAATGGAAGAATCAAACAAACCATAGAACTGACAAAGAAGACATAAGTAAACTAACAAAATTCACTGACATTTAACCTTGTATAACATTTGCCTTTTCATTATTAGCTTCATATAATGTAATCAATAATTAACATTTAACCATAAAAAACTTACTCAAATGTTAAATGTCAAAAGTAGTAACACATAAAGTCAATAACTCAGACACATGTCTGAAGACTATGTTTACCTAACGAAAAGTATATGATCATGATATAGTATAAAAATAAAGCCTGAAGGAGCCTGAGAGAAGTGGGAACATCACTTCCATCAGTTCCTCACTCAAACTACCCCACAACTTCTGTCTTCATTTGACACTGACCCTATTCTGCCTTCTCGGCTCCCTGGACCCCCTGCAGAGGCTGGACCCCTAAAATTACACTTCTAGCATAGACATTGATTCCATCCAATGTAGAGGACCACAGATATCGGGGAACTCTGGGGAAAATATACTTGAAGCAAGGATACTTACAGTAGGGTGTTTACTCAGTTGACTGATGAGATAATGGTTCTCGAGTTCACATATACATAGTGTGATGTAATGATGTAATCGCTCTAGTTGGCATATACTTAGTGTGATATGGTGATGTAATGCTTCTACATTTGGCACATGCTCAGTGTGCTGTATTGATGTGATCGTACTAAGGTATTTAAGCGCAGAGAGGACTAGAGATGAGAGTGTGAGCTCAAGCTGGATCTCAGACTCCAGACTCCAAACTCCAGACTCTATCCTTGACCATCCTTGTAATGACTTTCCTACCTTCATCACTTCTCCACCTAAGATCAAGGCATGTCCAGAGATCCTCCAGAAAGCTAGTCCAGACATTACAATCCAAGGCAATCCCAATAAACTTTGGATAAGAAATGTCATGTGGGTCAAGAGAGAGCTATGGAGAACAAATGTAAATCAACACATTCTATATTCATTTTTCCCCTTTTTTCTGTTTAATTTCCTCCTGTGGTTTTCCTTTTTAGTTCAGATTTTTCTCTCCCAACATGATTCATAAAGAAATGTGTATTTAAAATAATTAAAGTACATGAATAACCATAAAAATAAAGAAAAGAAAAAAGAAAAAGAAACTTGTTCCACTGATATGAATCAACAATAGTTCTGGAACTTACAAACTTAGAGATCTGTCTGCTGTCACTGAAAAGTCAAGTCACTTGTCCGCAGTTATAAGCCATCATGTAACAGAGGTAGGATTCAAATCCAGGTTCTGCAGATCCCAAGGCTAGGCTTCTACTCACTAAGGCAGGATGCATTTTCTTCAATGAAAACTCTGATAATTCAATAGCTACATGTTCTCATTAATGTATGTATTGCAGTGAAAATGCAGAGTGCAATGTCTGTCTATCTTATGAAAGCCTTGCCCAAACCCTCCCATAATTTCACTTTATATGGGCTCACCCAATGTTCTTCTTTTTGTTCTTTTGATAGAATAAGGATACAATGGAATGTACATGTTGACTTTTGCCATATGACTAACTTACCTTCCTCTCCAATTTTGCATTTCTTCATAATTCTCCTTCATAATTCCTCATTTGTCATGTGTTATACCCCATAAAATATTCTTCTTTTCTGGGCATAACCCATTGCCCCTTCATTCACTCTAGAGACCCAATCTGTCAAGCTTTCTCCATAGACTTCATCCCTCACCATTTGCAACAGAGAAAATTCTGGTCACAATTACTTACTGGGACCCTAAATCAAGAAATCTTAATATGGCAGTCCATTCAAAAACCTGTAACTCACCATCCCTTCACCATCAACTCTTATTCATAAATTCATATTTTAAAGGGAAAAAAGTTGAAGTGAAAGTTTAAATTAGACAGAGCTTGTAGTTTGTCCCAAACACCTGATGGAATTCAGAGTCTCAATGGAGGGATCTGACTGAATTCCAAGCCACAGTTAATTGCACTGGTTTTAGTGTTACTGAAAAGCTTGTACTCCTCAGAGGGAAGGCAGCTTGATGGAATATGTGGTATGACGGTCAAGAATTTCAGCTAGGGATTCATATAGCCAGTACTTTCACACTTAGTCCCTACATTTGTTTTTTTCACCTTGGAAAATGCACTCACTCACAGGAAATGACTATGCACCGGCCAACATTTTAATAGAGACCATTTTGGTTTTGGCCCAGTTTCTTAACCCCTCATTATGAAATCAGAATGGTTTAATAGAATGTGCACTGGACTGGAAATTGGAAGCTCTGGTTTCCAATGATAGCTTCACCATTAACCAGTTATTCAACTTCAGGGAAATTATTTCTATTCTCCAAACCTCAGTTTCTTTAACTGTAAAATAGTATATTTGAGATAAACAATCTCAAAAGTCCCTGCCGACTTAAGAATTGCCTGACTCAGACTTTAGGGTCATTGTAGTATTTGATGAAGGTCACCCCAAGTGCCAGAACAAGAATCCAGACATTCTGAGTTTTACAGAAATAGTTATATTTTTATATCAGCACAATATAATAGAAAGAGTTCTGGTTTGGGGGTCAAGACGTCTACGTTTGAATCCCAGCACAAATGCTTTGTGGCTATGTAACCATGAGTTAACTCTAGTAATAATAATAATAATAATAGTGACAGTGATGATGATAATGATAGCTGGCATTTACATAGCTAGGTATTTCAGATTTGCAGAATACTTTACATGTGTTATCTCATTTGTTCTTCGGAATAATCCTGCAAGGTAAGTGATACTATTATCTCCACTTAACAGAAGAAGAAAATCAGGTTAAATGACTTTCCCATGATCTCAGAGCCAATAAATATATCTGAGGCAAAGTTCAGGTTTTCCTGAATACAGGCCATATACTCGAACCCCTGGACCCCTTTTCCTTTATGAACCTCAGGTGTCCTTACTATAAAAAATATTATTAATGCTATCTAACACACAAGAAAATTGTAAGGAAAGTTTGTTTTTTAATAAACCTTGTTTTTCAATACTAATGTGATTTAATCCTACTGCCCTTCAAGGTAATGACATATTTTTACTCATTTTTAAGAGAAAATGTTCTGAAGATGTCTCCCAATCCTACTATCTGCCTGAATGAGGGAGTATCATAAAACTAGAATAGGGATTCTTAATCTGAGTTCCAAAGGATTCTCCCCCACAACATAGCATCTCTGGAAAGATTCCAAGGTGTCTGTGAACTTGGATGGGAAAAATTCTTTTTTTTCACTAACCTCTCACAGAAATTTAGCATCTCTGTCAATTATTTTAAAATATTGTTCTGAAAGGAGATCTATAAATATCACCATAAGTAAAGAGATAAGGATGTTGAGTAGCTTCCAGAAAGCTGAGAGTAATTAGCCATTCATTGGGCCCCAGCCTACCAATGAGAATGAAAGTTACAGAAGGAGCCCCCAGAGAAGGAGACTGCATTATAATTTGTGAAATGAATCACTCTCCTCAGACTTTATTCCTAATAATTTTATGTAATAAAACAAATGAGACCAGATGACAGTGCTGGGTACACAGTAGGGGCTCCATAAATTCTTGGTGATTGATGCAATATGTTGAGCTGGGGCAGCAGCCAAATTTTGCAAGACTGAAGTTCATTACCATGCACAGAGGAGAAACTGAAGAGTTCTGGGAAGGAAATGACCCTTTCAGGTGTATCCTTGACTTTTTCATTCAGAAAATCATGTTACGCAATTAAGCCCAAGATCATCAGTTTTCAGTCTCCTTGAGAGGCAAACCATGTTTTGTTCTCACAGGTAAGTTGTTATACAACTTTGAGATGAATAAATTGCTACAAAAATGGCTAATATAATCATTTGTAGCTAAAAATTATGGAAATTCATTATGTTTTTCTGATAGATAAAACAAGGTAAAATACACTTAAGGAAGCTATGCTGAAATCAGGAGATAGAGTGCCAAAGAAGTAACTTCTATTTCAAAATTCAACATGGTTCATGAATCTAACTTGGCAATAATTTTTTCCCCAAATGTGTAAAGAACTGTCTCCTTTGTACAATAAACTGCCACATCACTCCCAAAATATATTTATTCTTCATTTTAAAAAGAAGAAAAGGGAATGTTTTAACACAACTAAATTTTTGAAGTTTGACAATATAACAATCATAATTTTAATAAATAGAGGAAGCAATAGAGCCTTGGGGACAGGAATATGGGGATTCAATCCTGCCTCTAACACATATTAGATATGTGACCATGAGAAATCACCTGACCTCTCAAGACTCCAAGCTTTTCAAAATTGTAAATTACAAACTTAGAATTTTATAACTACCTATACTGCATCAGTAAATGGAATTTTCAAACTGGTAATACGATTTACTGATGCTGTTTCTAAATTTGAGTTTGATGACACTATACTTAAACCAATGAAATTACAGGGGTTGATAATTCTTCCTACCATCCCATAAATAAGTATGTAATACACACATCCATACATACATGTATTAACACTATCATAAATCTAACTCCTGAGTCATCATTCATTCCACCGTACCACGCTAGAAACAAGAGGCAGTTTTATAGAATGACCTTTTAGACCTAGGTAAATACTGATTCCAAGAGTTCTCTTAATCCTCTCCTTCCAGTTAGCAGATTATTTTAAGATTCACGTTACATAAACCCATGAGAAAAGGAACAGAATACATGTTAACCACTCCAGACTCTCACTTTAAAAAAAAACAAAAAAACAAACAAAAAAAACTATTTCAAAGGTCAGGTTTTATTAACAGTGTATTATCAGCAAATCTACCCTTATGAAGGATAGTACCTCACACTATTTGTCCCCTTTTATTGAATCCTCAGATTTGGGATGAAAGGCTTTAAGTCTCCAATATAAATTAATTCCATTGGATAATATTGCATAACTCAACTCACTTTTCTGACTTCTGTCCCCTTGCCCATAAAATAAATGAGGTTAAAATATCTATCTAACCTGATCTGTAAAGTCTTTTCTAGCTCAGCTCCTGATCATCTGAAAATTATCACTACCATCCCTATTTCATTTTCATGGTGAATCATGTATTTAGCATAGTAGAAACTGTTCATATTGGCAGCAACTAATCTTGTGGTCAGTAATGCATGGCTGATGGAAGAACAGGGGGTTCATTTTGTCTACATGCCTAAATACTTCTTGTTTCACACATTCCCTAAAGACTATTACAAATGAAGCATACATTGAACATGAATGATATTCAAGTGAGGTGTTAAAATACAATAAAAGTACTACAAATGAGATTCTTGGGTAGCTTTGTCATTAGTCATCAAAAATATTATAAACAGGCATAATTATTTAAAATATCCTATTATCTGAATGGGAGCTACATATCATTTTGAGGGGGAAAAATGTCACCCATAGTCAGTGTTATAAGTAGATGACAGGTATTTTCAGTCTTAATTTGCTGGTTATCATCATTCCTTAACCAAGATTGGGTCAATAAAAAGTACTTGGTACTTTACAGTCTTTGAATAACCATTGCAACCAGCCAGTTCACTTTTTTCTTGTACCTCTAATTCTTAGCATAGTACCTAGTGCATAGCAGATACTTAATAAATGTTTGTTGACTGATAAATCTGTGATTCTAGATTACTATGAATACTAATTGGATAAAATGCATTAAAACAATTCTGAGCAATGAGCAGAACCAGAAGATCATTATACACTTCAACAACAATACTGTATGAGGATGTATTCTGATGGAAGTGGATTTCTTCGACAAAGAGAAGATCTAACTCAGTTTCAATTCATCAATGATGGACAGAAGCAGCCACACCCAAAGAAAGAACACTGGGAAATGAATGTAAATTGTTTGCATTTTGGTTTTTCTTCCTGGGTTATTTTTACCTTCTAAATCCAATTCTTCCTGTGCAACAAGAGAACTGTTCGGTTCTGCACACATATATTGTATCTAGGATATACTGTGACATATTTAACATGTACAGGACTGCTTGTCATCTAGAGGAGGGGGTGGAGGGAGGGAGGACGAAAGTCGAAACAGAAGTGCAAGGGATAATGTTGTAAAAAAAATTACCCAGACATGGGCTCTGTCAATAAAAAGTTATAATTATGAAAAAAAAATTATGAGCACATTTTCCCTTTTATTAAGCATATTTCAAGGCTGTGATCTATTTGCCAGTGATTGATGATTAATCTCATTTTGTTTGATTGTGGTTTGATTGTTATTGTTATAGTTTTCCCTGGCCCATTAGCAGGTGGGGTGGTTTTTTTTAGCTTTATTGTGGGCCCAACCCCAAGTCAAACAGATTCCACAAAGATAGTTCTGAGATTCCCTTTCTACCCACCCTTTATTTTTTAAGATCTGAATCTCCAATAAAGTGTGATTATGTCTATATTATCACTAGGTTTGTTCCTGGGTAGCTGGGAAAGACTGATAAAACTTTGTTAGTTGGTAGCCTGAGACAGTCCACCTGAAAAGGAGGGGAAAATACAACTTCCTCTTTTCTCCTCTCAGCAAATCTAACCCCCTCCGATGAAACACAGATGTTTGTTTAAGGTAATACAAACTGACTCAAAGGAGTTATTTGGCTAGAATGAAGTGAGATTTATGCCAAAATGAATGAAGTATGCTTTGTCTTTGCAAAAATCAGAAAAGCAAGCAAATTTGGCTTTACATATTAAACTTTTCCTTAAAAAAGTCTAATTATTCACCCCATTTAAAGGGTTTATATGATTCTCAACAACATGCTGCTAAAAACTTCTTAGCGCTACTGAAGAAAGTTGTAATAATTTTTGTTTTCATTCACCTAATTACATTTCTGTTGCCACTCTCCTTTTCATAAATGCCACATTAAGCTTCTCTGGGTCATTGCTATTTCTCTTCCTTTTGCCTGAAATATAGAATTAAGGAAATATGAAATAAGGTTGAAATGATTGGTTTGAGCCAGATCTTGCATAATTTTAAATGTCAAAATAAGGTGTTTGTATTTTGCCCTTCAAGCTTTGGTCACTTACATTTAATGGGAAGATGATTTTGGTTGCTGTGTTAATGATAGTATTCTACTAAAAGAGGCTGAAGATAGCCTTCAATCTAGTTAAAGTTCTTATATAGAATGGGCAAGAGATGATGATGGCCTGAACTAGTTTCTAAGGGACAGTTAAATTAATAATCAACTGAGCAAGACAAAAATGAATGTTATGTAGCAATAAAGATCCAGGTAAAGTCAGTTTTTTTTAATATATCAAATCCACATGGTTTTGTGATTTTTCTCTAGGAGAAGTAGCCAAGTAGTCAAGGGGTAGAGCAAATCAGTCAGATGTAAAGGAGAATTGGAAATTAACAGGATCTAAACTGCAGAAGGATAAGAGGCAGCAGAATTAAGGATGAAGAATAATCATATGTTTATGACAAGTATGTACATATATATGTGTGTGTGTGTGTGCATATATAATTTTATCAACAAGGTGCCAATCTCAATACTTACACCGCCTGTAATCTTGGTCAATGACTCTCTGTGGGTCTGTTTCCAGACAGGGATGTTTTTTGCATATTAAATGATTTCTGACATCCCTTTCTCCTTTACTTCTACATTTATCTTCCAAAGAGAAATATAATCAAAAGATACAAATCAACAACACTATAATGATTATCTCATATTTATCAGATTTAAGAACCTGAATGATCAATTCCCAACAATATAATGAAGCTCACTGTTACATTATATACAGTATAGTGAAATTAAGTAAAGCTGAGTCTTGGGCCCTGTTCAGTTACTTAATTGAGTTACTTAAATACCAAGAAACTTTAATTATACAGCAAGGATTGCTAGAAAGACAAGAGCACAGCTTGACTAGAAAGTTGAATCATGATATGATTTGCAAATAGATTGGCTGTTAAAGAAAAGAATCCATTGTTTTAAAACTTCCCACATTACCTATGTATTCAATATATAATTGTGATTTATAATATAACAATACCACCTTGATGGCAGTCTTTTTCATCAATGCCTCCCTTACCAATAACTATTCTCAAAATCCATGTTTTTCAATTACTAATCCTTATTTCCTAAATCAACCCAACTAGAAAGAGTAAGACTCCTTAGATGTAATTGGGGGGGAAATAAAATACTATTTTTAAATGACCCAAAAATGGTTAAGACTCCTGCTAGGAATAATTTTTCATTAAATACTGTGACTCATTATCAAAGCATAATGACAAGAAACTTGTTCTGATTTTTTAAATTATAATTCCTGTTTAGTATGCACAAAATCACATACTTCTATTTTCTATTTTGACTTCATTACATCTGTTTCATTGAAACAATAAACTCAATTACAGAATGTCCCAGTGGTCAAAGGAAATATTGTGCTCCTCCCCCCAAGATCAAAAAGGTTTTAAATAATTTAATAAATGAACAACTTTTCCCCTACTCTATGTCATAAGCAATAAACCTGGCAATAGGTAAATGAAGTAGACCTGCAGTCACTGCAAATTTTCACAAAAGGAAATCTCATGCTCAAAATGAGAATCTCACTAAATAAGATTTAGTGAATTTATAGTCTTTGTATGGAGGGTATGGAGGGACTATGATTTAAACTTTATACACCAATTATTACACTTTCTATTATTGGGCAACTGAATTAAATGTCATATTTTTTTTCAAATAAAGATCAACTACATTTTTATCCTTTTGGAATCTATATCAAACTAAGTTGTTTTACATTGTTGTAGATGGCTCTTAAGAGAATGTAACTCCTTCATTTAAAAAATAAATGAAATTGTGTTTGAACTAGAAGAGAAATTATTTCTATTTTAGTAATTAATTAGATTTCAAAAGATTGGTTATTTGTATACTCCTGTGTTCCTTCAATTTCAAAAGAAATTTATTAAATTTATAATATATATAACATATATAATAAACTTATTAAAGTTTCAAAGATGAGAACAATGAATCTTCTATTGAGTAAAATTTGCTATGATGAAGGTCCAGTCTTTTCTTGACTTACCAGCAAAACTATTACTCCAGGTGTACTGCTTTAAAGGATCAAAGAAGAAGGAGAACCTAAAGGAAGGGGAAGAGATAAAAGTAAGGAAATGAATGGGCAGGATTGGCCATTCCTCAAAAAAAAACAAATATTCAAATAAATCTCCCATGGAACTTGTAGCCAAGTTCATTATTAAAAGAAACAAGATAGTGACATAAGGAAACTGTAATAATTTTAGTAGCATTAGACCAAGAAGGGGAAAACTTTCTAGAAGTTACAGTTGGAGGAGTCACAATTACCCCAAAGTATTCAGGACACGGGTTATTATCACAAACTTATAGATGACCAAACAGAGGCTATTGGAAACATGCTTGATTAAGACCATTCAGCCAATAAGTAGCAAAACCAGATATAAAACACAAGTGCTTGAGTTCCAATATAAACTTGACAAATTGAGATGCTTAACAGCCCAGAGACTTTCAGAAGCAAAAATCTAAATATGTTGTGGACTGATGACTTGATAAAAAGAACTTAAGAGACAGTTATGAAGGTTAATGATAGATATGAAAGAAGCTTAAGAGAGAGTTATAATAATACTAAGATAGAAGATAAATAGGGGTTTATAGTATTACCACAGAATGAACTTGAATAACATCCTTGTGGTTCAGTCTTTTTTTGATAGTGTCTGACTTTGTGATACCATTTTGGGTTTTCTTGGAAAGGATACTGGGGTGAATTTTTAAATTTTCTTCTCCAGCTCATTTTATGTCATGTGTCAATCAAGACGCTGAGGCAAATTGTCACTACTTTCCCAGGGTCAAATAGCTAATGTGTGAGACCAAATTTTAATTCAGGTCTTCCTAATATCAAGCCTATAACATTATCCACTAAGCCAACTAGTTGCCCCTGAATACCCTAATGTTGTTTAAATTTTCTTCCTTGTTCTATTTGAGCAATTATGCAACAGTTCATAGAAGAGCTTCTAGGTTTCTGAAAAACCATACTTTTTACCATTTCTTAACCCAATAATATCCCATTATATTCATATGCTGTAATTTTTAAGCCTAGGTTTTTCAATTCTTTGCAACTACACAGAGAACTGCTATAAACATCTTTCATGTATAACTTCTTTTTCTCTTTTTTTGATTTCTTTTGGGCATAATCCTTAGTCAATGGGCAAGTGTGCATATTTTAGTAACTTTGGGGACATAGCTCCTAATTGCATCCAGATTTGACAAAATAATTTGTAGCTCCATCAACAGTACATTAATGTCCCTGTCCAACATCTATTTTCCATTTTTGTCAACTTTGCCAACTGAATGGCTTTTAAGTAAAAACTAAGAGTTGGTTTAATTTGCATTTTTATTTGTAGTGATTTTGGAGCATTTTATGTGTTTTTGATAACATATTTTATAAACTATTTTATGGTTTTCAATAATTTGGATTCCTCATTTTGAAAACTCTGTTTATATAATTTGACCATTATTGGTTGGAAATATTCTTCACTCCAATGGATTCTCTTTTAGCATGACTTCATGGACCACCACCATCCCGGTTGTCCTTTATTAGAGATTGTTCAATTTATCATTCCAGAGATCTCCTCTGAGATAATAATCTCAGACTTAGTTGCTGAACTTATTAGGTCAATACTAGGTCAAATATAGGAAACATTTCTTTTTCTTCCTTTCTTTCTTTATTCCAAACCTCCTCAGTTTGACATTAGGAATGATAATTGGACCGAGAAAAAATATCAAGAGTCAGTATGATAATCCAGTGAAATTGAATGAAACTCAGGCATTCCTACCTAAATTTAATCTAGGGTAAAGTGCTATAATAAAAATAAGAATAGCATGTTCTGAAAAATTAAAGGAAAAAGATTAAGTTGGAGAAAATTGGGGAAAGTTTAATGAAGGAAGTTGCATTGGAACTGGAATTTGGAGCTTGAAATAGAAAATGGTTTGAATATATATATATATATATATATATATATATATATAGAGAGAGAGAGAGAGAGAGAGAGAGAGAGAGAGAGAAGGAGGGAGGGAAAGAGAGAGAATAGTGAAATTAGAGGAATTGAAGCAGGAAGGAATAGTATATGAACAGTACAATTCACCTGGAATGGAAGGTAGATAAAGAACAGTGGGAAGATGAGGCTAA
The DNA here is from genome assembly GCF_902635505.1 of Sarcophilus harrisii. Classification (NCBI taxonomy): domain Eukaryota; kingdom Metazoa; phylum Chordata; class Mammalia; order Dasyuromorphia; family Dasyuridae; genus Sarcophilus; species Sarcophilus harrisii. The sequence continues at coordinate 219,323,114 of NC_045430.1, forward strand.
AAAGATAATACCATATTGCAGTTGTAGAAGATATTGTGCACACTGGGCTAAAAAGTTCATACTGTCTTTAAGCAACGTAGAGTAATTTCTTATTTTAAGGCAAGAGAAGGAAAAGAGCACAAAAAGGGAAGTTCAAGAGATTGATACTGAAGCTGGCCTCAAGAATCAGTAAAGCACTTAATAAGCACTTACAAAAGTATCAAGAAGGATAGTATAGTCAATTATCAATCAACAAGTATTTATTAACCACTGACTAGTGTTAAATATTCTAGAAAGGTCAAGGAAAATGGAGAATGAGGGAAAAATTGATCTTGAATCTCTCTGTAAGATTACTCAATATAATAACAGCTAGATTACATTTATGTAAAGCTTTGAAGGCCTGCAGAATATTTTACATGTGTAATCTCATTTGATCCTCACAGTAACTCTGTGGTTTGGTGCAACTATCATTTTCATTTTAAAGATTACTTATGAGAGACTAGGTCACTCGCTCAGAGCCAAGCACCTAGCAAATGCCTCCAGCAGGATTTCAATTCAAGTCTTCCCTGGCTTAGGTCCATCATTCCATCCACTCATCATCTACTAATTTCTATATAAAACACAGTAAAATAACATTACTTACATGACTGGAATTTTATATAGCAATCTGCTTCTACAATACACTTGAAAAAATTGATCCATTTCCCATTAAGATAAAGTTTTCAAAGGTTGTTCTCACTGTTCCATTACTTTGTCTATTGAACTGAAAATGTTGACTGGAATGAGAAGGAAGTTTTCATTTGTTGACTTACAAGAGAACAATTTCAGTGGAGTGGTGATGATGAAATGTTACGGAGTGAATTTATAGTGAGAATGTTATTCAAGAGATTACTTCCTTAAGAATGGTGGATATGAAAGGACAAAAAAAGAAAAGAGCTAAGCATCTAAGGTGATGTACAAGGGAAAAAGTTTGTAGGTTTTAAGTTTGGAGAAGGGAGAAAAGACAAAAAGAAACAAATTCATAGGTCATCTTCAATATCTGTCTAAGATAAATGCTATGAGGTCTTGACTCATAGCCAGACTGGCCATCTGTTTTTTTTCCACAGACCAAATAATTGAAATTTTTCATGTATTTATAGATAAACTACACCCTGCATCAATTTAAATTCAAAAAGTATTGTTAGCCCAATCTTTCTTAAGTAATCACAATTCCCATATAAGAATCCCTGTAATGTTCTAGGACATGATGTGATCAGACAAGAGTATCTAGAGAACCTTACTAAACTATATGGAATCTCTCTTAGATGGACCTTCAGCACAATATCCTCCACAACAGTACTACATACCATTGGCAAACACATACTGCCTTATTTTAGACTGGTAATAATCAGAAAGTTATTAAGCATTATTATGTTATTATCTGCATTCACCATTACTACAAAAATACATGTGATAGATTCATAAGTAATTCTTTTTTTGGTGCTCAGTGTTACATTTTGCTCTATTAAGTCCAATTAAATTTTAAAAACAGAAATAGTGAAATCTTGTCAAAAATATGACTAAAGATATCTGCTTTAGAAAATCATTTGCCTGTTTGTTTCCTATTTCATTTTCATCAAATATACACTTATTATATATGTAGATCATTCTGACAAAGACTTTATAAAGATGAAAAAATAAATATATGAATTAGCAATAATCAATATCCTCTTACTCTAAGGGGAATAAGATTTATAAACTGGTAGATGATAAAAGAGATGATAAAAAATTGTTTACTTAGATTTTAACAAAACATTTGATGGAGCACTTCATAGAATTCTTATTAAAAAATGAGCTAATGAGGATAAGATGATAGCACAATTAGAAAGATTTGGAATGGATTGAGTTGCTGAACTCAGAATAGACACTGGCTATTCAATTTCATCTTGGCAGGAGATACCCAATAAGGTTCCTCAATCATGCATGGGTAGCTCTATGTTGTTTATTTATTTTAAATCTATGATTGAAATAAAATCATAAATTGCAGGATGATCAAATTAGCAGGTTACAGGAACCTGAGCAAGATAACTAACACACTTGACAACAAAGTCAGTATCAAAAAAATGGTTTTGACTGACATACATTGAACTCTAAAATATCTACATTTGATATGAATAAATGTCAAATATCATTCTTGAATTAAAAAACAGAAAATTTGGTAATTTGGAGAAAATCAAAGAGTTTTAGTGAACTGTAAATTCACAGGGAGTCACCAGTATGAGGTAGAGACCAAGAAGCTAATATGTTCTAGGATTGCATGATTGTACCGAAGGCAAAGCTTCCATAAATCAAGAGGTGATCATTTCATTGAACTCTGTCCTGGTTAAATCACACTGGGAGTATTATGCTTAGTTCTAGGCACTACATTTTAGAAAGGAAACAGATAAACTGAAGAGGGTCCAAAAGACAGCACTAAGGAGGGCAATGATCATAGAGTCAATGTCATAAGAAGATTATTTAAAGGAATAAAGAATAGGTAGATGAATGAAAGAAGTTTTTTTTTTTTTTAATTTAATACCTTTAGGGTTCTATTGGAAGAATATCAGTGGGCAGGTAGGTAGCACAGTGAGTAGAGCACCAAACAGGGAGTCAGGAGGAGCTGCATTTAAATTTGTACTTAAACACTTATTAGTTTTGTGGCACTGGGCAAGGCTTTTGTCCTTATTTTGCCTGTTTCCTCATTCATAAAATGAGCTGGAGAAATAAGTGGCAAACTACTCCAGTATCTTTGCCAAGAACACCCCAAATGGGGTCACAAAGAATAGGATATGATGAAAATAACTCAACAATATCAGTGTTGACATGATTCAGTGCTTCCGATAAAATAACAAATATATTTTTGAGTAGTCACAATTAAGTTAATGTTTGTAGATGATTTGAAAATTTCTTGATTTTTTTTTTTTTTTTTTTTTTTTTTTTTTTTTTTTTTTTTTTTTTTTTTTTTTGCTAAGGCAATTGGGGTTAAGCAACTTGCCCGGAGTCACACAGTTAGGATATATTAAGTATCTGAAACCAGATTTGAACTCAGGTCCACGTCACTTCAGGGCCAACACTCTATCCACTGCACCAGCTAGATGCCCCAAATTTCTTGATTCTTAAAACCCTGTGTTATGACATTCCACTGCTGTCATGTTAGAATATATTTAGAAATATATATATATACATGTATACATATTTATGCATATATACATTTTATATACATCTATACATATTTATATATATATATACATATTTACATATGTGCATTATATGCATATATACATATTTATGCATATATACATTTGCACATCTTTATATCACTGGTTACCATGATAAAAAAAAATCAATTATCTATAAATCAGTTTACCAAGTTATGAAGAAAGAAAAAAGCAGTTTGGAGTTTGGGGAATGAAGAGTGAGAAGTGAGAATTAGGAAATGGGATATAATCTAACATCTACTGGTCATCCTGCCATTTAGGGGAGGGGGTAGGGGGGTAAGAGGTGAAAAATTGGAACAAGAGGTTTGGCAATTGTTAATGCTGTAAAGTTACCCATGTATATATCCTGTAAATAAAAGGCTATTAAATAAAAAAAAAAAAAAAAGGAAATGGGATATAAAACATAAAAAGTGAAAGAAGCTTGTGAGTATAGAGCAAAAATGTTACTATGCAGGAAAAATGATGAAAAAAAAAAAAAAACATGAAATAGAGTGGTGGAGCCTGTATTTTAAAGTGTGGACTTTTCCCAAAAATAATTTGAATTAATCATCAAGTAATAGTGAATATCTATGAACGATATTATACCAGGCATTTTATATAACAATTTTCAAATCATTTACATTAATTTTTATAATCCTGCCAATGATGGAGATTTATTCAAGCCTGTTCTCTTTTACTCCTGCCTAGGCCTTCTCATCTGGCTTAGGGTGTCTATTCAAGAATGTTCTAGCTTCCTTGTTTTCATTCTCTTAATATCATATTGAAATCAAGGCAGTACAGATTGACTAATGGTTATACTCAGATTTTATTATATGATTTATCCCCTTTTCCTTCCTGGGTATAAATTTCTCCAATGACAATGCCAATCCTACACAACAATTCCATATTCACAATATGAGGCAGTCTTCAAGTTAAATCAAAATGATTAATATTTGGCTTGAAAGATAATAGATAATAAATTAAGAAATTTAAATAGGCTAGAAGCTATTTGTAATATCATTAGACAGTAATATCACCAAAACAAAAATAAATTAATTTAAAAGATAAAAATAAATATCTGTGAGAAAAACTGCTTCTTCCAGAATTTTTCTGGAGGATATTATTCTAAAAGTGACTAGCCATCAGTACATCAGTATAACTCCTTCCAATACACCAAAAAACAAAAAACAAAGCAAAAGAATATATGCGCATTCATACACAAACACACATATTTTAAAATATTTTTATTATACATAATGCATATCATGTTAAATGCCTGTTATATTTTGGTCACAAGACAGGTTCATGAAACATAGAAAAGAGTAAACTTCAAGGCAATTTTCAGATATTTAACCAAATGAATTATAATGGGAGATACATAGCTACCTTTTATATGGCATGTTGAAAATTCTGTTCTAAACAAAACTAGCAATTCTGATCGTCCAGTACAACATGACTTTGAAAAGTATTTACATCTAAATAGAAGAGTACTGTGATCTCATGTGTCTGAATGATATAATTAGCATGAAGAATTGTACCTTGTATTTAAAGAAAACCTCCTTTCTCGTGAGCTCAATTCCCTTTTCAGGAACACTGGCATTATAAAACCTTATTAATCAGAGTGAAAAATCTGCAGCTCTTCTAGAAGGAGTTGATGCTATCTGCACTGTACGTGGATAAAAATTCCTAAGCACCTGGGGCTTTTCAGGACTATTACATAAAATGATGTGATGAGGGGGCTCCAAGAGAACAACAGAAATAGATCTCTCTCTAAGGTAAGCAGAATACATCTCCTAATTATTTAGGACATGCCAAGAATCATTCAAAATTTGTTAGGCTATTTGTTAATTTAAAACAGGCCATACTTACTATATAATTGGGACCTGTTTTACATTAGCCACCTGCAGAAAAGTATGAAATAATCTAGTAATTGAAACAATACTGTATAGGATGATATATAAATGTTAAAGTTACTGACTGTTTTTCTTCTATCCTGGTGATTCTTCTATCAAAACTCATGAGACGATTCCAGGCTAACAGTAGAGAACATTCCCCAAGAGTCCCTGGTCTGATCCCCTCAACTGTTCTACCCCATTAATAAGAAAGCAACAGACATAGCTAATGGATAATTACATTCCCCGAGATGTTTTATTTTTGCCCTTGCTGCTGCTATATTCAAATTCATTTTATGTTACCAAACTTGTGAGATGGCCTTAAATACTTTTTTTTTTCTCCAATTGCTTCCAAATGCTTACAGCTTTAAATATATTGCCTTTCCTTGTTAGGTTATTCAGAGTGCACTTATATTCTTGGAATGTTGCATTTTAGTCTGTCAAAGTGTTGTGTGGGCAAGAAAAAGAGCATAAAGGCAACAACACTGCAGCTCACATAATTTGTGACTGTCAGTGTAATGATGCAAGTTTTAAAATCACTTTAGCTGCAACTGAAAGACAGGACTCCCAATTCAATGACCTGAAAGTTCTATTCTCTCCATTCCCAAGTAAGAAAAGGTATTGCATTGAATAAAAGTGTTTGTCTTATATGTTACATGCGATTACAATGGTCACAACTTTTTAAATTTGTAACTACTTTATATTGTTTATTTCAGAAAACAACTTCCTTGCCAATCTATCTGTGGGCATATGCTCTCTCTCTATCTCTATCTCTGTCTCTTTTTGTGTCTCTGTGTGTGTCTCTCTGTGTATCTCTCTCTTCCCTCTCTCTGTCTCTCTCTCTTTCTGTGTGTATGTCTCTCTCTTTCTGTCTCTGTGTCTCTTTCTCTGTCTTGCTGCCTCTGTCTTTCTCTGTCTGTTTCTTTCTATGTGTCTTTCACTCTCTCTCTGTATCTCTCTCTGTCTCTTATTCTCTGTGTTTATGTCTGTCTTTCTGGTTCTCTCTTTTTCTGTCTATCTCTATATGTTTTTCTCTAGCTGTCTGTCTCTCTCCATCTCTGTCTCTATTTCTTTCTGTGTGTGTCTCTCTTTGTATCTGTGTTATCTCTGTTTCTCTCTGTTTCTCTCTGTCTCTCTCTGTTTCTCTCTGTCTCTCTCTGTTTCTCTCTGTCTATTTCTCTGTCTGTCTCTGTCTCTCTCTCTCTCTCTCTCTCTCTCTCTGTCTCCATTTGTCTGTCTCTCTCAAACACACATTCCAAACAAGGATATAGTTTTAACTTAACTAGAATTAATTTTGTTTTAAGAATAGCATGGAATCTCCTGGGAGAGGTGGGGGGCTGGGGGAGGGTTAAATGTATCTTTGGGTGAGAAAATGGAGAGAAGAGAGAAAGGAATATAACCCTAGGCTGGAATCACTCCCAACAAGGCATCTGAATGGAAGGATCATGGATGAAAGAATCCATTGTTTTAGAGATATAGTCTAAATATATAGCGGGGAAATGCATGCAATTTTTAAAAAATAACATACTGTGGTATTCCATCTCTAGCTCTCCTATGATCATTTCAGGTAGACAACCAAAACATCAATCCAAGCTTCTTTTCTTTCTATGTTTTTAAGTGTTCCCCAGTGCTGGAATACTTCTTTGAACCAATGTTCAGGTAAGAACCTCATGCTTCTCTTAACATTTTTGTCTGATCATTGAATACCCACTGAGCATGGCCTTTGTTGCCGTTCCATTAGAAAGTAAGTACAACGTTCGTATACAGTGACAGTTGTAGACTATATCAGCTTCCTTTCGCTATCTTTGATAGTAAGGGGAGAGGTCACCAGGTGTACATTTCCTATTCTATATTGTTTTAAGGCTCTTCTCGCTTGTAACAAATACTTTCATATCTCTTAGCTCTTCTAGAAGCACTGATTCTCTTGAGATTCCCTTAAAAGGGGCCTTCTAAGATTAAAATCAGCTCGCTCGCTCTCTCCTCAGTACCTTCACTGGGAATGCTGAGAAAGGAACTAGATGGTGAATATCACATAATTTTCCTGATAATAGCCTCTTGATAGTGAAATACTACAAACGCTTTTCTTGGACAAGCACATGCATATGTTTTCCTATGAAGTGGCCAGTTCAAAGTTGTTGTCAGTCTAGTAACAATGGCAGAAGATCCCATCATCTGCATGTCAGAAACAACTTTTTTTAAGGAATTATAACTACTAACAAAAGATGGGCTGAGGAGAATAGAGTTAAGGAAGCACTGTCTCCAATTTCTCGAAAACAGAAACAAACATTTTCAAAATCTCTCACCTACTCAGAATGTATATTACTAATGCTTTTTCTAAAAATGTATACTGAATGAAATGATTATTTCTTTATTGAAATGGAGAAAGCCTCAAAGGAAAGAATGAGATTTGTTAGTGAAAAATACATAAAGTGTTCATATTCTACATTGAGTTATTTTTATAATTCATAAAACATATTTAAGGACCATTTTTTCATGAAAAATTCCAATTAGATAAGGTGTATATTGCTGCCCTTTACTTATTTGTGAAGCAACAAAAAGTATGAGCTTTGGAGGAGAAGTTTTAAACATAGTGGACTGCTAATCATTGACAAAGGTATTATCTACAACATGATTATGCTTGTATCCCTGGAGCTATCGCCCATCTCATCTTAGTGGATCCCAGGTACAGTCCCTTTTCTACCTAACCCCAACCCCCCCCCCACTAAAAAAAAAAAAAAAAACTTTCTGCAGAAAATAGGATCATGACCTTAAACACAGTCTAAGGAAATGTATGGTTTAAGTGAATGAGGAAAGTAGGGTCTAAGTTGCAGGCAATGTTGGTCATTTTCTTTCCCTTTATTGGCTATTACCAGTAGAGAAACAAATGAGTCTATGTAATTATTATTCTGAGAATTTACTGAATAATATTTTTGAGGCTTCCTATTAAGTTAAACAATGAACTGAATTTTTAAAAATAAATTTTTCTCTACAAAAAGAAAAAAATTATACTCATAAATTACTTGATTTTGTTCTTGAATTTTTTTTTACTTCTATGAAACCTGCAAGTCATATTCAGTTGATGTTTTATGTGTCTGTAGACCTCAGTTGAAAAAAGTCCAGTTTTATGTTAGCAATATGATTTTGTATCTGATATATACTACAATGATGATCCAACTTCATAGTAATTTAGAGCCTTTCCTAATTTTTAATTATCTGTGTCTAATTTGATAAGTCAAGGATTAGTGATTTTGTGAAATGGTACTCCTATTAATATAAACTATAGCACCTCTAAGGGTGGGACATAGGAAATAAATTGCATGAGCAGCTATCAAAATAAAGAAAACAAGTGATTATCTGGTGGTCAGCATTCTACTGAGAACCTCTCACAATTTATCTAGCTGAGGTATTCAGACAAACTTTATTGGGCTCTTACTCAAATTAAGGAAAGCAGCATGGCATAGAAGAAAAGTTCTGAATTTGGAGGCGGAAAGTCTGGGTTCCAATGCTGTCTCTGCCATTTATTTATTACCTGTATGACTTTGTACAGGTCATTTAATCTCTCTAACTCTGTTTCATCATTTACAAAATGGCAAAGTTAAATTAGATGGCCTTCAATCTCCCTTCCAGCTTTAAAATTTCTCAATTGCTGTCATATTTTATTCATCATATATCATTTAGTGATAAACCAAGTAACCATGGACACTAAATGAAGATCAAAGTATTTTATTTCCTCATGGCTTTTTCCTCTTGTTCTGATTTTTTCTCTCCCAACATGACTTATGGAAAATGTAAAAAAAAAAAAAATGAATGTACATGTATAACCTAAAAAAATAAAATAATGAAAATGCATGAAAGAAAGGAAAAAAGAGAGGAGATGGAGAGAGGGAAAGAGGAAAAGAGGAAGGAAAGGAGGGAGAGGAAGGGAGGGAGAGAGGGAAGGAGAGAAAGAGGGACGCAAGGGGAAAGGGAAGAAAGGAGGAGAGAGAGGAGATTGGGAGGGAGAAATAGAAGAAGGGAGGGAGAGACAGAGGGAGGGAGGAAAAAAAGGGAGAGGGGAAAGGAAGGGAGAAAAGAAAGAAAAGAGAAAAGAAGAAAGGGAGAGAGATAGAGGGAGGGAGGGAGGAAGTGTAGGACATGAATTCAGCAAGACTAATGTTTGACTTGTTTCAGACAGTTACTAGCTGTGTAGTCATTATTGTAAGGATAAAATGAAAAATATTTTTCAAGCAGTATATAAATGCTCTTATAATTAGTATTAAATATATAATCCTATATCTACCGTCAACTGATATTAACATAGGTTTCAAGAAGAAAAGATCATCTATACAAGCTGGTCATCAGGACAAAGCTTTAATGGGGAATTGCATCTATATAATTAAAAAACATAAGTCCAGAATAATACAGCCTGAGATAATAGTATAGTCTAATTTCTGGGATACTTTATAGAATCTGTTCTATTGTTCTTCTTAGTCCATTTTTTAAGAGGACCAATGACCACTGTATTATATCTTCACTTGTGAGTGAATTGGATTTAAGTGAGGCACTGTTGCATAAGGCTATCAGCCTCACTCTCTCTTACAAAGTCACCAGAATCCAGTGGTAAGACAAAAGTCAAGAAGACTGGCTATGACCAGGGATGCAGTGGATGACTTTGGCATCTCTTATGTCTGACCAAGCTCTCAACACTCCCTGTTTCAGCTGTTGTCATGGCTGTTGGAACAAATTATTCTCATCTGACTATTCCACCAAACGAAGTCGTTATATGGTTAGGGGAACCCTCCCATAATTCATCAATGAGTTTGAGGCACCTCAGTTCCCTTCAACCTGGCTTAATGCATCTGCTGATATGGTTTACTGGGATGCTACTGCAGGGCATGCTACAATTTCTTGCAGCAAGATATGAAAGACGGATGACAGGAAGACCCCAAAGTTGGATAAGCAGCCCCTAAAAGGGCTCAGCAAGCCCTCACACGAGTCCTCCTTGAATACCCCATATGCCCTATTTGTTATATTTTGAGAATTAAGGAACAAGGTATAGGTAATAACAGACTGATTTTAAAATACTCCCGTATTATCAGGATCAACACATGGCGCCAGATCCCCAAGACCCAACAACCTTACATCTGACACTCAGTTTATTTCTCAGCAGCACAAAGTGAACAAAAGATGGATACCAGCTGGTTAATTTGAAGAATAGAGATAGCAGAATTTTGGATGGGTCAAAGGTATATTGTCAAGTAGAAACAGAATGTGTAAAAAATTCTACAAAATCCACAGAATATTTGGGAGGTAAAAGAGACCTCAGAGGTCAGGCATGATTATGTATTGTCTCTAAAAATAGTTGTTGGGAGTGCTCATGTACTAACTTATAACAGGAAACTTGCCTCCCATTTTGACAAATTCCAATTTTGTATATCTCTAATTGTTAGTAAACTATATAGCATAATGAATCAAAATATAGTTTTATCCTTAGAGTGACACAAAATAAGCTTAATTACTATTCCACATGGCCATCTTTTAAATATTTTTAGATAATGTACAAGCCCTTCTTAGTCTTCTCTAAGTGAAATATCCATGTCTCTGGCCATTTGACAAGCTTTCTAAAGTCCATCACTATATGGTCCTCCTCCATCTAGTTAATGAAATAAAAGTGGCATCTGAAATGTGGTGCCTCTAAAAGGGTACAAAGTTCCAGATAAGGTGTGAGCAATGTCAAATATAATAAGTCTATCACTTACCCCCAACTCTGATTCTGTTTATGCAATATCTATATATTTGGTATAATGATATAGTTCTATCTAAGAACCTATATTTCATCCTAAGATCTGCTCTCTTACTTGGTTGCCTTTTTCATGCTTTTGACATTTAAATATATGGATCTTATAATCTGTAAAACCTCTGCATTTTTCACATGAACTGCTATCTGGACACATTTCCCCAGCCTTCACTTATGTGGTAAGGTTTTTTGTTTTTTTGTTTTTGTTTTTGTTTTGTTTTGTTTTTTTTAATCCAGAGGCAGAACTTTATCTTTATCTATACTAAAATTCATTTTATCACCTGTGATACATTGTTTCAATCTGTTGGAATACTTCAGGATCTCAATGCTATCACAACTTATTACTACTCTCAAGTTAGTCTGTCAATAAATATTTAATGCTGTAGTTGAATCATTTCAGTCACGTCTTATTCTTTTTAACCCTGTTTGGGGTTTTATTGGCAAAACTACTGGAGTGGTTTGCCATTTCCCTGTCCAGCACAATTTATAGATAAGTAATAGAGACAAGCAGGGTTAAATGACTTGCCCAGGGTCGTACAACTGAGTCTGAATTGAGTCCTTCTGATTTCTAAATCAAGTGCTCTATCCACTGGTCCATCTTACTGCCCAAACATTTATTAAGTACCAGGCACTGATATAAGTGCTGGGGTTGCAATGAAAGGAGAAGGGGGAGTCAATCCTTGCTCTCAAGAAGGACAGTTTAATGGAAGAGATGAGCAAAAAAAATAAAAAAACCCTACATATAAACAAGATATCAATAGATCACCTAGGGAGTAGTCTCAGAGGTACTAAAATTAAGGTGAAGGGAAAGAAACAATTTATTAAGTGATTACCACTTGTCGGATACTGTGTTAAGTTCTTTACACACATTATTTCATTTGATCTGAGACTTGAAAGAATTGAGAGATATTAGGAGGTAGATGAAGAGGAGAACATTTCAGGTATGGGGAAAGAACCAGTGAACATACTTGGAGTTAGAGATGGAATGTCAATTGCAAGGAGGCCATTTTCATTAGACTTCAGAATACATGTAGAAGTATAAAAAGATTAGAAAAGTAGGAGAAATGCATTTGCTTTCTATTCATTCATCCAACTTATTGATTAAAAATATCATCAGATGCTGAGTGAAAGTGAATAGAATCAAGAGAATGTTGTACATAGCAACAAGACTATGTGAAGATCAACTATGATGGATTTGCTTCTTATCAACAATGAGGTGATTCAGACTCCAATAGACTTGTGATGGAGAGAGTCATCTGCATCTAGAAAGAAGATCTAGGTGCTTGAATGTGGATCATAATATAATATTTTCAGCTTTTTGTTGTTTTTTATGTGTGTGTATGTCTGTATACTATCAGAACAAAGATAGGACCAGATCCCAAATCCAAGGCTGAGTAATGGAATTCCACACTGACATAAAATTTTTGCTTGATTCTTTTTGGCCCTAGTAGAAAACTAAGCCTCATTTTTTCTTTTTATCTCCAAATAAATTTTGATATCATTTTCCAAATTCCTTGGTTAAATTCAGGTACATTAAGCCGACATATCTTTTCCTTAATGAGAGAGCAAGTAAAGAATTTGGGGGTTAAAGAACAAATATTCCAATCTTGGTTCTTTCTATAAACACTTACTTCCTTGTGATCTTAACAGATCATATTAACTCTTTGGGTCTTATTTTCCCTGATCCAAACGGACTGTCTCTCAGCTTACAATGGATCATGGGAAATAACAGCCCTTCTCTTCAATATGCATGCACTATCCCCTTAATAAACCGTTGTACAACTTTACCAGGAATCAGCATCATTAGCCTGAAGTTTGGATGTAATGGGCTGAGGTTTGAGCTGATGCACTGAGGTCCCAAGTACATGAGGCTAGATAGTAATTGGGCTATACTCTATTAATATACATGATTGGATAAAGGATGGTCCCTGCCCACTCTCCCTGCAAGTCCTGATGTGTTGTATACGAAATGACGATTTTGGTGGGTGGAGGCAGGGAGAGAGGGAGGAAGACAAGCTGGGGGAGATTGGGCTGGCAAATCGGATCCTTTGGCTTACATCTTACAAAGAAAAAGTCGCCAAGGGACAAAATTCTTGGTCTGCCTTCAAGGTGGAACTGAAAAGCCTTGTAGAAAATGTAAGGTCAGTGCAAGCCACACGGAGAGCCGACCCACTGCAGGGGAGAAAACAATCGTGTAAATAAGACAATCTGCATTCTGCAGACGTCCAGAGACACACAACACACTCACACTTACACACACACACACACTCCTCCAACAAGTTATTTGATCATTACTGGAAAATCAGCACTTGGATCTTCTTTGTAAGCTGACAGCCAAAAAACTCTGACAACGGCAAAAAAAAAAAAAAAAAAATCGCTCCAGCCCCAGAGAGTGGCGCTACCCCTTTAAAAAAAAAGGCTCGACCACGCCGCTCCCTGCAGAAATGAACACATACAGTATATTTCAAGCTCGCCCTGTAATAAGCATTACTAGAAAAATAACAGAAAAGAGAGACAAGAGATCGGTTTACTACCTCGCCATGGTCGCTATTCCTGCCCTGGGGAGTGTCTTCTGGGAGGAAATAAAGTTTGGAGCTGGATAAAAGTTGACTGCTAGTCCTCTCTTCCCACAACAGCTGCAGCCCTGCTAGCTCAGTCGGTAGAGCATGAGACTCTTAATCTCAGGGTCGTGGGTTTGAGCCCCACGTTGGGCGCCAAGTGTGAAGACGGCCAAATGTGAAGATCATGTATTTTAAGAACAGCACGAGACAGGAATTCAGCTTAGGGGAAAATCGTCAGTCTTTATTCTCAGTGAAGAAGGATCGGAGGTGGAGGTGGAAGAGAATCGGCGATAGCAATGTGTGCAGCTGAGTCAAGAAGCTAGCTCGACCAGCAGCCACACAACCAGCAGCTCGGAGTCTCGAACCCAGCCCAATCTCCCCCAGCTTGTCTTCCTCCCTCTCTCTCTGCCTCCACCCACCAAAATCGTCATTTCCTATACAACACATCAGGACTTGCAGGGAGAGTGGGCAGGGACCATTCTTTATCCAATCATGTATATTAATAGAGTATAGCCCAATTACTATCTAGCCTCATGTACTTGGGACCTCAGTGCATCAGCTCAAACCTCAGCCCATTACATTTGGAGAATCTACAATTCCCCTATTTTGAGATCTGGAATACTTTTGTCCCTTTCTAATCCCTAAGCACTCAGCACTTATTCATATAGGGACATCTTAATGATGCATGAATGGTAGGACCTGTTTGGGGGGATGATCTCATGACAAGTATGACAAATATGAGTCATGGAAATTTTTGCAGAAATTTTGCAGAAAAAAACTCCAAATAATACAGTAATCCTCTAACAGAACCTTTTTTAATTTTTAAAATGTAATTTTATTAACATTATTTTAGACTCCTTTCTTTAAAGCAATTAAGCAATCCTTAAAGCAAAGATACTGATTTCAAATTGGTACAAATCAAAGATTTTCTATGTGATCCACAGAATAATGAGTGCTGAACTATAATGAGTATCTGCATGCTTATCAAACCTATATATTCCACCTCATTCTGCCTCTTACTAACTGCAGGATACTTTCACTCTCTTGTCCCAAATTTTCTTATCTATAAAGCAAAGACTTACACTAGGTTTTTTCTAGGGTCCCTTCTCAGGGTCCTGTGATCTGAAATGATGGCCCAGTGGGAAAAATGGAAAATCAAAAGTGACTTACTCATACCTGAAGTTGAAAAGATAGACTTTTTTTCTGAATATTCTCTTTTTTTTAATATTCTTAATGAAATTCATTCACCTGCCAGAATTGTCCTTTAAAGTAAATAAAAGAAATTATCATTGTTCTCATTTCTTTTCAGGCTGCTTTATAGGTTGCAGGACTTGAGCCTTCAATTGAAAAAGGAAAGGGAAAGGAATAACTGTCTATAAAGAGCCAACTATGTGCCACAAATTGTACTGAGCATTTAAAAAAAATAAATATCATTTGGAACTCAGGTCTTCCCAACACCAAACCTAGCACTTTGTTGCCTGTACCACCAGTTGCTTCATTTTAATGCGACTGAACATTGGTATGTACTCTCTAGGAGAGGAATAAGAATATGCCATGTTAATCACTTCGTGTGCTTTATTTATATTTGTCTTTATTTTGCCCCACCTTTCGATGTAACATATTTTTAAAAAATAAAAGAGCAAAAAGATTTTATGCACTAGATGTTGCTGCTAAGAATATAAGATTGATTTAAAACTGAAGAGACTGCAATGAGGTAATAACCTATAAAAGAATCTGTGGGCCAGGAAATCAATACAGATTTTAAAAGAAATGTTTTAAACAAATATGAAGCATATACAATAGTGATAGAATCTTTTTCTGTACCATGAGAAAGTGGTAAATAAAGTAAAAATGAAGCTATAAATGCACAGTGGTACACAAAAATGTGAGCCTAACATAAGCATTCTATAAAAGCAGGCAATCAAAGCAAATAATAAAATAAATTACTCAGACTCTAAGGGTTTATTTGTGTGCTTATTTGGTGTTATTTAGAATAAAAAAAAAAGAAATGAGAAAAGAACTTTCACCCCCCCCCAATTTTATTCTTCCTATTCATATAAGTAGCAGTTTTCAATATTTTAATATTTCATTTTGGTTTTAGAGTCCTAATTTTTTTAATTACTGCATCATAACAGGAGGCAAGTAATACAACAGACATGGCATTGGAATTCTTTTTCTTCTGACGTGTGATCTTATGCAAGTTATTTAATTTCTCAGGGCCTCAGTCTCTCCAATTGCAAAATGAGAGGGGTGGAACCTGTGACCTCTAAGGTCTTTTCCAAATTGAAATTAGACAATTGAAATTACAAGTAGCTAAATATCTTTGTTATTTTTATTAACATACTAAGAGCTCATAACTACTACAGGTTGGAATGTGCCAGCTGATCACATGACCAGTATCTTTGCTTTCATAACAAAAACCCTTCATATATCAAGTTATTGAAAATCCATACCTTAGCTAATGTTAGGAACCACAGTTTATAAACTATGAGCTACCTGAAAGCCTGCCAAAGCCAAATCCTTTTATTTCTAAATGTTACATATCCAGTTTGAAAAAGGGAGGAAAGGAGGGAAGAAGGGAGGGAGGGACAAAGGGACAAAGGAATGAAGGGAAGAAGGGAAGGAGGAAGAAAGAGAGGAAAGGATAAAGGGAGGGATAGAGGGAAGAAGGGAAGAAGGCATTTTGAGTTTTCAGAAGAGGATACAAATACAAAAGTAGAAGTTGACGTTGTCATCCAGGACCTTAATTTCCAATGAAAGAAATAACACATATAGAGAAGTAGGGATCAAGAGGAATACATTGGTTCCATGTCTGAACAAAGAGCTTTACATGTGTTATTTCATTTGATCCTTGCAACAATCCTAGGCACTCAGTATTATCGTTATCCTCATAGAGAGTTTTATTGACTTGCCCAGAGTCACTCAGCTAGCATCTGAGACATAATTTGAACTCAGATCTTCCTAATTTCAAGTTCAACATGCAGGTCTCTGCCCCATCTGGCCACTACCTCTTATTTCTCTGCTGCTGACTTTCACACCCACCAAAGCTACAAAGATAGAGTAGAGCCATTGGAAAATAGATCAAGATGTCCTTTCAGGTAGCTTCACCAACCTTGATTTAATTATAATTCCAGAAGTGGAAAGGAAGTGTGATGTAGTAAGTAAGTAAGAAAAGAAGTGGCAGTAGGATGAAGAAACTGGTGAGAAAATGGCAGAGAGTAATGTGAGGGCTGGGCAAACCACTAGTCATTGTAGGTCAGGTGAATCACTTGATAATCGACAAGAATGTGAGCTCCAGAGTTGAAAATTCTCCCTAATGTATTTCTCATGTAATATTTTATGTAATGTTAACTATGCTTCCATCCCTTTGTCTTTTTATGTTATTTGCTTCAAGAGGACTGATTCCACACTTATCCAAATATGTCATCTACTCTTTTACCTCATAGAGTGTTCTATATCTTAAGAGGGCCAAAAGAACTGCCCTGATAAAAATGGAAAGTGTGGATTAATGATTTGAAATATGTGGATAGACATGATTGAGGGAAGACCTTGAAAATCAAAGTTTGGAATGGACACAGTGGGAACTAGGGAGGCATGGAAGGTTTTTTGAGCAAGAGAATGCTGTGACAATATTCTATTTAAGGAAGATCAAGCTGATAGCAGGATATTGGATGAATAAGAATAAAATAGAAGGAATTATTTTAAAAAAAACATGACCTAGAAAAGTGCACATTTAGATGGGTGAAATAGAGGAGAGTCTTGAATAGAACCTAGGAAACGGTGGTAAGTCCAGTGATGAAGGACAAGAAAAAAAGAAAAAAGAAGACAGAGAAAGAGAAATAAGGAAGTGAAGATATTTTTTTGTTTGTTTTTTAGTGAATTGAATTTAATATATTCTTTTTGGAAGGGATTTTAGAAATCTGATATAATTAATACCTCTTAATATAATATTTTATATTTTTCAAAGCTCTTCACAGAGAATATCTTATTTATGCATGAATTCAATTTTAGGGGAAACGTCTATTTGGGGCAAAAACAACTTGGGGAAAGCACACCTGTGCACTGAAACCAAGATACCTAATTATGTGTTCAATTAAAATAACAACACTTGTAATTGAGGTCTCCTGCATCAGAAGGACCTTAAATAATTACCTTCTTAAATATGTCCTTGGGCACATCATCCTGAAAATCAGAACTTTACAGAGTTATATTTGCATCCACCCACACTTCTGATATGTCTACACAAGTAAAGTGAATGGAGACTAGAGATAATTGTCTATGTAATTTATTTACTCAATTATCACTGTCTTTTGGAAGGGGGAGAGTCAAATTTTGTCCTTGGTCACCCAGGTAATAGATTTAATTCTCCTCTCAATATTTACTGAAAGATACTAGAATTACTAGTGAAAGGGAAGGGACAGATTTTATCACTTTGTTCTTTTCCTGAGAATGGAATAACCATGGGAGGGTTCTTCCTGAAACCTGCAGAATTCAGCCTCAGGCTTTAATGCTATTCCTGGAGAATCAGATAGAACTGAAAGATTTGGTTAGTCAGTTTCACAATGGTTCACCAAGATAGTTCCATTAGTACAAAGTTCAAAATCTTTCAGGTATATATAACACTCAAGTATGGAAACTTAATTTTTGGATCTGTTCATGTGCTTCCTGCTAAGAAGGGAACTGGAAGATACAACTGCATGTGCTCTACATTCATCATGGGTTGCACTCTAATAAAAAGGTGTTCATTTTATGCCTAGATACAAGGATTTCATCATTTCTTCCCTCTCTCCTATATAGCAACAACTCCTTGTACCATCTATGACTAATAGCTAGAAATCTAGATACAGGTATCACAAAACAACTTCACAGCTTACCCATCTTCTGGGGATATCAATGTCTCATCAACCTGAGAGGTTGGCAGAGGATGATGGACCAGGTG
This sequence comes from Sarcophilus harrisii, assembly GCF_902635505.1. Taxonomy (NCBI): domain Eukaryota; kingdom Metazoa; phylum Chordata; class Mammalia; order Dasyuromorphia; family Dasyuridae; genus Sarcophilus; species Sarcophilus harrisii. The sequence goes on from NC_045430.1 coordinate 219,341,476, forward strand.
ACCTAAAATCTATACCTGCTACCCAGAATTGTCCTTTTCTCTTCTCTCCCACTGTGCTACTAAGACAGTTCTCTCTCCTTTGAAAGGAGAGAGAGAGTGGTGCTAATATATCATATAAGCCCAAGACTAGAGCTGAAGAAAATGTGCTGCTTGACAATTCTCTCATGAATCTTCTATTTATCTTTTGTTTATTACTTTGATTTTTTTCCTCTTTTACTCTTCAAAACAGCTGAAACTTGAATTCAATAAAGGGACCTCAGTGCCTAGAAATCTGATTGGCATCAGCTGTTTGGTTTCCCTTGCCATGAGAAATGATTGCATGGGAAGCCAGAGTTCTGATGAGGCATCAGAACTAAAACAGAATAATGGTCCTCAGGTGCTATGAGCTAACAGAAGATGTTGGCATTTTTATAGCACCAGCATTCAGAGAGAAAAGCAATAGCAAATAGCTCCCAAGGAAGATTCCTTAAACTACCATTTTTCCATTTGCAAGTATTTTTAAATGATTCTCCATGTTTCTTGTTTGGATAGGGAAAAAAGGTTAAAGGAAATAGTGTTGGCCATTCTGGAAAACAGTAATTCATACCAAAATAAGATGCTCTAATTGCTCCAGTTTTTACAATCAATATTCAGTTAATAAACAGAATTGAGTACCTAATATGGACAAGAATATTCATATTCTGGAGATAAGACAATGGAAAAGGATAGTCTCTTCTCTTGAAGAGCTTATAATTTCATTCACTGAGAGAAGCATTATGACAGTGATTGAATATGTGGAGTCAGAATTAAGAACTGGATTTAAATCCTACCTCAGGCAAGTACTTTAGATCTCTCAATTACATTTTCCTCACTGATAAAATGGAAATAGTAATAAATTCTATACTTGTCTCATAGTATCATTATAGGGATGAAAGTAGATAATGTAAAATGTATATATGTAAATGTATGTAAAATGCTTTGTGAACTTGTAAAATGATCTACAAATTTCAATTAATACTGCTAATAAAGCTTATTTGACATATACACAAATAAGAATAATAGAAGATAGAAAGCAAAAGCTAAAAGGAAAGAGCCCCCCAAAAAAATCTTTAAAAAGTCTGAGAGTTAGGGATAGATGACAGAGAGAAACCAGGAAGTTGACTGAGTTCTCCTCAATTTTTCTTGGAAACAACCTGATATCAGGTCTCTAAGCAGACTCTGGAGTGACAGAACCTGCCAAAAAATTGGTGTGACCTAGAGAGAGAACTGTGGGAATTGAATATGGATCACAACATAATATTCTTACTCTTTTTGATGTTGTTTGCTTGCATTTTGTTTTCTTATAATTTTCTTTCCTTTTTGATCTGATTTTTCTTATGCAACAAGAGAATTGTATACATATGTTTATACATATTGGATTTAACATATATTTTAACATATATAACATATCTTGGATTACTTGTCATCTACGAGAGGGGTGGGGGAAAGGGTGAACTAAACGTGTAAATGGGAAGGGGGAGAAAATACGAGGAGGAAGAGATCTCTTTCTGGAGCAGAGATTAGGGAAGTCTCCTAGAATGAGCCAGCAGCTAAGCTTGGCTGAAGAAAAAAGAATTTCAATCAGTAGAAATGAGGAACCCAAAAATTCTAAACATGAACAACAGTGCACATTGGCACAACCTCATGCCTCAAGTAGAATCAGAGACTAGAAGGTAGACGACTAGATAACCTTGTGAATAATCTTTTTTCTCTTTTTCCTCCAGAATTTGGAAGCCCCTCTACATACAACCAAGAAAATTTCAAAAAAATGAATGTTGTAATATTCAAAAAAGGGGTGGGGAAGGTGAACAAGCTCTCTTAATTAAGGCATCATTTCAAGAGAAAGGGATAAAAATATTTGCATTCTCATTCTGCTGAATTAGAGTCAAGAAGTAGGAATAAAAAAAATCCTTATAGAGAATGAACTTTAAGCATATGAAAGGAAAAAAATAAAACTTTTAGTTATTGAACAAATAATCAGCTGAATTTATAGAGATTGGTTTCATTGGGATTGGTTAGCCTCAGAGTTTGTGCTGGAATCAATTCCAAATCCTATTTGTTAAATCCTCAATGTGAATATTTATACTTCAACAATGACAAATGCTACAAATTTGGGCTTGACTCATTATTTTGTTAGTTGTCTTAAACTTAAGAAAGCAATGGAGAACATATTAAAATTCAGATTAAATTTAAACTATGTCCAGTGTATGTTATTGTTTTTGTGGTGGTGGTGGTTAAACATTTAAACAATGCAAATCTTATAATAGACATGAAACAAAAGAGATAAAGTTATTTCCCCCCACAGATAACTGATAAGCAAAAGTCTTAATGAAACTTAATGAACGCTCTTATAGAATGGAAGGAGCTTAAGATCATATTTCTTATATATTTCTTTATTTCACTTTTCAGTCCAACCCTAAATATGTGTGTCTTCCATGTGTCCAACATTATACAGGATCTGAGGGGAAAAAATTGTTTACAACTCAGGATATCATGGAAGGGGACACATACATTTAATTTGGGTCTTAATAGAAGGATAGTATTCTTAGAGGTGGACAGTAAAAGGGGATAATGTAAAAAAAAATAAAAGATACGGGAAAATTTAAATTTATAAAGTGAACAACAAATATTTATTTTGACTTGAAAATAGCATGAAATAGAGGGAAAAGAAGAACCTAAATGCAAAACTAAGAAATTCACATTTTATTCATTAATTAGGTAGTAGAGGGCCAGTAAAGGGCTTTGAATAGAAGAATGTTTAATATCTGATTATAAATAAGGAAGGTCAGTGTTGCAGTAATTTAGAGGATTCATGGAAAGTGAAATAAAATGTAGCCAAAAAGATCACTTCAGAGTCTATTGCTATAGTCTAGGCCCTGTGGTAATGAGAATTTCTCTGTAATAAGGTAGTTGTAGTGAGAATATAAAGGAGAGCTGGAGATGGAAGACAAAGAAGAAAAACTGACAGGACATTCATTTGGAACACTCAGAACTCTAATTCATGAGTACACATTTAGTAGAAGAAGGGAAAAAGAAAATGATACAAATAACACATCTGGATGAAAGTTAGGTAGAAACTATGACCTGAAAAACCATATTCCACTAAAAATTCTGTCTTTTTTTTAACACTCACCAACTTTTAGCACCATTTGATACCTTTCTTGGAAATTTAGAAACAAAATCAGCCCAGCACCATATTCAGAAATAGAAGTCTGGAATGGACTAGAAAAGACACTGGTAGAAGGGTAGGGAGAATAAAAGGATAAAAGAAGTAAAATCTAGACTGATAATATCAAAACCACATAAATTTGGTAGTATCTACAAAAATTAATTAGATAATAAATTAATCTTGTCTACAGGAAAAGAAGAAGTTTCGATTCAATTTCAGCACAAGAAACTTGAAAGAGATCTCAGGTTCATACTTAACCACATCAAGTTAAACAAAGACATGTCTATATGAATCCATATATACATGTTCATACATATTAATATACATGTATAGACAGTCACACATGCACATGTATACAGTGGATAACTTCAAAATAATAAGATCCAGGTTCAAGCATTGTCTTACATACAACAATTGTATAATTCTTTAAAAGTTAATTATCTCTTAGTTTTTCAGACCAATATAGATATTGATAAGATATACTTTTTAGCTCCTTATATATTCCAATGTCCTCATAAAAACCCTCAGTTGCTTCTCCTTAGTTAAAGCTGTCTAGAATTAGCCATGTAGCACATAAACAATATTAGTTACTGGTTAAAAGATAAGTAATTTTTTATTAATTCTGCTTAATTCTTAGTAATACATCATTAATTAATTCTTAATATTAAACCATATTTGTTCAATCCACACAATTTGCTGCTTATATAACAAACATCCAATCAACTTTTTTTGTTGTTTGTTAGTTTTAATTAGAGGGGATGTTGAGAAGACAAGATTTTATAAAACCAGAGTCAGAGATGCCAGACAAATTGGGAAACTAGGCAGATTTAATAATAGAAGCCAAATGTAAATTAGAAATAAGCAACAAAATTCACATTCTAAAGTCTAATATGTAGTGGGCTTTATTGCAGGTAAAATAAGTAGCTGCCTAAGTAAAGTGCTTTAAAAAAAAAGACCTGGGGAAGCATTCCCTCCCTAAGATATCTTCCCTAATAGTGACCAAAATCCCAAAATTAGCAAGAATACTGCTAATTACCAAGAGGCCCAACAAAAGTGGACTGGGGAAGGGGGGGACATAACAATAAAGAGAATTTAGCAAGAGCAGATGAAGAGATATCAGAAGAAGAAAAAAACCTTCACCTACTTGCAAAAGAGTGAGCACATTGGATAATAAAAATACTTTATTGAACCTAACTTTCTCAAAATTAGTCTGTCAGATAGCCATGGAAACTGTTCTACATTTCCGACATGTAAGTTCATAAGCTCTTTGTAGAGGTAGCCAGGTGGTACAGTGGATGGAGTTTAGGATTTGGATTCAAAAAGACCCGATTTTATATACTTCCTCAGACACTTAACAACAGTGACTTCAAGCCAGACCTTTAACTTCAGGATCTTCATCTGTAAAATGGGGATAAATAATAACACCTACCACACAGGGTTATTGTAAGGTTTAAATGAATTAACATATGTAGTGTGCTTTGCAAACTTTAACGTGTCATATAAATGCTATATAAATCATCATTATGATCATCACAAAAGAAAAATCCACAGTTCAGTTACTCCCTGTGACTTCTCCAGAATTTGAAGCTACTTACTACTAATACGAACATTTTTCAAGAACTCTTTCTCCTTCCACTGCACACACATCCTGGTTGTCCAGGGCACATGCAATGGCCAAATATAAACACAAGCATTTCCTTCCTTTCCACCTTTCAAGGCTGCAGTCAACCCAAACTGTTCCCAGAAGGGAGCTGTGACTTTGACTGATCCCTGATTTCATCCTCCTGTACCTCCCTCCCTCTCCACCCCCCAGCATGGGCTTGTGAGTTAAATACATTGTTTATGAATCCGGCTGAGCATCAGGGAGAGCAGGTTTCCTTCTGTGATGGTCACAGTGACAACCAGCGTTCCTCCACCTTCCACAGCTTGGACTTGTCGCATTTATTGATTATGATGTGTTGTAAAGCTTGCGAACTGCGGGTGCTCCAGGGGTTTTCCTGACAGCTAACTGCGCCTGAGGCAAATGCGAGCATTCTGGAGCTCCTAGGTCTCCAAGCACCCCTGCCTGACTCCGGGATTGCGTGTCTTTTCTACCATGTGCTGCATTTAATGATAATTGCACATGATGAGATTCATGCAAGAATATTTACTGGGATGTACAGCCAAATAGGCTAGTGTGGCACTTCACAGCATTAACCCAAGGAACCGATCTTCAAAATGTCAAAATTCTATTTATAAATGGATGTTCTCTTTAAACAACTGTATGAACAAATCACTATCTCTTGTTCTTTCTGGAGATAGAAACACAAATCATCATTGGGAGATAGTAAAAACAGCACTGAAAAATAAGAGAAATAGATTGTTAGCTCTGAAGCTAGTTATCAACTAACTTCTTCCTGTACCATTGCAGCCAAAGCATTTAGTATTATTTCCAATCTCATTTAGGAAATTCACTTATACTTTCACAATCACAGACTTTCTGAGTAGCAGAGGACCTAAGAAATGCACTCATATCTTAAAAAAAGAGGGACATTGCTCGCCAATAAATTGTCACTCAGATTTTTTAATATATCTAGCATTTTATTTTTTTTGCCAGTTATGTGTAAAAATCATTTTAAACATTTGTTTTTAAAACTTTGAGTTCCAAATTCTTTCCCTTCCCCCTCCCAATTGATAATGAAACTATTCAATATGGTTTATACACATCTGTAGTCATGCAAAACATTTCCATAATAGTCTTGTTGTAAAAGAAAACATAAATCAAAAAAAGAAAAAAAAAACACTCAAGAAAAATAAAGTACAAATAAAGTATGCTTCAGTGTGTATTTAGACACCATCAGCTCTTTCTCTGGTTATGACTAGCAGTTTTTGTAATAAGTCTTTCAGAATTGTCTTGGATTCAGATTTTTCTTAAAGACTGTTCTGCTTTGGAAGAGCTCTGATTGTTAGGAAGTATTTTTTTTTTTCTTTTTCCACTCTCTAAACAAAAATCTACTTCTTTGAAATCTCTAACCTCTGGACCCAGATCTGTTTTCTGGGGCCAAACAGAATGAGTGTAAAGACTCTACCAAATAAAAGTCCTGCAATTGTATATTAACAAATAGATGGCAAATCAGTTAGCAAGCTGGGGCTGAACCTGGAACTGAGAAGCTCTGTGTTCAAATGTGACTTTTAATATTTACTACCTGTGTGAGTGGTCAGGTCACTTAATCTTTGCCTCAGTTTCTTCAGCTTTAGAATCAGAATAATAAATGCACTTATTTCATGAGCTTATTGTGAGTATCAAATGAAATAATATTTGTAAAATATTAGCACAGTATTGGCACATAGTGGGTGTTCAATAAATTTCCTACCCCTTATTTCCTACCCCTTCTGCTGTATAACCTCATTAAGTCTTTTCTACTTCAAGCACTACTTCTATTGGCCAATTTTCCTAAAAATGAGCTTTATCATCTTTCTCCATCCTGACTGCCCTCCGCTGTATTTGGAGCTTATCAAGGACTTTGGGGATATATGAACAGTTAAAAACACAGTGGCAAGGCTGGAACCCAGAGAAAGGGGCAGCAAACCCTGCTGACTCAGTGCCCTTCCCTCGCTCTTTCTGCCCCTTATTGTTTCTCTCTCAAGTTTTCAATGTTCCTCATCCACTAAATTGCCAGCCCTTACTAACCTTGCTGAGACACTTTAATGTATAAGTTCTTGGACTTATTTATTAACCTAGAACTTTAATCGTGACTTTAGCTTCTTGTTAAAGCATTTCAGCATTTCAGACCAAGCTTGGTTTATGCACCCGCCTGTTCCTTTGTTTGACATCTCATGATACAGTGTAAGACTCTCTTTGAAAACTTAGGCAATTGGCAATTGTTCTTGACTGTGGACCCTGACATCTTTCTTCCCTTCTCTGTTTTCCTTTTGTCAAGGTTAAAGTGGAGTCTACTAAACTCTGGACACAAAGGACTGACATGAAAGAAAGACATTAATGACTTTGGCAGCAACCAAGCTAGAGGCTTCCACATTTGTCTGTGCCTGCCCTCTCTCCCTTCAACCCACATACATCAATATATCAGTGACTGAGCAGCTGAATGGATTTCTGGGTCAGGTGAACCACTGGCCCCAGGACTTTGCATTAGACTAGGTCCAAGTGGGATAATGCCCTGCTTTAATATTTTTCTGCAAAGGAATTAATCTCCCCTATCTGATATAAAAAATTCTCAGGTAAATTACAAGATCCATTTGGGAGACCCTATGCCTCCAGAGCCACTGTTATTCACACCTATCAACGATGGCAGGGTTTTGAGTTAACAATGCTATAGATAGATCACAGGTCTACAGAAATGTCAGATATTGGTTCCAAGAATAGCCTACAACATTCCATGGTTTTCCTAGCACAAGATTCAAATCCTCCCTCCATTTATTCCCTCTGTAACCTTGGCCAAAGTTTAGCTTCCACACCTGTAAAATGAGGAGGGGGTGCTAGATGGTCCCAGACATCCCTTCTGATTCTACAATGAAGGTGAATCTTCTCTGTACTACATCAGACTGGCCCTCAAAATATAACTGTACCAGTACAATGTAAAGTTGGGATAAGCAAGCAGACTTCTTTCTTCACCTAAAGACTTCCATAGCTAAGAAGAACTCCAAGTATGCCATATCTTGACCTCATCATCTTAGCCATGGGCTTCTTGATCACAATTGCAACCCACCATCTCAGCCATGGACTACATGACTAACTCTTCTTGCAACTTGAGGCATTACTTCTCAATTAATGAGCAGGCCATATTCATGCTCTCATTTACTCCAGAGATTCAATATCCACTGGACTAGTGGAGGATGAACCCAGGAACACATTCTAGGTTTAGGCAATCAACGAGTGTGACTCTCAAACTTTTCTTACTCTAAATGTAGGTGAGGGTGCAGCGGGAAGCCTTGTCATTGGACTTTCTTGTTCACTCCTATTTCTGTCAGCTCAGCATTATTTGAGGCACACATGTTCTGGTTTCACTGCTTCAAACAACAAAGTCACCAATCCACCTGACAGCTCAAAGCCACCCTGACAAATTGACTGAACTTAGCTAAGATCTGGCCTCCAGCTATATTAAGACTCAGCAGATGTCTCCAGCCCATGGAAGGCTCACAGATTACATGCACACTTGCATGAACTCACTTTCACTCATGTATTCATGCACAGATACATGAAATGCATACACATGCATATATACACACATGTATGCACAAGCACACACAGAAACTTTAGTTGTGTCTTTGACTTGGTACCACAAGGATGGAGGTATTTTCTCACTGTCCCACAGAATAACTGGCTCATCTCAGCTTAATGCTGAGACTTATTTGGCTCTTTACTTCTTCCATGGGGGTCCTTTCCAAATGCAAAGGAGAGGAATTCCACTTTTTGCCATATATATATATATATATATATTATATTATATATATTATATATATATATCATATATATATAATATACATACTATAATATTTATATTATAAATATAGTTAATGTTGGCAAGAATAGCTACCTGGCCACAGCCACTGCCCTATATCTCAGATATAAATCCACTTTGATATGCCACCTGAGGCTGGAAAGAAGGAGCATTTCTAACTTAAATCGTGCCCATGAGAAGGAAAAGTTAGTGTTTCTCACCTAGTTTGGGAAATATAAATAGCTGGTCATTCACTTTGGAATCTTTAAAGTAGCTACTAGCTTCCAATAGCATATGAATTTTTTCTTATTTTAAGTATTTCCTAAGCCATTTCTTATAAAACTCACTTTAAATATTCCATAAGTAAGTTTCCAAAGAAGTCATGATGAGGAGTATCAATATGGTCCTATTGCTGGGCAGGGTTATTGGATCACAAGGCAACTAGATGGTGGGTACAGAGATATCTAACTCATGGTTAGCAGGCTGCAAGTAGCCAGCAAAACTCTGGAGTGCAACCTGAACCAGAATAAAATATGACTAGAAGATGTTGAGCAAGGTAAACAAAAATATAATAAGGCATAGATAATGTTAATTTGTGATTTTCTAAATCAATATTCACCCCACAGGGATGACATCACTAGAGGGTAGTGAAGAGGGCAAATAACTGGAATCATCTGGAATAAGTGGAATGATTAGAATGAGAATTCTGTCTTAGTAACTGTGCGACCCTGGGCAAGTATCATAACCTCTTAGATTCAATTTTCTCATCTGTAAAATGATGGAAATAATAGCACTTACTATAGGGTTTTGTGAGGATTAAATAACATTTGTAAATTTCTTTACAAATATTGGTGATATATAAATGCTAGCTGTTATAGGATTTAGAGCAGAGAGATATTGTAGAGATAGTCTAGATCAATCACCTCTTTTTACCAATAAAGAAACTAAGATCCAGAGAGATGAACAGACTTTCCAAGATCAAATCCATAGCAAGTAGCAAAAAGAGCATCCCAGATTTTATATCCAACCTTTGTTTCATTCTCAGACATCCTTGGAGAGTCAAGAGTTCCCACACTGCTTTACCTAACTCAGTTCTCACTCCTCCTCTTCTCTTAGGGCTGAGATTTACTGAGTGTCAAGTCGCTATGCTAAAGTGTGCTATTGCTCCTTCCAAAGTTCCCTAACTTGTCACAGACTCATCCTAAAGTCAGGCACATGGTTTAGAAGGCCCTGGGGTCTGTGCCCTATAGCTATGTAACCTTGGGGGACTCTAGTAGCAACAGAGTTAAATAGAAGAACAAAACTAAAATCCACTGAGTAAAATCATAACGTGGGAATTCTCCTTTGTCTGCTCTTTTTCCACATTTCTAATTGTCCATGTTCCAGATTCCTATCTCCTTAAGCTCCTAGCCCCAAATGTGTTGAGAGGTTCTTTTAATCCTTTTAAATTTTCTATTTTAGAAACTCTCCAATGTTTATCTTGGGTTTATCTGGATAATATCTCCATGTGACTTTTTGACTCTTTCACTTTGCCTCGAGGTCCTCAGTTTCTTCATATGAAAAACATAATAAAGTCTAACCTTCTTGCTTCACTGGGTTACGAGCATCAAATGCGATATACATGTGAAAGTGTTTAAAAATACATCTACACAGATTCAATCCAGTATTATTATATAGACAGGTTAGATAGACAGATAGGATTTTAAATTAAAGTAACGGAAAATAGAACTTAACCAAGCATGCATTAAAAACGGTTCCATTCTCCAAAAACAGTGCACACAAGCTCAGCTGTTCTCCCCAGGTGTGGAGCCTTGCATCAGGTGGTAATAATGCACCTTAGGAACAAACAAGGTAGACAAAGAAGAAAGTCAAACGCTAACATTTCTCATGTACTTTGCTGCCCAGCACACTCCCTCTCAATGTGTTGCCTGCTTTCATTGTGCCCAAAGGTAAAAATAGTTGTACTTTCAAGTTTTAGCTCAATAAATTAGGATGAGGGTCTGGGGCTGAGGCTCTAGCAGAGAGATCCCTGCAGCCGGTGATGTGTTTGGCCTTGAAACCCACGAGAGGGGGTGCACTGCAGGAACCCAGCCTTGGCTAATTGCTGCTCCTCACATGTCCTGTCTCAGAGCCCTCCACTAGAGGCTCAGGTGTGGTCTGGTAGGGTAGGTGTTAGAAAATAGGCTTTTAGAAAGAAATACACTCAACAGAATCTATTTGTCCTTTTAAAATAAAGACGATTCCAGAAAATCCTCAAAATTATTTGCTTTTATTTTTCTTTAGTCTACCTAAAATACATATAGTGGCGAGAAGGCAATGCGTCAAGCCAAAACCAGAAGGAAAAAAGCACTTTTTCAATGACATAAGACAATTACGAACAGAAGGTAACCCTCCTTCAATTCCAGCAGGAGTTCAAGGCTGACTATTTATATTGGTCATACTTGCTCAAAATGCCAAAATTCTTTGATAGATGGTAAGAAACATATGCTCTTTACTTACAAAAGCTTTTCTGAGAGGAGAAAAGCTATAAGTTAGTTTGTATTTCATGAAACTCTGATCATTCTGTGGTACCTCTACTAGACTGTAACCTTAATTTTTCATATTTGTTTCTTTAAGTCTATCCCCAAAAGCAGAGATTCTTAATCTGGTTTTCATGGATAGTTTTCATGAGGTTCTGTGATGAGAAAAAATACATTTTTTACTAAATTCTAAACAAAATTTTACATTACCACATTTTTTAAAATGTGTGTGTGTGGAGACAAAGAGAGGGAGGAAGAGAGCAAGAGGGGAGGAAGGGAGAGGTAGGAAGGAAGGAAGGAAGAAAGAAAAAGGAAAGAAAGGAGGGAGGGAGGAAGGAAAGAATGGAGGAAGGGAGGGAGGGAGGGAGGGAGGAAGGAAGGAAAGAAGGAAGGAAGGAAGGGAGGGAGGGAGGAAGGAAGGAAAGAAGGAAGGAAAGAAGGGAGGGAGGAAGGAAGGAAGGAAAGAAGGAAGGAAGGAAGGGAGGGAGGAAGGAAGGAAGGAAGGAAAACCAAAGATTTCACCAAAATACCATACTTTGTGTATATTTTATATGTACTTATAGATAATACATGTTGGGCTCTTCCCTGATGGAATATAGGCACCTTGAAAGAAGGAACAACTTCATTTTTTTTTTCCTTTTAAATCCCCACTTCCTTTTTGTTTGTGTTTTGCTGTCCTCTGGTTAATGCTGTCAACCTGGAAATGGATCCCTGTAGGCTGCATATTGATTTAGAAAACCAAAATTAATATTATTTACATTCATCCAGCTCTTTCAATTGCAGCAAGGCAGAGTTTGATACCTCTATTGGATTATCCCATGTACCCATCTGGGTCAAACTGATGACAATGGGCTGTGAAGCCAGCCAGTGCCTGCCACATAGAAGGCACCTCCTAAGTGCTTCCTGATTGACTGCTTCTGGTTAACATTTACTGAGTTCAGTTGAGTTATTGTCTATTTATTTGGGATCTAAGTGTTCCTGGGGGATTTAGGGCAGCCATAAGTACCTACAAAATACACACAAAATAAATACCACAGTATTCTTCTGATAAATATATTCATATGTTTAAATGATTCTTATATCTGAATGCTTTCTTCATCTGGCAAAATAGCAATTAATCAATGAATATCTGATTATCCTGCACAACTCTTTTCCATGTCTCCCAAAAATTTGCCATGAGAGTCCATCCAATTCCCCAAACACTTTGCTCTCTTAACATTAAGAGGATTATAGAAGAGGGCCAACTGTTGGGCTCTCATAATCCCCACATATAAAATGATCAATCACTTGGACTTCGCAACATCTAATCAGGGGTCCTCAAACTTTTTAAACAGGGGGCCAGTTCACTGTCCCTCAGACTATGGGAGGGCTGAACTATAGTAAAAACAAAAACTTTGTTTTGTGGGCCTTTAAATAAAGAAATTTCATAGCCCTGGGTGAGGGGGATAAACGTCCTCAACTGCCGCATCTGGCCCATGGGCTGTAGTTTGAGGACCCCTGAAATATTTTCACTACATATGAATGTTTTAATTTATAGCAATATCTACACAAGAATTTAAAAAATTAGTCTGTGTGTGTCTCTGTCTCTGTCTCTCTCTGGCTCTCTCCTTCTCTCCCTCTCCCTTTCCTGTCTGTGTCTCTCTCCTCCCTCTCCTTTTCCTTCTCCCTCTCCCTCTCCCTCTGTCTCTCCTTCTCCTCCTTTCTCCTTCTCCTTCTCCCTCACACTCACACTCACTCACACACACATACATATGTAGAGGCTATGAAAGGGATGTCATGGAGCAAGGCTAGGCAGTATCTCTCCACAGAACTTAAAACCAGGGCTTACCTACATGGCTGTCATTGAGAACAGAAGGGATTTCAGCTGAGAAATTGAAGCATAACCAGTCCCAAGTTAAGTCCTGAGTAGTTTTCTGTTTCTGGAAGATTGAAAGGAGAATAGGGAGCACCAGAAAGAGTAATGCATTCAGTGCCATATGCCAGATACAAATCTTGTCTCTGTCAGTTACTATTTCTGCAACATCAAGGACCTTACAATAACTTTGCATCTTGGAAGATACAAAAAGGCAAATTAAACTGATTTCAAAAAGGTTGGTTTATCTGGTATATGGGGAATTCCTATAATTGTGTGAGTTAGACTAGATGGCTAGAGTGCCCTTCCACCTCTTAGCTTTGAATCTCTGTGACTCAGTATCATTAATTGTAAAAATAAAGGGATTGGAATAAATGGACCTTACCATTTCTAAAAGCAAATGTCCTATAAATCTATGGAAAGTAATGGTGAAGAATAAAGGACATGTGGTCAGGAGTACTTTGGTAGGGCATGTAGGGACAGATTTGTAGATATACCTGGGAGAGAAGCACAGTCAACCCTGTTCTTACCTGGTGGACCAGTGAGCTCTCTTATAGCACAGTGCTTATGATCCCAATACCATGATTGGGAAATGGTGGTTTAAAATAAGACTTTAGGTTCAATATCTAGCATGTTTGGTCCAACCAAAATATGTTAAAGTATCAGTTGATCCTAAAATCATAGACTAAGAGCTAGGAGGTACTAAAGTGTGATATATTGTTTTTATAGTAGCAAGGGAAAAATGGTATTTAAATTGGTTAAGGGATTTCCTCTAAATCATCAGGGTCATAGGTGATCTGACCCAGATTCTCTAAGTCCAAATCCAGCATCCATTTCAACAAATCACCTCTTCAAGTCATTTCCCAATCATATGCTTTAATTCTTAAAATTGGATTATTAATGAACTTAGATAGCTTAACTTTTAGTCTCAAGGATAATGCAGCTAAGGAAAAGAAAGGGCATATATAATGCTCTAAGAATCATGGGTATCAATATAATTTTATTCTGAATCTTGGATCCAGTGTTTATCCACCTAACAGCATATTAAGTAAAGACTTGGTAATTGTTCCACTCTTTCAATTAATGTAGCTAAAATTGAAAAAGCTTACCAGAATAGGAAGATGTCACTTCCACCCTTTAAAAAAAAATCCTTCCTTATGTCTACCTATATACCATTGCTTTAATCTGGAACCTCTCCCTACTTTTCCCAACCTACTGAACTCTGTTCTTTCTCAAGGCTAATTCCAAATCCTATACCACCTTCTCCTTAAAGTTTTGCCTGATAATTCTAATTCAAATACTTCAGTCTATACATTTTCCTGACATTGTCTATACCACATATTTCTGCACTACAGAAATTGTTGTGTTTTTATATCATTCTCTGCTTTGAATAGTTGTTTTGTTTCCCTAACAATAATAAGAGCAAAAATCCATCTAATTTCCATTTCCCTGTCACACTTAACATCATGCTGTTTGACAAACTACTTTGGTAAGTGGACTGTTAATAGGAACTGCTTGGGGAGAGGTGGTTTAGACTGTCATGAAGCATACTGAGGTAGGCGGTTTGGGGACTTCTTGACTGGTAAAATGAGCCTAAATTACCAATTCCAGAATGTTTGGCAAGGGTCTAAACTACTTTCCCCATAATCTTCAGATCTCACTACATTTAAGGTTTCTCAAAAAGCTGTTATACACACTAATGCATTGTTGTTGGTACTATGAACAAATACAACCATTGGATTAAAATAACTTGGAATTATATATAATTCCACAATATACATATAATGTATAATATATGTATACATCTTAAGGAAGTAACTGACAAAAAAAGAAAGGCATATAAGCAAAAATATTTCAATAATATATTGTGTGGTAGGAAAGAATTGGGATCACAGAAAAGAACTATTGATCAGAGAATGGCTAGTCATATAATGTCACACAAATGTAAGGAATTATACTATGGGTATAAGAAATTCTGAACATGATCAAGATGGAAAACCAGAGAAAGACTTATACAAACTGATGAAAAATGAAGTGAGAATCAAAAAATACATGCAGTGAAAATTGAGAGAATCACTACCACATAAAATCAGAAATGAATGTTGTGAAAGTACAAGTTTGGCTCCATAGAAGAATTTTTAAAATGGCCTCTCCTGTTCCTTTACAGAGGTGAGGGTCCAAAGGTATGGAATATTGTATATGTCAAGGTTTTTTAATGTATGATCTATTTTGCTAATTTTTCCTTCATCTTCTTAAAAATTGTTTTTGCTATAAGGGATGGCCCTCTAGGAAGAAAGAAGAGTACAAGGGAAATGACTGAAATATGAAAACAAAAGAAATCAATAAAAATCTTTTTTTAAAAAAAGCAGCTGTCACACTGCATACTTATTAGGTGCTCAATAAATATACTTATTGGATAAAAAGGAATTGAGAGTGGATTATCCAGTTTGAGTATCTACAAAACTAACTTCTTAATTTACAAGTCTATAGCCCACAGTTGCTTTCTAAGAAGGCAGTCTTCTGTTTCAGGATGCCTAGTTTTTCCACTTTCATCTTTATTGTAAAAAGAGGGCCCTCAACATATGTTGCTATTCTGCTATCAATGGTTCCACCTGGTCTCTCACTAACAGCAATCTGGGATTGCCATTAAAACTACAAGTGGTAGCTTCTTTAAGTCTTCACATGACCTTTTCTCAAAGGGCACTGTTGTCCAACACAACAAATGTTAACTGATGTTCTGAGCTGATGCTGGATCTTTGTTATTAAACCCTTATTAGGCTAATCCCCTCCCAGTGATCTTGTAGTCTAAACTGCATTCCTGGATGGGGTTATATAGTCCCACAGTGAACAACTTGAAAAACAAATTTGATCAAGGATAAAAAAAATATATCAGGAGGAGTTATTTATTATTTTGTTGTATGACAACTGTTCTTCATATAGTCAAGAAGAAAATTATTTCCTCTGTGTTATAAAGGGAGTTCAGCAGAAGTTCAATTTTAGTTTGACTATGTTCCAAGTAAACATATTAAATGATTCTGTGATCTACCTTGGATGACTCGGTATATAATTTACCAGTGTGTGTGTACACACATAGACACATACACATACACACACACACACACACACACACACACACACATGCTCATACACATATACACACATATGTCTGTTCATTGCCTTCAAGAATTTGTTTATGGACATTTTCATATTCTTGTCTTATTCTGAGTTTTTATCTTCATCTTCCTTATTAACCACAGATTTTTATGATCAGATTCTTTTGTTATTGTTGTTGTTTGCTCGTTTTCCAATCTATTTTTTGATTTTGAACTTTATGTTAAAATTAGCTTCTGCTCACCTGGGTTGGGGGTAAGGGTCACTGCACCACAATCTCCAGGCTTGTTGTTTCTACCACTAGTTCTGAGCAGTCTATAAATTTTCAGTGTTTTCAAGGTGGTATGATCCAGGAAGAGTTGTGGTCTGAGTTTTGGCCTTTACCAAAAGCCAAGACCTCTTATTCCTTTGAAACTGCAGTATTAGTGCTGTTCTCCACCTTAGAACTGCAACTCAAAACTGAGGAATGGGCAATAGAGTTGACAAACAGTTCCTGGTTCTGCACCTAGTACCTGCACCAGGATCACCATTAATCTCTTTCTGATCAGTTATTCAATCTCCTTATTTACTAATTTTACTACTTATTCAGCAATGAGATCTCCTGGTACTGCTACTGCTCTTGTCACCACTGCCACTTCTAAGATCCATGATTGGTGTTGCTTTCAAACTATGTTCCTGGTCAGTCCCAATTCCACTTCTCCATCTGACATCCTAAATTGTCCTGGAAAATAAATCTTAGCTCAACCTTTTTGTCAGTTATGCCGCTTCAGAATTCAATTTGACTTATTTTAAAATTGCTTGGAAGAGAATTTGGGGAGAATGCTGCTAGAATGCTCCCTCTACTCTGCCATCTTGGTTATACCACATTCATTGCCAAAGAGACACTTATTCACAAATATTCTAGTCTTAAAACCAAAAACAAATGACTAGTCAGCCACTTTCAACACAACCTATTCTCAATGATCATGACATGTTGCAGAAGAGGTAGGCAGTCTGCCATGACTGGAGGGCAATCCCTTATTAGCTCCACTTCTTTAAAAAAAAGTGTTATATTTATTTAATGGTGTGTGTGTGTGTGTGTGTGTGTGCATATATATGTGTGTGTTTATATATATATATATATATATATATATACATATATATATATGTATGCATGTATGTATGTATATTCCTTCAGTATAATGTAAGCTCCTTAAGGGCAGGTCCTGTTTTATCTTTGTATACCTGCAAACCTATACACCTCAGTGCCTTATACATAGTAGGCACTTAATAATGTTTACTGAGAAGCAACATAGCTTAGTGGATAGTACATTGAGCATGGTGTCAAGAAGACAAGTTCAAATCATATCTCAAAGGCTTGATTTTAACTGTATGACCTCAAAATAGTCAGTTGGTTCAGCTTCTAATCTAATCTGAAAAATGAGAGAGTTAGACCAGAAGGCCTCTAAAATCCTTTCAAGTTATAAATTTGTGATTTTTTGTATTGGTGTGATGTAACAAGCACTGGATTTATCTGGATTGATATCCTGTTCTTACTATTTCAGAGCTCAATTCCTGGTTAAAAAAAAAACAAGGTATTTGGTTGCAGCCAGGTGGTGTAGTAAATAGAGCACCAGTCCTGAAGTCAGAAGGACCTGAATTCAAATCTGATTTCAGACACTAGCTGTCTTCCCAGATGTGTGACCCTGGGCAAGTCACTTAATCTCAATTGCCTCAGTTGGGGGGAGGGAAGGTATTTGGAATAAATGAAAAGATCTTATACTGGTGTTCATGAACTTGTTTTCTTTAACTTACTATTACAGCAACTGGATTTCATTGTAATTAGTTTTCTTTATAATCTAAATATTCTTGTTTACACATTTAAAAGCTTATTTTGAAAAGGGGTCTATATTTTTCACCAGACTTCCAAATGTATCCATATGTCCATTATTCTAATATGTGTGAATGTGTTTTTGTGAATGTGTTTGTGTCTATTTGTGTGTGTGTGGAGGGAGGGAGAGAGAGAGAGAGAGAGAAAGAGAGAGAGAGAGAGAGACAGAGAGAGAGACAGAGAGCGAAGAGAGAGACAGAGAGACAGAGACAGAGACAGAGACAGAGACACAGAGAGAGAATGAGCAATTTTCTGGACTAAAGAATTACTATAGTCCTTTCCAGCTCCAAATTCTATAAGCACTGAAAGGACTAATGTTAGAAAATTACAATTACATCATTTAGATTACTTATGAATTTTATGTGTGCTAACCTGTTATGTTAATTAAATTTTTCTTCATAAAAATTTAGGATTTAATTAATGCTTATCACAAAGGTCAAGATTCATACAGGAACTGATACTGCTCTATAAATTCACTGCCAATAGATGATGGATCTTATCCCTATCTATTTTTTAAGTAACTATGAGTGAAAGAGGACTTGAGAATCAACATACCAGCCATAAGACATGTTTTTTAGCCTTAAAAATATTTACTCCAGAACTAGGCCTAGACTGTGGCAAATTAAGTTATCATTCTAAGGCAAAACTGGCATATCTAGCCTTCTTATAATGCCATGGAGATAAGATAGACAGGAAACATTCCCACCTAGCATAGCAAAAAGGAAGAGGAAGTTTATTAGCACACAGGATAGGGAAGTAAAGGAACAATATCAACATCATACAATATGGTTACCAGTATTTCTTAAGTATTTAAAAATGTTCATTGTATTTATTTCTCAGAAGGAAATCTAATTCAATTTAGGTGATAGGAAGGTCAAAGAGCAGAGTCAGCTTTTAACCCCATTCCGAAACTGAAAGCCATTCATTTACCAGTCTTTCTGACTAAGAAACAGACAGGGAAAGTGAAGAACCTGTAAACCCTAAAAATAAATAATAGCTAATAAATGAAGTCTGATAATTTTCTTCCTTCCATGAGGACAAGAAGGTTTGTATTTTGAATGAAATCCAATGTGAATTTTTCATTCATCTTGAGACAAGAGAAATTTCTTCTGCTTAAAAAGGCATTCATTTTAAAAAGTCCAAGCAAATGAGAGAGACAGTTAAAGATTTTTGTTTGCTGGTTGGTTTAACCAAACCAATTTTCTGCCTCTGGACTGACATCACAGACAAGTAATCAGATCTTATGCTCCAGCTCATTAAATAATGGAGATCAGAAAGCCCTAGAGGATTTTAGAGTATTGGGTCATAGATCAAAAACTGAAACTAAGCTAACATCCCCTCACCTAGACTAATGTATGTATGTGTATTTAATACACACACACACACACACACACACACACATGCACATACCTGTACTATCTTAGTATAGTTTTGCTGGACTGTATTCATAGCTCTCCTTTCCCCATATCTATGTCCTTTCCAATTAATCTTTCACACAACTGCTTGTTGTATGATACTCTTAAAGCACAGATCTTTCCATGTAATTTCCCTATTCAATAAATTTCATTGACTCACTATGAACTTAAAGAAAAAAATACAAACTCCTTTGTTTGGTATTTAAGGCCTATACAACTTGTCCCAAACCTACTTCTTTTTTTAATCATTTTTTTCAACTAACAGCAATTTATTATTCTCTCAATCCTGCCTTCTAAACTTACTTGGGGAAAAATTCTTGTAACAAATGCACATATTCAAATCTTAGAGAAAGAAATTTTCATCTTGTCCATGTCCAAAAAATGTGCAATTCATTCACACACACACACACACACACATATGCATATGTGTGTAGTCCATCACTTTTCAATCCAGAGGTGGGCAAAATTCAGCATCAATCTTCTGAAATCTTGAGTCATTACATTAATCAGAGTTCTAAAGTCTTTCAAATCAGTTAATTTAAAAAAATATTATTTTTTCTCCTGTCTCTGCTCACAGCAGGTTACATAGGTCTTTATTATACATGATTTATCTCCACATACATGTAGTCAAACCAAATTAGCTTCTTACTCATCCTTCTAAAAGATACCCCATCTACTATTGCCTCCGTATTTTTAGACTTGCTATTCCCATACCTGATAAATACTTCTTCCTCATGTTCATCTCTCAGGATCTCGAGGTTGGGTTTTTTTCAAGCCTAAATTGAATTTTAACATTTCACACAAGATCTTTCCTATTGTCCCTAAATATTAATGTCTTCTCCCTCATGACCACCTTCTACCATGCATATCTCTTCTATATAACTTACAAATTATTTGATAGCAAGTACAATTTTCACTTTTACCTTCATCTTCCCAGAAGCTAGGACAATACCTGACAAGCATCTGCTGCTTAATAATTATTCTTGATCCACTCAATCATTCTGGGCAGATAATTCTGTGAAATATTCAGCAAGACTATGGTCCTCTGATATTTTGATAAAGGACTGACATTAGTCTTACCATATTCCCTTCCACCAACAATTCAAAAATATAGTGATGTAGTAACTCAATAAAACCCACCACATTAATCCCAACAATCACAATCATCTCTCTCCTGCTTCCCCTAACCCCCCTATTCATTACACTCTCATAACTAAGAACTACAAGACTTTATTTTGCATTACTCGAACACAGAAAACCTGGTCCCATTTTGATAGAAAGCTAACAGGTTGATCCACCCTTTGATTCATTTTTTTCTGATAATTACCTATGACTGAAAATTTAATATTTCTGAACTCCAAATTCTTTTCTGTCAAATAACAATTTGCCCTATGTTATTCACAAAATTGTTGAGAGGCAAGCATTTTCCAGATCCAGGAACAACGTATGGAAATACAGAAGTGAATTTAGACTTGAGGTCAGGTAAAAACTTCTTAACCAGAGTCATACAAAACTGGTAGGGGTTCCTTTGGTTGGAGATCTTCAAGCAGAGTGTGGAAAATCGTATGTAGGTTATGTTAGAATGGGATTCTTTGGGACACTGGTTTAGATCACGTGAGTCAAAATTGCTTATAACTCTGAAATTTTATGATTCTGTGATTTGGTGAAAATTTAAAGTGATACATAAATATAATTTTAATGACTTTTCAGTCATTTTCAGTTGTGACAAACTGAGTCCATTTGGGAGGTTTCTTGGTAAAGAAAATAGAGTGGTTTGTCATTTCCTTTTCTAACTCATGTGGCAGATGAGGAAAATGAAGCAAACAGGATTAAGTGATTTGCCTCAGGTTACGTAGTTAGAAATTATCTGAGACTGGATTTGACCTGAAGAAGATGGGTCTTCCTGATTCCCCTCTTTCCAAAGTACTCCCTAACTACTCTGTGTATTATTATACATCTTCTGAATATCCACCTCTCAACACAGATGATGGATTAAATAAACAGAATGAGATACAGTTTTTATATGGCCAATATGAAAGTTTGTTTCTCTAAGATTTTAATATATCTATTTGTTACAAGTGTTTTCTTTTTCTTTTTGTCTAGTGGGAGTAGCGGGAGTGAGAGAATTAAGTTCTTATTAAGTAGAAAAATAACAATAATATGATTATTTGTGACCACAAGTAGGTCACACCATCTAACAGAACCTCGTTTTTCTTCACCTGTAAAACTGAAACAATAATATTAATGTCACCTCCTTTACAGAATTCTGTTGGGGATCTTACAAAAGGACATTCATTATGATGCTTTGCAAACTTTAAGGGAGAATTTAAATGTCAGTTATTATCAGCATTACTATAATAAATTTAATTTAGGCTAATCATAGATTTAAACATATCTGACTCCTTTGGCTTATTACTTCTCTCCTGTTGTTTTGTTTGAACCAAATCAGAAAAGATAACTGGCAGGCAGAAGATCATCCACATGGGTTCCAGTCAGGAGGAAATCCTAGTCCCACTCTGACACCATGAATCTGGCTAAGTGTACGATTAGGATGCCTCACCTTCCTCTTAAGCAGCAGCTCTGTCACCTGCCACAGGCAACTGCCAGAATAAATGACCCAACAGTTGGATCAACCTGTTACCTTCCTATTATAATGAAGCCATATGTCCTCAGCTTCCTGCAGTTTCCCAGATTAGCATTTTCCCTTCCATTCCAGAGGTCATTTAGGAATTCCAGGGATCAAGCCACTGCAGATGGTAAAGACCTACTGCTTTGGTCTGCTTGTGGCCTGCAATATTTACTATTTCCAGGGGGGCGAAATTTCCATAAAACAATAAAAGTTTCTGTTTGGGAGAGAGAGAGAGAGAGTGAGAGAGAGAGAGAGTTTTATACATACATATATATATATAATGTGTGTGTGTTTATGTATAATGTCATATTTGATCACCAACCAGATATGAAAATTTCCAATTAGCATATTGAAGGAGCATGGAGTAGGGAAGCTGATTCATCAGTTTTTCCCTCCCCTTTCTTATCTCCTCATAGTTGTAATTAAACCAGCTCTGACTGTTGTGCCTCTTTCAAGCTACAACTATAGCCTTCCATTCCTTTTTTTGAGAACTATCAGGAAAAAGAGTCTTAACATTAACTTGGATGGTGAGATTGAACCAGATTGCTCCAATAATTAAAATGCATCTGAAAATCTATGTCATAGTTTTTAATCCTAAGCAAAGAAAGTAATCTAACCTAGACAACCCCACTAAGGAGCTACCTGGGTAAAAGCTTTTGATGTCCAGTGAAAGCTGTTATAAAGGAGATTTCCAGAAAATTGTCCAGTTGCCTTTGCATTGTAACACTATCCAGTAGAAAAACCAAGGGAACTTGGAGGTCGTTAAGTCCAGCCCATTCAATTTATTTATGCATTGGGGTGCTGAGGGGGGAGATATGAGGCAATCAGAGATAAATGACTTGCCCAGAATCACACAGCTATTAAGTGTCAAGTTTTTTGAGGCCAAATTTGACTGCAGGTTCTCCATAAGCCAGGGATGCTTCTCTATCCACTGGGCTAACTAGCCACCTGCCATCCCCCATTAATTTTATAAATGAGAGAACTGCTAAAGGTCCTAGTTAATAGTAAAATCACAATTAGAATCCACTACAGTGCTCTTGGTAATTCTTGCTCCCTCTCATAAATGACCATGGATAAAGATCCTCTGACAGTGGGGCAGGGCATGTGAGGCATTTGTTGGGGTTTTTTTTTCCAATATCTGTATATCTTTCTTGTATTTTTGTCATCTTCTTCTTAGGAAGACATAATGGATAGAATATAGTCAGGAAACCCTGGGTTCAACTCACGCCTCTAACATTCTAGTTGTGTGACTGGACAAGTCACACAGCATGTCAGTACTTCAGGAAATTCTAGTATTCTAAAATTATAAAGAAAATGATTATCTTCATGTTTTAAGAAAGTTTCCTAATCTGATTTTTTAATCCTAATGTCCCAATTCCTACAGCAGTGACATTTCAGTTCTGGTCCCTACCCTTATCCCTCTTGTATTATTAATTTATATATTCTTTTCCTACTTTTTCCTATTACATCTTTTTCAGCTTCCTCTATATTTTCTTTCCTTCCTATTCTATTTTCACACAAACAACACCAATTTTCATCCTTGGACATGATGAATTCTTTCAGTGGAACTGAATGCTAAAAAGTTGCTGATTGCTGATAAGACCAATTTAGGACTTGCAGGATGTCCAGTGAGTCTGTTTCTTGGGTCATAGTGCCTAGATTGAGTCAAAAGACATAGATTTAGAACAGGGAATAGAGGAGAAGATAGAACTAAGAAGCTATGTAATACAGGTTTGTTTGTTTTTTGTTTTTTTAATTTTACAAATGAAAGGACAAAGCCATAAAAGTTAAGTGACTTTTCCAAGATTATACTGAAAGTAAATAGCAGAGCTGAGATTCAAACTCATGATTTCTCCATTCGTCTTGGTAACCTTGTTGCCTAGCACAGACTTTGTACATAGCTGACACCCCTCAACATCTAGCACAACACTTTGTATATAGCTGACACCCTGTATATATTTGTTGAATTGATTTTTAATGAGGATCTTCCATTCATCATATGGATTCATAACTTGAGTTGGTCTTTGTGACACTGGACCACAAGATATAAAGACTATAAGTCTCTGAGAATCTCCTTAGGTCCTTCCCTAATAAATTGCTCAGCCTTCTATGCCCGTGATCCATAAAAGCAGTCTCTCTGAAATCCTGTGACTCTGGGAGTATCTCAGTACTGACCTTTTCTTTCTATTAAATGTATATATCAAGCCACTGATACAAATTGCCAACGCATCCTCCCAACATCAAGGTTGACATTATTTCAATACTTCAAAGGCTGATATTAGGTAAAGGAAAAGCTTTGAAGTGGGGAGTAATAAATTCCTCAATCAGCAGTGCCCAAGGTCTCAAGCAGAGGGGCTGTACGAAGCAGGCCAGTGAAGAGCTGAAGCCCCAAAGCGGCCAAAGACCAACACCCCAAATGTAGCAGCTACAGCCATTGTAACTCACATACACATAACTGACCTAGATGTCATGATGGCACCAGAGCTCTTAGAAGTTCAAATAATGTCACCCTCCTCCTGCTTAGAATGAACAATCACATTTACTATCTGTGAGACAGCTGACTCTGAATAAGAAATTACAAGAACAACACACAATCACATATTTCCTACTTTATTTTTGAGATTTCTAATATCTAAAAACAAGAGCAACATAAGAGGATTTTTTTTTCTTTTCTGTAATTTTATTTCTAATTTATGGAATTATAACAAGTATTTCCATAACATAGTTCAAATGTACATTTGTGACTATGACTGTACATGAAATTTCAAATCTATTATGTACATATATACAAATATGTACAACAAAATATACAACAAATATACAATAAAATTACTATAAAAATTCTCTTTTTTTCTTTTTTCTTCCACCCTCACTCTAGAGATAGTGACTATTAGACATAGAGAGAGAAAGAAAGAAAGAAAAAAGGAGAGAGAGAGAGAGAGAAAGAAGGAAAGAAGGAAGGAAGGAAGGAAGGAAGGAAGGAAGGAAGGAAGGAAGGAAGGAAGGAAGGAAGGAAGGAAGGAAGGAAGAAGAAGGAAGGAAAGGAAGGAAGGAAGGAAGGAAGGAAGGAAGGAAGGAAGAAAGGAAGGAAGAAAGGAAGGAAGAGGAAAGCAGGAAGGGAGGGAGGGAGGGGGGAAGGAAGGAAGGAAGGAAGGAAGGAAGGAAGGAAGGAAGGAAAGCAGGAAGGAGGGAGGGAGGGGGAAGGAAGGAAGGAAGGAAGGAAGGAAGGAAGGAAGGAAGGAAGGAAGGAAGGAAGGAAAGAGGAAGGAGGAAGGAGGGAGGAGGAGGAAGGAAGAAGGAAGGAAGGAAGGAAGGAAGGAAGGAGGAAGAAGGAGGAAAGAAGGAAGGAAGAAAGGAAGGAAGAAGGAAGGAAGGAAAGAAGGAAGGAAGGAAGGAAGGAAGGAAGGAAGGAAGGGAGGGAGGGAGGAAAGAAGGAAGGAAGGAAGGTGATATAAAATTATTACAAATACTTCTATTTATCAGTTCTTCCTCTGGTTACAGATAGCATAAGGTGATTTTTAAAGTCTAGACAAAAGTTGACAATCACTATGGATCATCACATGCTATCAAGTTCCTCTACCTTCTAACTACTGCTACCCTTTGCTAACTTGAGCTTTACAAACAGCAAGCAAATCAACACTACTATACCTTTATCAAATCCCTATTCTTTATATTTCCCCATCTAAATCACCACTCCTCCCAGGCTACCATTCTTCTGTATGCCTTGATAATAAGTATTATTATCATAATTATAATCACTGACATTTATATAGTACTTTAAGCTTTACAAAGTCCTTTGCCATATGTTAATTCATTTCATCCTCACAACAACCTTATGAGGCAAATGCTCTTATTTTACCCATTTTACAGATGAGAAAACTAATACACAAAGCTGTGGATTACTTATCCAAGGTCATTACTAGTTTCTTAGCAGAATTAGAACTCAAGCTTATTCCAAGTACGACACTCTGTCAGTTGTACTACATAACTGACTGCTTGTGTTTTGTCTTCCCCTATTTGAATGTAATTATCCCAAGGAATATCCTGTGTGATTGTGTTTGTATTCCAAGCCCTAAGGACAATGGCTGGTACATAGAAGGCATTTAATACTCTTTTTTTCACTTACAGCAATAAAATTTTATAAAATCTTCCATAGGAGGGACAGTCAGAAATACTGATCCAAAGCCTGGACTAAATATGCAATATAAAGGATCGCTTCTTTCCTTTGAAAGAAAGAGGGAAAATAATTAAAAGTTCTAGATCCCAAGGCAAATCATTTAATCTCTTTGCTTCAGTCTCCTTATCTAAAAATTCAAAGTTTAGAGTAGGTGATTTCTAAGACAATATTCAGTTCTAAAATTCCACAATCACAAGAGTTGATGAAAAACAAGCAGCCTGTTGAGCCTTAGATTCCAGTCTAGAATTCTCCCAGTCTGTTGTCAATAACACTAATTTTGTGCATAGAAGAGAAATGTTGAATTTCCACCCTGTACTCTGTTACCACTAACAGTTTTGGAATGTTTCCGTCTCAGCCAAAATAAAGTTCCCATGATGCCTGAAAAATTGCCCTGTCAGTATAATAGGCAAGGCTTTTATAGAAGAGAATCTCAAGGACAGAACCCCAGTTTTTTCACTGCAGGTCTCTTCTATGCTTCAAGATCTAATGTTTCCAGTCTCCTTGTTTGACAGACAGTAGGAAGTCAGACACCAGTTAAGAAATGGACCTTAGAATCTTAACTTTGAAATACAGTAATTCTCAAAGATTTCATTTAACAAAATCACAGTTATTTTCTGTACTCAAACTATTCTCTACTTACTTTGAGTTACCAATGACATGCATATATAGTAACCTTTATAAAAATTAATGTACCCTCTCAGAAATTTAATGCCAAAAAAAAATGGGAAAGTTGGTTCTCCTGACAAAGCTCTCCCTAGGTATTGTTGCATTTGATCTTCACAATCACTCTTGAGGCAGCAAGCATATTATCCCATTTTATATATAACAGGGCTGGCCTGGGCATGCTCTAAAGGCCCCTTACACATTTCCCTGGACATGCTTCAAAGGCATTTTAAATATAGATCAAGAAACAGGCATTGGGTGGTCTGGTAACTGCCAAGGACACACAGTTAAGTGGAGAGACTTGAACTTGGGCATTCTAAGACCTTTTCTCCTTCTGTTCTGTTCCCTAACCTACAATAGACACTATTTTTCACAATTGATGACAATTTTGCTTTGCATTATTTTTAGCAAAATTTCTCTATACCTTCAAATGTCCTTGTAGCCCCCACCCCCTTCCCCATTCCTTCTATCACATCCCCCAGGAGCACTTCCTTCCTTTTTGGAGACCAAATACCAGCATAATCCCCATGCCATAAAAGACAAAATCTGTCAATAAATACTGCAGCTGCAGGAAAGGAAATAAGGAAAGTCACTTTAAATCACTATCTCTAAAAGAAAGAAATGTATGGTCCAGAAGGACATTACATGCAACACAATCTGGAAAGGTCTTCAATCCAAGCCATGTGGGAGGATAGTGTGAGGTAAAGGAATTCACATTGCTACAAACACTGACATTATTGTTCATGCAGATAAACAGCTAAAGTTCTAAATAATATGAAGTCCAAGAAATGGATCAATAGCCTGGAAAACAGACTAGAGCTCTGAGTATAATGTAAAAATAAGTCTGTTGCCAAACTATGAAAAGATGAAATCTGATGACCTATATATTTTAAACTGAATAAACTTATAGACCTCAGAATTGTCATGGGCTAGGAATAAATTCACTTATGCAGCACTGTAATTTTTACAAAGTATATTACATACTTTGCTCCAGTTAAGTGTTATAACATCTATATTAAATAGGTGGTATTAATTGAATAGGCTGCCAAGAATGAAGTCCCAAATTCAAATCTGCCCTCAGACATTTACTGATTGTATGAGATAAGTCACTTAATCATGTAATCCTGTTTGCCCCAGTTTGCTTATCAGTAAATTGTACTCTAGTATCTTTGTCAATAAAACGTCAAATAGGGGTCACAGAGAGTTAGACACAACTGAACAACAATGACAATTATTAACCCTATTTTGTGGATGAGGTAACTGAGGCTCAAAGAAGCTTATTAGTTTAACTAGCATCATACGGTTAGTGAACAAAGCTAACTAGGTTTTCCTGATTCCAAGTCTAGTCTTTTTTACAATGCCAACCTATCCCAAGGAAGAAGACGTGGGTCCTCCTATTTCTCATGTTTAAAGACACAACTGGATTTGGCTTATGATTTAGAGAAAGTTTCCTAGAGATATGTAGTCTGATGGATGATTCTTCAGAAAAGATCATGTTTCCTTCTTCTCTTGAAAAACAATAATAAAGATGAAATTGGCAAATAAATACTTTGACCCTTTTGTAGTGAAAATGCCCTGAATTTCGACTACTTCAATAGGGTTTTGTTATTATTTGCTGCAAGGGGGACAAAAAAAAATGAGTGTGGAAATAGTGATGGCTTTGATATCAAAGAATTCCCATTTAAATGCCAGATTTACCATTTATAAACTATGTTATGTTAGAAACTTTACTTAAAATTCCCTGGACTTTGGTTTTCTTAACTACAACATGAGAATGTCAACTTTTTCCTCCTCCCTTCTATTTCTATGCTATCTCCAGTCATCATTATCTACAGCTGTCCACTGGACTCGGATAGCTCTGGGGAGAAAGTGAACAGGTGACTTTGCACAGCTTCCCCCACATTTAAATCCAATTCACTTGTATGTTGTGGTATTACCTCTCTGATGTCATGGTCTGCTCCAGAACAAAGGATAAACAACAAGAAAAAAAAATTGTAATTACCTACTTAATTACAGAAAGTGACATGCACAACATGACAACAATAGCCTCCATTAATTATCTCCTATTTATCTTATATGTAGCTTGCTTTGTATATATTGCTTGTATGTTGCCTCCCTCATTAGATCATAAGTTCTTTGAGAGCCGGAATTGTCTGTTACCTCTCTTTGTATCCCCAATACTTAGCTTAGTAGATACTTAATAAATATTAATTGATTGATCATCAAGAACAAAAACCACCAAGTAAAAACTGAGAAGACATTATCATCACTAAGCTTGACTTCAAAGAAGAGATATGAGCAGTTACCATCACTCACCTTAGCAGAACGTGGGATATTATGTAACATTGCATATATGTCAGATTGCAGTTGATGTTTTCTTGAACTGCTTTTGCCGCTTTTTTTTTGTTTTCTTTATTGTAAGGAGTGGTTCTTTGGGAGAGGAAGAGAGAAAGATACACATATTTTTTAAAATGAAGATAATGTAAAAAACAGAAATGTAAATGTTAAAAAATATATGGATGATTTGTGAGTAGTATAAAAGGTAACTAAAAAGTTTTCCCTAGGGAATTTAAACAATTCACTTTTTTCCCTTAGGAGCAAAGGTGGAAGACTTGGGGTGTGGAATATTGTACATTCTGTCAGATATGATATTGGTTAATTTTAAAGACTTGTTCTGGAGCAATATCATTTTTTAGTTTATTTTAATACATATTGTTTTATGACATGTTAGGAGAGAAAAATCAGAGTAAAAGGGAAAAATCATGGGAGAAATTTAAAAAAAAAAAAAAAGAAAAAAGAAGTGAACATAGCATGTATTGATTTACATTCAGTCTCCTTAGTTCTTTTTCTGGTACAGGTGGCATTTTCTGTGTAAAGCCTATTGGAACTGCTTCAGATCACTGAACCACTGAGAAGAACCAAGCCTTTCATAACTGATAATTGCACATTCTTGCTGTTACTGTGTACAATGTATTCCTAGTTCAGCTTGTTTCATTCAGTATCAGTTTGTGTAAATCTTCCCAGGTATTTCTAAAATAAGCTTGTTCATCATTTTTATAGAACAATAATATATTCATGTACTACAGCTTGTTCAGCCATTCATTCCCCAGCTGATGGGCATCCACTTCTGGAACAATATCTCCAAAGTTATATAGTATAAAGAGTAACTACAAAACAGGAAGAAGTAGTAGCAATGACAAAGAGCAGCTAAAACACTCAGAAATTCCTGAGAGAGAGAGAGAGAGAGAGAGACTCAAATATCAAATGTCTTGAAATTTATTTAAAGAATCATTTGTTTTCTTTTTAAGCAACGTGAAGGAGGGAAATAAGGAGTTAGAGTAGATAGAGCATCAGCCCTGGAATCAGGAGGACTTTGAATTCATATCCCGTCTCAGACATTCTGTATGTATTGGCTGTGTGACCTTTAATGAGTCACTTAACCCCAATTGTCTCACCTCCCAAAATAATAATGATTTTAAAAAATAAAGCATGGGGCAGAGCCAAGATGGTGGAAAAGGCACACGTGACTTTCTAAGCTCCTCTCATCCTCTCACAACCAGCTATTAAATTCAGCCTCAAAAATAGCACTTGACTGCTAAAATTCATGAAGATTAGAAGCACACAATTTACCAGCAGAAGATAATCTGGAAGATCGCCACGAAAGGTTTGTCCTGAGGGGCCAGGAACAGACTAGCGCAGGTAGGGAGAGACTAGTGTCCTGAACAGACCAGGGGCGGAGGTGATCTCTGTGGCTAGAGAAGTTATAGAGATGACTCTGCTATAGGCTAACTGCTCTGCCATGATTACAAAGCAGTAAACTGGCAGAGAAATTAAAGCCTAAAACAAAGGGTACTGTAAAAAACACCAGTACTGAACAAGATCTGGCTTTAACCACCCAAACTCAGATGTGACTCAGGCAGACCCACAACACAGCCCTGCAGCCAGATCCTGCAATACAGGGCTTTTGAGGGGGCAGTTACAAATCTGCATAGCAGGAGGGCACAGTCCGGGGGTAGCCTCTAATCTGTACAGTGGGGGACTGGGCCTGGGGCGATAGAACTTCCCCAGCACAGGCAGAGACACTTCCAGTCTCTATATGGCTATTCACTGCTCAGCCACTAATACCCACAGCCCCAAGACGGGATTTGGCTTAAAGTAGTGAAACTTTCACTACTCAAAGTCTAGAACACGGGGCAGTTGTTAACCCCCACAATAGGGCTCTTTATAGGGCACTTCAGCAGCTCTGTAGTGCAGGCCTGAGTTACTACCAGGTGGGGAACTCTCCTAGAGCACTACAGTACCTCACTGCTCTTTGTAGCTGGTTGGCAGGACAGCTACCCATCCATACATCTATCACTGCTCTGCAGAGGAAGCCAATGACCTCCTAGTCCTGAAGGCAGACCTTACAGGCTTTAAAAAATGAGTAAAAAAATCAAAAGGATAATCAATAGCTTCTATTCAGAAAGAGAGCAGCTTTTCAATCCCGAGGAGTCAAATAGCAGACAGTCTCCAGACAATTGTTGGTCTCCAACACAAAAGGCTCTCCTAGAAGAGATTATTAAAAACCTTAAAAGAGAACTAGAAGAAAAATGGGGAAAGGAAGGAGAACCTATGCAAGAGAGCAACAACTTCCTGAAATGTGAATTGGAAAAGCTAAAAAATTCCCAAGAAGTGCAGGGAAACAGAATTTGTGAATTGGAAAAAGTAAATAACTCACTAAAAAAAAAAAATTAGTGAAATGGAAAAAAATTCCATAGAGCAAAACAACTCATTTAAAAACTCAATTGGACATAACAAAAAGAAGTTAAAAAAAAAAAAAAGCTATTGAAGAAATTAACTCACTAAAAATCAGAACTGAACAAATAAAAATGACTGATTCATTGAGGCATCAAGAATCAGTCAAGCAAAACCAAAAGAATGAAAGATTGGAAAATAATGTCAAATATTTACTTGTAAAAACAACAGACCTGGAAAATAGATCTAGGAGAGATAACCTGAGGATCATTTGACTACCCGAAAATTTTGATGAAAAAAAGAGCCTACATATGATTTTACAGGAAATCATCAAAGAGAACTGTCCAGAAGTAATAGAACTGGAAGGTAAAATAGGCATTGAAAGAATTCATCAAACACCTTCTGAAAAAGACCCTAAAATAAAAACTCTGAAGAATATTGT
The DNA here is from genome assembly GCF_902635505.1 of Sarcophilus harrisii. Classification (NCBI taxonomy): domain Eukaryota; kingdom Metazoa; phylum Chordata; class Mammalia; order Dasyuromorphia; family Dasyuridae; genus Sarcophilus; species Sarcophilus harrisii. Next base: position 219,373,510 of record NC_045430.1, read on the forward strand.
GGCCAAATTTCAGAGTTTTCAGACTAAAGAAAAAATATTACAAGCAGCCAGGAAAAAACAATTCAAATACTGAGGTGCCACAATAAGGGTCACTCAAGACCTGGCAGCCTCAACATTAAAGGATCAAAGGGCCTGGAATCTAATATTCTGAAAGGGAAAAGAACTTGGATTGCAGCCAAGAATAAACTACCCAGTTAAGCTGAGCATTTTTTTCCATGGAAGAAGATGAACATTTAATGAAACAGAGGAATTCCATTTGTTTCTAAGGAAAAAAAAACAGATTTAAACCCAAAAAATGATCTCCAACCACAAAACTCAAGAGAAGTAGAAAAAGGTAAAAGGAACTCTTGAGAACTGTATTTCTATTGTGGATATACATAAAAACCACATATATAATTTGATTTTACTTTTACAACATAAAAAAGGGAAATAGAAATTGAAAGGGGATAGTGTCAGAAAAAGGGAAAAGAGGAGATAAAAAGAGGGAAACTACAACCCATGGTGAGGCAAAGGAAACCTACCATATCTGAGAGAACTTAGAGAGGGGGAGCAACATTATGTGAATTTTACTCTCCTCAGAGTTGGCTCAAAGAGGAAATAATTGACATATTTGTTTTATACAGAATCTTCCCTCACCTCATTAAAAAGTGGGAGAGGAAAAGGGAAAAGTAAAAAGAATAATAAGGAAAGGTACAAGAAAGGGGAAGGGATTCAAAGGGAGGAGGGAGGGATCCTGAAGAGGTAGAGCTTGTGTGACACAAGTGGGACCCATAAGTTTAATACCAGGGAACAGGGAAAGGGGGTCAAGAAAAAGAAAAGTATATGAGAAAGCTGAAAAGATGCTTCCTGTCAATGCTGAAGAGGTATCAAAGACAGAAAGAGGAGATAGAGAGATATTTTCTGATGAAGTTGTTTTCACCTTTATCTTGTGAAGCTTTCTGATAAAAATTAAAAAAGCAACTTACTTGGTATCTTGAAAGAAAATGAATAGTTTGGGATGATATTTTCATAAATGAAAAGAAGTCATGGTTTTATACTGAGGATTTGAAGTATATCTGGCTTTGTTTTTTTTTTTTCCATAGTACAAATCTTGGAAATGTGTCTATTTATTAATTTAATTATTAATAAGTCATATATGCAGTAAATATTTCACTTAAATTTGTTTTATAAATTTAATTTTCAGTAAATAAACATTGGTTTAATTATAAAAAAAAAAAAGAAAAGCATAATCTGGGGATATTAGGATGGCAGGAAATACAGAATAAGTAATTTTAACCATAAATGTGAATGGGATGAACTCTCCCATAAAGCAGAGGTGGATAGCAGACTGGATCAAAATTCAGAACCCTACAATATGTTGTTTACAGAAAACACATTTAAAGCAGGGAGATACATATGGAGTAAAGGTAAAAGGCTGGAGCAGAATCTATTATGCTTCAGGTGAAGTCAAAGAAGCCAGCGTACCCATCCTTATCTCAGATCAAGCAAAAGCAAAAATTGATCTAATCGAAAAAGATAAGGAAGGAAACTATATCTTGCTAAAGGGTAACATAGACAATGAAGCAATATCAATACTAAACATATATGCACCAAGTGGTATAGCATCTAACTTCCTAAAGGAGAAGTTAAGAGAGTTGCAAGAAAAAATAGACAGCAAAACTATAATAGTGGGAGATCTCAATCTTGCACTCTCAGAATTAGATAAATCAAGCTACAAAACAAATAAGAAAGAAATTAAAGAGAAAAATAGAATATTAGAAAAATTAGGTATGATAGATTTTTGGAGAAAACTGAATGGTGACAGAAAGTTGTATACTTTCTTCTCAGCAGTTCATGGAACCTACAAAAAAATTGACTATATATTAGGACATAAAGACCTCAAAATTAGATGTAGGAAGGCAGAAATAATAAATGTTTTCTTTTCAGATCATGGTGCCATTCAACATTCAACAAAAAGTTAGGGATAAATAGACCAAAAAGTAATTGGAACCTAAATAATCTCATCTTGAATAATGATTGATTGAAACAGCAAATTATAGACAAAATTAATAATTTCACTCAAGATAATAACAACGATGAGACATCATGCCAAAATTTGTGGGATGCAGTCAAAGCAGTAATAAAAGGAGATTTTATAACTTTAGAGACTTACTTGAATAAATAGAGAAAGAGAAGATCAATGAACTGTGCTTGCAACTTAAAAAGCTAGAAAAAGACCAAATTAAAAATCCCCAATCAAATACTAAGCTTGAAATTCTAAAATTAAAAGGAGAAATTAATAATATTGAAAGTAAAAAAATTGAATTAATAAATAAAACTAAGAGTTGGTTTTATGAAAAAAAACAATAAAATAGATAAACCTTTGGTAAATATGATTAGAAAAAGGAAAGAGGAAAATCAAATTGTTAGTCTTAAAAATGAAAAGGGGGAACTTTCCACCAATAAAGAAGAAATTATAGCAATAATAAGGACTTACTTTGCCCAACTTTATGCCAATGAATTTGATAACCTAAGTGAAATGGATGATTACCTCCAAAAATATAGGCTTCCCAGATTAACAGAGGAGGAAGTAAATTGCTTAAATAGTCCCATTTCAGAAAAAGAATTAGAACAACCTATTAATCAACTCCCGAAGAAAAAAATCCCCAGGACCAGATGGATTTACATGTGAATTCTACCAGACATTTAAAGAACAATTAGCCCCAATGCTATATAAGCTATTTGAAAATATAGGAAATGAAGGAGTCTTACCAAATTCCTTTTATGAGACAGACATGGTACTGTTACCTAAACAAGGTACGTTGAAAGTAGAGAAAGAAAATTATAGACTAATCTCCCTAATGAATATTGATGCTAAAATCTTAAATAAAATATTAGCAAAAAGATTACAGAAAATCATTCCCAGGATAATACACTATGACCAAGTAGGATTTATATCAGGAATGCAGGGCTAGTTCAATATTAGGAAAACTATTAGCATAATTGACTATATCAATAACTAAATTAACAAAAAATCATATGATCATCTCAATAGATGCAGAAAAAGCATTTGATAAAATCCAACATCCATTCCTAATAAAAACACTTGAGAGGATAGGAATAAATGGACTTTTCCTTAAAATAGTCAGGAGCACATATTTAAAACCATCAGTAAACATGATATACAATGGGGAAAAACTGGAACCTTTCACAGTAAGATCAGGAGTGAAGCAAGATTGTCCACTATCACCATTATTATTCAATATTGTATTAGAAATGCTAGCCTTGGCATTGAGTCGAGAAAAAAGATTAAAGGAATTAGAGTAGGTAATGAGGAAACCAAACTATCACTCTTTGCATATGATATAATGGTATACTTAGAAAATCCCAGAGATTCTACTAAAAAGCTATTAGAAATAATTCATAACTTTAGCAAAGTGGCAGGATACAAAATAAATCCCCATAAATCCTCAGATTTTTATACATCACCAACAAAATACAACAGCAAGAGATCCAAAGAGAAATTTCATTCAAAATAACTGTCGATAGCATAAAATATATGGGAATCTATCTACCAAAGGGAAGTCAGGAATTATATGAGCAAAATTACAAAACACTTTCCACACAAATAAAGTCGGATTTAAATAATTGGAAAAATATTAAGTGCTCTTGGATAGGCTGAGTAAATATAATAAAGATAACAATACTCCCTAAACTAATCTATTTATTTAGTGCTATACCAATCAGACTCCTAAGAAAATATTTTAATGATCTAGAAAAAATAACAACAAAATTCATATGGAAGAACAAAAGGCCAAGAATCTCAAGGAATTAATGAATAAAAAAATCAAATGAAGGTGGCCAAGCTGTACCTGCTCTAAAACTATATTATAAAGCAGCAATCACTAAAACTATTTGGTATTGGCTAAGAAATAGATTAATTGATCAGTGGAATAGATTAGGTTCACCAGACAAAATAGTTAATTATAGCAATCTAGTGTTTGACAAACCTAAAGATCCTAACTTTTGGGATAAGAATTCATTATTTGACATAAACTCCTGGGAAAACTGGAAATTAGTATGGCAGAAATTAGTCATGGACCCACACTTAACACCATATACCAAGATAAGATCAAAATGGGTCCATGATTTAGGCATAAAGAATGAGATTATAAATAAATTAGAGGAACATACGATAGTTTACCTCTCAGACTTGTGGAGGAGGAAGAAATTTGTGACCAAAGATGAACTAGAGATCATTATTGATCTCTATTGATCACAAAATTTTGATTATATCAAATTATAAAGCCTTTGTACAAACAAAACTAATTGCAAAAAAGATTAGGAGGGAAGCAACAAACTGGGAAAACGTTTTCACAGTTAAAGGTTCTGATAAAGGCCTCATTTCCAAAATATATAGAGAATTGACTCTAATTTATAAGAAATCAAACCATTCTCTAATCGATAAACGGTCAAAGGATATGAACAGGCAATTTTCAGATGATGAAATTGAAACTATTTCCACTCATATGAAAGAGTGTTCCAAATCACTATTGATCAGAGAAATGCAAATTAAGACAACTCTGAGATACCACTACACACCTGTCAGATTGGCTAAGATGACAGGAAAAAATAATGATGAATGTTGGAGGGGATGCGGGAAAACTGGGACACTGATGCATTGTTGGTGGAGTTGTGAACGAATCCAACCATTCTGGAGAGCAATCTGGAATTATGCCCAAAAAGTTATCAAACTGTGCATACCTTTTGGTCTACCAGTGCTACTACTGGGCTTACACCCCAAAGAGATACTAAAGAAGGGAAAGGGATCTGTATGGGCCAAAATGTTTGTGGCAGCCCTTTTTATAGTGGTTGGAAAATAGAAACTGGAAAATTAATGGATGCCCATCAATTGGAGAATGGTTGGGGAAATTGTAGTATATGAATGCTATGGAATATTATTGTTCTGTAAGAAATGACCAGCAGAATGAATACAGAGAGGCTTGGAGAGACTTACATGAACTGATGCTAAGTGGAATAAGCAGACCAGGAGATCATTATATACCTCAACAATGATACTGTATGAGGATGTATTGTGATGGAAATGGATTTCTTCGACAAAGAGAAGATCTAACTCAGTTTCAATTGATCAATGATGGACAGAAGCAGCTACATCCAAAGAAAGAACATTGGGAAATGAATGTAAACTGTTTGCATGTTTGTTTTTCTTCCCAGGTTATTTTTACCTTCTGAATCCAATTCTTCCTGTGCAACAAGAGAACCGTTTGGTTCTGCACACATGTATTGTACCTAGGATATACTGTGACATATTTAACATGTATAGGACTGCTTGCCATTTGGGGGAGGGAAGGGAGGGAGGGGAAAAATCGGAACAAAAGTGAGTGCAAGGGATAACGTTGTAAAAAATTGCCCAGGCATGGGTTCTGTCAATAAAAAGTTAAAATTATTAAAAAATAAAAAATAAAGCAAGGGAGGGGTAGCTAGGTGGTGCAGTGGATAGACCACCAGCCCTGAAGTCAGGAGGACCTAAGTTCAAATCTGGTCTCAGACACTTAACACTTCTTATCTGTGTGACCCTGTGCAAGTCACTTAATCCCAATTATCTCAGCAAAAAAAAAAAAATAAAATAAAAAAATAATAAAGTAAGGAGAGCAATTTGGACATCATTGGTATCACTGAGACTTGGTATAATGAACCTTGTGCCTGGACTATGGCTTTAGATTAGATTTACAATATTCAAAACAAATCCAATAGGTCAAAGGCAGATAGCCCTGAATATTCACATGAAGTTAGGAAGGGAGCCAGAGAAGGAAAACATGAAGAGTATTTAGGTAGAGATTAAATAAGAAACAGATAGAAGTGACTTCATCATTAGAGGAAACTAGATCCCACTTCTATAGAAAGAGCATATAAATTAGGCTGGAAAGTGGACTAGAAACCTGACAGAGATATGATCCAGCAGTGATTGGGCGGGGGGAGGGGAGGGAGGGAGGGGAAAGGGAGAGAGAGAGAGAGAGAGAGAGAGAGAGAGAGAGAGAGAGAGAGAAGAATGCTTCAATATTGAGACCTTTATCAAAGATCTCTATTGATACCAAAAGTATGAGGATTGGCCTATTGCCAGCCATTAGATGATTACAGATTTGAGCAAAGATTAACCTATCTATGTACTAGAAAGTTCCTATGGACCCCAAAACTGGTCTAGTCAGCTTCATTAGACAAAGAATGCAAGGATCTCCCGAGAATAATCACAGTTTAGCAATCTCCACTAATCCAGGTATGTGTGGTCAGCAAACCTTCCTAATCACAAAACTCTTGGGATCCATAAATCTGGGCAACCTTCTGATTGATTATTCCAAACATCCCCTTTCCACTCAGCCCTTGTCAATCCACCCTTCAACAATAATCAGATATACAAACTGCATACCCTTTGACCCAGCAATGTTATTACTGGGTTTATATCCCAAAGAGATCTTAAAGAAGTGAAAGAGACCCGTATGTGCAAAAATGTTTGTGGCAGCAAGAAACTGGAAACTGAGTGGATGCCCATCAGTTGGAGAATGGCTGAATAAGTTATAGTATATGAATGTTATAGAATATTGTTGTTCTGTAAAAAACGATCAACAGGATGATTTCAGAGAGGCTTAGAGAGACTTACATGAACTGATGCTAAGTAAAATGAGCAGAACCAGGAGATCATTATACACGGCAACAAGATTATATGATGATCAATTCTGATGGACGTGACTCTCTTCAACCTGTTCCAATTGTTTGGATGAAGAGAGTGATAAAGAGAGCCATCTACACCCAGAGAGAGGTCTGTGGAAACTCAATGTGGATCACAACATAGCATTTTCTCTCTTTTTGTTGGTGTTTGCTGGCACTTTATTTTCCTTCTCTTTTTTTCTTGTGTGGCATGATAATTGTATAAATATGTATATGTATTTTGGATTTAATATGTATTTCTAGCATACTTAACATATATTGGACTACTTGCCATCTACGAGAGCGTGTGGGGGAAGGGGGGAAATTGGAACACAGGTTTTCCAAGGGCTAATGTTGAAGAATTCTCCATGCATATGTTTTGAAAAATAAAAAGGTTAAATAAAAAATAAAAAAATAACCAGATATAGCAGCAAAGACCCAGAACTCGAGGTCTCACTTAGAATATGCAACCTTCCATATGCCTGTGCTACACTCCAAACGCCTAAGAAGCCATATACTAACATGCCTCTGAGGAATAAACTGTCTGATTTATGTTCCTTTGAGCCCTTGTATTCTCTGTCAATCCTTCACCCATAATCTCCTTACAAAAAGTAGAATAGCAAATAACTTACTGATTTGCCATAATGATAAGCTGACCTTCGAAAATGTGGAGGAATTGACAAGGAAAACTTTAATCTTAATACAATTCTCACTAAAAGAGAGAAACTGGTTGTTGCACTGAAAATGATTTGAACCTTGAAGGGAAGTGACCATTCTTCTCCTAGAGTTTGTGATTGAAAAGGAAAAGCAATCAGCATCATCCGGAATATACTCTTGATATAAAGAAAATATATCTCAAAGGGTTCAAAAGGAAGATAGGATACCATAGATTAAAATACTACATAAAAACCATTTTGAGAGAGAGATGCTCTAAAGTCTGAAAACAGAAAGGAAGGTAATTATAACAAAAAGGAAAAGGTATATTCATCCGGGCCAAAGTGGATGCCTAGGGATCTCATCAACTAATTTAGATTTTAACAAGGAAAATATGGGGAAAAAAGCCAGGCAAAAGAAGAAAAATATAAAAGCATGGGAGAAAAGTTCAAAAAGACTGGTGAGGGAAGCATAGGACAACACCAACACCTCAACAACAGCAACGATAAAGACTTTTAAAAGCTATAATGGGAAGAAAAGGAGGATCCAAGAAGGGATAATACGTTAGCTTACATAGATTTCAATAATGAGAAGTCAGAGATGCCACTTCCCATTTTCTTTCTGTTGGACAGCCCCTTGTCAGGTTGTCTAAGAGTGGGAATTCATTTTGTGTGTTGATTGAACTAGATAATAATTGATACCCTTTCCTATTTTCAAATTCTGCAATTCTATAGTTCTCTCTTTTAATCTTTGTCACAAGGGGCTGCATTCTGAGTAGGAAAAGAGAAAAAGGCTAGAAACTAATGGTATAGAAATAAAAAAACCAATAATAAAAGCAAAATAATTTTAGAGGAAATGGATAAAGCAGGTCTACATGGTAATATACTACCCCCTTTCTGAAGCATCAGCACAGGAAATACTGCAGTCTAGATATTCCCCAAATAGACAAACTCACAAACACACATAAGCATTCATGATACTTCAATGTTCTGAAGAAGCAAATATTGGTTTGTCAGAATCCCCAAAACCCACAAATGTATAACATTTTCCTCTTTTCATATGAATCACAGCTTATATGAGTATTTAATTTTCAAACAGCCTTCTTACTGAGTGAGACATTAAATAGAATGGAAGAATGATACTGTTCAATAGTACTAGTCAAGAGATAAAATATCTTATATCTGACTGCTATAGGTCAGAATTATTATTGAGCATTTCCTACTTTTCACTTCACAGTATAGTTGCTTACTGACAAGTCTAAAAGAAATAGAAGTTTTTCAACCGAATTTGCGCTTTCATACATACTGAGAACTTCTAGTGTGTAAATTCTCTTTAAGGCAGCTAAAAGTGGTATATAGTAGATAGAGTGCCAAGCTTAGAGTCAGGAAAATTAATCTTTCTGAGTTCAGAATTGGCCTCCAATGCTAACTGTGTGACTCTGAACAAATCTCTTTACCCCATTTGCCTCATTTTCCTCATCTATCAAATAAGCTAGACAAAGAGATGGCAAGTTTGCCAATCCCTCCAATATCTTTGCCAAGAAAACCCCAAATGGGATCATGAAGAGTCAGTCAAGATTGAAATGACTGAACAACACTCCATCAAAGCAGATACACAATCTACAATATATAACCTTGGGGAATTCTCTAAAGCCCTACAAGTTAAGTGACATGCACACAGTCACACAACTAACAAAAATGTATATCAGATACAAGACAAACTGAAAACCAGTACTTTTGTGCACTCTCCCACCCTACATCTCAAAAAAAAAAAAAAAAGATACCAACATTAAAATACATGTGAATTTACATACGTACGTGCATATAAATACATTAAAGTCATGCTTGGCACTTTTTAAAAGCTCCTGATTATTGCTAGACAAGTAATACCATAGTACAACCTATTTATTTTCAATATAACATTAATTCAAAGAGCACAAACAAAATGTGAAATTATTATTTGTCAACCAAGTATTCTAATTCCCTAAGTTTGGGTAGCATTTATTTAGAGTTGACAAGAGCATATTAATTAGCAGCAGTTTGAATCAAGGATCCTTCTAGATTTTACTGAGTTCTAGCACTTAAGTAATTATTTCTTTTTGATAATCTGTTTACAATCTAACCAAGTGTCTAAGCAAATGGCTCATAGGATGAATCAGAAATAGAAATCAACACATGTATTTTGCTCAAGCTCTCTCTCTCTCTCTCTCTCTCTCACACACACACACACACACACACACACACACACACACACATTGAAAAAGCTCTAGGTGGTACTTTATGTAAGGTTTAATCCCACACTTTCCAAATGTAACAAGGTCAGGATAAGTGAGACATGCATGGAGAATCTATTCCAGATTTAGATTCTTTAGAATCTTAGGGAACTTATCTTTCCTAGGCTTTATAATTTCACTAAAAATATTCACTCCTGTTGGTCTAATTGTAGCCCCAGAGGAAAAGAGAGTACGGCAATAAGTGGGAGTACTGTGCTAAAAAATTATCCACATTGAGTAAAAATGGCAAATTTGACTTTTTGCCAGCTTCATCACTGAGCAAAAAAACATGTACTTTTCAGTCATGAAGGTTTGCAAATTTTGCCATAAGCAAAACATATTTTTATTGCATCCTGAGTAATTTCCCATGATAGAAAAATATTTTCCACCTCATTTTAGAATTTTGTCTCACAAAAAAAAAGACTTTGTAAAAAAGTAAAATACAGAATACCCTGTCCAGCAGAACAGCAAGAAAAAAAACCAGAGTCCAAAATGTCTGTGTTGAACAGGGAGGGTGAAGTGGTGTAGAAGGAGGGCAGAGAAAAGACACATACTCTTCAAATTCCTCTGGAAAACACAAAAATTTTCATGCTGGAAACTCCCAGCATTAATCTGATAGGCCAGTATCCCTGGGGCAGTCAAGTATACTAATGAAAGGGCTGGTAGGATTTTTCACACTTTCAAAGAAATATCAGAATGCAATTGGAAGGGAAATGAGTAAATGTACCTGTTCTCTGGTCCAGATAGAACCAAACAAGTTCTGAATCTACTTCTTTAAGGCAAGAGTCCTTAATCTTTTTTTATCATATTTTAATCCCCTTTGGCAGTCAGGTGAGGTCATTTTTTTATTTTATATGCATAAATAATTTATTTAAGATTACAGAAGAAACTAATTATTTTGAAACACCATTATCCAAGTAGTAAAAAATAAAAGTTCACAAACACCAGGGAGGGAATAAGTAGCAAATCCAATAGATACCAGAAAAATGCTCCATAAACTACTGGGAAATGAAGGAGTGGACGGGAGAACACAGGCACCAAATCTGTTGTGGCTAACTTTGCAAAGTAACCAGCCCAGGCATCCACAGGAACATTCAGTAAATAATGTTTGATGATGGTTTAACACACTGCATGGGGGAAGGCTCCCCAGAATAAACATTCCAACTCACAACAGGTCTTTCCTTCAGGTACAAAGTCAAAGAGATGAGGCAGAATCCAGTTAGAGGTTTTTATCCAAGACTATAAGGCCTGAAAAAGCCATGCAGTCTAGGAATCTGTGTAGAGCCTACTTGGGTCTAAAATCCTGAACATCCTGCCTTTTTACCAAGCTTGGTAAAAAAAAAAAAATCTTCACATCATTCTTTTACATATATTTTCCATAAGCAATTGACCTTTTTTTAAATTTTATTTTAAGTTGATTAGGACTTTATTGACTCATTAGAAAATTCCCAGATAACCCCAGGATCTTTTTAAGGTTTTAGTCTGCTTGTTGATGGTTACAAACCTCTTCCTAGAGTTGGGAAACTGCAGAGACTGCACACCCACATGCACACAGGCCACCCAACAAGCATTTTGGCAGGAGACAGAGAAAGAATCGTTCTTCCCACCTGCAAGGCAGCTGAAGTGCTAGGAGGCACCAGAGCACCTGTGTATACATACCTCAGGCTGTGTGAGCTGTCCACAGAAGGCATGGCCAAGGTAGAGCTGAACTAATGAACATACTAATCCCATTCTACACACACACACACACACACACACACACACACACTATTGTCCTGATTTATATCTGGCCAATGAACCTAGATGGCTCTGGAAGAAAGCATGAGACAGGTGATCTTGCATAGCCCTCCCTCTCTTAAATCCAACTCACGTGCATACAATGGTATCACCTTCCTAATGTCTTGATCTTCTTCAAGAATGAAGGACAAATAATATCAATAATAAATGTCCTGGGAAAGGCTGTTCTTAACTCTGAAAAATGGCACCAGGTGCTACCCTTCCACCATCCGTCCTCTGTCACAGACAGCTAGATCCAAACTCTAGTCCATAAAAGGAACATTTTTCAGTATAGCCTGAAGCAAAAACTAACTACCCTGAAGAATAGGAGGAAAAGAGAAGAGAGATGCTCTCAAAGGCTGTTCTTGAGACAGCTCGGAGACACAGTGGATAAAATGCCTGGCCTTGGATCCAGAAGGATCTGGAGTTTGGGCATTTTTTGGTTTGTGTGTGTGTTTTTATTTTTTTTTTGGCTGGTTTATTTGGTTGAACAAAATTGTTCTATTTCTTAAAAAAGACAAGTAAGCAAATTCTTTACTGAATGTCAGTGAATATGGTTAAATAATCGTCATCATAAAACAGGAATAAGAAGTCACCAATTCACAGCATAATGTAGGCTAGTCTTACTAATTGTGTGACTTTTTCTCAATTTCTTCATCTGTAAAATAGGTCTAAGAATAGAACCTATCTCACAGGGTTGTTGTAAGAGTTGAATTATGAGGCACTTAATAAAAGTTTAATTTCTTCCTTCTCCTTCCTCACATTTCAGAAGCAGAACATCACACCCAAGGTCTCATTTCTGAAATATATAAAGAACTATACCAAAATTTATAAGAATACAAGTCATTTCCCATTGATAAAATGATCAAAGTATACAGAATTTTTCAGATGACAAAATTAAAGCCATTTGTAGTTATTTGAAAAATGCTCTAAATCACTATTGATTGGAGAAATGCAAAGTAAAATAACTCTGATGTACCAATTCACATGTCTCAGATTGGCTAACATGACAAGAAAAATAATGATAAATGTTGGAGGGGATGTAGAAAACTGGGACACAAATGCATTGATAGTGGAGTTGTGAAATGAGCCAGCCATTCTGGAGAGCAATTTGGAACTATGCCCAAAGGACTACCAAACTGTGCATCCCCTTTGACCTGCATATATATCCCAAGGAAATCATAAAGAAAGAAAAAAGACCCACATGTGCAAAAATATTTGTAGTAGCTCTTTTTGTGGTAGCAAAGAATTGGAAAATAAGTAGATGTCCATCAATTGGGGAATAGCTGAACAAGTTGTGATATATAAAGATAAAGGAATCTTATTATTCTACAAACATGATGAAGAAACTGATTTTAGAAAGTCCTAGAAGGATTTACACAAACTGATGCTGAGTGAAAGAAGCAGAACCAGAAATACACTGTATACAATAACAACAAGAATGTGCAATGATCAACTATGAAAGACTTGGTTCTTATCAGTGGTTCAATGATCTAAAACATTCATAATAGAAGTTGGACAGAAAATGTCATCTGAATCCAGAAAAAAGAATTATGGCAATTGAATATAAATCAACACATGCTATGTTCAATTCTTTTTTCTGTTTTTTTTCTCTTCCATGATTGTTCTCTTTTGTTCTGATTTTTCTCTCCCAATATGACTCATAAAGCACTATATATTAAATATAAATTAATTAAAAATAAAAATAGTGCAGCATAGTGACTGAGATTCAGAAAGGTCTTTATTCAAGTACTTTCCCTAACACTTGCGTTAAATAAGCATGAACAAGCCACTTAATGTCTCAGCATCCCCCTCCCCCTTGCCAAATCCATTCCACCACCAAAGTTACTTTTAAGGCTATCAGTTACAAATGAATTGCCAGTTTGATTCAGGATATACACTTTCCATACCAGGACTTCTCCATAACCATGAAATCACAGGTCCAAATCCTTTCTAAAAAGACAAAACAAAATTCTACTCATATTAATGTAGACTTTGGTAGTTACAAAGCAGCTTAACAAACCATATTTTAGAGGCTCTTCCTCATAATTCTATGAGAAGAGTGTAGTAAACATTCTCCCCATTTTTCTACTGAGGAAGGTAACTTACTTAGGGTCACATGGTTAGTAAGTGGCAAAGCCAAGAGTCCAAGCCCTCTGCCACTGCCATACTAGATTGAGGAATAGGGGTAAGTCAGCAGTGCCCTGGGTTCATATCCCATCTTTGACACTTACTAGGTATACCACACTAGCAAACTCATTTAAACTTTCTGAATCTCAAATTCCTGCACTATAAAAGAAGAGAGCTGACCTAGATGGCTTTGAAGATCCCTTCCAGAATGAGAATTATGATCTGATGAGTTGTGTTCCACTTCTTGTAATCCCATCTGGCTTTCTCTTAGCAAAAATAATGGATTGGTTTGCCATTTCCTTCTCCAGCTCATTTGACAGATGAGGAAACTGAGGCACATAGAATGAAGAGACTTGCCCAGAGTCACATAGGTAGCAAGGGTCTGAGGCCGGATATGAATTCAGGAAGATAACTCCAGGCCAGGTGCTCTGTGCACTAGGAGGTCACCTACCTTCATCTACACTAGGCTCTAAGACAATATAAAGCCTTCTCTGAAACAGAAATGAAACAGTTTTATCTTCTATTGTTCCTCACAGCACAGGAGCTGTCTGCTGGGTGCCTCTGCCACAGTCATTTACAAAGGAGTTATTACCACAAGCAACAGGATTATCCATAATCCAACTATGTGCAAACAACTGTCTCACAAGAGATGAATATAACAGTAAGAAAACAGGCAAGACAGGAAGAAGAATTGGGACTGTCCCTTCTTTGGTTCTTGCTTATGTCATTATTCATTTCTTGAAATTAAAAATGGTTTTTGATTCCATCATTAATTTGAAGACATAGATAATGGCATAAATATGATTTCCAGCACAGCTATATTAAAGGCCTCACTTCAGTTTTCTTAACTGTTTTTCAAAAATGATTAGAAAATAAACGCTCATATTTCTTGAGTCAATTTGGATATGAGCTGTCATTTTTAAATGAAAGTCAGAAATCACTTTACAAACTCTTCCATAAAATATTGTTCAAGAAAATTATCCTTATCCAAAACCAGGAGGGAAACTGTGGTGGTACCTAATGAAATTAAGCTAAAAAGTTTCAGTCATAACAAAGGCCTGGCTATGTTCAATTTAAAAGTCCAGCCTTGGAGAGGAGGAAGTAAATCATTCTTCACAAACTCAAAATTCTCAAATCTGACTGCCTAACTGCCATTTCTCCTGTGGATTAAAACACATTAGCCTACTCTCCCAATCAGGAAGTAGGGTGTGTGTGTGTATGTGTGTGTGTGTGTGTGTGTGTGTGTGTGTGTTGTGTGTTGTGTTGGGATTTGGGGGTAGAAGGGAAAGTAAGAGGGATGGAATCTCAATGAAGAATAATAATTCTCTCGGCTATAATGGGAGCAGAGGGAATGCACTCCATTAAAAAGACTTCCAAAGGGACATTTAAAATGCAGATTCCAAGGACAAGGAAAATATAAGTTACTTCAAAAATATGTGACTGAATGTGGTGCCAGAAATCTGTCAGCAAAGGACCAGGCAGAATCATAGCTCAGACCAAAGTCAGAAGCAGATTTGCAATGGGAGGTTCTGAGAAGAAGAAAGCTAAGGATTCACTGGAGGTTTGGCAGTCCTGTGACTTTCAATCTTCTCAAATCCAACAGGGTAAACTGCTTGACATTTATCATGGAATCACAGATTAGAGCTGGAAAGGGTATGAGAAGTCATGTAGTCCATTCCTTCTCTCTTTTCCAATGAGGAACTGATGCCCCAGGAATACATGAGCTCCTTAAGAGTAGTGATGTTTCTATTCCTTTTATCTGAATCCCCAATACATAGGATGAGCCTGAGACAAAATAAACACTGAATACATGCATTTTGGGAGAGGAAATTGTTTTGTTTTAATATTATTTGATTTTTAGCCAATTGCTTATAAAAATTATTTTCAAGATTTTTCTTAAAAACATTGAGTTCCTGATGCTAAGTAAAATGAGTAGAATCAAGAGAACATTGTACATAGCAACAAGATTATGTGATGATCTACTGTGATGGATTTGGCTCTTTTCAACAATGAGGTGATTCTGGCTACTTCCAATAGACTTGTGATGGAGAGAGAGACATCTGCATCCAGAGAGAGGACTATGGGGACTGAATATGGATCACAACATAGTATTTTCACCTTTTTTATTTCTTTGCTTGGTTGTTTTTTCTTTCTCATTTTTCCCTTTTGATATGATTTTTCTTGTTCAGCATGATAAATGTGCAAATATATTTAGAAGAACTACACCTGTTCAACCTATGTTGGATTACTTACTGTTTAGGGAAGGGGAGAGGTAGAGAGGGAAGAAGAAAATTTTGGAATACATGGTTTTGCATATATCTTTGCATGTGTTTTGAAAAATAAAAAACTATTATTATTTTTTAAATAAAATAAAATTTTGAGTTTCAAATTCTCTCCCTCAATCCCATACCCACCCCTTGAAATGGCAAACAATTTGATATAGGTTATACATGTGCAATCTTACAAGGCATAGTTCCATAATAAAAGCACTTTGATTATCAAATATCACAAATGTTTTATTGTTCAATCATTTAAATCATGTCAGACTCTTAGTGACAACATTTGGGGTTTTCTTGGCAGAGAGATTTAAGTAGTTTTCCATTTCCTTCTTCTTCTTCTCAGAGGAAACTGAGGCAAACAGGATTAAGTGACTAGTCCAGGGTCACACAGCATATAAGTATCTGGGGCTGGATTCAAACTCAGGAAGATGTCTTTCTGACTTCAGGCCTGACATTCTATCCTTTTTTTATTAGCAACATAGCTGAAACAACTGAAGAACAGGTGTTTAATAAATACTTGCTAATTAATTTCTCTAATCTAAGTAATGATATTTCAATTGTATTTCTGCACTGTTTAACAATAATGATAATGATTATATTATTATAAGGCAAAATATATAAATCACTATACCAACATTATCATTGCTATTATTTTCAAGTACTATAAGATTTGTAAAGTATTTTATGCATTTTATATTATTTGATCTTCAGACACACCTGTGGATTTGGTGTTATTATCATCCCCATTAGATGGATGAGAAGATGAAGAAATTGAGAATGAAAGAAATTAAATTCTCAGTAAATATATAAAACAGGATTCAATTTCAGGTCTCCCTGCCTCCCAACCTTTTCTCTATCTCTGTATCTCAGAGTTGCCTTGTTTGTGGAACCTTGGGGGCAGGAACCACCTTCGATCTCTTTTTGTATCTCTCCACAAGGTCCATCTTGCTCTGCTTTGTCTAATGTTCCATTTTTTTCCTCCTTTACACCATGCTGTCCCTCCAAAGGTCTTCTCAGTGAGGCAGCATCTTGTCTTGAACATCCTCTGAGCACAGTCCATGACAAGAAGAACTAGGTTTGATTGGCATTGTGTTACGTTTGACAAATCATGCAGTTTTTTCTGGGCCATCAATGAAATGAGGGTGATAATAATTCCACTACCTATCTGACAATGTTATTACGAGGAAAGCATTCTGAATACCTTAAAAACCCTATGGAAATATAAAATGTTATGTATGAAAGACATTTTACATATTTCTTATTGCTATATAAGTGTCAAATGTTATAATATTACTATCTATAGGCAAATAATTCTATTATAAAACACAGTAATCTAATCACAATAGAAAAATCATTGAATAAGATTTGAGTTTCTCTTCAAATTAACCACTTAATAGTCCTATAATCTTGGGAAAATTATGAAATATGCAGCAATTCAGATTCTTTTATGTAAAAGCAATCAAATTAAAATACTTATTATTTTGATTGAAAATAATCAAATTAAAAGCATGAAGAAAGGAAGGAAAGAGGGAGGGAAGGAAGGAAGGGAAAAGGAGGGAAGGAAGGAAGGGAAAAGGGAGGGAAGGAAGAAAGGAAGGAAGGAAGGAGAGAAGGAAGAAAGGAAGGAAGGAAGGAAGGAAAGAGGGGAAGGAAAGAAGGAAAGAAGGAAGGAAGGAAGGAAGGAAGGAAGGAAGGAAGGAAGGAAGGAAGGAAGGAAGGAAGGAAGGAAGAGAGGAGAGGGAGAGAGAGAAGGCAGGCAGGGAAGTTAGATGGATAGATAATCTATGTGTATTTCTTTATCTTCACATCACTCTTTGCCCTTTCAATTATTTATCTTTTCCCCCTTCCCCCAATCTAAGGAAATTGTGCTCCTGAAGAACATTCATTACTTTTCCAATTGCCAAACCAACATCTTTTTTTTCAATCCTTGACCTATTGATAGTTTACTAGATTCCCACCAACTGTCAGCCTTTTTCAAAGCATTTTAAAATATTTATTTAATAAGCACATCTCTCTCTCTCTCTCCCCCACCCTCCTCTGTCCTTCCTTCTGTCCCTCCCTCTCCCCCCCCTCTCTTTTTTTCTCCAAGTTGTGCTGTCTGCTAATCATACACCACTGAAAAAGAAAAATGAAAATTCTTGTAACAAATATGAGCAGTTGAGGGAATCAAATTCCCATACTGGAAAACTCTGTCCTCATTTGGTTTCCATCATTCTGCTTCCTTACAGTTCTCCTGGACTTCTGGCTATGCGTTTTCTGTCTTAGTCACTGGATCCCTCTCCTTCCCCTGCCCTTCAGATGATGACATTCCTCAGGGTTCTGATCTTGGCGTGTTTCTGTCTCGACATTATCTCCTTTAGCAGTCCCATCCATTTCCATGGCTTCAACTACTAAATCTGTTTGTCCAGACCTAATTCATCTGCAGCTGTCTCCTGCATATTCAACTGGGAGAGAAATTGGAGTAATAGGAAAGGAACCAAGCCAGACACTCAAATGCTGGGAGATATTTACTGGAACTAAAGTATTGAGGCAAGGGCTTGGTTATAGGGATATCCAATTCAATCTTTGAAACATTTATATTTCTATGTACCTACTATGTGTAAAGTACTACATGATGGTGACAAATGGAAATAACCAAAAGTAGTTTATATCCTCAAGGAATTTACAATGTATTGGGGTCATTAAAACATGTATACATACATGCAGACACAAAGAAATTACATGAGGACAGTGAGAACAAACTAGAGAGTTCAGAAAAAATTTCCCATAAGAGATGTTATGGCTTAAACATTAAACTACTAAAAAGGGAGGTAATCTTTGATAAGAGCCTTTGCTTCTCACCTAAGGATGTTTTTAAATAAATCAACAAATATCTATTAAGTACCTACTATGTGTGAGGTACTGGGGTTACAACGGGAAAAAAGAAACAGTCTCTAATATTAAGATGCTTATTTCAGTAAGAGGAAAATAGCATGTACACATAGAAAAGAAAAATACATACATGTATATGCATATACATATGTGTGTATATATGTATACACATATGGTAAATACAAGATAATTTTATTAAATAATAAAAGAAAGGTAGCAGCTAGAAGGGGAAGAAAAAAGAGGAGGGGGGTGAACTTTTATTAAGCACCGACTAGGTGTCAGGCAAGAATTAGATAAGACTAGCCTAACTTTAGCCTTAGTCACTGGGTACCTAGGTAACAAGTAACCAGACACCTGGATTGAAAATCAGCTGTGTGATCTTAGGCCAGTCAACCTCTCTTTGCCTCAGTTTCCCCATTTGGAAAATGGTGACTAAAATAATATCTCTATCTCTCAGGGTTAATGTGAGGATCAAATGTTCATTAATACATTACTTGGCAAATAGTAAACCATATAAATTCTAACTATTATTATTAATGTTAAGATAAATATATATATGCATATTAAATTTTGGTGTTAGAGCATTTTAAGGATACCGTTTGAATCTATAAATTGTTTCATAACTGTGTAATGGAAATTGAAGATATTTCCTAATCATTCTAGATTTAATATTGAATTTTTAAAATAATTTATTTCAAATTATTGTAATGATTTGTTACATTTGACCAACATAAACGAGAAGGTATAAATCTAATGAGTAGAGATTTATTTTTGCTGGTTTTGTTTCAGAAAAAAATAGGGAATATAACAAGCTTGAAGATAAACACTTGGGGTCCCAGCTATGAACCAACCAATCAATAAATATTTATTAAAAGCCTGCAAAGTGCCAGGCACCATACTAGGCTCTACAAAATTCACAGTAATAAAGAAAGGATATAAACAAAGACAAAAACAGTTCCTGCCCTCAAGGAGCTCAGTCTATTAGGGAAAAGTTATAAAAAGAAGCTGAAACGTCCATGAAGGAGCCACAGTACCTAATTCCCAAGAATGATTAACATGTAGCTGGGTAGGAAATGATAAGATGATTGCACTGGGTTCTCCTGTTAAATAAAAGATCTGGTAGGAGTCCTCTCTAATATCACCCTACACCCTCTCCAGTAAGAGGAAAGGAAAGATTCTGGGACCAGGGGGGACTGAGAAGGTGAGAGTCTGAGGTGATAGAATCTAATAAAAAGATGAGTTGCTGAGATAATGATGAAATCCAGTAGAGTTTATCAACTGAAAGAATGAGACTGGTGAAGGAGCCATAGTAAACATCCATCCAAAGTCCAGCATAAATATGGTGAGGTCTCAGGAAAGGGGAGTTGGGGAGAAATGAGGCTGTCTAAGGAAGTGCAAACCAGCCCAAGTGAAAAATGGAGTTTTGACAAATAGATTAATAATAAAATTAAATTTCCAAGTACTTCTAGCCTAAAAAGAATCAAGAGTCTAATTCTCAAAAAAGAGGGATGGGAGAAATAAATTAAGATGCCCATTTATTAGAAATGGAGACAGGGTCTAAGGTAAGATTAGCATCAAAGTTGCCTTGATGCCAAACTAGTGACCTACTGTGCTATGACTGTTTTATATTCACCATAGGGAGAGACGTGAGTTCCAGAGTAGAGGGCAAGGCTGAACTTAAAAGTGGGGGTTAAGTGGTCTCACAGGTGATTGAGGGAAGAGTTAGCAAGAACTATATCATTACAGGCAATGGGCCTTGAAATAGGCCTTGGGATAAAAGTAGACTCTCAACAGAGACAGAAAGGCTTTCAGAACAGGATGGGAGACAGGAGCAAAGCATTTGTACAGCTTAAAGTGTCCCACCTCTTCACCCACCTAGCTGCCCAAAGTGATATGTAAATATGCCATCTGCTTCTTTCTGAGTTCAAATCTCACTTCAGACACTTATTTAACTGTATAACTCTGAACCCAATTTGTCTCAGTTTCCTTATCTGTAAAATGAGTGGAAAATGAAATGGCAAACTACATTATCTTTGCCAACTATTTTTCCCAAATGAAATCATAAAGAATGAATATGACTTGAAACAACTTAACAGCAACAGTATATCACTTTAAGGCCTACAAATGTTATTCCTCACAACACTATGAAATTGAAAATACAAGTATTATTTTCATGATATTATGACATGAATAATCTATGATTTCATCAGCATACAGAACTCCCAGTCTGAGAATTCCCTCTACCAAGTAAAGAAATCTTATTCACAAAAAGGTTGAGGAAGTTGCTCAGGATCACACAGCCAAGTAAGTGGGATTTGAACATAGATCTCTGAAAGCTAGTAATTTGCCCCAGCTAATGAGTTTCAGAGCCAAGATTCAAACTCTGGTCTGGCTCCAAGGTTTCTATATCAAATGCTTTGGCAACCACAAACAGATATCAGCTTATACTAGGATTGCTGAGCCTGACTCCTGACTCTGGAATATACAAAGCATTAAATTTAAATATCCATAAGAAACTGCATACATTTCCATGTATTAAAAGCACATATCAGTAAAGAACAAGTTATTTGAAACAAAAGATTAGCCTGGAAAAAAAAGTATAAGAAACTCAATTCACAAGTTTGCTAATTGCTTTTTTTGAATCTGGACATTAATTTCTATTTGATCTTTTGCTATGGCATAGGTAATTACTAGAAGGTCAGTCTAGTGCAAATTGATGTTCTAGGTAGGAATCTCCCCTATATGTACCTTTTGAGACTTTACCCATGATTTCCTCTCTCTGCTCCTCTCCTAGACCAGAATGATAACATGATAAAGAAAGTAGGATAGAGGAACTGTGATGAGTAGAGGCAGCTGTGGCTGTCCACACACCCGAGAGGAGTTCTATCCTTAGTGCAACAAAAGGACTAACTAACATTAGCCCCTAAAAATGGAGGAAAGCAGGACTGTATGCTCATGTTTACAGATTGCCCATTATACTTATATAGTTGTAGCTAACCCTGGAGGAGATGGGTCAGGAGGAAGAGCCAGACAGGCAGGAAGACAGAGGAAGAGGTAAGGACTACTTTATAGCAAAGCAGGGTAGATATGGGGGTCTGACCTACCTGAATGACTCCTGGAAATACTCTAACGATGACTTGTTTCCTGGATTGTGCTAACAAGCTTTCTCAATTCTTAGACACAAAGAATAATCAAGAGTTTGTTTCTACCATATCTACATTAAAAAATCAGAAGCAAACGAATCCTCACAATACTTTCTCTTGGGCTCACCTCCTCTGGGTGTGGGTAAATTTCTTGCATTGACTTCTCTGGTTTCATTTTTATTTCCCTTGGAAAAAATTAATTTTCTAGTTTCTCAGTAGACTTGAAGGCAAAGATTCCATTTCTGTGCCTCAGTTGTTTTTTTTTTAAAGATTCAGAGGGATTACTTTATCTCTTAAAGAAAAAAAAAAGCTTTAATGTTTCTTTTAAAGGCCTTGCTTTCACCCATGTATGTATTATTATAAATCACACTGACATATTCAGTAAATAAATGCTCATGTGGACTAAATTGGGAAATACAGACAAGCTCCAACAATTTGTAATGGCTTTAGGTTATAAGTGGAAATGCCCAAGGGATGATAAGTAGACTTAGTTATCTAGAACATTATTATCAACAACAACATTTATGTTATAATAAGCTAGTATTTGTATAGTAATTCAAACTTTGCAAGTGTTTCATTATGCTAATTGATTTAATCCTCATAACAATTCTGTAAGGAAGGTATAATCCCTGTTTTATATATAAGAAAACTGAGGCAAACAGAGGTTAACCAACTTAACCAAAATCACACCACTGGTATCTGGAGGCAGTTGGTGGCTCAGTGAATTGCGGGCAGAAAGATCTTAATCCAAATCCAGTCCCAAATATTTCCTATTGTATCACTCTGAGCAAGTTACTTACTACATGATTGCATGACAAAAGGATCCACTGGAGAAGGATATAGTATTTTTGCCAACAAAACCCCATGGACAGTATCGACATGACATGGTCCAAATAACGTGCCAAGGATTATATCACTCTTAAATGTCTGAGGAAGGATTTGAATTCAAACCTTCCTGACTCCAAACCTACACTGACTATACTACTAACATTCAGAGAATCCATAATATTTCAATCACTTACACAGTCCTGAAATTGTTCAATATGCACTTCAGTAAGATTTGATTGGCTGTAGAAATTCCTAGTCATCTTCACTTATATCTAATTATGTCTTTTAATAAATTGATTACTTTAAAAAAAAAAAAAGGAATTGAGTTCAGCATTCCAGAAAAGAAATACTGTAGCCAAAAACTATGATTTAGGAATATGATTTTTTGTGTACACACACTAGATTTCAGTCCATACACATAAAAAATAAAAAGTGTGAACAATGTCTGTTACTTTGTATTCTCACTCTTTTTGTTGTTTGCTTGCATTTTATTTTCTTTCTCATTTTTTTTCCTTTTTGATCTGATTTTTCTTGTGCAGCAAGATAATTGTATAAATACATATGTATATATTGGACTTAATATACATTTTTACCGTTTTTAACATATATTGGATTACTTACTATTTATAGGAAGGAGTGGGGAGAAGTGGGGAGTGAAACATAAAGTTTTGCAAGATTTAATGTTTAAAAAAATTATCCATGCATCTCTTTTGAAAATTAAAAAGCTCTAATAAATAAATAAATAAAAATTTTTTCAATTAAAAAAAGAAAAATGTCTGTTGCTGAAACTATGGCATGCATTTATATAGGTGGTCCAATAATTTTAGTATATCAGTACATACTTTTATCATGAATTTAATCCTCATCTGACTTTCCTTATATTTATCTAAAATGGCTAAACATTCATTAGGCTCATAATTAAATACGGGAAAAGAAGTTTACATTTGAGAAATTTTACAGTGCTTTCAATCATATAACCTACATATACACATATATATGTATGATCCATTTTTAAGACATTTTTCCAATAAAACATTTGTATCTGTAAATCATGAGAGGGAACAATTAAAAAATGTATCAGGCATTGTATTAAGCACTTTGCAAATATTTCATTTGATCATCACAATGATCCTGAGAGGCAAGAGCTATTATTTTCCCTAAAATTTACAGTAGAGGAGACTGAGACAGAGATTAAAATGACTTGTCCAGAGTCACACAGCTAGTAAGTATGGGGGACTAGATTAGAATTCAAGTCTTCCATTCCCAACAGTGTGGATACCCAACAGTAACAAAACTACAGGTGACAAAAAGAGTAATGTAAATGAGTAGATTGTGGCCTCTTGCCATTAATAACCTGTGTTTAAAAAGTAGCATCAAGGGTAACCCCCATGAAAGATAAAATCAAAAAAGTGAGCCAGTTTTGTAGGAAGAGGGAAGAATGACAGATGTGTGGTCCAGGTGCTGCACAAATATGTCAGCTTAAAAACAAATAAACCAAAACAAAGAGAAATCCTCCTGAACCTGAGAGAATAATTTATAGAGAATCTATAACAGAAGGGCAGGAGTAGAAAGCATAAATATCTTCCCCTCCCCCATTGATGAGATCATGAATCTGCAGAAGTATTGAATTACTGAAATGGGCACATATTAAACAATAGGAAGGAAAAAGAACCAATAAAGGTAATTCTATATTTGTCCAAGCCGAAGAGCATAGCAAAGAAGAAGGGTTAGAATGAGCTCAGAAATACATAGGATTTGCTTATGCATTAGGGACAAAGGGCAAAAGAAAGAGAGGGATCAGGGATGTGCTGAGGTCGAGGTTGTGATGGACTGATCATAAATCAAGCATATTAAATGACAAAATAGGATTATGAACAAGGAGCTAAAACCAGCCCAGAGGGAAAATATTGTAAACAGCATGTCTGGATACATTCATCTCACAGAAATATAATTCTCTGATATAAAACAAAATTTTGGTATTAAAAACACAAAGAAAATCCAAAATTATAAAAAACAGCCTGCCTGCCTTTCTAAGAACAACAAAACACTTCAGTACTGGTCTGTACTGGTTTAACTATCTAAATAGGACACAACAAAACAGATGGATTGTACATGTTAGTCCCCAATTCAGTCTGCAGGTGACATGGAGCCCAATCGGATACTTAAGGGGAAAAAAAAAAACTAGGGAACATTTACAGACCCCATTGTCTCAAAATGTGACAAAACATTTATTGTCATGTTGTCTTGATATCAGAAATAGTCTCTTTCTTCTTCTATAAGAGCCATTTGTTTTTAAGCTAAGGTCTCTCGCTTTCAAACAATGCCTTAGAATTCTGAACAACTTAGATTCTTAAAACCTTAACATAGTTTGATCATTCTTTTTTAACATTAGACTACTATTCATGCCAAAAAATAATTGCTGTAGCCTGAAAACATTGTAATTGAAAAATGAATATCTGGGGAGTTGATTTAGGATTCACTTGGGGCTTTACCAATGATTCTGCTTTAAATAAATGCATGCATTTAAATCTTACTGGAATCTAAAATTTTCTTCAAGTTATAGTAAAAATGTGAAGCATTCCTATGGTATTGGAAAAAAAAAAAACAAAGTATTTAATTTAATCACTTCAAGTTTATAAAGTTCTTCCTTTTGAAATTATTTATCCCTCCAGTACTTAACATAGTGTTTGGCAAACAATGACAATTTAATGTTTGGTTTTTTTTATTTAAAGTCGGGGCTGTTAGGTGGCACAGTGGATAGAATACCAACCCTGAAGTCAGGAGGACCCAAGTTCAAATGTGGTCTCAGACTTAACACAACACTTAACACTTCTTGGCTGTGTGACCCTAGGCAAGTCACTTAACCCTAATTGCCTTAGCAAAAAAAATAAATAAACAAACAAATAAATAAATGCTTCAAAGTCATCTTTAAAGGGAGCAGCTTGGTGATGCAGTAGATATGTGCTCCAAGTAGAACCAGACATTTATCAGCTAAGTGATAAACTAAGGCACTTAACATCATTTACCTCACTTTCCTCACCTGAAAACGAGCAAAAGAAGAAAATGTCAGTATCTTTGCCAAGAAAACCCCAAACAAGGTTGTGGTGAATTGGACATGATTGAAATGACTCAACAATAATCACTTGTAGTATGATCACTGTAATATTTTTCTAACATGAGAATTATCCAAAAATATGAATCCACTTTAAAATGAACCAAAATATTTGACATCATCTGAAAAATATCACAATTTTCGAAATTTAGGCCTAAAGTAGTTTAAAAAGCCAATTTTTAAGATTTGTTTCTGAGAGTAGTCAATATAGGAGGTACTGAGTAAAATATGAGAAAGCATAAAGCAAAGTCTTTACTTGCTTTAAAGTTTTGAGAAAATAGGTAATATTCTTAATATGGATTCTGCATAATGTTGTTCCTAACTCTTGCTTATAAAGGGTGCAATCCTATTAACAGTGGAAGTTATTGCTATAAACAGTTTGAGAATTGCACTTGGATTGTCTCTTAAATCCACAGAATAGGAAACATATCCTGTATTGCCAATATGTATTGATAGAAAGCTAGAGATAAATCCACAGCAAGATTTATGCACATTCAGAAAGAATGGCACAGGAAAGCATAAAAGGAGACAAAAAAAAAAAGTCGATGAAAAAAAATGCCAGAACAATATGTCTTTTTCACATGGATCTCACGACTGTCAAGCTCATGGTAATCCCCAGCTTTAACACATCTGTGAGAGCTACAGGCCCATAATTGTAGTCCATCCCCTTGGATCTGTACATTGTCCTTATTTTAAATGTGCTCAAGGGAAAATTCCTGTAACAGTCAGATCTTTATGCTCCAAGGACAGTGTTCTTATGTTAAAAAAAAAAAATCTCAGCTCAGTTACACATGATTTTGAGATATTGAACTGTTACTAATATCAACAACTCCTGGTTGCTCTTTTTGACTGGAGGAAAAGCAGTAAGATGTTTCAATACTCCGAGTCACTTTTCCTAATCAGCTCAAAGAGTGTGATTCCCCAAGCCACGCTCCACATGAGACACTTCAAGGCCTGCGTGCAAGAGAGTTGGAAGGAGGGAATTCTCATCCCATACCTAGTCACCAAATGCTTAAGTCTGAGATTATAGCACCTAACTCTGGAGAAATAAAGCTGCTTGCTTCTCCAGCTCACAGATAGGCAGCCAAATTCCGATGATAGCAATAACTGACATTTATAGGATGCTTTATAGTTTACAGGATTCTTTACGTGTTATCTTAGTAAACCCTGCTGTAATAAAGGAGACATTAGGCCTTTCTTAAGAAGCAAGAAAGCAGACTAGGAAACTAAAATATATACACAGTCAAGGTGCAGACACTTTGATGGTAAAATCTAACCAGTTGAAAACATGGAGGCAAATCCCCATGTGTAAAGTTTTGAGAGATGGGAATGAAAGAATATGTGTGTGTGTGTGTGTGTGTGTGTGTGAGAGAGAGAGAGAGAGAGAGAGAGAGAGAGAGAGAGAGAGAGAGAGAGAGAAGAAGGAAAAGGAGGAGGAGGAGGAGGAGGAAAAAAGAGGGAGAGAGGGAAGGAAGGGGGAGATAAAGAAGAAGGAAGGGAGAGAGGGAGGGAGAAGAGGAAGAAGGGAAGGAGGGAAAGGGGAGGAAAGGAAGGGAAGGAGGGAGAGAGAAGAAAAAAGGAGAGGGAGGGAGGATGAGAGAGAAAGAGAAGAGGGAGGGAGAGAAGGAAAGAAGCAGGGAGAGAGGGAAGGAGAGGAGAGGAGGAGGGAAGGAGGGACGGAGGGAAAGAAGGAGAGAGGGAAGAAGACAAAGACAGAGAAAGATGAAGACAGAGAGAGAGAAAAGGGGAAGAGAATCAGAGCCTCAGAGACGGGGGGAAGACGGGGGGGGGGTGGGGGGGAGGAAGAGAGGGAGAGAGAGAGAAGAGAGTATATATATATATATATATATATATATATATATAGATCTCTATATATAGAGAGATAGATAGATAGATATAACTGTATATAAATTCCCCTAAAGGAGATAGTACCATCGGTGGACAGAACATTATATCAAGAAGATCAAGATCTAAATTCAATTCTAACCTCAAACACTTAATAACTTGCGTTAGTCACTTAATTTCTGATCTTAGTCATAAAATGGACACCTCTTGCAAAAATGATTATAAGGATCAAATAACATATTTGTAAAAAATATGTATATTATGCATCATGCCTGGAACATATCAGGAACTATATAAAACTGTTTGTCCTTTTCCTTTCTCCCTTCCCTAAAAACATTACTAAATCCCATTACTTTATCCTGTTCTTTCTCTACAGATTCCTACATAATGCCTGGCACACAGTAGGCACATGACAAATGCTAGTGCTTAAATGATCCCTTCCGATTCCTTTACCAATACAGGCCCGATTTCCAGTCATCTTTCTTATCTAGCTAATATCACCATTATAATATAATCTTGCCCTATCACTAGCCCCAATTCGAATCCTACTCTCTTTTTCTCCAATGTCAGTGTTCTATGACATTAGTTCATCTTTTAGAAAATTAGATTAAATTACTAGGAGAAACTAGTTCCTTCAGAGCCTGTGAATCAAATTCATCAAGGAATTAATAAAAGATGTTTTTCTTCCCTAGCCGAAGCAGCATTAAATGTTATTCCCACCATGGTAGAATTTCACTACTAGATTTTAATGTTCTACAGGCCCATTGTGGATTGCTAAATTTTAAGACTTAGCAATTATAATGTAAACACACTAAAGTACATTAGATGGTTTACTGAGCTCATTAATTTTGACTAGCTGAGTTTTAATTGCAGCAGAACTAGAAATGAAATATGGAAGGGCCAAAGAGGTATGGTTGTTATGGGCACAAGGTAGCAATAGGCAAGGAACCTCTTCCAATGCTCTATCACCAGCTCTTCTCTCCCCACTGGAAATCTTCCTCCCTCTTCATGTATCCTCCACTTGACCCTCTGCTGAAGCACATCACAATTAGTAGTGAAAGAGTGACTGCAATGTATAAGAACATCAGGCCTGAGAGAAATGAAGAGAAAAGGGGGAAAACAGAAAGGAAAAAGATGAAGAACACATCCCACATGTTTTTCACTCAGAGGGGCTAATATTTTGCTAAGCATTGCATTTCACTCCATGTAGTTTTAGTAAACATCCTCTCATTGTACCTAAGGGGATTTCAAAGCAGAACTCTGAAATATTTGGGTAGGTATAGAATTTCGCAGATTTACTGTAAAGGGGAATCACATCTTTTTACAATACTTCACAGAGGCTCCAGAATTACATTCTTGGCGAGCTCATTGACCTTCCATGAACACAGATATTGAAAAGGATAAGCATGCAAAAAGTGGGTAAAGGAACTACCAGGTTCCATATGGCTTTCTTAAATCACCATTATGGCCTTGTCATGCAGTCATGTATTGTCATTCTTGCTAGGTTTTGAGACCAGAGTGTCAAGGACAATGTCATGCTTTTTAACCTTTTTGTATCCCCAAAAGCACATAACACAGTACTTTAAACAAAGTCAATTGTGACTGATTGATCACTTGGAGATTCCTCATTTTGATATAGTAATGATATGCTTTGAGAGATTTAAACATTACAGATTAACATTAAACTTCTGTGAAGTTCCCACATCCACCTTCCAGGATGTATATATATATTACAACTAAAAACTGATATGTTTTAATGGAAGAGGATACAAGACTGAGAATAAGGAGACTGAACTTTCATCTCGCCTTTGTTACTAACATCCTGTTCGTTATATAGAAAGCCAATTCATCTTTGGGTTCCATTTTCCTTATCTATTAAAAGATGAAATTGCATTTGTTTTCTTAGCTCCTTTCCAGTTCTAAAAAGTCCAGCATCCAAAGAGTTTTTAAGGTCTCCTAATGAAACAAACTTTAGGAAATGGACCTCAGGACAACTGTTCCATTACATTTGAAGATGAAACACTAAAGATAAATATCCATTTCATGGTAAAGGTGATTCCAGATCTACCTCCATGCCAAAATAAACCCAAATTTTGGGGAAATAGACTAAAACGTTGGTTGTGATGGTTACTCCTTTTGACCTGCCCTATACGAGAGCAAAAGTTAAGGATGCAGTGGAAAGGGCCCTATGTTTGCAATTTGAGTAGGCTATATTTCAGTTCTCTAATGATTGCTAGTTACATGACCATAAACAAATCTCTTTGAACCTCAGTTTCTTGATCTGAAAAATGAGAACAATATTTTTGCATCACCTACTTCACAGGGTTAATGAGAGGAAAGAGACAGATATTTACCTATATAATTCAAAATGTATGTAAAGTGCTAACAACAAAACAGAACAAAAACACTATTAGGCACTGTGCTAAGTATTGAAGACCCAAAGAAAGGCAAAACAAAAACAAAACAGGAAAAAAAAAACAGTCCTTCTTTTAAGGATTTACATTCTAGGAGAGGCAACATGCAAATGATATGTAATCTTAGACTAGGAAGTTCTTATAGTTGGGAAGATGGAGAGAGAAAGAACACAGGGAAAGTCCCTTGTAGAAGTAATTTTTAGCCAAGTCTTGAGAAAATCCAGGAATTCTAAGTAGAGGTGAAGAGAACATTTCACATATAAGGGACAGCAAATAAAAAGCAATAGCAATGGAAGATGGAACGTTATGTTCAAAGTACAACCAATAGACCCATATGGCTTAGTCCTAGAAAGAGTAGGATTATTTTTATCACTGTATGATAATTATATCTGTGGCTAAAAGTAAATGTTGGAGAATCCAAGCCAATACAAGTGCTATTTTCTCAACATTTCCTTCCTATTTGCCCACTTTTTTTAGCTGTTAAGAAATTGCCCTTAAACATCTTTCCACCTGAATATACATGGTTTCCCATTTCCCAGTGTTAAAAAATAAATCGTGCAAGTCTTAAAGTGTTTGGGGCCTTCTCCAGGACTCTTTAGCATATTTCTAAAACCTTGGGGAAGGGGAAAAATGCATTCACCCAAACAGATCCCAGTCTTGTTTAAGAAAAGGTGAATTAGCCACAAAAACCACTGCCTTCTGTTTATTTGCCCTTATTTCCCAGCATTAATACCTGGGAGAGTTGCATCATGACTTTGTGTTACAAACCTGTCAATGGCTGATTTAAGACTTAAAAAGAAGGAAAAACCCGGACAGTTATATGAATGCAGATATAGCTTCAGACTCTCTCCTGAGGCCTTCTGTGATTTTTTTTTTTTCTACCCAGGGCCCCATGAAGGCTAAGACTAGTGCTGGAGGCAGATTAGCAAAGAAATATCTGAGAAAAAGAAATCTTGTCTAGCTGTATGTGTCCCCTCTATCTTTGAAAGTGCAGATATTAAAGAGACCCTTGATCCAAACTATGAGATTGTGGGGAAAGACATTTTATTTTAAAAAATCAGTTTAAAAATATAAACATGTGTGTGTGTGTGTGTGTGTGTGTGTGTGTGTGTGTGATTTGATAAAGAACATGGGGAATGTTTTCTTTCACTAAATGAATCCAGTTCGAAAAGACAAGGTTTTAAAAAAGCATACCACCAATCCTCAGTCTCTGTTGATAACACTACAGTATCGTAAATCTGAACAGACACCTGACCTCATTCTTTTTTTTGTGTGTGTGTGGGGGGGGGAAAAGGGGGAGGTATTTCTGGTTCTAGGCAGTGAATCAGTGAGGAAGCCTTTGGGGGGAATTTCAATCTGGCAGCTGGTAGGGGAAAAGACCTAAGGTTAATCTACATGCAGTCAGTCCATAAATCCCCTTGCCAACATTGCACAGAGTCCCTCCCCTCTCCTCCCCTTTCCTTCCTTTCCAGACTGTATGTTGGATTCGTTTGTGACTTCTTTTCCCCTTCAAGGCTCCTCATTGAGATTCATTTCAACCTGATTTCACCTACATAGAAAGTCTGAGAGTAGAAGATCACAAGAGGATAATTTTTCTTGGCCCAGAACACCCCCAAGGAAAGGCACCATTGTACCTATCTAGGGAGGTTCTTGACTGACAACAACAATTTCTGGTCTAAGTCTAATGCAATCAAGCCCTTCATTTCAGCAAGTGTTCACTGAAAGGCAGGGAAAATAATCCACCAGGCGACTTCCCTCTACCCATCAAAACACACCTAAAATCCAATCTTCTTCATGAATCCTCCCAGGATTAAGTAACAGAAAGGCTGTTACTGATCTCTTCATGGCTGCGTATAAATAGTAAACCCATAAGGTGCCAGAAGGTCTTCCACTCGATAATTGTTTTCTTATTTTTCATCTAGAATCAAGGGGAGGAAAGGGAGTATATACTATATTATTCTAAGTATTCTTTGGCTTTAAAAAGTAAATTTATGGAGAGTTGCAAGAGTATATTTGTAGATAGTCTAGCAATGCATTTTGTACATGAGGGAACATAAGCATTTATTGGATATCTACTGTGTACAAGAAATTGCATGCAAGATTAAGTAAGACAGTTTAGGTATAGAATGCTGGAAGTGGAATCAGGAATAACTGAGTTCAAATCCTGCCTCAGACATAGTATCTTCTGTGACCCTACATAAGTCATTTCACTTTTCTCAGCTTCAGTTTCCTCACCTGTGCAAGGAATATAATAATAATAATAATAAGTAAAGATCATAAAATAATAGCCAAATGAAGAGAACACTGTATACAATAACAGCAATATTTTCCTAAGAACAACTTTGAGTGAATAAGTTGTGATTATTTTAAATATCCAAATTAACTACAAAGGACTTGTGAAAAAAAGACACTACCTGCAACCACAGAAATAACTGAGAAAAAAGAAGTATATGGAGAATGATTTCACATATATGTAAACATTTGTGTTTAATGAAGGCATCTGTAGAGTGGGAAAAAGAAGAGGGAAGGGAAAAAAAAGAAATATACATGATGACTTAATGACATATTTAAAGGGAATAACAAGTTGTACATAGATTTTCATTTGCATTTGCATTCATCTTTTTATGGAAATTCTTGTCTTATTGCATAAATTAAAAATAAAATAAAATTTAAAAATAAAAAAGTAGTGATCAAGTTGTGTACAGTGCTTTGCAATGTGAAAGTATTGTGTAACTGTTATTAGTAAAAATCAACATGACAGTTTTAGATTTTGATGATCATACTGAGGAAGTAACCATCCCTTCCCTAGTTGAAATGGCACCCCACTTATATCATCTCATCCTCTGCAGTTTTTAGCCATGTTTTCCTTGAGAGTTTATAGGTATTTGTAGATTTCATTTTACCAGTCATAACATAGTATGATTCCTGCCAATTTCTTATCCTTAGTTCTTGCTATAGGAACCATCCATTTCCTTTTCCAACCATATATTTCTTTAATGACAATATATCTTGCACAATGTGTTTATGCTGTAGCCTACCTGTTCCTTCCAATAAATCTAACCAATTCCCTTTAAATCACCTTTGATCTTTCAGCGATTATATTAATGTAGTCTAGTAATTCTCAAACTTTTTGGTCTCAGGAACCCATAAAATATGAAATTCTTTAAAATTATTGAGAACCACAAAGAGTTTTTATTTGTGTGGTTATTTGTGTGCGTTATTGGTGTGATTTCATATACCCTTTGAAATGGCCTCAGGACTTGAACTATAGTTTGAGAACCACTGCCTTAGTCTATGGAATATCAGTAGGAGAATACTTGACGGGGATAATTTTTTTAAATTAAGATTCTTATATCTGGAAGCTATTTGAAATATTGAGTAAATCTGTAAAATTTCCCCTCTGTCATTTAACCATCTACCTATCTTTTCTTCAGTTTGGGGTCCAAATAACTGCCCGTTATCAGTGCCTGTCCAAGACATATTTACCTATGTTGCATTGTCAGTATGTGTGTGTGTGTGTGTCTGTCTGTGTGTGTGTGTGTGTGTGTGTGTGTGTGTGTGTATGTTCTACTAAATTCCAGGAACTGTGCTAAGCACTGAGGATATGAAGAAAGACAAAAGGTAGTTTTTGTTTTTTTTTCTCAAGGTTACTTACAGCCTAAAAGGGATCCCAAATGAACATCTTAATCTAGACAATAAGTAATTTAGACAATCAATTTAGTCCTCTATCCCAGAACTTCCCCTCCCTATATAGGTTGCTGGGTTCATCTCTTCTAAGTGGTCATGGATGAGGTATTGCTGCAATATTCTTGAGCCCTAGATTACTAGCACAATATCAGCTGCAAACAGGAGCATCTGGAGGATCTCATCTTTAAGGAATTCCTCTACACAGGCTAAGAGGAAATCTTGCATGATCTTAACATGCATGCATGTGAGCAACTCCTTGTTAAAAGAGAGCCTGTATAAATGGAGAGTTGTTCTATCAAGTCAAATGTGGTTTTTTTGTAGTAAATGCAGCAGCATATTTTTCCCCTCTGGGTCTTTCAAATGATTGTGAATCAATAAGGATTCAAAATTTTTGCTTTTTTTTTTCTATTTTTAATCAAGAATGTCTTTGAAATCTGTGAGAATATTCAAAAAGTTATTTTTAAAAATGTAGACAGATGGGTCAATATCTCATTATACTTCAATATCTCAATTATCTATGATTTTTCCTAGAATGTTTCATTGTCAATAATAATGAAAATAGATCATAATAGAAATATTAAAATAATATATTTTCTTTCTATTTTTGATCCTTCTAATGATTTCAGTTTTGGATGTTCGCTTGATAAATACCAAGTTTTCCAAAACTTTTTTGTTTCCAATGTTTTTTGCTATTTCAAGAGTATTCACTCATGATTTTCTGTCATCCTTCTCTCTACTGCTTTACCAATAAGTTTATATTCTACATTCAGGAAAGAATTGTGCACAAGAAGAGGGAAGAGAAAGGAATGAGGAGGATAGATTAAGGGAAGCATTATTAATAAATAAAGGAAAACTTAACCTCAGAGCCTGAAACCAAAGAGATGTTTAAAAGAAATGAGAGAAAGAGTGAGAACTTGTGACTGAAGTCTGGATAAATGGGAAAGAAGTAGAGCAGGAAAGAAGAATCAGATTTAATCAATCTTTGGTGTTGAGCACGTATATCTTTAACTCCCTCCCCTTCTTTGTAAAGAGGGAACAGAGAGCAAAAAGAGACAAAAATATTAAACGATAGCATATTAGAAAATGTACAATTAACTATCATAACTGTGAATGTGAATGGAATGAAGTCACCATAAAATGGAAAATGGTAGCAGAAAGAATTTGAAAATAGAATACAACAATGTTATTTACAAGAAACATTTGAAATAAGCTTTTAACATAGTTAAAGTAAAAGGCTGAAAGACTTTGTGATGATCAACTATGAAAGACTTGGTTCTGCTCAGTGGTTTAGTGAACCAAAGCAATCCCAATAAGCTTTGGCTAGAAAATGCCATGTGTATCCCAGAGAGAGAACTATGGAAACTGAATCTAAATCAACACGCTATGTTTACTTTTTTCGTCTTTTTTTGTTCTTTTCTCTCTCATGTTTTTTTTTTCCTTTTGTTCTGATTTTTCTCTCCCAACATGATTCATAAAGAAATGTATATATTTTTTTTAAATTAATGTACAGGTATAAGCAAAAAAATAGAATAACAAAAAGATAAAAAGCTGGAGCAGAGTCTATTATGCTTCTGATGAACAAAAAAATTACAGAAATAACAATCAGGATCTCAGAAAAGGCAACAACAAAAATAGACTTGACTGAAAAATATGAACATGGAAACTACATTGTGCAGAAAGATACTATAGACCAGTGGCATCAAATTCAAGTAGAAATGAATCCTTTCTAGTAACATATTGACCTAGAAAACCACAGATTAATGTTATTTTGGTATATTCTATTTTTATTTATTTTGTGAAACATCTGCCAACTACATCTTAATCTGGTTTGGCTTACACTTAGGAAAAATCTTAAAATTTGACACCTCTGTACTTGTGTGATTGTTTGTCCTTCATTTTCAAAGAGGACCAGTGAGATCATGGACAATATCTTGACTTGAAATCAAGTGGCAAGATAGAAGTCAAGACAACTGATAATGGTCTGGGATGCAGTGAATGACCATGGCATCTTTGATGGCAGATCAAGTCATTCCAATGCTTCATGTCCTTCAGTTGGCTTCAGCTTCATGACTATTGAAACAAATTGTTCTTATCTGTCCCTGGGGGAAGTCTTAATATGATTGGGGTAGACATCGTCCTAATTCACCAATGGGTTTGTGATCCTTCAGTTATCTTCAACTTGATTTAACCCAACAGCTGAGACAATTCACCAGAGTATGATCACTACAGAGGATACAGATTCTTGGGACTACAATTGAGAGTTAAGTGCCAGATGGATACCAAAGCTGCATAAGCAACCCTGAAAAAGGCTTAGCAAGTCCTCACAACAGAAGTGCTAGTTGTCCATGAACACTAAGCATTACTTTGTGCATGGACAATGAATTGATAGCAATACTTAAACTACATGTGTCAAATGAGATTATATATGAAGGAACTTATCAATATTTAAAGGAAACTATCAATAAGTTATTGAGATAAATAATATAAACTATAATAGTAGGAGACATCAATAAATACTTTTTAGATTCTGACAAACTAATCATTAAGTATGTATTCTAAATTGACATTACCTTGAGTTGCCTTAGATATTTTTTGGTAAAAAAGATTAAATATTTGCTAACTAAGGTGATTGTTGAGTTCTATTGGCCTCGTCATTTTGGCAAAATTTTGCAAGAAATAATGACAATTGAGGTCAATATGTTCAATATCAAACCTTTTCATAGGTCAGATTTAATTTGTACATAGGTATTTAATAGGTTCCTCTCATCATTATCATTTCTCCTATTGTGATGTTTACTTTCATCTTTAGACTTAACTGATAACACATAAAAATTGGTTAATTATTACATGAGTTCCATGTCAATCCTAGCTATTTTGTATCTTTTAAAATCTACTTAATTTAGAAATGACAGGCTCTTTTCTTTTTTAAAGAGCATAGATGGGCATGAAGTATAACCTATAAGCATTCATTTTCATTTATATCTTGAAACTTGAGCCATGTTTTCCATTCTTTTAAACTCTCCCATAGGCTCAGCTTCTTATTGAAATCACCAAGTATCAAAATAGTAAATTCATCAATTAGATTTGGAAGACATTATTGAAGTTCCTTTACCAATCACAATATTAGGGCAAGCCTTTGCTTTGACCTTTTCCTTAAAACCCCTCACATCCAATCAGTTGCCAGATATTGTGTTTTTGAACTTCATAACAATTCTAGCATCTGTGCTGTATTTTCATTCACCTTACTTCACTAATTTTAGGTCTCTATCTCCAATACCGCAGAGATTTGGGGACAGCTTCCTAATTGGTGTCCTTGCTACCAGCCTCTATCCTTTCTAAAAGGTCATCCATACAGCTACAAGACTATCTGTCTAACAATATCACTCCCCCGATCAAGAAGCTTCCATAACTCCCTTGCCTCTACTGTAATATATAAACTATTTACTTTAGCATTTAAGGCCCTTATAACCTATCTCTAACTTTCCCAGGCTTGTTATACCCCTTCCATGAACACTATGGTCCAAGTAAAATGTCCTATATCCAAGTCTCCAAAGTTAGCATTCAATTCACCTCAATCTCCTAACTTCATGCCTTTGTATGGACTGTCCTTCTTATGTAGACAGTACTTATCCCTCATCTTTGCCTCTTGGAAACTCTTGCTTCTTTTTAATTCTATCCCGCATCCTAGCTATTTCCTATGGAAAACCTTCCCTGATTTTTCAACTTTTATTGTTTTCTCCCTCATCCTCCAGTTATGATGTATATGCTTTTTATTTTGTTTATATATTGTATATATCCAGTGGAATATTAGCTCATATAGGGAAGGAACTATTTTTTTCCTTAGCTTTCTGGTGCCCAGTACCTAGCACATTGCTTTAAACGTAGGAGGTACTGAACAAACCTTTGTTGGACAGGTTTAGACCTTGGGCAAACAATAGGACCTGTTTGGGACTTAAATTTCTTGTCTGTAAAATGAAGCATGAAACTACATAAGTGATCAGGACATTACCAAGTCTAAATCTCCCACCTTACATAAAGCTTTCCTAGAATCATCAAATGTGCCAGACTTCCCAGGCAGAGCCTTTAAGCACCCATGGTCACCTCCAGGCCATGAGGAAGCAATGAAGTGGGACTTTGTTAAAGATTAATGATATACCTCAATATAATTATATTTCTTGCCCATACTTGTTAGTCATAGAAAGCATTAAGCCAAGTTTCTTTTGAACATACTGAAACTCTCTTTCTCCATACTGGAATGTCATAAATAATGGAATTTAATCGTCTATAAAGGTGTTATAAACCTGAGATTTGTGAACTTTTAATTTTTAAGTGTATTTCCCATAATTGGTTTCCTTTATTATTCTGTGTGTTTTACTTTATGCATTTAAAAAAAATAAGAAGTTCATAGGTTTCACGAGATTACAAACAAGGTCTATGAAACACACAAAAAAATTCCCACAATATGTGCTCTAATCCCAATTCTTTGGAGATCTCATTACCCATCACCATTTTTTTCTTTAGCAATAACCATAGAGTCATTCATGTTAACTATTAAGTGGCTAACATTCTATTTATCCTCCTTGATCCAATAAGTTGCCAAGTCTTGTGTTTTTAACCTCCACTATATCCCTCTCTCTTTTCCCCTTAGCCCATGCATCTTGCTAATTTCACTATTATTCTCTGGAGTACCAACAACCTTCCATCAGCCAGGTTCTAACTTCTCAGTCTCTCTTACCATTACTCCTTTTTCAGTCTGGTCCGAAAGTCTATCAATTTTTCCCTATTATCTCTCTAAAGGTTCCTTCTCTCCTCTTATATTCTAATAGTGCCCTCATTTCCTCATGCCTAGATTAGTGCATTAGCCTTCTGGTTGATCTCGAGATTTCTAGTCTTTTCCCATTCCAATTCATCTTCCACTCAGTTGCCAATGTAATCTTCTTAAGGATACATCTCACTACATCACCCTCCTCCATAAGACCCTTATCACACTCAGAATCAAATATAAAATGCTCTGCTTAATCTTCATATCCTACCCCACCCCCATCTTCCAGCTTTCTAGTCCACTTATAGTATCCTCATTCCCACATATTCCCTCTCCCAAGATTGCATTTTCACTAGCTGATCCCAAGATTAGAATTCTCTTTCCTCACATCTGCCTCCTGGTTTCCTTCAAGTCCCAGCTAAAATCCTATCCTCCCACAACAGGAAACTTTCCTGATCCCCTTTTAATTCAAGTATTTTCCCTCTGCTATGTAGAGTGTCTCCAATTTATCCTGTGTATAGTTTACATGTACATAGTTATTTGCATATTGTCTCCCCTACTTGGCTGTAAGTTCTTTCACTACAGTCAATGTCTTTTGCCTTTAACTGTATACCCACAACTAAGCACCAGACTTGGCACATAACCGCTTAATAAATACTTATTGATTGACATGTTCCCTCCTCTAGGCCCTTATTCACCATAACTGCTTTATTTTCTTTTCCTTCTTTTACAAAATGAATTTTTAGGATATTCGGCATTTCACAAATATTTTGATAATCCATATTTTTCAATAGCTAATATAGGCAGATTCATTCACAGGCAAAAATACAAAGTAGAAAACTGCAACCAATGATCTTCCACCCTAATCTATATACCTAGTTTCCCCTTTCCCCCTCAAGTACCTACTCCCTTGGCACTTAGGGCCTTTTTAATTCCTGCTGGCTACCAACCAAAGCCAGACTTCTGGACAACACTGTAGATATTCTTCAGTCCAATAAACATTCTCTCCATTAAACATTCTTAGCCTTTGCCTTCAGATGTCCTGATAAGCAACTAAACCAGTAATATTATAGACTATAGCCAGCCTATAGTAGGGGTTTAATCCCTTTTTTTGAGTCATGAATCTCTTTGACCATCTGGTAAAACCTTATGGATGCCTTCTCAGAATAATGATATATTGCCTACATTTATAATTGAATAAAATGCTAAATTTTAGAAAATAAAGATGAATTTTTTGGTCCTATTCCAGATTAAGCAACACTGGCCAAAGTGTTAGGGTTGGGCAATGGATTAATCAGATAACATTTTTGCTTTAATGCCCTTATTTTTTTCTCTTAAGTTTAGAAATTTATTAAGCAGGATAAGGGAATATAGGCAGTACTATTCTCTCCCATTCAGATACCTTCTAATGCAGGTGTCCTCACTCTACGGCTCTCTCAAAAGTCTCCTCAGATAGTTCTGAATGAGGACTCTTTTTCTTAGAAAGTAGTTATTGCTCATGGGGTTTGGGGTTGTTGAGCATGTTGCCATAGGGGACATTGTGGCCTTCTAGCAGGTTGTAAGAAGTAACAATTTGCTGCTCTAGCTGACCTGGATATCCAAGAAGAATTGATACTCCTGATTTGACCAAGCCATACCAATTCAGATATTGTTCTACTGAAAGTAAATATTGCTGATCAAGACTGGGATCTGTGCCAATTGGGTCCCATAACGCACCTCCATTTCTGCCAGTGTGCCTTCAAGTTCAGCTTTCATGCTGAGATGCCTCTGCAACTCAATCTCCAGACTCTGTAGGATCCTACTTCAGTGATTTTAATCTTTAAACTGTCCTACACATGGATGCTGAACAGACTACAGTCCCACTTCCAAAAGGTTGTTGCTAGCCCCCAGTCTGAAGCGAAGTGGAGAACAAGTGATGGAGAGCAAGAAGAAAGTCATGGCAATGGTCTGGAAAACTGAATACTGGGTCTCTGGAGACCAAATGGTTATTTAAAGTCAATGCCAAAAATCATCCTCATTGTTTTTAAGTTGAACAAACAAGTAAGTACAAGTCTGCCTTGGCACAAGCATTGGGTGAGATATTTGTAGGGCAGGGAAGCCTCTCAAATTACTCAAAGTGTTGGCTTTCTATTTTAAAGATTGGGCTCATAAATATAGGACCCAAAGAACACTAGCTCTTGAAACTGTTGCCACAATGCCTCCTCCTTATGAGATATTTATTAGTCATTTGCTAAATCATCAACACTTCTATGGATAACATTAGAAACTGAAAATCATCATTGCTTTTTAGCATAAGTCTAATCAAGAGTATTACTCTTTTAATGTACATATGCTAGCAGAAATTTTCAGTATCACAAGATACATCTCCCTTGGATTAATTAACAATTTAGCATAAGTGGAAGAAAAAAGTTCACTCCAGGCACTTTTTGCAGATGAAGACAAAGTACAAAGTTCTTTCACATGTCTTAGCACATTTCTAAAAGAATGAAACTGAATACCTGGAATGGTATCATGGAGACAGTAATTTAATTCTTAAGCTTTCAGATTTTTTTTTATAATTGAAGATTCTTAGTTGCTAGGATCATAGGTTTTATTCAGAATGTGAAGTAAAGAGCCTTGAAGAACATCTAGTTCAAAACTGATCATTTTACAAATGAGGAAACTGAGGTTCAGAGAAGTGACCTGATTTGCCCGAGGTTATAGATAGTAAAGAAAAGAGTTCAGGTCATCTTTTCCAAAATCTACTACTCATTTCCATGATGTCTTTTTAATATCAGAAAAAACCTGCAGACATTCTGTCTACCATAAAAATTAGTGGAAAAGAGTAATATACCAATTCACATTTTAACAGTACAATATACTTTGCAAAGTACTTTTTCATATATCAACTATATGAAATAAGCAGAAGTATTATTATCCTCATTTTTACAGATAGGGAATCTGAGGTTTAGAGAGCTTCATTTACCCAATACACAAAACAGAATCTCAGATTTTCTGAATGCAAGCCTAGCATATAGCCTAGGTATAGCATATAACAAGCCTAGGTATATATTGACCCTAATGTTTATTCCTCAGTGTAGTAGCTAGAAATAAACTTCAATGAATTATACTATCATACTACTAATATGATCTAGAATTTTTTAAAAAGATATTTAATTTTTTTCTCTCATAGAATACATTTTAACTTAGGTATATAAAAAACTTATTTCTACAAATTGTTATTTTACTATTAACTAAGAATACCCTCTCCCAAATGCTGAAAATGTTTTAAAAATTCAGTCTTTGGTCTACAAAATAGACAAATATTTAATTTGTTACTGAATGAAATCAAAAAAGTATAGTTAGAATTTGGTTGATTAAGACAACTTGTTTCAATCACATAGATAATCAGATTTCAGAATTACTGTAAGTTGGATCCATGTAGCAAGAATCCAACCACATTTATATTCTGGGACTTCTGAGGACTAGTGAAGGCAAATGAAATTCTCCCACTCCCACACACTCCTTTGTTAATTCCCTAAGACTCTACAATAAGCTAGTAACAAAGATGATCCCTTCTAGTTACCATAGTAGTACATATACCATAATTTGAAAGAAATGGAAATCAAGCTAACAGAGTATTATTCAAGAAGCATGATTCCATCTCTAGTAATAGAGGTTACATAAAACATTCTTCTGTGTTCCCCATTTGAGTGCTCTTATTTTTCCTGCCAAGGAAAATAATCTCTGAAATGGAAATGAAAGAATAAAAATGACCACTGCTTAGTTGGTACCAGAGAAAAGTATGCACCTTGTTGTCCTTGAAGAAATCAAGTCACCCAGTTCAGATATAGCCTTCAAAATGATAGAACCGGTAGCTATGATTGCTAAGCCTCTGTGATAATATGTGGAAATGAGAAAGGTATTTCAGGACTGGTGAAGAACAAATAGTGTCCTGATTTTCAGGGGCATGATATCAGGATAAAACTTCTTAATGACTAAGCTACTAAAA
This sequence comes from Sarcophilus harrisii, assembly GCF_902635505.1. NCBI lineage: Eukaryota > Metazoa > Chordata > Mammalia > Dasyuromorphia > Dasyuridae > Sarcophilus > Sarcophilus harrisii. The sequence continues at coordinate 219,415,976 of NC_045430.1, forward strand.
AGGTGAAATGGGCTCCCTTGGGAGGTGATATATTCCTCCTCATTAGAACTCTTCAAATGGAGTCTTGTATGATTAATCTGAATTTTTTTATTAATCTGAAATTACTTTTAGGTGTTGATTAGAGTGGATGGTGACTATGATCTGTTCTCACCTCAAAGTTTTATGATTCTTTAAAAATAGTACAGGAAGTTTTAGAACTCTGCTAGACTTTTCTTGGAGTTATATTCTAATTTGTCTCTTCTTTCCATAAATGAATGTCCTCAACATCATCACAATATTTCTCTAAGTCTGAATCCAATGAATAGGCTCTCTCGCCCACCCATTTAGAAGTGGGATACCAAGATATATGCCTTCATTAAAAAGTCCTAATCTATTCATTCTGCCTTTTCTAAGTTCTGTTGAGAGCCTTAAATATGAAACATATCCAATATTACATTGCACACATCATTTGTGGTACAGCTAGGAGTCCCTGCCATGATGAACAGATCAGAAGAGAAAAGGGTTCAATAGGATTAGAACCTATAGTGAACAAGAGTAAGAAAGGGCAGCAAAATAAAGCTCTGAGGAGGCAAAGCAATATTCAAAGAAAGTTTACAAGGTTCATTAATAACCATTAATGAAAGCATATTCCAGAAGTTGTGTTAGAAGGCATAATGTGAAAAAAAAAAAAAAAAAAAAAAGCTATAGATTTAGAGTCAGATATTCCCATTTTAACTATCTGTGTGACATTGGGAGATTGCATTTTATTTCCTTGGGCCCTGGTTTTTCCAGATGCAAAAGGAAGAAATAGCAAAACGTAATTTATAAGGTTCTACTAGAAGATCTTTATCCCAAGAAGGTAAAGAATATGGACCATGGCATCAGCTTTCAAAATACCACAATATGAACCTACTGCTAAAATAAACTTCATCTTAATCAGGAGTTTCTTATACATTTGCTACCAAAGGGAGGAATTGGTTCTATTGCACAAGAAGGCCTGTGCCCACAGGTATGCTTAGATAAGTAAATACACTTGGCTGGAGAAGGGGTTGAAAAGGTGAGAGACTGACAGAAGGCCACTGAGGAGATCGATAAACATTTGATGAATTGGTTTGAAGGAACCAAAGATGTACTGCAATTTAATTCATAAAAAGGACTTGGGTTCGGATAATCTTTCTATTCACATAACAAATCTCATGCCTTTCCTTGCCAGCCTAAAGCTAGGAGTAGGAGGCAATCCAACAGCTGGAAGTTTTTCAAGAGCTAGGGGAGGAATCTCCAGAAACTTTGGAAGAGCTGGGGGAAAGGGGAAAGCCATAGTAAGTAGGATGCATTATTAGTAGTCTCCAAGACTCAGACCAAAGGGACTAGAATCCATTATCAACTGGCAAAACAAAGGTGAACATTCCTCAAACTACAATGCTCAATAAATGTTGACATTGCCTAGTAATAAAGTGCAACTATCCTAGAAAAAGCCGACTAAATAATTACCCACCAAACCTGTTGTCAAATCCAATTAAAGAAAAAGAAAATCAAAGGGATTAACCTGTGGAATCTCATGTGTGATGTGTTTCCAGATGCCACAAAGGATCCCCAAAGTGACTAAGTGTATCCAATAGCCTTTTATTTTTGAAGATGAGTCTTTCAAAAACACCATTTTGCATCTTGAGCTCTTCAGTCCTCCCACAAAAACCATCCCCCAATCAAAGGGGGACTCCCTGAGCTGATCAAAATGCAAAACAGGATGGTTCTCACTCCCCCACCCCCACCCCTTTCTTTGATAGTTGGAATAAAGTATGTTAATCTCAGTACACCTTTAACTTTATCATCCAGTTAATTATAAGGATGTCAGACATTTCCCTTTATTGAGAGGAATGTGGAACCCTCGAGATCCACCCTAGGCACACCATTCTCCTAAATTACAGCACAATATACAGCATCCTAGTGAATGAAAGCAATTAGAAAAAGGAATTGTTGCCAAGTTTTCAAAAGACTCGTAGGCTCTTTCCATTCACCTAACCTGGATAAATCCATACAAGAGGCTAAGGTACAACCCATTCACATCACAATATCTCTTAAAACTATACATTTGGATAAGATCCTATAATTGATATTTTGTTAATGAACAGAGCATGGATCTAAAAAAATTTCATGAATTAAAATTTGGGGCTTTACTGGACTCTTCTTAGCTTTTCTAATAGTCAAGCACAAAGTGATAAATCACCATGTATTTGATATATATTTTGGGTCTAAGTACCTCTCAGCCATCTTAACCACCACATTTTTCAACCAAAGCAAAGAGCAAAACAAACAAAAAGAAGTCTAGAAGTGTAAAATTGTGACGTTTCAAAATTCACCAAGTATAGTTATGCCTAACACATCTCATACAACTCATGACATGTTTCTAAAATATCAACTAGGTAAATGATAATAACTCATAGATAGATGTAGACCTTAGGGATATTTTTTAAACATTACATATCAGAAAAGTTAAGTAATTTCCTCAGGTTACCCCAATTTAAATGACTTCTAAACTATGACATAGTTCACAATTTAATAAATGATATGTCATTTTAAAAATTCTTCCCTATGTTGTGAAAGTAACATAAAAATAAACCATAGGTGGGAGAGGGGTGCCATGAAAGTCTCAAAGAACTATTTTCGTATCCAATCACAAATGGCAGATCTCTTATTTCGATTCACTAGCTTGTACTTGTATAACTAGATGCGAAAATGTGCCAGCAAACAGCTACCCTGTCCTCATTTTCCTAGTGAGGGGTGAGTCAAATCACAGTGTGAAATGGGGTCAGCTGCTTTGCTAAGGATTTGAAATCATGACAGAGAACTATCTGAATGTGAAGCAATTAAGTCTGTCCAGTCATGATGGCCATTTAATGAGCTTCCTTGAGGCAGAAGGGAGTTCACTGTACCTGTCTCAAATAGGTTCTGATTCGCCATAAAGCTAACTTAATAAATAATTTAAATGCTGAAATATTCCAGCACAGAGACTTTCTTGCTGACTGTGTAGTACCTGACTATGCTGTCATAAGTGGAGACAGCAGTTAGGAAGTCAACCTGTGATTGGTTCATTCAGAGAAAGAAAATACACCAGCCCCTTATACTGTGAAAGAGTTAAAAAAAAAAAAAAAAAAAAAAAGCTTGGAGTTTCTGTCTCCTAAGATACAGGTTAAGAGTTGAGGCTACTTGTATTTGTACTTAACACCCATTTATTGGGCACAATGGACAGGTCCTGTCTCCTGTGTCATGCTGCTAGCAGGCATGGCCCTGGGATTGAATTAATGGTAGGACGGAGAATGTCCTATAATTGCATGAGAAATCACATACTGCACTATTTAACCAGCAAAGCCAAGTGGTTTCTATAAGACGTTAAATTAACCCAGTGGGGATTTGGGACTATTCTGTATGAAAGATTTCTTTATTCATGAGAATAATTGGGTATTGAAAAACCATCATGTATCTATCTAGATTTGAAACTGCCAACTGATAGGTAAAGTTTCTCCCCCACTCCACTCCCTTTCCATAGGTCCTCTGGGTTTTACCTAGCCAATTATTCAGTTGTGTAGCTTTAGTGATGCCCCGAGTCCTAACTTTAGGGCCCATCAATGATCCTAGACCCACAATGGCAGATACACACTCTGTTCTGTCCATGGCCTTCCAGTCATCAGAATAACCTCAAGAGAAAGAGAATCACAATAAACAGAAGAAAGGAAGCATAAAAGAGTCATCCACCTTTAAGGCCATAATGCAAAAATTAGCTTCCATTCTGAATTTTCTAGGAATTAAGGAAAGTGCACGTTCTGCCATGGCTGTATTTTTTTTAAGCATTTCTTTTTTTTCCACCATTAAATCTATAATTTAAAGGGGGGGAGGGAACTCCAGGCAAATGCAGGGAAAGTTCACCAGTTATGAGGTAATTGCATTAACACAGAGAGAAAAGGGAAAGTATGCAAGAAATCCTGATTGGCATTTCTCTGTTTAAAAGGAATTATTTTCCAATACCTGAGCATGCCCAGAGGAGCTGTCTATGAGCAGCTGTGAAACAGAACCTTTTTTACTTCAGGGTTAGTGCAGGGAGCTCATTAGCACGGGCTCTCCCCTCAGCTAAACAGCCTTGTTTGCATATTGAAGCAATAGAATGTGAAGGTGTTAGAAAGGAAGAATTGCTCAGCTACTCCTGACTGACATGTCTATCTGGGCTCTTGTGTTTACAAGAGAATAACGAAGCTGCCCCAAAGCCCCTACTGGGCCTGATTATTATGCAGAGCTTCTTAGATTATGTATAATTGATATCCCTTTTCCCTCCAGCTAACCAATGGCACCTCTCAAGAGTAATGCTAATTCTCCAGCATCTTACCATCCAAGCAAACACTGAAAATTGCTAGCTTTCTCTCTGCTTAATAATTTTTAAAGACCCAAAAGTGACATTTACATTTTTTTAAGAAGCACAAATGCCTTCACGGGTGGTGTGGCTTTACTGCTTAATAACAATCATGGAATCAAACAGTCGAGAGATGGTATTCAAGGGCTCACTTTAGCCTGTGCAATTTTGTGAGTGTGTGGTGTGTGTGTGTGTGTATGTGTGTGTGTGTGTGTATGTGTGTGACTGCACGTGCTCATGTGTTGGTATATGAATGTGTATTATGGACTAGATTGAAACATACTGGAAAAATATAGTTACTTCTTTCCCCCCAGGTACAACTGCACCATTACTGTAACAGTGTCTCTGTTGGGAGCAGGGAGGGAATAGGCTACAACTCTTCTCCAAGGAAGGTTACACCTTCACTTCTGCACCCAGTTACCCATGAAGACTTTGCTTTTATTGGTGGGTAATATTTGGCCAATGTGTTCAAATAAGTAATCAAATACAATACATAACTTTAAACTGGGTCATAGTAAGTTAGAACCTGCATGGACTTGACCAAGAGCTCTTAATGTTTTGTGTCTTTTACCATTTATCAACTATTGACTATTATCAGAGAAAGACTTTTAAATGTATGAAATAATTTCATAGGATTATAAAGGAAAGAAATTATGTTGAAATAGTTATTTTTATGGACCCAGTTTAAAAAACTTTGCCTTATCTTGGCTCTTTTCAACAATGAGATGTTTCAGGCCAGTTCCAATAAACCTATGATGCAGAGTCATGTGCAAACAGAAAGAGAATCATGGGAATTGAATATAGATCACAGCATAGTTTTTTCACCTTTGTTATTTGCTTGCTTTTTTTTTTTCTTTCTCATTTTTTTCCCTTTTTGATCTGATTTTTCTTGTGCAGCATGATAAATGTAGAAATTTGTTTAGAAGAATTGCACATTTAACTTATATTAGATTAATTGCTGTCTAAGGGAGGAGGGGGAGTGAGGAAGAACAATTTGGAACACAAGGTTTTGCAAGGGTGAATGTAGAAAACTTGCTTTGCACATATTTTGAAAATAAAAAGCTATTATTTAAAATTAAAACAAACAAAAAAAAAGTTTGCCTTAGAGACAGTAAAGCATAAACAATTCAATTTACAACAAGAAAACCAAACTTCAAAGAATTTAAACTATTTGCCACAGGTCAGATAGCAGAGCTAGGGCTTGAACTTGTCTCCTAATGCCTTGTCTTTTGGCTATACTTCATCATGCAGTAGATAGCACACTGGATCAGGAATTCAAGTTCAAATCCTATTTTAGATATCAACTAACTGTGTGACCAGGGGAAAGTTATTTAACCTACTTTGACTTCAATTTCCTCATTAGTAAATCGGAAGGGAGGACTCAATGACCTTTAAAGGTGCCTTTCAGATCTGAATTTATGATCCCATACTCAGTGTGTTTGCTCCCAACTCATATCAAACCAAAAGATTTCTGAAACACTCCAGTGGCAACCTGGCACAAATCAGCCAGTTGGGAAATGCAGTCATAGCATGATCCTATTTGATCTACTCAGTAACCTTGTGAAGTATCATATCCACCTTCATTTATGGATGCCAAGAACAGCATCTCTGCCTTCCCAGAGAGCTTAAGTGGTCACACAATTAATAATCAGAGATTCAAGCCTCAAATCCAGGTTTCCTAATTCTAAATCAAGGTTTCTTCACCTTGAATCTCTTTTGATAGACTGATAAAGCCTTTGAACCCAATCTCAGAATGTTTTTAAATGCATAAAATGCAATACATAGTATTTCAAAGAATTATATTGACATACAGTGATCAAAAAAATTAAAAATTAAGTTCTCTGACTCCAGGTTAAAAACTCCTGTTCTAAATTCTTTTTTTTCTGCCAAGCCAGAGCATTTCAATTGCAGAATTCAAGAATTTAAAGCTTGTATTGAATCTGTGGTCCAACCAACCCAATAGTTTGCCTTCTGAGGATTACTAAATATTGCTTTATGGAGAAGTCACTTCTTCACTATCATCAACTTCCTTCTATTTTTCTGGTAATGACTTTATGGAAGTTATCTCAATTTCATTTTGAGATTTTGTGTTTTTTTTAAAAATATGTTTAGTGTCTCAAAGGTAACAGGATTCATGTAATTGCTCTTTAATGCATACAATAGTACAATTACTCCATGCTAAAAAACAGTGGTAGTAGGAGGAGTTACAGAAACCAACCTGAAGCTGGCCTTTCCCTAAGAAGCTTATATTCTAATGTGGTGGAAAAGGTAGTACCATTAACATTTGAGTTGATAGAAAAAGACAGACAGACGTTCTACTTCCTTTGCTCTCTGACCAAAGCTCTGCTTAATGCATCCTCAGAAAACAATAAAGCATAAGGAATATGATCACAGATTACCCAAACAGAGTCAAACATGATCGCTTTCAGGGAAAAATGAGACTCTGAAAGACACAATAGAATTTTCATTCAAAATTACATGATTTCTAATCTTTGTTTTGGTTCAGACAAACATCCCTCAACTTCTGATGCTTCTCCAAACCTTTGAAGTTGAAAACACTGATTTTTCTTTAAAAGGAGAGATCTCAATTATATACACAAACACACTTGCATACCTTGAGGAGATGTTGAACACTTTGAGCTTTGGGTTGAAACAAGAAGAAAACAGCCATTTGCAAGGTGTCATAACAGTTTCCTTTCCAAAGCAGAAACATATAATCACTAGGTCCATGCCTGACTTTTGGTTGATGAAGAATGTGAGTAATACACTTTTAAAGCATAAGAAGTGGATCAAGCATAGAGCGAGTTAGGTCATAGCATATTTTTTTCCCATGCTCCCCTTGGGAATGAAAAAGAAAAAAATGCAAATCCCAAATGGATAAATTACTCTTGTAGAGGTTTTCAATTTATTTCTCCTCCCTCCCTAGGGATTCTTCTCCTCCCACCCCACAAAAGTAGCCAAACTATAGCAAGAAGGAATATGGGACTCGGTGGTGCCAGGGAAATAGCTTTGAAGTCAAAGGAGTTGGGATTGAGATCCAGTTCTGCTGCCTATTACCTATATGATCAGCAAAGTTATTAATGTCTTTTAAACTCTTTTGTAAAATAAAGAGGTTGTGCCAGATGACTCCTAAGGTGCCTTTCAATTCTATTTCTATGATGCTAAATTGAAAAAAAAATGAAGAGTTGAAAAATATAGCCTCATCAATTGGAAGATGGCTAAACATATTATGGTACATGGATGGAATAGAATATTACTGTTGTATAAAAAATACCAACTATCATGAAAACAGAAAAACATGGAAAGACTTGAATGAACTAATGTAAAAGAAGTAAGCAAACAAGAAATTAATATAATGGTTATAACATTGTAAGTAGAAAGAACAATCATAACACAATTAAAAGTAAGCAGTGTGCAATCACAAAGAACAAACAAGAAATATAAGAAGAACCTTACCTACACTCTTGTATAGAAATATAAAATCTACACAGGTAATACTGCATTTTTTTTTAACTTTTTTCTATATATATTGATTGGCTTTGCCAATTTTTCTGTTCTTCCTTTTTCCCCTTTAAAACAGAATTTGGTATCTGGGATGACTCTCTGGGAGGAGAAAGGAAAGAGATATAGGGAGACTTATTAGATGCAAGAACAAGAAAAATCAATAAAATTTATTTTTAAAAAGATAAGCCACAGTATTTAAGAAAAGAGTTTTATTTCTACATCTGTTGACTTGTTGCCTTTAAATCACAAGATTGTAGAAAGGTAGTCATGTTGCTTTCATCTGTAATATCTCTATAATGTTCATATATTTCTTGAACTTTGGAATTTGAATTCTTTGAATGACCTCCTTCTTGGCTAAGGGCACTAAATATTCTATTGTGTAAAATTATCTTATCTTTCTGTCTCTTGTCTCCTCTTTCTCCCTCTTTGTCTCTGTCTCTGTGTTTCTCTCTGTCTCTTTCTCTTTCTGTATCTTTATCTCTTTGTCTCTCTCTCTCTTCATTTCTGTCTGTTCTTGTTCCTTCTCTGTGTGTATGTCTCTGTGTGTCTTTCTCTGACTCTGTCTCTCTTTGTCTCTCTCTGTGTTTCTCTCACTGTCTGCCTCCTTGTCTCTGTCTTTGTTTTTGTCTCTTACACTCTCTGTGTCTCTTTGTCTCTCTGTCTCTCCATCTCTGTCTCTTTCCATCTCTGTCTGTCTTTTTGTCTCTATCTCTCTTCTGTGTGTGTATCTGTTTCTGTCTCTGCATGTCTCTGTCTCTCTTACTGTCTCTCTGCCTCTGTGTCTTTGTCTCTTACACTCTCTGTGTTTCTCTCTTTGTCTCTCTGTCTCTCCATCTCTGTCTCTTTCCATCTTTCTGTTTTCATTCATTCTATCTCTCTGTATCTTTGTCTCTCTTTGTCTCTCTCCATCTCTCTCTTCTCTCTTGTGTGTCTGTTTCTGCCTCTACATGTCTCTGTCTCTCTCTTTCTCACTGTCTCTCTTTGTTTCTATCTCTCTTTGTGTGTCTCTTTCTGTCTCTGTGCCTTTCTCTGTTTCTTTCTCTTTGTCTCTATCTCTTTTTCTCTGTGTCTCTTCATCTCTGTCTCTTTTCATCTCTATTTTTGTTTGTTCTCTGTGTGTGTGTATGTGTATGTGTCTGTCTCAGATTAATGAAGGCTCTGAGTCCTGCTAACAATGTGCTATACCAGTAAAAATATCCCTCCCTATGTTTAGCAGATACGATGGTCTAACTCTTACTAATCAGTGTTAGCCACACTTGTAATGCTGGAACTGTTCCATGACCCCTCTCTCTCCTCCAAAAGGTAACCTCTGGCAAGGAAATACATAATCATCTTCTATTAATCTCACAAAACAATATTAAGCACTTCCTTTTTTCATTCACTGTATATATTACTCAAGAAGGAGCATTTCCTTGGGGGCAAAGTAAATGAAACCAGTTGTCTCAAAAAAGAAGGAAAAAGACAGGTTGTTTTTGTTTGTTTTTGTTTTGTTTTGTTCTGTTTTTTCCACTAACAAGGAATCTCTATTACAAAGCTATAGACGCTGAGATTACATAGATAATAGGGTGTTGGATTTGTACTTGAAAGAATTAGGTTCAAATTCTGGTTCTATATGGTCTTAAACAAGTCACTTAAACTCTCTGGGCATCAGTTTCCAAATCTATAAAATGAAGAAGTTACACTCCAATAGTTTTCAAATTCCAAATCAATCTTATGGATAAAATAATATCCTATGTCTTATGAAGAAGATATATTTTCACCTAAAAAAATCAAAACAAAGATGCACATTTTTAACATAATTTGAAGTTTATATATATAACTATATATCTAATATGATAATAATTTAACAATACATCTGAAAAGTTATAACCAAATTGTTATGCTTTATTTTTTTTAATAACTTTTTATTGACAGAACCCATACCAGGGTAATTTTTTACAACATTATCCCTTGCACTCACTTCTGTTCTGATTTTTCCCCTCCCTCCCTCCACTCCCTCCCCCAGATGGCAAGCAGTTCTATACATGTTAAATAGGTCACGGTATATCCTAGATACAATATATGTGTGCAGCACCAAATAGTTCTCATGTTGCACAAGGAGAATTGGATTCAGAAGGTAGAAATAACCCGGGAAGAAAAACAAAAATGCAAGCAGTTTACATTCATTTCCCAGTGTTCTTTCTTTGGGTATAGCTGCTTCTGTCCATCATTGATCAATTGAAACTGAGTTAGATCTTCTCTTTGTCGAAAAAATCCACTTCCATCAGAATACATCCTCATACAGTATCGTTGTTGAAGTATATAATGATCTCCTGGTTCTGCTCATTTCACTTAGCATTAGTTCATGTAAGTCTCTCCAAGCTTCTCTGTATTCATCCTGCTGGTCATTTTTTAGAGAACAATAATATTCCATAACATTCATATACCACAATTTCATTTTCCAGTTTCTATTTTCCAACCACTATAAAAAGGGCTGCCACAAACATTTTGGCCCATACAGATCCCTTTCCCTTCTTTAGTATCTCTTTGGGGTATAAGCCAAGTAGTAGCACTGCTAGATCAAAGGGTGTGCACAGTTTGATAACTTTTTGGGCATAATTCCAGATTGCTCTCCAGAATGGTTGGATTCATTCACAACTCCACTAACAATGCATCAGTGTCCCAGTTTTCCCTGCATCCCCCTCCAACATTCAACATTATTTTTTCCTGTCATCTTAGCCAATCTGACAGGTGTGTAGTGGTATCTCAGAGTTGTCTTAATTTGCATTTCTCTGATCAATAGCGATTTGGAACACTCTTTCCTATGAGTGGAAATAGTTTCAATTTCATCAAAAGATGCACATTTCTAATCCACCAATGAATATCAAATGCTAATCTAAATCATGAGAGAAATAAAAGATTTTCAAAAGTGCTGGGATTTTTATCAATAAGGTAGCTCCCACCACCAACACAGTGATTAAGTCCTAGAGAGGTTAAGTATTTTACTCAGAGCCACACAGCTGGTCAATGTCAAAGACAGGATTTAAATCCAACCCAGGTTTGGGGTTTCCAGAAGACTAAGGCAGAACTCTATTATATGGTCCTCACATCACATCACATTACTTCAAGTAAATTAGTAGACGCTCTCTTTTTAGAACAGTGTGTACTTAGTTCCAATGATCTTGTGATAATGAGAACCAACTACACCTAGAGAGAGGACTATGGGAATTGAGTGTTGGTCACAACATAGAATTTTCACTTCTTTTCTTGTTGTTTTCTTGATTTTTATTTTCTTTCTCATTTATGAATGTCCAAATTATAACAAAAAGATGAATGAGTATATGAGAGTAGGGTATACATATGTCTATGTGTATTAGTCATTCATGTAAGTTATAATGTTCACATGGGTCTGTCAAGGGTTGGCTCAAAATCACCATTCTTCAGGGGAACTTTTCGTTCTTGCCAGGAGATTTAAGGTCACTGATCTAGAATGACAAGATAGAACGGGCAAGGGGAGAATGATACTAGACTAAAATTATTTCTATTCGTCTTCCTAAATATTGTTAGTCTTGGGGAAATAATTTTTAGTTTGAGGATGAGTTTCTGATTGCTATGTCCAAGCTCTATGTATCCTTGGCTTGACTCTTTTCCTACCAGATGCCAGTTACAGAAAAGCTACATACATTGAACAGCAAATAAGCCATTTATACAAGTCAATAGTAAAAAGAAATCAGAGACATTATAGAGATGAGAATAGTCTTAGACTATTGGGATACTCTATATATCTGACAATACAGAACAAATAAGCTCCCCACTGAGAGAAAAATCAAAGAGACAGAGACAGAGAGAATGCACACACACCCCCACCCCCACCCCACCGCCGTATCTCATCCAAGGGGGAATTCCCTGAAGCCTCTACTTTAGTAAATTGGGGATATGGAAACATGAGTCTGGTTCTGATCCCTCTACATTTTAGTGTCTTCTCAGCCTCATTTTCTCTCCAGAGATTTTTCCCTAAGCAGGATCTGGAACCACATACTTGTATCTTCTCTCAAAATTGAAATCCTAAAAGACAAGATTTCTCCTCTTTCAAGTCCACTCCAACTTCCCTCTTCATACAGACATGAAGCCATTAGTCTGCACTGAGGAAAGTCTTAAGCAAATGAGCCTGAATCTCTGATAATCTGGCCATGAATAAAGATCAGAGGCTTTAATTTTCTATAGCTATGTAATTCAACCAACAGAAAATCTTGACTGAATTCAAAGCATAAGTCAGTATAAAATAACAGTAAATGTGAAATTTGAATTCAGAGCCAGTTCTCTGTACAATAAATGTTGCCAGATATGAAAAGGTATAGCTAGAAGAGGTACAGAAGGGAAATAACCAACCCAAATATACGCATAAGAACTCAAAAAAATCAGCATTCTGTTCAGTATAAGCATAAATAATCCTAGTCTCATCAGGAACTTTGGCGGCATCATTATATTACAGTACAGTTATATTCAATACCATCTCTTTAAGAAGCCAGAAAACTTTACAAGTCATTTTGAAAACATTTGCATCATAAAGATTTAAAATGACAAAAGTTTTTACTGCTTAGAAGGGATCATTTCTACCCTAATATATAAAAAATTTCACTTGTGTGGAATATCTTATCCCCTGGTAATGATGAATAATTACGGTAGATAAAATTTCCATCTTCCTGTCCCAAAGGCAGTCTGGAACTCCATGGATATGCTGCGGGTGGACAGAAGCAGAGAGCTTTCATTCAGATATAATGAAGTACCCACTGAGGAAAGTGTTGTATTCTTCAAAATTACAGGATTTTGGAGCTGGTTGGGACGTTTGAGATGATTGACTCCAATCTAGAATCTTACAAACACAAAAATGTAGGCCTAGATGGGTTCAAAATCACAGAGTTCATAAGTTGCAAAATCATTATTTAAATATGCATAGGACCCTCAATGCTCATGATCTTTCTATCACACTGCACATCGTTATCCCCATTAAACAGGATAAGATTTAGAGCTCAAAAATGCCTTAGGGATCACCTAGACTAACTCCCTCATTTTAGAGATAAAGAAACTAAAGTCAAAAGAATTTGAATGGCTTGGCCCAATCCATATGGGTGACCCTCAACCTACATCCTCTAACACAAAATGCCATTCTTTTTTATACTTTGTCCTGCAACTTTAAGCTCTGGGAAATCAGTGAACTTGGGGAAATTCCTACTTTCCTGGGAGAGACAGAGAATGACCACTGTCGGCATCCAATCGCCATTGTTTGCAGGGAGCCAGGAGGGTCAGCCAGCTGGAAGAGAGAAAAGGAGCAGGAAGGCTGCCAGGAATATCAAAGCTCCATGCCAAGAATTGAGGAGTAAGGAGGGAAGCCAGTAACAAACAACAAGTTATATATACACATTCACAGAGCAGACACAGAACTAGTGTCAGACAGATAGCCAGGAATTCTCAGGAGGCAACCAGCTCTGTGGTAAGCTTGCAAAGGAGCGGAACCAAATTTGGAGGGGTCATTTCAGCCTTTTGGCCCCCTTCCTCTGGATCCCCTAGCACTTCAGGCATTGAAGCACATTCCGGCACCCCTGCCATCTTCTTGGCATATAACTAGGCAATACAGACTGTCCCCAGAAGCCCAGAATGACTTGGTCTTTTGTGAATAATGATAAAGTCATTTTCCTTGTTTGTAAAGTATGATTTTGGAATTATACATAAATATCTACACAGAGATCTTATGTTATCTCAAAAAAGAAAAAAAATAATTTAAAAAGCAATTCTGTGAGTCTGGGGACACTTATCTGTTAAAAAAAATAAAAAAAAAACAAATATAATAAAAAAAAATGCCAACTCAGGTCTTTCAGGCAGTCTTACCCTGACAAGTCAGAGCATACATATGATGGAAGAGGCAAGTGGTAAAGAAATGCATTCCAACTGTTATCTTCCAACATTTGTCAAATGAGTTGGGAGGAAAACTTGAAGAGTTTCACACACACACACACACACACACACACACACACACACAGCTTCTTTAAGGAAGTGCACACATCACTTAACAGTCACCCACATTTATGAAGTATGCTATTTACTTAATCCATCTTCTACAGAGCTGTACAGGCTATATACACTATTATTATTAGGTGAATACTAATAATGCATAATAAAAAACACTTTGTGGTAGAACTAGATTGGACCTTTGAGATCTGAAAGAAAAACAAACCTATCAAAACATTAATCATGCTACTTGGTCTATTCCCCCAGGAGGAAAGCACAGAAAGATACTAGAGAGTCAAGTTATTTCTTTTAATATCTTTCACTCTTCAGAAGGGATAAAAGGATACTAGAAACTCTAGTAGTGATGGGGGGCTCTACACACTCCTATAAATCACATGTGAATCCAGCAAAAGAAGGAGCCCCCCAGTAGCCATAGGACAGTCATACTCCCAGGCTCCAGGTGTTTCCTTTACTGATGTCACTTCGATCCTGTTAGAACGAAGTCTCTGCCAGTATCATCAGTCAGTCCTGAGCCTTCATCAAACATCAAGCAAGCCACATGCCAGAAGGCATCTCAGAAGGAGATGAATGGAGAAGTTTCATCCTTGTCTACAAATTTACAATCCCGAATGACTCAAGACCTGAAAATTCAGTTTGGACAGGTCTCTGAAGTTCACAGATTTGTTTTTATTGCTGTTGCTGTCACCATCAAATGTTGTTGTTGTTAATATGATGGTAGCAGATTGTCAAGTTGTTATAATTATTGTTAATATCCTTTTTGATACTAAAATCATTTATATGGCACTTTCAAATTTGCAATTTACTTTACATAGATGAACTCACACAGTTTTCATGACTCTCATGACTCCAAGTGCTTTTTTTCACTATCCACATTTTACTGTTGAAGAAACTGAAGCTGAGTATGAGGGACTTGTCCAAGGTCACACAGCTACAAAACATCTGGCGTAAGATTTGAATTCAGGTATTCCTGACTCTAAGGTAAACTGTCTATTCTTTGCACTATCTACCTGGCATCCATGCCTTTCTATGAATGAGGCAAGAATGATTTTAATCCATAAGCCATTAATGCTCCATGTCATTGTGGAAATGCTTAATAAAGCATTGTTCTGCTTCATTATTATTGTTGAAGTCCACCCTCATCCCACAAATATACACATGGCATTTGGAGGGAACAATTTTTATATAAAGTTATTTGCAAACTCTAAAGTGCTATATGTATTTTAGTTATTGATAATAAATAAATAAATAAATAAATAAAATCAGGATGGGACCATTAGAATTGACTTTCCACAAGTCATATTCTACCTCAGAACTTCAATAGGAAACATCCAAACAAAGATGAGAATATTTAAGGGAATGATTTTGAATGTTCCTAAATCTTTAAGACTGATCAAGAATTCTTTTTAGATAATTTTTTTCTTATATTTTTAACATTTTCCACATAAATATCATTGTTTGCATTGTGTCTTCCCTTTTAGATTGTGAGCTTTCTGAGAGCATGGGCTGTTTTTTTGCCCCTTCCTTTATATCTTTAAGTACTTAGCACAGGGCTTGGCACATATAAATGCTCCCAGTCTTGACTATCTGATAAGCAAATAACAGTTTTCTTCAAAGCCAAGATACGTAATCTGAAATTTGATAACTCTTCCATCTATGTCTTTATACTAATCATTGATGAAATGTCAAATAGCTAATGCCTAAGCATGAATTATTGGGGAAATAAACTATTCAGAAAGCTATTAATAACTGTTCTTTGGGCCAAGTTCATATCCACTTAATTACATCATCATGTAGCCCATACCCAGAATCACAGACTGAGTTTTCACCTGAGCCAACAATAAATGTAGGGCCAGACAGTAAATGGGATAAGGTAGTGGGCCACACAAAAGACTGTCTGTTTACTAGTACAATTATACTGGAAGTGGGAATGGCCTGACCCTTGCCCCAATAGGGATGGGACAAGGTTAACATTACGAAATGAGCTTCTCTTTCCAAACTACCAATGATCTCTTTATTACCAAAATTAATAGTCTTTTCTCAGTTCTCATCTTTCTTGACCTCTCTGCAACCATTGACTGTTGGTCATTATCTTCTTTAGCAGTACCCTATTCTGGCTCTCTTCCTATCTGATAGTTCCTTTACCCAGTTTTCCCAGTTGTGTCTATGCCCAAAAGGAAAGAGAAAGAAGGAAAAAGAAAATATTCTTAATCTTCAAAAATATTTTTAGCAGCTCTTTTTATGGTGACCAACAATTGTTAAAGGACAGAATAAGTTGTGGTATATGAAAGTGATAGAGTACTATTGTGCTATAATAAACAATGGACAAGATAATTTCCCCCAAAAAATGGGAAGCAGATTATGAACTGAAAAGAATCAGAGAATCAATTTATCCTAAAACCTCAATATTTTAAAAGTGGGCAATTTTGAGAACTTTTATGAACTGATAAAGACTAAATGACCAAAAGTAGAACAATTTATGCCATACTAAAATAAATAAATGAATGAATGAATAAGTAAAATTAAAAAATAAAACCAAATTTTAAAAAAACTCTGAAAGGGTAAGAACTATGATCAACCATTCATAATTCCAAAGGACCAATGATAAATCATGTTATTCATTACAGAGATGTGTAATGTGTAATGTAAAAATAGAGTGAGATTTGTGTGTAGCCATTATGGGAATTTGTCTTGCTTCACTATGCATATTTGTTATGAGAGTTAGGGTTTTTATCCTTTTTAATAGATTAAGGAATGGAAGGGAGAGAAAATAGATTTCTATTCACTTTTTTAAAAGAGTTAAGTTGGTGCTACAAATGTAAAAAATGGTATACTCTTCAGATGTGGTGGCTATTATTAGTTCTTTGAGATTGTATTACTTTATTGGAAGGAATTACTCAGGAAGTAGGAATATTCTTCACATGTGTAATATAGAAACAAAATATTTCAATAAATAAAACTAAACACACACAGACACACACACACATACACACAAACCAAAATTGCATCTCCAAAGCCTAATAAGCATGTTCAACTGGATGACCTATAAACATATTAGACTCGATATGTACAAAACAACTTATTGTCTTTCCTAAAAACTTTCCTCCACAAGTCCTCACCTAATACTACTTTTTCTGTTATTATCGAACGTAATATTATCAATCTGGTTACCTATGCTCACAAAATACCTGTTATTTTAAACTCCTCACTTTCTTTTAATCTCTATATTAAATCTACTGCCAAGCCCATAAATTCTATCTTTGTCAAAGTCTCTCATTTCTGCTTCCTTCTCTCCTCTGACACCTCATTGACTCAAACCTTCATCTTCTCATATTTAGATTAATTACTGTAATACCTGGTGGCTCTTCTTCCTGCCAAAAGCCTCACCCCTTCAAGCCATATACACCCTTTATAATGCCCAATGAAAAAGCCATATTGGCCCTTAAAGTTTTGTCATTATTTTTTCATCTTCACCAGAACAGCATTAAGACTTTATAAGATATTTCATTATAGTCTGGGTAAATGGCATCTTCTTCATTGGCCTGATCTTTTGTTATTCTAATATCTCTGCCACAAAGAAAATGAAGCTAACCAATTACAAATTGCATTCTGTATATGTGGAGTTTGAGATATCTTTGTGATATTCTATTTTAAAATATCAAATTGGCAATTGATGATGTCTGAATAGAAGTTAAGTAAATCTGCTCTTTTTTTCCTACTAAGTTTATTTATTTTTAAAAGACATTGATTTATGAATCATGTTGGGAGAGAAAATCAGAGCCAAAAGGAACAACCATGGGAGAGTTTTTAAAAAAAGGAAAGAAAAAATTGAACATAACATGTGTTGCTTTACATTCAGTCTCCTTAGTTTTTTTATGGATGCAGATGGTATTTTCCATCCAAAGTCTATTGAAATTGCTTTTAATCACTGAACCACTGAGAAGAAGCAAATCTTTAATAGTTGATCATCACACATTCTTGCTGTTATTGTATACAAAGTATTCCTGGTTCTGCTCATTTTTTTCAGCATCAGTTCATGTAAATCTTTCCAGGTATTTCTAAAATCAGCTTGTTCATCATTTTAACAGAACAATAATATTCAATTACCTTCACATACTATAACTTGTTCTACTATTTCCCAATCGATGGGCATCTATTTAATTTTCCAGTTCTTTGCTACCACAAAAAGAGCTGCTACAAATATTTTTGCACATGTGGGTTATTTGCAAGTAAGTCTATTCTTGGTAAAGCCAAGTTCTTTGTCATCATTGCTTCCTTTTCTAGACTTTTGATATCCTTTTCTTTAATAATATCTTCTATGATTTCCCAAAAGCTAAAGTCAGGCTCATTGGCTGAGAGTTTATGGCCTCCAGTTACACTCATTTTGAAGTGAAAATCTGAATAGTACTGTCCTCCGATCCTGCAGCACTATTCCAGTTGTCATCTATTGTCTCTCAAGGATCCCTAACTTTGCAAAGCTCAGTAATGCTATGTATGATTTTTTTTTTCAGTGTCTGAGACGGTAGTTTTTTGAGATAGATGATATTCTTTTGATAGTTCCTGGCTTATCTTAGACCTCAACCTCCCCTTAGATGCTTCTGTTTTATCCTTTTCCAGTCCAAAGGTTATTTCTCTTTCTCAAGGGGAAAGAGAAAAACAAAACAAAACCAAAGCAAAGTAACAGTTGAATGGCTTTGAAACCATATCATCCTATCGATCCTGAACAAAGCCCTATTCGTTTTTTGATCATACCCTTTTTTCCCAAAACAGCTAAAGACAAATAAAAACAAACTTTTGAATTGTTCTTAACTTTCTTTGAGAGCCTCATCCCATTTGGAGATTGAGCAGTCCTAACACTATTCACTACTTTTTTATAATATACTAACATATTTCTATTCTATTATTCACCCTTCATTTCATATTTTTTGCAAATTTCATTTCAAAATCAAAGTTAATCCATGAGTTTCCTATGCATCCACATCTGTCTCTTTAAATATTCCCCCCTTCACCTCTTCAGTGGAATTATTTTCCCTTCATGTATTCAGAATATGCTTCTTGAAAACTTCCCATCCCTGCCTGGTCCCCTATAGAATTCTATTCCCCATTTTCTCATTTACTGTTTCTCTGAATCATTTGAAATTTGTTCTTTAAAATACTAAGCCATACGTCAGCTTGTTTCCACTGTTTTATGAGCTAATACTGTTCATGGTCTTCTATCATCTTCCTCTCTAATGCTTACAAATGAGTTGTTTACTTTAAACTGAAACTGCCTGAGAATTGTTATCATCATATGTCCACTCCCTTATTTGGTTTCTGGTTACTTTGGGCACTATTGTTTTAACCTTTGTTTTAATTTAGTAAACTAACTAATGGCAATAAATAAAATCAATATCTTTTCTATTTCTCAGATATGATTACAGTACAAAATTCAGATTATAATTTCATGTAATTTTATAATAATTTTCATCTAGTCAATAAAACAAGTATTTATTCAATCCTATACCAGACGTTAGAAAAAAGTGATTATTAGAAGTATAAAAGGTATTCTCTGCCATTAGAGAATACTGAATGTGATTGGGGAAAATAAGACTTAAATTCCAAAAAGGAATACTGAGAATTCAAAAAAGGGAATGAGATCAATAGCTCAATTTATTTCTCTGATTAGGTGCTAATTAATCAACACCTAATTAGCACCTAGACAATCCAGTGCTAATTAATATTTCCTCATTAGTTTTTGTTGTGGCTATATTGTATCACAATTTTGTAATTGAAGGAGATCTGTCCATGGTATCATAAATTTAATATTTAATTGGATATGGGGGTTGAGAGAAGGAAAAATCAAGAATGGATCCAAAGCTATAAATCTGGGTGATTAAACAGATTGTATTCACTTGACAAAATATGGATTTTAAAGAGGGTTGAATTTGAGGGAAATATAACAAGTTTCCTTTGGCATATGTTGGGTTTAAGATATCTTTGGGACATTTAATTTTGAAATTTTAATTGGCACTTGGTGATGTCAAATTGGAGCTCAAGAAAGAGACTAGAAATGATGATAGACATCTGAGAATCATTTACAAAGACATGATGATGTCTGGGAATCATCCATCTATAGATGATAGTTTAATCCATCTGAATTGATGAGATCACTGAATGACAGAAAAGAGAAAATTTGTCCTAGGAAAGATCCTCAGGATAAATGCACCCACAGTTAGTGGGAGTAATACAGATAATGATTAATCAAAGGATGCTGATAAATGTTACAAAAGTAAGATAAGAACCAGAGAAGGTTTTCCTGAAAACCTATAGATGAAACAATATCTAGGTGGAGCAGGTAGTCAACAGTAGCAAATACTACAGGATTCAAAAAGGCTATAGATTGAGAAAAGACCTTCTAAATTGTCATCTTAAGAAAAAAGCCATTTCAATTGAATAATGAATTTGGAAACCAGAATGCAAAGGGTTTTGAAGAGAATAAAAGGAGAAAAAAAGTGGAGGCAGCAAGTGTAAACATCTAGGGATAACTATCATGAAAAGTAGAACCTAATGAAATCTTTTTAACAATAGAGAAGTTGAGTGAATTTCTTACCTCTAGAGAAAGAACCAATAGACAGGAAGAAATTAAATATTAGAGAAAGAAGGAACTTGAGAATAGAAACAATCTGATAAATAAGATAGAATGGGTCGTAAGTACAACTAAAGAAGTTGTCCTTGAAAAAAGTGAAAGAGAAGGACCATTTATTCACTAGAGAATAAAGAACAAGAAAGATATCAGAGACATGTGAAATGAAAAAGGAAGAATGAGCTCATGATGAAAGGCCTTCTTTTTCTATAGCAAGAAGATGGGATAATCATAAAGTAATATAGATAATAGTTTATATGTAATTGTCAATAGAGCAAGGATTCCAAGGGCTACAATGCAGGAAGGACTAAGAAGATGAAAGAAAGATGTAAATAGTGGAGGAGCAGTTCAGGATTGAGGGCCAAATAAAAGGGAGTTGATAATGACAAAAATTACCTTTACTGAAGTGAGTGGATCTCCAGTTCTCAATAGGTCAGAGTCCTTCTAACTCTGCTCCAAACTTCGAGGAAGAGAATCAGGGTTTCCTGCAAAGCCAGATAGTGACGGATTCCTCCCGACTGCAACTCACAGGGAGAAATTCTGTCTGATCCATCTGTGATAAATGACAGCTGTGACAGGTGTAAATATCCCAGTGTTTTAAATTTTATGAAAGCAACACATCTGGGCCATCTACCATTACACTATAGCTTGTTTTACCATCTTTCATCCAACAAACAAGCTACTCTGTGGACAGGGCAATGCAAAGCCAAGCAATAGAAACCAAATGAGAATTGGGGAAGGGAGAAGGAGAAGAGACAAAAAGGCCAGGAAAGAAAATTTTAATCTATCTCTTTCCCTTTGTTGGTAGCAATTCGGATTTATTCATCTCAATTATATCCGTTATTCAGCAAGCCTCCATGCTTTAGAATAGAACTTCCTCTAAGCTTTCTTGAGACTGCTAAGAAGATAGTGATAATAGTCCAACAGCTGGGACAGTCACTTACAATGGATCAGCACAGCTGCACTTTTTTCCCTCCTTGCAATGGGTGTTTGCATTAAAACATGGTCAATTTAATGAAGACTTTAAAAATCCAGAAATAAAAATTTATATCAGAAGCAAAAATCTGAAGGAGGTCTCAGCAATACCAACAGACACAAACCATCATGAGAATTTAGGATAGCTTAAAATCTAACTGCAAAAGAATAGACAATTGATGATGAGCACACAGATTGCTAGTACCCAACAACTTTACATAAGGCTTTCACAAATGTTCTTTATCTTCAATTACCACTTTTTCCACATTTAACTCTAATACTACACAACAGCCATTTCAGAAACAAAGGATTTTGTATGCTTTTCAGTCATCTACTCACATCACCAAATGTTTGCTGGCATTAAGCTTCAAGTTTAAAACAGAATATCAAGGGGAAAGACTCAAAAGTGAAAGTTGATTCTAAAAGGCATATTTCTTTAGTTCCTTAAAGATTAGGCCAATTACTTATTTATAAAGTTAATCCAGCTACTCAATAATTGGGAGGAAATATGCCTGACATTCTTTGGGAATTGCATTTCACATTTCTAAATTGCTTTAAGTTTACAAAGTACTTTCCTCATGATAACCCTTTGAGAAAGATACTGTCCCATTTTATAAATAAAAAAGCTGAACCTACAGTGACTTCTCTATAGATTCCGAGTTATTAGTATCACAGCCACAAGTCAAACCCAGATTTTAGCAAGGTCAGAACTAGTTTTTTTTTTTCTTTCCCAGATTCCTTCCCTTCTCCCCTCAGAGCAACTAGGACAGTGCTTAGCAAAAAGCTTAAATATCAAATTGCTTGAAATAAATTTATTTGCCTTTCCTTTCCTATCTATAAGTTTACCAACCACCAAACACATCTATACAATTTTCAACTTATAATAAAAAAATGTAATCATTTGTATCAGCCAATTCTTCTGCATGAAAGACACATCAAGATGTTTTTCCATTTGTGGTGCTGAATTTTTAGTCATCCAAGACCTCTCATTACTCTGAAGGGTGAACAACAGTGAATTGATTGAGCTAAATAGCCACTGACATTTTTAATTAGTGGAGTACTGAACAAGGTAATTGTTTAATATTTACAACAATTTCTCTCCAATCACCCTTCACCTCCTTTCCTGGAGTCAAATCCAGTCACAATTTACCTGCCTTAAAAGATAATAAAGTATGATATATTCTCTAAAGAGGAAAAAAACAAAATAAAATCAAGAAATTTGAAATTAAAATGCCAGAAGTAAAAATATTGGGGGTGAGAGTGGGGGCTGGACTTTCCTAAAGTGTTTCACTTTCTTTTCAGACACCAAATTTCATACATTTCTACCCTATACTTCTGCCATAAAAATAGCTAATCACCTCTTTTTATGTGTTTGTAGCTATTAGTTCAGTTCATTACCTGAGTGTTCTAATAAGACCAAATTATCTTTTCAATTTTACCAAGTAAGCCTCCCTCTGTTCCATGGCTATAAATATCATCCCCTAAACAACTGCAATTTTTAAGTTTTGAAGTTAACGCACTTGGGTAACCAGATGAACATATCACATAAATAACAAACTGTGAAGACCTAACATGTCATCAGCCAGTGAAGCTTAGATATTTAATGATATCTCTCATATTATTAAACAGTTCTTATGGTATTGTGGTCTACTGAAAAGAATGCTAGGTTTGGATCTCAGAGACTTTTAATCCCAGCTCTGATATTTTCTTTAGAAAAGACATCTTTAAATCCCAAATCAGGGACTCCAGCTGTAGTCGTACTTGTACTACCTAACTCACAAGGACATTACTTGGAAAGCAAATAGTGTTGTCAAATCCAGCATCAATTGTACTTCCCTTAAAAGACAATAAAGTATGATACAGTCACTGAAGAGGAGAAAACAAAACAAAAGCAAGAAATTTATTGGAAAGGTATGTTATTGAAAATGTTATATATTATAATTATCATCCTTTATATGCACAAACCCTCCAGTATATTGAAAGATAAAGTTTCTGGATTTGACTACTTAACACTTGCATCTGCTTTCCAATCCGATGCTCCCAAGTCAGATCTAAGACCTTACTGTTTAAGATTCATTGAGTAAGGTGCTGATAATTCATGTGTATAATGCAGTATAAGGTTTACTAAAAATTTTCCCACTAAAAATTTTTCCCTAAAAACACCTCTTGACTTGAATGTTGTTACCTTTATCACTGATGGGAAAACAGACTCAAAGAGATATCTGACTACACCACAATCATAAAAGCTAGAGAAATTAAAATTTGAACTCAAGTCTCCTGAAACCAGGCAACCAGGTAGTACAGTGGAAAAGGCACAGACCCTGAACTCAGGAGAACCTTAGTTAAAAAGACAACCTCTTCTTGATAGTAGTGGCTGTGTGATCTTGAGCAAGTCACTTAACCTTAGTTGCCTCAAAAAAATAGGTCTCCTGAAATCCAGCCCAGCATGCATTCCACGAAATTCAGACTACCACTAATATTAAGGGCCCATGGCATCTTTCCATTGCTTTATTCTGTCCTTTATTATAAAATGTTGCCTGGGTTCAGGAAAACCTTTGCTTCTCTGCTTCCATCCCACTAATTTGAATACTACAAGAGCTCAAAAGGTACATATGCAGCATTTCTGTGATAATAGTACTTATTTCCTCCTAGATAATTGTCCTATAATTAGAGGAGCTTAATAGTGGTACTTGGCATATGGCCTCATGATCCAACTAACTAGGCTTCTTGTAAGCATGATTAATAGCAAAGTAAAGCTAGAACACGTTTACAGTGAGGTATACCTTTTCTAGCAAAGAATATTACTATTAAATAGCTCGATAGTCTACAAATTATCCATTTCACTTTGCTAAATGGACCCCATTCCTTCCCTATATCTCCTCTAAATGAAAATAATCCACACCTCATTAATCCAGTCATATGCTGGGCCCTAGGCAGCATTGCTGGTTTCATCCTAACAATAAATTACTCACCAATACCCACTATTACCAAATTTTCAGCCTTAATTGTTTCTATCATAAGATTGTTATAGCTATTGAACTTAACTCCTTCACAAACAGGTCACCAATATTACCCTTAATCCATATACAAAACTTCTCAAACATGCTAGGGTATTTTACTCATATTTTTCACCAGCTAAACCCACTAGAAAACTTACAAATAGGTTGACATATCACTACCATACTCATCGATTTGAATTGACACAACACACACACACACACACACACACACATACATACACACACATGGAAAGCAAATATTAAGTCCTAAAAGTGTTACTGGAAATGCTAGATATTATAATTATCATCCTTCACATACACAAACCCTTCAGAATAAACAATAAAAGATTCCATGTTCAAATGTGATATGAAATTTAAAAATAAATTTCAAGAAATACAAACACCTTGATACAATTAGGTTGTTTTGGGGGGAGGTTTTTTTTTGGGGGGGGAGATTGTATGTTTTTTTTTTTTTTGCTTTTACTCATCTTTAAATGTTATGTCATTCCTTCATGTAACCTTACTTTTTCTTAGAATTGAATAGAACTCATCCTGAACCATTCTTGACTTGCCAGAGGCTTGTCTAGACCACTAACTAAATCTTTATCAATAGAGACAGCTTTATTTAATCTTTGATCTTATCTCTAACAGAAAAATGTTAAGATGCTTCCTTAGTAATGCCATTTGACTTCATGAACACCCCTTTTTTACTCATTTGTGTCTTTCCTTGCCTTGTGGCAAGGTATAAAGAAAAAAACTCAGTGAAGTCATTGGACTTCATAAAATCAGCCTAGATTGTACTCCTCATCTCTACTTTTTTCCCCACATAAGAAGTTTCTCTTCCAAATAATTTTAGTTTTGCTTTTTAAGAGGCTAAGGTGGCCAGGGCCCCCACTACAGGCTCTCCTTTTGCAAAACTGCCATATAGATGAATTTATCATAATTCCCTACTCCTTCCCTAAGACTGGGGAAGCCAGGAAATCCATCATAACCCCAAAAAAAGAAGCAAGGAGTCAATAAGGCTTTGGAGTCACCAGAAGTTTCAGCATATCTCTGGAAATAAGCTCCCTGAAATGGCTCTTCTAAATCCATTCAACACTGTTAGACCTACTTTAACTTTTAAACATATTTAAATGCATTTTTTGTAGTTTTCATTTGTGTTTTCACCTTGCAATTTTAAAAAATATATATATTTATGTATTTCATTTCCACAAGAGATACAACTCAAATATAGTAAAAACAAAACAAAAATAGTAAAAGTACCAAGAAAACATTTTGATTATTGCTTTATTAGCAGAAAGGAAAGATGAGTCCTCTAACTGTGGCTTCATCCTTTAATTTTTACATTAACTATTGTATTTGACTAGAATTTATTTTGTCTGATGCCACTTTTATGCAAATTTATAACAGGGAAAACTTGCACACACAAATCCAATCAGCTGCACGGTATACATTGTTGCAACTATATTTTTACAATTTGTGTTGGGTTTTTGTTTTTTTTTTTTTGCTTTGTATCATTTCATCTAAGTCTTCCCATGTTTCCCTAATTTCAAATTCATTATTTCTCACAATGTAGTAATATTTTATTACATTTAAATACAATTTATACAAATATTCCCTAATTACTAGACACATATTTCATTCCCATTTTTATGGCCAAGTTGTCATTGATACTCTTTGCTCCCAATTGGGGTTTTCTTGGCAAAGTTATGGGAATCATTTGCCATTTCTTTCTCCAGCTTATTTTAGAGATGAAGCAGAGGTTAACAGGGTTAAAAAGTGACTTCCCCAGGATTACACAGCCAGCAGTGAAGAGGCGGGGGAAGCCTTCCTGTTTCTAAACCCAATGCTCTACCCATTGTGTCACCCAGCTGTCCATTGCTCGATTATACAAAGTAAAGAGATCTTTTTTTTTATTCTGATCTTGAAGTAAAACAATTAGAGACCATCTCTAGTTTTCCTGATCAATATCTTGCCACTGGACTCAAATGACTCCTTCCAGGGGAAAAAGTGAGACTGGTGATTTTGAACAGCCCTATCTCATTTAATTCCAATTCACTTGTGAGTCATGGTATCACCTTCCTGATATCATGGTCCTTTTCAAAATTGAAACACAAGAAAAACAAAACATAGAATATATTGACTTAATTTAGACATTTTTCTGTCATCTGTAACTACGTGTTGTCATGGAAAGTATACTGGATTTGGAGCCTGAGGATAACTCTGTTACTTTCAACCAGTGTAATAAGTTCATTTCCTCATATAAAATATGGTGGAGAGCAGAGAGAAAGAATGTGTTTGTGTTGCAGTCAGTAAAAATGAAAGATACGCTATACCACTGTGATATTGGATCCAAAGTGAAAATCAAAAATAAATTTCCCATAACAATCATTTTATACCCTAGTTATCTTAGTCATTTCCATTGACAAATGAATTAGATTGTTCCCATACCTAGGACCATCACCTTCTTGCCAAATTGTGGAGCACACACAGTTTGTGTTTGATACCTTCCTGTTTTCCCTGGTGGCTTTTCTTCTTTAACTTCCAGATTGCTTGCATGAAGATCTTGTTCTCAGTTAGCTGTCAGCTCATTTTCATTGTGATTACCTTTAAAAAAAAAAAAAAAACTTAACTCGTGCCTCCCAGCTTTACGTATTTTAACATTTTGATTTATTTAA
Organism: Sarcophilus harrisii; assembly: GCF_902635505.1. NCBI lineage: Eukaryota > Metazoa > Chordata > Mammalia > Dasyuromorphia > Dasyuridae > Sarcophilus > Sarcophilus harrisii. The sequence goes on from NC_045430.1 coordinate 219,443,135, forward strand.
TATTTAATATTTTTGAGATCCAAAGGAACAATTTCTGAATGATGATAATGATCACCCAAAAAGTTATCATGGAGGTATCCTTCATTAAGGGCCCATTATGTGATAGGAAAGATATCAAGTGCTTGGGATACAACTACAAAGAATATAAAATAGCATCTGGCTGCCTAAATAGTTGGGTGAAAAAAATCAGTATTTAACTGATAACTAGCTTATGATTGAGTTGTTATTATTATTGATCAGTTGCATCCAATTCTTTGTGACCCCATTTGGGGTTTTCTTGGCAAAGACTCTGGAGTGATTTGCCATTTCCTTCTACAGCTTATTTTACAGATGAGGAAACTCAGGCAAACAGGGTTAAGTGACTTGTCCAGTGTCACACACCTTGTAAGTGTCTGAGGTCAAACTTGAACTCATCTCCCCAATTTTAAGCCCAGTATTCTATTCATTATGCCATCTCACTGCCATGAAACCTCTCTTATTAAGAGCTGAACTGGTCTGGCTTAATGCTTGATATTTTGATAAATCCACAATTTCATCAGTGCTCCCTGCACTCACACAGAGCCCTATCCTTCCACCTCTAGGGATGATTTTTTTTTTTGCAATTGGGGTTAAGTGACTTGCCCAGGGTCACACAACCAGAAACCATTAAGTGTCTGAGGTCACATTTGAACTCAGGTCCTCCTGATTTTAGGGCTGGTGTTCTATACACTACACTAACTAACTGCCTCTGGATGAGGATTTTTTTTTAAAGCCTGACATTAATTCAATCTTCTTTTATATGTACAAAATTATTTTGCTCTACTATGTGAAAAGTACTGCCCATTTGATTTGTATCATTTGAATAACTTCTGATGAATGAGAATATGCTACCCTTTAGTGTTGTTACAATATAACATAGTGATATAATGATTGGCTTATATTCAGTATGATGAATGGATTTAATTGTAATAGAGTATTTAAGAGGTCAGAGTCAGATGTAGAGAGGAGTCGGAGACAGACTCAGAGAAGACAGAGGACTGAAGGCTGGAGCTCAAGGTCTTGGAGCTAAGGAGAGACATTCACTCCATCTCCCACCACCATGGTGGGTGGCCTGTCCTCCTGCATCCCCAATGAGGCCAAGGCCCATCTGAAGGGCCTCTAGAAAGCTAGCCGAGCCCCAGGCAAGCTGATAGTGTTGAAGGAGACAATTGACTTTATCACTGGCTATTCTCGTGGTGATTACTCTGCTGAAATGAAGGCTGGTTCCAAGACCTCCAGAAAACTAACCAGAACATTATACTAAGTAGTGCAAATAGCATATCAAAAACTGAAAACCATCACACTATCTACCTTGAGGTAATTCATTTAAGGTTCTAGGTACAGTTTGAACTTGGGAAGCCTTCTATTGTCTGCTAAGACTCCACACTAGGAGACTAAGGAGAATAGCAGATGGAATTTAAGGAGGAGAGGGGGAATGAGAATAAAATGTAAAATGAGTTTTCGTATTTGTCCCCTATGCTTTCTGAGGACACTTTTTCCTCATACACAAAAGGGTGAATGGGTATGCATGCAGACAAGACTAAAACAAAGGTGAAAGGGTAAGATCAAATGAGATAATATATGTAAATGATCATATAAATGCTAATGATTATTATTATTGTACAGTCTCGAGGTCGCATATACAAAATAATGCAAAATAAATGCAACATAAGATAATTAGCTAGAAAGGACATTAGCACTTTGGGGATCAGGAAAGGCACAAAATAGAAACTGTCTCTAATTGAATTTTGAAAGAAACAAAAGATCCCAAGAGATAGAAGTGAAAAGAGGCCATTTATAGAATGGAAAATGGCTGGTAGAGAGACACAGAGATGTGATATCCAGTGCTATGTGTGAGGAATAGAGAAGAACAGTTCAGTTGGACAGTAATAATTCAAAGAGAGGAATAGTATATGAGGCCTGAAAGATAGACCAGCTCCAAGTTCTGAAAGACTTTAAAAGTCAATCTGAGTTAATATTTTATCCTAAAGTCAGGGGGCTTCTCTGAGGCAAAGAGTGACATGGTCAGACATTCACATAAGAAAATCATTTCACCAATTTGGAGGATGAATTGGAGTGAGGAGAGACTTAGAACATGCAGAAATAACAATTAGGGGGCCATTGTAAGAAACCAGTTCAGATGGAATGAGGACCTGAACTAAAATTATGGCTGTGAGAGTAGACAGAGTCAGATATGAGGGATATGATTGTGGTAGAAATGACAAGATCGATAAATGGATATGTGGGGTGAATGAGAAGGATGACATGAAAACTCTATTCTACACCCATTCTTTCTTTCCTGCATTTTCCTGGATTTGGACTCACTGACTCTCTCTTCCTTTACATCCTTCTTTTGCTTCCTGCTTCTTCTCTATAAAATGCACTCTCAAAATGGGTTCTAGATCACCCAATATGTCACCTCATCCCAGGAGTATTAGCATTTTAAGTCTTACTCCATTGTGGAATAGGGCATCTTTTCTGCTTAAGATGATTTCAGGTACTAGAGACCAAAGGAGAGGTAATCCCTTCTTGGTGCCCTGAAGTCCTTAGTACATAGCTACTTAGCATAGCTACAGGTTTAAATATGGTTCAAGCAGCCACCTTCATTTCAGGGATCCCCTCTAACGAAAAAAAAAAGAGGCTTTTTTTTGCACTACTTATTTTGAGGGAAAGGTTTAAAAAATGTCTTTAGGGTAAATCAGATAACAGATATAAGTTGTTTTGTTGTTGTTCTTGTTTGTCCTTTGTTCCTGAAAAGAACCATAACATAAGGGAGGTGATGTCATGACACGCAAATGAGTTGGGTTAAGTGAGGGAGGGTTGTGCAAGGTTACCAGCCTCACTTTCCCCTTTGGAAATTGTTTTATATATCTTAAATATTAACCATTAATGTTATTTTATCCATTGCATTCATATACCACAACTTGTCCATGGCTGAACAAAGCTGTGGTACATGATCATTAATGTTATTTTAGTCTCTATTACACATTTTACAGCATCTTTTCAGACTACAGAACAGGCTCTCTTCTCTTTAAATGTCTATATTCTCTATTTCCATATTCTTACTTCATAATGTAGCCTGGTATAGAGGAGAAAGGACATCAAAAAATAATGTTTTGAGGCTGTGTTCTAACTCTTGCTAACTCTATGACCTGGGCCAATTTTTTTTTTTTTTTTTTTTTTTTTTACTATTTCTTTAACTGTAAAATGGGAAATAATAACACCCATCCCAAATCCTACCTTTGAAAGGACTAGGGTGGGAGCATTTCCAAACAGCCTCACTTTGGGATTGATCAGTTTGACCTATAGACATAACTGATCTGTTAGAAATTCATTAATATACAAGAGCTAAAAAATGATCCCTAAAAGATCACTAGACTATTGCGGAAAAAAATGTTATTTAATTTGCCCTTTGCAATATGCAACATAATTATTTTTCTCCCTGAGGCAATTCGGGTTAAGTGACTTACCCAGAGTCAAACAGCTAGGCAGTGTTAAGTGTCTGAGGTCAAATTTGGACTCAGTTCCTGACTTCAGGACTGGTGCTCTATCCACTGTGCTACCTAGCTACCTCACAATGTAATTCTTAGAGCATTCTAATGTTATTTCCTAATGAGAAGTAGAGCAGTAAATGTTTAACAACCAGCTCTCAGAGGTTGTGGAGAGGATATGTACCCACAATATATGTTGAAATGTAATTTTCAGTACTAGTATTTTTCCATCATGCTCTTAAAAGTAAGAAATCAACAAAATGATAAATCAAGCCCTGATGTGTAGTATTTGCTGATTTCTGAGGTGAAAAAATTCGCACTGAAAACTTTATCAGTCTTCCAGAGACACTAAGAAAGAGCCAGCTCCAACATACCCCTCTTCCCCATATTCCCCAATATGTATGCAATTATCTAATAATCAAGTTCAGTTAAAGGTAACTAACTAGGGTATAGATGGGATAACAGGACTTAAAATAAGAATGAGTTTAAAATCAGAAATTCAGTTCCGACTTAAATGATTACTATCTCTATTGTACTTCAGTTGTTCAGTTGTGTCTAATTCTTTGTGACCCCATGGATCATAGTATGCCAGTACAATCCATGGGGCTTATTTGACAGATAATGGAGTCATTTGCCACTTCCTTCTTTAGTGGATTAAGCCAAATGGACTTGCCCAGAAGCACATACCTAATAAGTATCTGACACAGGATTTAAACTAAAGTCTTCTAGAGATTGAATGTGGATCAAGGCATACTATCATGACCTTTTTTATTTGTTCTCTTTTTCTTTCTTGTGGCTTTCCTTTTTTGTTCTTATTTTTCTTTCACAAGAAGAATATTATGGAAATATTTTAAGAGATTTTATACGTGCCTATCTCAAATTGCTTTCTGTCTTGAGGAGGGGGAGGTAAAGTAGGGAGGGAAAAAAACTCAAATTCAAAATCTTATAAAAATAAATTTTCAAAACTATCTTTTTGTGTAATTGGAAAAAAAAATACTACTGAGGAAAACGAAAGGCAACCTCCACATGAATTCAATAAACAATGTTATATTTAACATATATTGGACTACCTGCCATCTAGGGGAGGGAGGGGGGGGAATGAGAGGAAAAAATGAAACAGAAGGTTTTGCAAGGGCCAGTGTTGAAAAATTACCCATGCATATGTTTTGTAAATAAAAAAACAATTAAAAAAGTAAATGAATAAACAATATGTTAGCAAAAAAATATTGAACCAATGGCTGTCATTCAGATTTGTTTATAGAAAAGGAAGAGTTAATGGCATCAATACAAAGCCAAGTCATTGCTAACAGAAATTACAGAAAGTTCATCTCTAAGGAGTCTAGATTTACGATTCATGCTGATTTTCTCTTTAAAAACTGGGTTTCCCTCCTTACCTAAGCTAAAAGTACCAGAATCACTCAGCCCATTTCCACTCTGATTGATACAGGGACTTTGACATTTTGCCCTCTTTAGGGTAATGACCCCCTAATGACTCTATGCCTACCTATATTAATGCTGAACTTATTTGGGATGCTTGATCAGTGTAGCCCACTGTAGTTCAGAGCTCTCAAATGATCTTAGCATTCTTAATAGAAGAAATTACAGACTATTACTACATCTGGCTTTCTGTTAATTTTCCAAGAAAAATATAACTATACTTCATATTGCAAAAATAAGTATCTACCAAATACTTAAATACTATAAGGTGACCAAAATTTATATACATACTGATAATAAGGCACATTTCAATTAAAGTAGTTAGTTAGGCTTTCCTCACTTTCTACACAAAGCAAAGCCATCTCAAAAAGTCATTACAACTCCCTCCTCCATATTATGTTGGGCCAGAAAGCATCTCTACAGTTGTTAGATACCTATTAACACCTTGTGTAGGGATCCTTGCTCTCTAAAGAATGTGTTAAGTATTCATTAGTTCTTACTGTCTATTCAGACCTAGATTTACAATGGTTATTTACCAAATAATTTTCATGAATATATGTCAACTGTGGAAAATACAGTACAGGTTATAGGAATCCACTTTACTAGTAATGTGAAAAATCTAATGATTGAAGGTAAAGGGGGAGAAGAGTATGGAAATTGAAGGAAGGTGCAAATTGCAATAAGGTAAATTAGGAGTGTCACCTTTGTTTATAGACAGCAGGTTAATAATGGATGTAATTTGGTGAAATGTGCATTTTAATTAAATAAAGTTTTTCTCTTTTCCTCTGAAATGTAAATATTAATTGATTCCATGTCTTGCCAAGATGTTTGTTTTTTCATAAAGAAGCTCAAATGTTGCCAATTATTCTTCCTCAAAGTACAAGACTTTATAACATCTATAGAATCATATCTGTGAATACCTTTCTTAATTGAACTAAATCAATTAACATAATCGGTTGAAGGGAAGGGGAAAAAGAGAGGAGAAGGAATAGAAAGAGAAGGAGAGATAGAGAAAAGGAGTGAGGAAGAGAGAAAAAAGAACCAGAGGTCAACCTTAGTGAAAATAGTAAACAAAAAAAAAAGTCAAGAAAGTTGGTGCTACTGGGAGGAAAACACATGGAACATAACTCATAGTTCTGGGAATCCCCCAAAATGTAAATCTCAGGCAAAAGATAAATCAGATTTTAAATTAATCATTTGCTCATTTACCTGGGGCAAATAAATCTTAGGTCAGGCCTATACACGTAGGACCATCGGCCCCACAATCTCCCTCTTTTTCGTCTTCTTCTTCAAAGTATATAAACTAATTGTCTATAGGAAGAAAAGCAGTAGAAAACTCATGGAAATTTTCCTCTTAATTCATTTTTTCTTGGTTGCTTTATTCTGGTCAATTCAAAAGAGATACATATGTGGGGGTTAGATTGCTTTTTTAAATTATTTGGAACATTTAAAATTAGGACCACAGGAAGACACTATTACTTCTATAATCTCTAGCTTCTTCCAACTCAATCCCAAGTATGCTTCACATTCAATTGATTAGTTACCCAACAGCTGATATGTATTGGTTGGTATCAAGAGAAACACTTTAACAGTGCAAGATTACAAGGACACCAATACTTTGTTGGTAGAGTTGTGAATTGGTTGAATCATTCTGGAGGACAATTTGGAACTATACTCAAAAGTTAAAATAATTATGCAGACCTATTGATTCAACAATATAACTAAATCAGTACCTAAAGAGATTAAAGAAAAAAGATAGAGACTATTATGTAAAAAAAAAAAAATAGTTCCTTTTGTAGTAGCAAAGAATTGGAAATTGAGGGATTGTATAATAGCTGGACAAGTTGTGGGATATGATTGTAGAGTATTATTGTGCTATAAGAAATGGTTTCAGAAAAACTATGTTCCTATTTTGGTCAGGTACTTAATATGAAACTAATTCTTGCCCTGATGAAGCTTTCATTCTTGTGCATGAAGTTTGGGAGGAAAGATAAGATATCAGATACACAGGAAAGTACAAAATATAAACAGAGCAAGAAGAAAATAATGGATAAGGGATATGAGCAACTGGAGACATCAGGAAAGGTTTGTTTTTATTTTTGTTTTTTAGGAGAATTTGGGGGGAGTATTGTCTTGTTTGCTTTTTATTTTTCCTAGCTTGGTGGCAATAAATGGAGTGACAAATTCCAAGAGATGGAGAGGAAAAGAATTCCAGATATAGAGGCAGCCTATGGAGGAATAACAATAACAATAGTGATTACTATTATTTAATATATGTGTGGTATTTTAAAGTTTACAAAGCATTACAGATGAAGGAATATCAACTAGTATGACTTAAGTGAAGACTGTATATAGAGAAGTAACATGGAATAAGTCTGGAAGGATAAGTTAATGCCAGGTTGTAAAATATCAGACAAAGGAATTTATACTTTATCCTATAGGAAAGACATCAAGAAACATCCAGGTGTACATTTACCTGTACACACACACACACACACACACACACTTTACAAATAATTTTTTTTTATTTAAAAAATCTAGGACAAGAAAAGAATATCGTAATGGGAAAAAAATGTTTGTCACAGCAAATTATATATAGAAGCACTTCAGCTCTCTTACAACCCAGCCCTAGGCTAGACAAGAAAATCCGGTAATAATAAATGAAGCTAACCCAATAAGTAGGTGTGTGTACACCTGAGTTTTGTATCAATACAATATATAGTAGACACAAATTATCTAAACTATATTTCTGCAAAGACTAAAGATCAAAGTCTATTTGAAGTGAGAGAATTATAATTTTAAAATTAAGGGAAAGGACAACAGATTATATTCATTTGGTAATTCATTGTTGAATCCTTTTGTCTATTATCATAAATCCTTCAAAGTCTTCCTTCCCTTTTGGTCTGAACTACTCTGAAGTCTTAATAACCAGGAAGAGAAAGAGACAGGTGGAAAGTATTTTTTGTTTTGTTTTGTGTTGTTGTTGTTTTTTTGGGGGGGAGGGCGGAGAGGGAGTAAAGAAAAGGAATGAACAATGAATGGATAGATCATCAGAGAGCAACAGGAAGTAGTCTTTGGATTTCTGGCCTCATCAGGATGCAAGTCATTGAACTATTCACAATGATTAACAATAATACAATTAAGATTTCCTTAGTAAACAAATTTCATTCCTGTTATTGATAACAAACTCATTTGAAGAAAAGTTCTGCTTGGGGAAAGAGATGAAGGGAGAAAAATATTCATTAAATTATTTTTATTGCCACACTCTGGTTATGTCCATTTGTTTTGGTTTCAAAACTCCACAATATTAGTAAAGATCTGCCATATTTGCTTTGCCATCTTCTAGATTACGTCTTACTTTGCACATAGCAGGCTCTCAAAAAAAAAATCTTAAATAATCAATATGCCAAAAAAGAAATGAAAATGTGGAATTAAAAAATATTAATCATAATCTCTATGGCATTGCTCTTCCTTTTTCTCCTTTTCCAACCTTATTTTAAATTATTTCCCACCATACAGCTTCCATTCTAGCTAATCTTGTATGTTCATTGAGTAGCAATAATTCCTTCTTCCCCAGCCATGATGTTCTCCCTCCTCCACTCCAACCAAATTGTACTCATCAACCCTAGCTTAGATTAGCTCCAAAATTTTGTATGAGGCCTATGTCCGACCTCAGTCAGCTCTGCCTTCTCTAAATGGCAATAGTTCTTATGGTATTACAAATTTCTTTATCTAATTTTATAATTTAATTTTATTCTATTGTCTGAGAAACTTTTCATTGTTATTTTTGTCTCATTAAACAGCCTAGAAAATATTCATGAGGGAAAAAATGCCATCACATACCATGCTGTGTACATAATAGGTATTTTAATAGATATTTTCTGAACAATAATAATAATAATCAATAATTCTTTCATAGACTTCTGAGGATTTGCAAAATTCTTTTAAATAGATTATCTAATTTGAACCTCAAAACAACTCTATGAGGTATTATAGGTATCATTATCTCCATCTTACAAATAACAATAACAATAGTCATTGCTATTCTGTAACATTTACAGTTTGCAAAGCATTTTATATATAATGTCCTCATTTTATTCACATAACAAACTTTTAAAATAAATACTATTATTACTATTAATATTATTATTATTACTATAGGAAAATTTAGAATTGCAAATGGTAAGTGATTTGCCCAGGAGTCACACAGGAAGGGTCAGAAGCTGAATTCAAACTCATTTTCATTTACCTGTTAGTGTACTCTTCCAACAAAGGTTTATGCAATATCTATCCTGTTATTGTCCATTTATTTCCTCTTTTATTTTCAAACCTCTAGAAAAATTTCCCCAAGCCCAATTACTATGCTTTCCTCTCATACCTTGTAATTTGGTTTGCATGCTCACTGTTCAAATGAAACTATTCTCTCATAAGTCATCAAAGACTCCTAATTAGCTAATTAGTTGGCAGTTCAGTCCCGTGGTCTCTTTTTCTATCCTTCTCATCAACAGCATGTTATGCTATTGACCACCCCCTACTTTGTAATCTTTTCTCATTTGACTTACCTGGACCAGTCTTCTTTGCTCCAGAACCTCATAACCAACTGCCTATGTAACAACTCCACTAATATTCAACAACAAAATTTTAAACTCAAAATGTCAAAAAGAATTTCATACTTTCATTCCCAAATTTTCTTTAGTTTCACCTTTACCAGAACAACTTCTCTCAAGTTCAAAACTTTGGTTTTATCTTTATCTCTTTCTTCTTCATTTTTTCAATCTAATCAATTGCTATAACCTATCTATTCCACTTTGCCAATATCCCTTATATCAGTTCTCTCTTCTTTGTTTTCACTAACAATAAAGTATTGTTATAGTCCAGCCAGCCTATTACAACTACCTTTTAACTAATCTCTCCTCTATAGTCTATTCCTTTTATCTTTCATATCTCCACCAAAAGTAATCTTGTTTATGTAAAGATTATGTTCTGTCATTCCTCTGCTTAAAATAATTAATTAACAAAGATAATTAATTAATTAAAAATTTAAGGCTGGGATTTCAAGTGTAGCACTATTAATCTTATTTCAAAGTTCTCACTTCCATAAATGCTTCAATACAACCAAACTGGCCTATACCTTCTGCCCCTAAAATGTCCTAATCCTTTCATGTCTCAATGAATTTTTTTTCATGCTATCATCTCTAGTTGAAATGCTCTTCCCCTTCCTTCACCTGTTCACTTTTCTATCTGTAATGCTAGAAAAACTGAGGCAGGCTAGAAATTAAAAAGTATTTAATAATTTATTTAAAGGGAGAGATTTACTGGGACCAAATGGATCCAGGGTTTGGTCCCAGGGCCCAGGACTATCGTCTCCAAGAATCCATCCCACAATGAGAGTTCTCAATGACATATATACACATTGCTCAGACTCAGGGGGGTAGACTGAGGTAAGGGCGGAGTTAGGGTGCTGAGAATGGGAACAGGACTCTGACAATCTGGTTCTGACAGGGTGAGGGGAGGCATGGGGGCAGGTACCCCAGAGATAGGGAGAGGCATCTTGATAAGACGGTATCTAACATTCCAGTAGCTTGGGATGAGGAGAGGCATTTTGATATTCTAAAACATAAGATGTTTTATGCTTATCAAATATTCTGATGAAGAGGGAAGGGAGGTTTTGCAGGACTGGGCTTTGAGAAGCAGGGAAACTGAGTCAGGACTGGATCAGGATAATTATGGAAACTGAGAACTGTGGCATAACACATCCTTTAAAGCCCAACGCAAATTATACCAGTCTCATAAAGCTTTCTCTGATCCCTCTGCTCAATAATTACTACCTCCCCTCAGTAACACTCTAGTAGCACTTTGGCTTGCTTTGGTGCACTTTGCATTTATTATTTTATATTATGTTTATCTGTATAGATCCTATTTTTAGATCTTAGACTATAAGTTTCATGAGGACAAGAACTGTGCTAAACTTTTTCTCTCCCTCAATGACTAGAATGGTAAACTATACATTAAAGGTCCTTCAGAAATCTTTAATGGAAATTTTTGAAATTTACTTCTTTTTTCAACCATGAATAACTACTAAACTGAAAGTTAATAACATAGGTAAAGGTTAACAAGTTTGACAGAAAACAAAGAATCCAATTCTGGTATATAGCTTGTGGGATCAGTCTCAATATTTTTCCACAGTCCTTACAGTCTAGCTTTATGTAATGTTGTTGTGTTGTCAAAATAGGTTCACTGAGAAGCATTAAATAATTCAATTAGTTTGTTTTGGGGTTCAGGGATTTTTTTTCTCCTTTTCTCCCTTTGATGTCTAGAAAAGGGTCACTTTTGAATACAATTATCTCTTTTAAAAGAAATATATTCTGATTTCTAGATCCATGCATGGCCAGGCTTGTTAGCTATTCTCTAGATTCATTTAGTTATGAGTCTGGTCTTTTAATGTTTAAAAACTTCAAGGAGATTTACAGAGGAAGGGAGAGAAAAGGAAACAGACACAGAGACAGAGAGGGCATTTGAGAGAGATAAAGACAGAGAGACAAAGAGGTTTTTTCAGACTTACAGGACTGATTCCCTTTACTCTTGACTGTCACATGAATGACTTCTTTGGTCCATTTGCAACATTGTTTTAGGTTTCATATTTTTCTGTCCTCTGATTGTTGGAGGAAGGAACTATAGTTGAAGTATTTTAAGTCCCATTTTGTATATTTGTGATCATTTATGTTTCAGTGATTGAAATAAGTACCCAAAAGGAAAAGAATAGTAGGTTAGGTGCCTGAGTTCAAATCCAACCCTTGCCGTAAACTAGATATAAAGCTTGGAAAATCAATTAATTTCTATATATCTCAATTTCTTTATTGATACTGCTATAATTTTAATACTATACCTGTCTTAACAAATCATTGTAAGGGTCAAATCAGAAAATGTATGTTATCACCAACAGGCATATATCAAGAGCCAATGATGAATAGAGGATTTTTAAAAGTTAAAGTACTAGCTAGTTAAAAATAAGGCATTATGGAGGATAAGCTACTTTCACCGATATAAGGAATTGCCAGTAGAGAAAACTCCATCTATCAATGCAATCATCACTTTCTCTGCAATAAATCATTTTAGTGAATTGCCTAGAGCACTGAGAGTTTGAGTAGCCTGCTGAAGATCTAACAAACTAGTATGTGATTGGGGCAGAAGTTAAATCTACATCTACAACCTACATATAACAAGTTTGGCCTTCCCTATTACACCGCACTGTCCCATAATACATTATTATCAATAACATCAATATCAACCACCTTAATCTCAAAGTATTAATTTATTAAATAACACTAAATCTGTAAGACATTTATTCAGTACCTATTTTATGGTAGGTACTCAGAATACAAATTTAAAAAAAAAAACCTTCTAAATTCTGCATTATAATAATTATAAAGTAAAATGAATCAAATAATACTAATTCACATTTACCAAAAGCTTAAAGTTTTTCTAAGTGTTTTATAAGCATAATTTTATTTTATCCTCACAATCACCCTGGGGAGATAGATGTTATCTTTATCTCCACTATAGATCAGAAAGCTGAGACAGATAGAAGTTAAGTGACTTGCTTAGGATCCCAGAACTAGTCAATACTTTCAAATCATATTTGAACTTAGTTCTTCATAACTCCAGACTCGACATCCCATCCAATGTGCCATAAAGATATGATTTCATTGATCTGTGGAAATTTTTATATTCAAAAAGTAATTTTCATTTTTCCTAAGCATATGAGAAAATTTTATTTCAATAGGTATAAAAGAAAAAATAGTAGACTTTGTTTCAAGCATGAACTTAATAACCAGACCCATGAACTTTGTTGTAATGCATCTTTAAGCTCAGAGGTGATAACAATATTGGATAGAATGGATAAACTGGCAGTTGAAAGACCTGGATTCAACCAGCTCCAATATTTATAGCTAAGTGATCATAGGCAAATCATGAAACATTTTGAGTTTTAATTTTATCGTCTATAAAATGAGGCCAGTATGACCTTCACTGAAGGCAGCTACGTGGTTTTATGGAGTCAGAAAGAAATGAATTCAAATGTAGCCCCAGATACTTCCTAGCCATGTCATCCTGGACAAGTCAGTTAATCTCTGTTTGCCTCAATCTAGTGAAAAAGTAAATGGCAAACCACTCCAGTATCTTTGCCAAGAAATTCCCTTGGACAGTATTAACATGCTATGATCCACAAGATCACTAAGAGTCAGACATAACTAAAAGATTGAACAACCACAATAGTTACCTATTGGTTAACTATAAAATTCCATGTTAATGTAAACTATTTTTAGTAATGTTATTCTATTAGCCTTTGTGATAAGATTACCTACCACAAGAGAGTATATAGAGAAAAAAGAAAAGGGCCTTCCTCTACTACTTAAAAATCTGTCTCATGAGATTGAGTAAGTCACTTAACCTTTGCATGTCCCATTTTCCACAATTTTAAATGACAAAATTAAACCAAACAACCACAAAGGTCTCTTTCAGTTCTAAAGCTAATAATACACAGTGTCCTTCTTATCTAAAATATAATAAATTAGTCATTGGTGTTAGTGTAGGGAACTCCAGGCATGTAATAAGACTTGGGATGTTGCCTGAGACACATACAAGTTAAGTGACTTGCTCAGAGCCATACAACTAGAAAATGTCAAAGGTGAAATTTGTATTTAGATCTTTCCTGAGTCCAAGACCAGAGCTTATTATGCCACAACTACTTCATAATTAGTCTGTACAAGTGGGGAAAAAATGACAAGGAAAAAAAAAAAAATCTGGCTTTCAGTCTTTAATTCACCAATTATCAAGAACCAAGGGTAATTTTGTAAATGAACCTTATCAAAAATAAACATCATCCTGATAAGTCAACATTCTTTTCTGAGTCTATTTGTTGCATATTGCATCCAGGAAAAAAGTGAGCGGTTATATGGGTGTTTTATTTTGTTTGCTAGGGGAAGAGAATCCATGTTTTTTTTTTTTTTTAACCTAAGATTAGGTGATCCAGACAGAAAGGGAAAGAAGATGCAAAATTTATTTGGGCATATTTTAGACTCATTTATCTAAAAAATACACAGTTACATAGTGTAGACAATAGAGCCTTCAACTTGTTTTCTGGGAGACATGAGTTCAAATTGGGCCTCAGATATTTACCAGCTGAATGAGTCTGGCTAAGTCACTTAACTTCTGTCTGCCTCAGTTTCCTCATTGTAAAATGACGATAATAATGGCATTTAGCTCCTACATATGTTGTGGGGATGAATGAGATAATATTTGTAAAGTATTTTGCAAACCTTGAAGTATCATATAAGCACCAATTATAATTATACTTCTTACAAATGCTAACTTCCCATGTGATTCAGGGCTAAGTTTATTTCATACCCTGCTAACAGGGTATGAACATATCCTATTGGCTAACATTCAGTAAAATACTCAAATGTTCTTTTTCTTGTGTTATTGAGTAGACCTAACTTAGCCTGTGGTCAGCATTAGCCCAAGTTAGTAAAAAAAAAAAAAAAAAAAAAAATTTCTTTTATTTCCCCTGTAAGTCTTTCTTCTATAAAATGAGGACACATTAAGATTATGTTTTTTTTCTTTTTTTCATAAAACTTCCATGCTGTAAGCTCTTAGTGGGAACTAAGCATGTCCTTCTCTCAAATATTGTCACACAGGACTCAGAAAGATCAAGTTGCACAGTTTAAGCAGCTTAAGAGGATGAACCACAGAACTTGGGACTCTGATACCAATCCCATTAAATACAGAGGAGTCTTAAGAGAAAATTACACCAACTCAAGCAACCCACAAGCATTATTCAAAGCAGAGCCTAGTGACAGCTTTCTTATAATAGCATTATCAAAGAGATTAAACAAGGTTAAAGAAAAAGACCCGCCCCAAATTGTAAATGGGATAGAATCCTGGAGTTGGAGAGGAAACCAGAGATCTTTGAACTCAAGCCCTTCATTTTGCAGTAAAAAACATTGAAAGCCAGAGAAACAAAACGACTTGCTGCAAGATGCCACAGGGAGCTATAGAATTAGGGGAAAAACAGATCTCCTACTCCCTCCTATGCCAGGCTCTACTTCCCACTGCCCTTTGAAAAGAAAGGCAAAGCACTTTTCCGAATGATGCTAAGAAAGACTTGTATTATAGCAGGCCACCTGAATTATGAAAGGAAATGAGAGGCAATGAAAGGGAGGAAAAAGGGAGAGTGAAAGAGAGAGAAAAAGATACAAGAGACAAAGGGAGAGAGATACAAGAGACACACAGAGATACAAGAGACAGAGGGAGAGAGGAGGGAGGGAGAGCAAGAAAGAAAGAGAGAGAAAAGAAGAAGGAGGAAAAAGAAAAAAGAGAGAGAGAGAGAGAAAGAAAGGAAGGAAGGAAGGAAGGAAGGAAGGAAGAAGAGAGAGAGAGAGAAAGAAAGGAAGGAAGGAAGGAAGGAAGGAAGGAAGAAAGAAAGAAAAGAAAGAAAGAAAGAAAGAAAGAAAGAAAGAAAGAAAGAAAGAAAGAAAGAAAGAAGAGAAAGAAAGAAAGAAAGAAAGAAAGAAAGAAAGAAAGAAAGAAAGAAAGAAAGAAAAAGAAAGAAAGAAAGAAAAAGAAAGAAAGAAAGAAAAAGAAAGGAGGGAGGGGGAGAGAGGAAGGAAGGAAGGAAGAAAAGAAAGAAAGAAGAAAAGGGGGGAAGAAAAAAGGGGAAGAAAAAGGAGAGGAGAAAGGAGACAAAGGAGAGGGAAAGAATGAGAACAACAAAGTGATTTGGAAGATTCCTTTTTCTACAAAAGCTGCACAACAGAATCCGCACAGGAGATAAATCCTTGGAACAAAAATAACAATAATAATAATATCTAACATTTATATAGCACTTACTAAGTGCTTTACAATTATCTCATTTGAACCTCATAACTCTGAGAAGTAGTTGTTATTATAATCCCTATTTTACAGATGAGGAAATAAAACCAACAGCTTGTATGTGAGGCAAACTTTGAACTCGGATCTTTCTGAATTCAGATCTGAATTCAGTGCTGAATTCAGCACTCTAGAGACAAACAGGAAGGCAACATTGGGTAATTCTCTTTATTCTCCCCTCCTTCCTTCTGGTTTCTCTCTTCTTCACCATCACTTCCCACATACATTTTCCTTTTTACTTCCCATCTATCTTTCAGCTAATTCTAAATTAACTCCTCCCCCCACCCTTTATCTGAAATGGATTTAAATTCTTTATGTAGTCACTGGGATTATTAGTCCTTTAATGACCAAAAGACTCAGAGAAATCAATCTACAAGGGAATAAAATATTTATTAAGTGCTTTGTATATGCAAAGTTCTAGAGATACAAACAGAACTAACAGTCCCTGCTCTCTGGGTGCTCATATTCTTTCTGTGGAGATAACATATATGGAAACTACAGTCAGAAGGAAAAGTTCTTAGGTAACAGTTGCAAAGTAAATAGTAATGCATCCTTTCCAAAGATATAATCCTCTCTACTTCGGTACTGAGCCATTTGACAGTGCCAGAAACTTGATGACAAGAACCTTCTTTTCTGAGTTTTCAGTAGGTGTAGCTGAAGCACCTGGGGGATCTGTGTCCAGGCTTTATCTCCCTCCACAAGGGTTGTTTCCTTGGATGATGGCTGTGAACAAAGGGTGAGAAGCATATTGCTTTTTCAAAGGCTTTTGTGTTCAGGGTCCTAGTCTTTCTCCATCAGTGGCTGAGAGGATGGTGATCAACATAGTGGTGATGGTGATTTGACTTGCCTGACTCCTTCTGCCTCCATCTCTCCCTCAGAATGCTTCATTGTTTCAGCTAGGCTGCCTTGCCTACTTTGTGACTGACAGTTGAAGGAGATAGCTGGAACCTTCTCCACATGCTTTGCTACCCTAAATGATGGCTGACTGTGCTGGGTGTAGGACTCTAACAGAACTTAATTGAAGAGAAAATGTTTTTTGGGAGGTGAAAGGGATGGTACTACCAGTACTGCCCCAATCACCATCACCCTCACCAGCTCACTATTCAGCTTGTTATTGAGGCTTGTCCTGGGCAATGCTGCTCTTCCCAAGGACCCTCAAATTCCTGATCCTATGAGACATCCAGCAACTTAAAAAGAACAGGAAATATTTCCTAAAGCTTTAGTCTGAGAGTCAGAAGCCTGGGCTTTTGTCCATGTTCCACTTCTGACTAGCTGTGTGACTTTGGCCAAGGGATCTCCTTGCTAGAACTAGGAGTTCCCCCAACTCCCACTTGGGAGCCAGGCCTTGAAAAACCTCATCAACAACAAAACTGACAACTGGCAACAAGTCACTTTTTCCATAAGCTGCACATTGGGTAGGGTGTTAGATTTGGAGTCAAATAGCCTCCAATTCCTGCCTCAGACAGTCATTTAGCTGTGTAATTCTGGTCATATCGCCCTCTCTCTGATTCTCACTTGTAACATGAAATCAAACAATAATAACACATGTCTCAAAAAATTGTGGTGAGGACCAAATGAGTTAAAATTGTGAAAGGAATTTTCAAATCTTTATATGCTATATAATTTATAATTTTTATAGATTAAGCAACAATAAATCATACACATTTCCTTGAAAAGTAAAGGCTATTTCTAAATCACCTAAGAGTAAAATGACCATTTTGTTTATTTGAAGAAGGGGGAAATCTTAGTCTAATACAAATGTGAAAATCTTTCCCTTTTAAAAATAAAAAATAGCTACTATTTATAAAGTGTTTTAAAGCTCATTTGATCCTTAAAAAATAAACAAAACACCCTACTTTACAAATAAGGAAACTGAAGGTAGAGAAGTTAAGTAACTTGTTCAGGGTCACATTGCTCTAAGTATCTTTCCTTCACTCAGGTCTTCAATGCTTCTAAGTTTCTGTTGCTCATCTTACTATTTTAATTATTTGGGAAGCAAGGGATAGACAGTTTCCCAGAGATTAACCCATTTGAAATCCTTTTCCTTCCTTCTTAAATAGTATTTTATTTTTTCCAATTACATATAGTTTTCAACATTCATTTTTCTAAGGTTTTCAGTTCCAACTTTTCGTTCCCCTCCTTCTTTCCTCTCCTCTTACCCTCAGACATCAAGCAATCTGATATAGGTTATACATGAACAATCATGTTAAATGTATCTTTACATAAGTCTTGTTGTGAAAGAAGAATCAGAACAAAAGGGGAAAACCACAAGAAAGAAAAAGCAACCAACTAAAAAAAGTGAAACTATTATGCTTCAGTTTGCATTCAGACTCCATTGTTCTCTCTCTGTATGTAGATGACATTTTCTATTTTGAGTCTTTTGAAATTGTCTTGGATCACATATTGCTGAGAAAAGTTAAGTGTAACCAAATGATCAAATCACAGTGTCACTGGTGCTGTGTCCAATGTTCTGATTCTGTTCACTTTCCTCAGCTTCAGTTCATGTAAGTCGTACAAATTTTTCTGAAATCCTCTGCTTGTCATTTCTTATAGAACAATAGTACATTACATTCATATGAAACAATTTGTTTAGCCATTCCCCAATTATCAGGTATCCCTTCAATTTCTAATTCTTTGCCATAAAAATATTGCTATGTTTATTGCTATAAATATTTTTGTACATGTCACCCATTTGATCTCTAAGTAGCTTTACTCAAATTAATCACCTATAAGTTAGGATTGGAGGGAGGAGGAGGAGAAGACAAGGATGTCTTTGAATAAGGTGATCGCCTAAACAACTTTCAGCTCTAACATTCCAGGATGACAAGGTTCTTTGGATCATCCAGAAAAGGGAGCTTCCTTCCTCTCCAGTTATGTTACATATTCTGCCAGTTCTTTTTTTTCTAATAGCTATGGTCATGTGAAAGTATGTCATTAGCCATTCAGAAGTCTGGGGGAATTATTATTTGTTTTGTGTTTTGCACATTCCATTAGTTTTCATTGGGATCAATAATCCTTTGGACTGGGTATCAAGCCAACTAGAATAACCACACTAACTTTGCAACAGCCTTATTAATCAGATCACATGAAAACTGCCAAAATAAGGAAGGGAGATGAGATATTGATTACCTGACAAATGCTATCAAAATAGGCAATTCTTAAAACTGGTAGTAATGTTGGGAAAGAAATGTTTTTTTTTCCCTCCAATTTTGCTTGAATTACCTGGTTTATAGTAGAATTCTATCTTTTTCTTTGTTGATTCAGGCTCAGCCAAAGAGGCAGGTAATGGGTTGTCTTTAGAAGAATAATTTGACTTTGATAAAAGAATGCAAATATCTTATAACCCAAAGAAAAGGCAATAACCTGCTGTTTTTTTTTTCTTTTCAAAACTAACAAAATAGAACACGTCTGGGGTTTGTTCCATGTTTGAGAAATACTTTGCGGAACACCAGCCTGGAGGCGCTGAAGGAAAATTTAGCCACTACCTTTCTAGCCTGCCAATGTGATGTGTATCTAAAGGCAGTGTTCTTTTTTCCCATGCCTTACCTAATGATCTATCTCTTCCTAGACAAATAGGGGTCTGAGATATAAGATCAAATATTGGACACTAGTTAAAATCCAGCTGCACTAGAAAGAGAGAATTGTTTTGCATAAAAGGGGACTTTTATCAACGACTGGCTTCCCAAGGGAAACTTCTTTCTCCTTCAGGGATGCTTTTAAAAGTCCAGCAAAAATGAAAAAAGGAAAAGGGGTTCCTTTTTTTTCATTCTTTCTACACACTTGCTAAAGCAGGAACTCAACACAAGCTATTCAGTACCAAAAAGTCAATAAACTCCCTTCAGAAGGAAGAAAAAAGACAGATGTTACTTTCTGTGGCCTTAACTACAGGCATCAAGTGCATACATTTTCCCCAGACCTCTATAAGCATACCACTTTCTACTGCCCAAGGATCTATTCCAGTAATCCTTGAGGACTCTCACAAGAACATCAATACTCACAGGAAGAATATTATTGATAAATTTGGGGAAAGAAATTCAGCTGTGAGAAATATTGAGCCCCTGAATGCAAAGGCTTTTTGAGTTCATTTGGATAAGTTCCTGGTGTGGAAATTCTCTTCCCAGTTCCCCCTACTCTCCCCTCCATAAAGCAATATGCTTTTGATTCAATAAGAGGACCTGGGTAAAAATTTTCACTTTATCTCTTTATTTCCTGAGTGATCTGGGCAAGTTACTTCATCCTCTCAGAATTTCAGTTCCCCATATAAAATGAGAAAGTATAACTTTATAATCTATAAGATAAGACCCTTCCAAATCTAGATCTATGACATAGGATCCAAGATAAATGCTAGGGAGTTGTAAGAAGTACACGAAAGTTAATTGATTTGCCCAAAGTCACATGACTCAAAAACTAGGGATCTATTTTAACTTGAGTATTCTTGACACCAAGTCCAACACTCAATCCTACACATGCTGCCTCCACAAGCCCAATATAGAGGAAATAAATAGAAATTATCTTAATGTCTTTAAGCTTATGATCCAGGCGTACTGATTTCCTGTAAGGAGATAAATAATTAGGTCTAGTATGACATCAACATGATTTAATTTTTTAAAAAATACAGTATTCCATCAGAAGCAGACATCACTCACAGACATCACCCATTTCCTCCATCTTACTTCCTTCAAAGATATGAACCTCAGGAGTAGTCCATTTCAGGAGTAGTCCATTTCAGAAGTAGTCTACAGCAAAAAGAAATTTAAGAATCACTTGCTTTATTATTCTTAAATTAAGGAAGACATCATTGAGACATATCCAGAAAGGACATAAGGGAAGTTGCAGAGGGAGGACAAATATATTTATGTATTTACTTTGTCTATTAGACAAAAGGAAAGTGCATTTAGGCAAGTGGTGAGTGATGGATGAAGCATAGGAGAGACAGAAGGTCAGACAATGAAGAAAAACAAGCAAAACAAAAAAGAACATACAAAAAAGATTGTCCTCTTTCTAGTTCCTATTTTCTAATATATGAATGTGCACATATATATTTGTATGTATATATGACATGTATATATGACATATATGTATATCTTTGTTAATCATAGAATACATATTTTATGTACAGGCCTACTTAAGTTTGTTAGACTTGGAATCTTTTTATTTATTGAGATAAATTGGGACCTTAAAACTCATCTAATTTGATCTTTCCATTCTAAAGATGAAGAAATAGGGGAAGCAAATTACATACCCAAGGGTCCACAGTAAAGTAGTTTAAAAAAATGGTTCAGCCTAAAACCCAGTTGTTCTTCCCAGCCTGGTTTTCTTTCCACTATCTCATGCTGCCATTATATACCCAAAATAATAACAACTTGATTTGAACTCTGATACATACAAAGGAAGAGTGCAGGAAGGACAGATCAACTGTCTGCAAAAAGAACTCTATCACACATTCTACCAATTAAAGATTAATTGGATTTAACAAGTAACTTTTCCATACATAGCCCAGATGAGTTATGCTTGTCAGCCAATAGCAGCTCTCTCTTGCCAAAAAAAAAAAAAAGTTGGGGAGGGGAAAGGAGAACCTGGTGGACAATGTCAGAAATGAGAACATCTAAACTTAGCTAAATTTGCCCTTGGGCAGTCTTTCACTGGGACCATGTTCAAAATTTGTCTAGCCTAGTATAAGACCTGCTAGAGATGATGATGGTAATATTATAAAGCATTTTAAGATTTTCATTTGTTTTCTCATTTGAGCCTCAGAACAACTCTATGAGGAAAGTTTCATTATTATCCATAACTTTAGTGACTTGGAAACAGATTGAAAGAGATTGTGATTTGTCCAGGAACTGCACAGTTAATAAGTGTCTGAGATAGTATTTGAACTTGGATCTTCCTACTACTAAGTACAGTGCTCTTTCCACTGCACCACCTAATTGCCTCCAATAGGGTAGCCTTCCAAAATCCAGAGCCATTTCTATGCCAAGAGGCAACATAATGGGACTATAGTAGAGGATGATTGAGTTGCATAGGACAATATTAATGAATTGCAACTGAATTTGTCAACCTGGGACTAGAGTTCTTAGAATTTTATCATTGGTTTGTAATTAATCAGAGTATTAAACATTTTCAGGTACCAGGCTAGATGCCAGGGTTACAAAGTTAAAAAAATTAAGGTTTGCCTCAAAGGAACTTTTACAATACTTAACAATTGGTGAGACTTTTACAGTCAGTGAAATAAAGGAGAAAACTTGATTTAGCAGAAAAAGAGCTGAAGACTAGGTGCTTACAATGATCACGCCTGGATCTGGAGAAGACATAATAAATGAGACGGGTGACTAGGGGTAAGGAATGATGAATATACAATAAGGCTTGATTGATAAGTTGGTTACTTTTGCTGAATTCTTTTCTCCCCTCTCTCCCCTTTCCGAACTATGTTCAAAGAGGTAGCTTATGGAAGTGGATAGAAAGCTAGACAGACAGATGGGCAGACAGATAGATATACATGCATTCATACAGAAATGACAATGATACATAAATAAATGACAACGATATATACATAAATAAAATTAATATTAAAATATACTTCAAGACTTTGGATGCAGCTCCGCTAATTTTTTTAATCAATTGTCAAGCATTTATTAAGGGCCTACTCTCTGCCAGGCACAACAGGGAACACAGAGAGGAAAAAATGAAATCATTTCTATTCTCAAGGAGTCTATATTCTTATCAGGTTTTCTTTGGAATAAATGCACAAATATCAGTTCTATTCTGTAGATGTGGATGTTAGGCATTCCTCAATCAGCAGAAGGCATTTTTCCCATCATATTATAAAGAATCATTGTAAAACCAAAACCCTCATTTTGCAATTTTCAAACCCCTGGGATTAAATTACAGATTTTCACTTTTTGCCCAACCCCATTATTGCTCCTTTTTTCTTTGTAATGAGAAAGAGAGGGTGTTGCCAAGTTTCTTTCCTTCTTGTCCCTGTGACTGGGCATTCTAGAGGATTCACATATGCTTTTCTTAACACCAACAGAATTGCAGAATAAATGAACAACTCTATCCAGCTTGACAAACCTGGGAAGTTTTAAAAAACAAACAAACAAGCAAAAAAGACTTTTGTTAAAATCTTTCTGTTTTCTCTCCCTTTTGCAAATATTCCCTTTAGTTATCGGGAATGATTGTGGTAAAAGAAAAAAAAAAGACGGGCTAAAAATTCAGAAGAAGAAAATAAAACTTTTGATCTTAAAAAAAAAAAAATGAAATCCAAGGCCCTGATGGGCACAGACAGACTCCTTAGCTAGGTCAAGGGAAGTGATGTCATGGTAATGACTAGTAATAACAATACTTCTGCAAAAATATACATACACACAACTTCCCAAATGCCTTCTGGACATTAAATCAAGAGATAAGCTCTGAGCAATGTGGTAGAAATACTAAGAGAGTTGGCAAGACTTCCAGCACACTTATAGCCTTGTGCCTATGAAAACAGGGGTTTTCCAAAAGCCTGGAAAGACTTGTCTGCCTGATTGTCTGTCTCAGTTCCTCATCATCATCATCATCATTATCATCATCATCATCCTTTTCCTCCTCTTTTTCTTTCTTCTCCTTTTCCTCTTCCTCCTCTTGCTTTTCCTCCTCCTTCTCTTTTTTCTTTGATCTGAAGATAGGATCCCATCTTGGCTATTTAACTCAGAAATCTATTACATGATATCTAACTAAATCTCTCCTACACTACGAAAGTGATTGGAAGGTGAAAAAAACAGGAGGGAAAGTAAGATGAAAGAGATTTCAAAGCCTCCCTTCTCATATACTGGAATGCTCTCAACTCCCACCCCTGGGGCTCCTCCTTCTCACTTACCATCTGATTTGGAAAGTTTAGACATAAGACCATGAAGTTTAGAAAGCCAAGCTTTTAAAAAACTGGAAAAATCTACAATAAAAATGATTTTTGCTTAACTAAGGGAATATTCCACTCAGAGTTATAGGTATCTCAGAGATCTGAAGACCAAGAATATTGAGAAATTTTGTTATAGGCTGGAGGACACTGGTAGACTAAAGCATATCCAAAACAAGATGGTGAGAGAACTTGAAACCACCCCAGAGAAGAAGCTGTTGAAAGAAATTCAGACATTTGACTTGGAAAAGATTTAGAGGGCTATGATAGCTGTTTTCAAATATTCTTTTGGAAGGGGGCCGAGACTTGTTTTGCTTGGCCCCATATGACAGAACTAGAGATTGTGTGTGTAAGTTGCAGACACAGATTTAGATTCTTAATGAAATTAGAGCTTTTCAAAAGTGGAATGGACTCTTTTAAGATTTCATAAGGGTCTCATTACTGAAGGTCTGTAAGTGGAGGCTGTATGGCTACTTCTAAGGGATATTTTAAAGGTAAATCCTGTCCTGGTACAAGTTGGAACCAAGTTCTTCAACTCTAAGATACTCTTATTCTAGGAAAGAGAGAGTGATCATAAACAAGTTCTGATTGATCTCATGACAAATTTAAACTTCTAATTGTCACCCTCTAAGGCTCATTTCTAAGTGGCAGCCATCCTAGATTAAAGAACCATACAGAAACTAAACAAGACTTCTGGCCACCCCATATGTAAATGCTTCCACTTCAGTTCCTTATACTTCCCCAAGATATGCTTCACAAAATCAATTGCTATTCAACCCCAACTTCTTCACAAGGGCATATCAGATTACTAACTACCTTGAATTGTTCCACTTGGCCTAGTCCTTGTGTAGCACCTCTCTTATTTCATCATCCTTCATAAATTAGTCCTTTTTAGCATTTTTGGTCAAATATAATTGGCTGCTGAAACATAGTACAAGTCAAATTATATCACAGCATAAAAAAAAAACTAATTGACCCCCCAAAATTCCAATCTCCCCATGCAAAAGATCACCAATTTTAAATAATAATTGAATCAGCAAACAAAATATATTGACTTATGTTTAATTACTATCATTTAGACTTTATATGTTTCTGTCATTCATTTGTAGAGAATGTCAATAAATGCAAAAACTATGATGTAAGCATTTACTATGTCCAAGATACTGTTCTACTTTGTGAGAATTATATAAAGATTAATGTCACTATACCCACCATCAAAGAGCCCTTAATCTAATATGAGAGAGGCAGCTAGGCAAAATAATAGATATAGGCTAGGACTTGGAGTCAGGAAAACATGAATTCAAATCTTACCTCAGATACTTGGTCACTATGTAATTCTGGGTAACACGCTTCAATTCTCTGAGTCTCAGCTATCTAATCAGTAATATGGGAATAATAATAACAACTTCAAAAAGTTGTTGTGAAAATTAAATGAATCGCCAACATAAATCATTTTACAACCCTTAAAGAACTATATAAATGTCATCTATTGTCATTGTTAGGAAAAAGCAAAAACTAATAAAGTTCTTTCAAGAAAAAAAGAAATATCATAAAAATAATTTTATACAAATTTAAATATAAGCAAAATTGGTGAATATGCAGATCCACTAGCACTTTGCATATGGTAAATTCATAGAAGACAAATAAATTTAAAAATAAAGCAAAAAAAACTTGATAACTCCAAAGAAGGAGAAAAGAAAATGATTTGGGACATAAGAGGAGGTTTTTTAGAGCAAATATCAATTACCTAGTCTCAAAGAGTGGGAAGGATTTTAACAGGCAAAGACAATGAAGATTCTGTTAGAGATAATAAGTAAAAGCCTAATTCAACAAGCACTTACTGAGCACTTTCTAGGTGCCAAATACCAAAATACAAAGTCAGCTTGAGAACCACAGTTCTCAGGCATGGCATTGGGTAGAGAGCTGGAGTAGGATTAGGAAGACCTGAATTCAAATTCTGACTCTGACATGTACTAGCTGTGTTACACTGGTTAAAGCGTCTAATTCTCTCCATCCTCAATTTCTATAAAATGAGATTGATCAATAAAATGTAAAATGAGATTGATCTACAGTTTCTTTCTATTTATGATCCTATAGTTCAATACTTTAGCTCATAAATACCGAAGAACAGAAGAAAGAAAAAATCTATCTAAATCTTATTTGATGTGACTGTGGGATCTCTAAGGAGAAAGGGTAGACATCTAACAAAAAAATAAAACAAAATGATACCAAATTGTACTTTTTAAAAAAGTAGTAATGTAGCTTTCTAAGGGATAGCACTAAAGAGTCTTGAGACATTTCTTAACTTGGTTAAATGTTTTTGATACTGAGATAATGGCACAATTCATGGGCAAAAAAAATGGAAAGAGGAGATTTGTGGATGGTGAATTATTGCATCTTAGGTTTCTGGACACTTCTCCTAGAGAGAGAACAATAAAGTATAGATCCATGCAGAGTTGGGAGTTTATCCTTCTGTTGGCCTAAGTTTCAAGGAACCACATTGGTCCCCCTTTCGTATTCAAGGAGTAATTGAGTGTTAATTCCACTGACCTTTTTTTTTTGCTGAAGCTCTTCCATCTTGGGAGCATTACTAGCTGTCAGGCAGCATACTTTACATAGCTGTCTACTTAATGTTTTTCTTTTGACTGAATTTTTTACCTGAGGCATTTCAGTCATGTAACTTCAGCAATCAATTTTGGCCCAAAGCAGCATAGACCTCAGTCACTGCAAAGCAAGTATTTGCATGCCAGCTTGCAGTTTAAGCACTAGGGAAAAGAACTGGGCCCATGAAGACTTAAGAAGTAGGACTCTTGAGTTGAATCATCACAGTCAGCTAAATTATCTAGCATGTAATTATCCTTTGGTGTGTATGTTTGTATTCCAGGAGGAAGGGGGAGAAATGGACAGGGAGGGGTCTTGTAAATTGTTAATCCCTTTGCTAACTGTAATTGCTTTATTGAATCTAAATTAATCTAATGTTTTAAGAATAAATCATGAAATTCTAACGATTACATATGAGTCATAAAAAAGGGGAAATACAATATTTGAAGCATAATTTAAATTAGATTATACCAGGATAATTAGCCTTCAGGATTACATTCTATAGTGGGATTGATGCTTTCTGGAAATAGACAATTAAAGATTTTTTAAAAACCTATGTTAGTCCAGCGACATGCCAGAAAAATACATGATGAAACAAAGTACTAGAAATTGTTTATGGACAGATACAACATTTTCTTAGATGTTTTTCTCTCCAAGGTTTTGTTTTTTTTTTTTTAATGCTCTCTAAAGGACTGTCTGTCTTTCAGGACATGAAGATTGTGAAGAACAGCTTAAGAAAGTTAATATAAATGTCTTCCCTGTCAACCTTTCATTTCAAGGCCTTCATATACATAGCACCTCAAAGAGCCTTCTTACACATTAGGACTCCCAGAAAAATTACCCAACATAAACTACCCAATAGCCATCTGTCCCCATTAATGCATTTACTTTTAATAGTCAGCAATAAGGCACAATTTAATCAAAGTAAAGTCATTTAATAAAATAAAGAAAATAAGAAATATAATAACAGAACATGTCCCCCATATCCATGGAACACTTTCTCTCTCAAATACAAAGGCTATCAATGAGGGTGGACAAACCGAAGCAACATTTTTGAAGGAATTTGCATACATGAAACTTATATGGCCAAAAACTATGAAGATTTTGTCCATGAATATCTTATAGAATAAGCAACTGATATTCTGGTGTTGCTTCCAGTAGATTAGTACCCTGCTAGTCTCTAGTGGCATATGGTCTCCGCCAATTATATGGTAGTCTCTGCCAGATATTTCTTCCCGCTAGTCTCTTGGTTGAGTACCTCCACAAGTTTTCTGCCTCCCAAATTTCTCCAGCTACCAGTTTTAGGGGAAGAACAGGGTTTTTTTTCCATCTTTGTGCTAATTTAGAGCTCAGGGGCTTAATCTTCAGGGGTTTTATGTGAGGTAGATAAGCCATACAAACAGACTCAACTCTCCCAAATTCTTCTCTCCAAGTGGTTTGTTAATTCCCCAAAATTTAATTGCATATATCCATTTTTAGAGACAGTCTACCTTCACATGTCAAGATTTTTTGGAACATAGAAAAGCCAACCCACTTACTAGGGAATTTAACCTATCTTTTCTAATTCCTTGTATCTAAGATTGAATCCCAGTCCTATTTCTGAAACAGCAGACTTAAGGCTAAAAACTTTTAAGTCCTTTAAGTATCCCACACAAACAAAAAGGAAAGAGGGAAGCAAGAACAAAAATCTTTTGGCAGAGTACTTTCAAAGTAGTTCCTGCCATCTCCAGGCTTTCTAGAAATTTCTGCCTTTATTAAGCATATATAACCAGCAAGAATCTCCAGACTTTAATCTCTACCTAGAGTATCTTACTCGTTATACAGCTAACTTCCTTATAGGCAATAGATGAAGAAGTTTGGAACAGTTGGTTTAGGACCAAAAGACTTAGTTTAAAGAAGGATTTACTTTAGTTTAAAGTAGGATTTCTTAAACTTTTCTACTCCCAACTCTCTTTGAATGTGGCCCCAAGAATATAGGTATATAAAATAAGTATACAAATCAAACATTTACCAATAATAATTATATTTTTGTGACACCCAGATTGTTACACCACCCCATATGGGGTTGTAATTTACACTTTTAAGAAGTTTTGGTTTAAAGAATAAAGAACATGGTTTGTTTTAACTAGAGAGAGATTGGGTATCCATAGCAATTATTGACAAAGTCTATTCCCAATTCTCATTTTAGTACTATAAATGTAAAACTAGCTTCAAAAGCATCTCCTCCACAGACTGCAGATAATATTATATCTTTAAGAGAGAATAAAATCCTTAGAGATTGGAAGCTTAACTCTCATTCTGGAGTCTGTTTTAACTAAGATGGCTAGAGGTTCTAGCAAGGCATGGAGAAAGACTAAGAGAACTTCTTTCCTGAGAGATAATTAATTGAACTTTTCTCTTGCAAAGAAATATTAGGAAGGGAATTCTTAGAAGAGACTTGAGCTGACATTCTGAGAGAGTTAAATAGTTTAATCATGTTTCAAGAGTGATGGTTAGAGCTGACTCTGACTATGCTCTTACCCACAGTTAATACATTGTAAATAATGGTCTTTATTTTATTGTTTCTTACTCTATTAATAAATTACATAACAAATAACCTTGGTATTTATTTAGGCCTAAGAAATTTGGAGAATTATTTATAGAGAGAGCAATGAGGGAAAGAGAGGGAAAATTTTCTCCTGCTTCTTTGATAAATTATACTTGATAAACCAGGGTAGGGGGGCACAGAGCTATCTAATTAGATTGATGAAACAATTTTAATAATGAGGAAATCCTTGAATGTTCCCTCTTCTTACCTTCAACATGATATTTTAGTCTCTCCATAGGAGAGAATAAGTAAGATAATGAGTCAACAGCATGGAAAAAAGTGGTTACAAATCTCTTCAGCTACGCCATGTAGGCTACAAGTCAGGATTGTCAACACCTCTTTTAGGAGGCTAAATAAGAAAAAAAAAAACTTTAGAAACTTAGAATAAGCTCAGAGAATTATGCTGCCTCTAGATATAATGGTTTCTCCTTCACAGAGGTCTTCAAGCAAAAACTAGATAGATGTCATTTGTTGGATATGTTATAATTGCTGTTTGGTCACTTCAGTTGCATCTGACTCTGTGATTCCATTCAGAGTTTTCTTGGTAAAGATACTGAAGTGGTTTGTTATTTCCTTCTCCAACTCATTTTAAGGTGAGGAAACTGAGGCAACAGGATTGAGTGCCTTGTCCAAGGTCACATAGTCAGTAAGTGTGTGAGGCCAGATTGGAACTCAGAAAGATGTGTTCCTAATTCCAGACCTGGTATGCTATGCATTATGGAGTCACCTATGCCCTATTAAGTTGTGGATGAGATTCCTATTCAGGTATAGATTTGATAAGATAGCTTTGGAGGTCCCTTGCCATTACTATGATTCTATAAATCCTCTTCAGCAAAACTTTATAGAAGATGCAGAAGGAGTTTTGGTAGTCAATAAATGATAAATTTTCCCTTCATTCAGACAGTTATTTAGGTTCATAAGGAGTAAAGGGGGAACGGGAAAAGCATTTATTAAATACCTACTATGGGCCAAGTATTCTGTTAAGCACATCACAAATATTATCTCATTTGCTCCTCAGAAGAACTCTGAGAGGAAAGTGATATGGTTATCCCCATTTTATGGTTGAGGAAACTGGGACAGAAAGCGGATAAGTGATTTGCCCAGAATCACATAGCTAGCAAATGTCTAAAGTCATATTTGAACTCAGAACTTCCTAACTCCAAGTCCAATCCTATGTCATCTGTTTTCTCACCCTAAAATAAGTATGACAAATGTTTAGAGATGTCCTGATTATTCCTATTTTGCTCTAAATAATACTGGAAACCAAATATTAGAAACTGAATCCTTTACCAAATTCAGAAAGGTACAAATTTTTTTTCTATACAATAAGCAATGCTCCTTTGTCTTACTAATTACTCACTATAAATGTGACCTTTTGTTTTGGAGATAGCCGAAGAGCTGTTTTTTTAATATTCTGAACTTGAACTCAAATATAAGGCTCTGATATGCTTATATAATCAAAATTAGGACAAGACATTGGTATTAGAAACAAGTATTCACTCATTCCCATATACACACTCTCTAGCAGCCTTCAGCAAATATTTTTAGTAGCAAGAGAAGAGAAAGTGAGAGGAGGGGAAAAAGAGACAGAAGAGGAGGGGAGGAGAAGTAGGAGAGGGAAAAAGAGATAAAGACAGAAAGATCCAAACACAGAGACAGAGAGATACAGAAAAACAGAGACAGAGAGAAAGAGAGAGACAGAAGAAGAAAAGAGAATAGGAAAGAGATGGGAAAGACAAAGTGATATAGACACACAAAAAAAAAAAAAAACAGAGAAAAATGATAAAGAGGTAATGACAGAGAAAGAAAGAAAAAGAGGAAGAAAGTCAGGGAGGGATGAAGAAGAAGAGGAAAGGAAAGAGGAAAGGAGGAAGGGAGGGGGGAAGAGAGAAAAGAAGTGTGGAAAGAAGGAAAGATGAAAGGATGGAAAGAAGGAGAAAGGGAGAAAGGTAGGGAGAAAAGTTATTGTGACCATTCTCAAAAATCAGGTGGATTGTGGGAGAATTCATGAAAAAGAAAGTGAAATCAGACAAAAACATGTGAGGGGGGATGGGAATCTGCAAGGACAGGGAGTCCTACTACACTCAATAGAAAAATAATAAAGAAGTTAATATGTATTGTGGCCTTTCAGAGAACAGAAATAAGAGCATTAGATGGAGTTTATGCTAGGATACAAATTGATATTATTATTCAGTTGTTTTCAGTTGTGTCTAACTCTTTGTGAGTTTATTTGGGGTTTTCTTGACAAAGAAAGTGGAGTGATTTGACATTTCCTTCTCCAGCTCACTTTACAGATGAGGAAACTGAGGCAAACAGACTTAAGTGACTTGTCCAGGATGATAGAACTAGTAAGTATCTGAATTTTCTGGGTTTAGGCCAAGTGTTTTATCCACTGCTCTCTAGGGGAGAAATGAATTTTCCTTTCAATAGGAAAAACATTCCTATAAATTAAAGCTCTCCTACAAGGCAGAAGGCTTTCCCATCTTACTAGCATTCAAGCAGAGACTAGATAACATCCTAACATAGATGTTCTAGAAGTGATTCTTATATCAAGTTGAGCATTAGACCAGATCATCTCTTGAATACAATGTCTAAGATTCTATGAGTCAGTGCATCTTTCCTCATAGAGCTTGCTTGGAAAGGGGCAGTGTTTATCAGATGAGATTACTACTGACCAGACTGTCAAACGTATCTTACTAACAGATCTTTTCTTCCCTCCATGAACTATCTTTGACTACTGCAGGTGAATCAGCAGTAGGTCTCATTAATACAATGTATTCTCCTTTCATATGGCATCCTTAATAGACAGCAACTCAAAATGTTTTACCTAGACTGTCAATCATCATAAACTGAAGAGGAAAAGAAAGTTTTTACAATGAGATTTCAAGAGAGGAAGTTATTAAGTGGCACAGATGTGGAGGAGAGGGAGAGATTAAGATGTAGAAGGCAACATAATAAAGAAATTGTTCTGTAAGTCTTAATGGGAAGAGGAAAAAGCAAAGATGTAGATGGGAAAAGCATTATAATTGGGCATTTATTTATCACCTACTATCCTCAAGACATCATGTTATCGCATAAGGATATAAAAAAATAAAAGTATAATCCTAGCCCTCAGTGAGTTTGAGGGAGGATAAGGTTTGCAGAAAATATAGCATGTACAGGAATAAATATGATATGAAATTAGGACCAAAGATCGCCAGTTCTCTAAGGTCCTCTATCTTAATCTTCTTATTTTCCATTTAAAGAAACTGAGATCAAGGGAGATTATGTGGCATATCCAAATGGGTATGTGACATATCCAAATGAGTCTCATCATCAATATTTGAATCCAATTCCTGACTCTAGAGTCAATATTTTTCCAATGTGGCAAGCCTAAAGTGGTAAGTATAAAGAGATTTTGGTCAGATATTTTCCAATCTCTAGACCTTACCTGTAAATGTGGGTTGTCTTACCTGTAAAATGTGGGTTGGAGTAAATTACATTTGATTTCCTTCAAGTTCTAAATCCTATGATCCTTAATAAGCTCTAAATAGATGATCTTTAATAAATGCTTGTTGCATTAAATCTTTATCTTTCCTAAATTTCAGCACCTTCTGGTCTGAGGAGTTGGCTCATCATAATGGACCCTATTTCCTGCTGTGCCAAGGATATGTTGTAGGAAACATTGGATCAGAACTAACAGCAGAATGGGTGGGCTCTTTCCTTTAATATCAGGCTTCTTGCTAGCCATGTTTTTATGATCTAACAAGGTCTCACTGTTGATTATTTATTTTTACTATTTGATCTACATTAAACTCCCCCAAATATCATTAGTTCAGCACTACCTGACAAGTCTTATCCTAACCTGGCAATACAAGTGAGGACATGCTCAGATGCTCCCTCAAGCACAAGTATTCCTGAGTTCTGGAAGAAATGATAATATTTAGTAACAATTGCTTAATGCTTTTCATCTTCAAAGTCCTTTTACAAACATTATCTAATTAACCCTTCCAACTTTCCCTGGGAGGTAAGGAAGTATTATTATCTCCTGGTTTCAGAAGGAAAAAATTAACCAGCAAGTTCTCTGCCACAATCAGTGTTGTCAAGATTAGATGTCAAGACCTTTAAACTCTCATTTCCTTGCTCAAATGGAAGACGATAGGAATGAGTGAGAACTTTCTATTTCTAACTAAAATCACACTGAATCTGTTTTTATTATTAACAATAATAAGAACTATAGCATGTTTTTTAAAGTTTAATTTTTTAGTTTAGACTTTATGCTTTGATAGTTTAAAATTTCACTAAGATTTTTGAGACATCCCATATAATGGCTTACAAATTAGAAAGTGCTTTACATTTATACATTTGGGAGCTCTGCAAAAAGCCTATTAGTTATATAGTAACAATATTATATGTCATAAATGAGAAAAGAGAGACCCAGGAAATTCTAGGGATTTATCTAAAATTAAATAGTCAATGATTCAAATTGATGAACTTCTCAGTTTCTCCATTAGCCCTTTTCTCCATCCCCAGTGATATATCCTTCCTAATCTAAGAAGCTGGTATATTTCCCTTTCCTCACCTTTCTCCCATACAAAAACCTGCTCTCCATGGAAGTTAAAAGTCATTAATAACAACTCATTATTAAGCTTAAATCTTAATAAAGTAAAATATTACCTTTTCCAGAAGCATTTGATTTTTACTTGGGAAGAAAGTCTCTTTTTTTGACCTATCAAGGATTCTTAATGAAGAATGCATTATCAGTGACCTAAAATTGGTATGGTTAAGAAAAAACTACCCTGGAATTTTATACACAGTAGGAACTTTAAAACTATTTGTTAAATTGAGACAAGCCAATTAAAATAAGACCTAAAAAATCTGGATTCTAACTTTCTTTTCACCATTTACTAGTTTACTAGTTGTGTAAATAAGCAAATGATTTTACCTCTGTATCCTCAATTCTCATTTATATGCAGAAGGGACAGGATTATGTGACTTCTAAATTCTTTTTGATTCTAAGGATTATTCACAGATTCTACAGCATGGGCTATGGAGCAGAATATGGGAGCAGCAGACCTTAACTAGACCTATATAGCCTAGGGGATAAAGTCTCCCTGGGTTGCTATAACATAGATGTTCAGATGGTAATCACAGGTTTGTTGACTGATGCCACATTGACAGTCCATCTGTTAGAGCATAATCTAGCTTTAAGACAATCAAAATCAAGGTAGTTAAATGAAACAGCAATATTTAGTTATGGTCAGCATCCCCAAGCTTCATTGTCACCCCGTCTCAAGCCATATGAAAAGGGCCAGCAGCAATAAAATGAGAAAAACTGACCTGAAAGAATCAGAAATAAGCTGGCTTTCTGTAGATTCAGTCACTGAACATCTCATACCACAATTAAGGCAAGTCTCAGACAGGAAGTGGCAAACCTCAAGTCCAAAGAGGGCATTCGCCTATTGGTACTAAAGTGATTTTTGTTGTAATGAAGCATATAGGAAAAAGCAGAAGACATGTCAACTTGTTTCTTAGTCACTATAGAAATCTAAAGGCCATTAGCATGCCAGGCCAGAAGCAGACTAAGAGCTTTCTGCAAAAATCCTACTTGGAGTCTCTTAGCATCCTCAGTTTTCTCCCATTCCCATTGTCTTCCTTCCCCTCACAATATCTGTTCCTTTCCCTTTTTTTTCTACTAAAGTTAGGAAAGCAGAACCAAAGTTTTATAAGGTACCAGAGATCACTTCCTGTCAAGTGCCCTGCTGTGGAACCCAGCAGAGAAAAAATGTCCCAGTCTATTGAAGAACATCATTCTCTCCCTTCAGGGACTTTTCACACTGGATTCTCTGACTCTAGAAAAGACAGTTCTTACTGTGTTTTCTTTAAAACTCTCTGAGGGCAAGGAGCCCAAGAAATGAAGTCTGATGACTGTTAGAAGTGATGATACATTTTCAAATTACCACTATATAGTTTAATAGCAGCAAATGTGCTTTTTACAGTTAATCATAATTTTTTTAATTGAACTAATATATCCTGAGATTCTCATTGTGTCTGTTTCCATTAACAGTCACTTTTTCTGGAGTAAGAAACAAACAAATGGAAATGAACATTGATGAAAACACATTAATCCAGTCATAATCACTCCTCTGTCATCTTCCACTCCCAGCAACTTGGGCCCAGGTGCCAAAGTGGCTAAGGTGACAGGGTCCATGGATAATGATGCTGGCAGCTTCCAAGATGCCTCTGGGATCTGTCACATTGTTCAGCTGCTCATTGGCTGCCCCAGCTGCCTTGTTTCTTTGAATGCCGTTTCCTCTCCTCTCAGCTTGATTTCTCCACAATTTGCACATACTTTAACCACTCATGAATAATGCCCCCATTCAAGTCTATCCCTGGATACAGTATATTTTGGAAGCCACTTAAATGGCAAAGGTGAGTGATTTGCCCAAGCTTGGATTTATTTTCTGAATCCCACTTCCCACTGGTTTTCTAAATGCCACCTCCTGATTCACAGGCTTTGTCTCATTGTCATACTATTATCATTTAGCATGTATCAAGCATGCACAGTGTGCTGGTGTTACAGCAAATGAATAAAAACATAATGTCCCTGCCAAGTTGATTTATCATTTAAACAGAGCAAGCGAGAAAAGAAACAAACAGCAGGAGAAGAGGTACAATCCATGTTGAGGTTATACCACTGGTAAAAACCAGGCCAATTTTCTTTGTTACATTCTTCAGACACCTCCCACAGGCAGCTGCTTTTCTGAGGGAGTTGATGATGGAAAGAGTTCTTTGGGATTTTGTTTCTGGAACAGGGTTACCTGACACAAAAGCCCTAGCCTCGTGCCCCATGGTGGTACACGGGTGATGCTCAAGGTCCATAATCTCTGTAAGGGGCCATCGTATCTATAAGTTCTCTCACCTGTAAAACTGGGATAATAATAGCACCAAACTCAGGATTGTTGTGAAGATGAAATGAGATAACATTTTAAATGAACTTTGTAAATCTTAAAATGCTACAAAAATGTTAGTTGTTATTGTTGCTATTAGCTGGAAAGGTTTCTTTTTCCTATTTTCCTCCAGTCCCAGACCATCAGAACATGCTTCATTCAGTGTAGCCAGCCATCTACCAGGCAACAGGGCTCAGCATGAACAGGTATCTTACTGTTGAACCATAGCCACCTTCCACTCTCCCATCTCTTGCTTTTTATTCCTATTGAAGGAACATCATTACTACTGCTATTGGGAAGATCAGGCCAATTTTTGCCACATACCTCCATTAAGAATAGCTGAGACTACCTACAGCCTGACTTCATTCGCTGACCACCAGTGACTGCACTTAGGTGTTTTATACCCTAAATACAATGGGGGCAGGAGGGAATATCATGCTATTATATTTATGTCCATGCTGCCCAGAGCAGAACCTGCCATATGTCCCGGGAATAAATGTTTGGTAATCAACTGGTTGATTTGGTCCTGGTGAAAGGTTTACTCCATTGTCTATGGACTAGCCTCCTAGGTTTCTAGAAGGTCGTCACCAGAAAGTTGGCCAAAATTAATAAACATTCTTTAGTAATAATGGCAATGAAATAGATAAAATTACAAAATGGACCTTAAGCCTCTAATTCTGCAGAATGAAAGAAAAAAGGGTTCAGAAATTGGAAAGAATCACAAAATCCTTAGACCACTAAAAACCTGAACTTATTCATTCGTATTATTAAAATGTGCTCCTGGTCCAATTTCCAAAAGTTGGTACACTGTTGAGAGAACATCACATATCAATTAGTGTTTTTGCTATAAGAGAAATCAGAAGACAGAACAATATATAGTTAAATATAAAGATGCTTCATAACTTTTTCCTAAGGAGACAAATAAAGGAGCTTATAGAATTTCAACATACATTCTATGTTAAGGTGAAAAATAAAGATCCTGGGTTATAGTCACCTTCTAGCATGAATTGTGTCTTCTTGGGCAAGTCTTTTCATTTCTAGAAGCCCTCATTTCTTTGATCACTAATATGAGATTGAACAAAATGCTAAAATTTCTTAGAGATCTAACATTCTATGATACTATCATTTCAATTACACTTAATCCTATACATTTTAATGCTCAATATGAGTCGAAGCAAATTGATCAGCAAGAAAATAATTCCATTTTATAAAACAAGAATTTGTTGCAGAAGGTGAAGTAGAGATTACATGAACGAGTTGACAATATTCTCCAAATTGAGTCAATATTGAAACATATTCAGTAACTTCAATAATTAAAGTTCAAGGGAGGATAATTTTTAAACTATCTTGGAAAATTCAGTACAAATTAAGAAATGAAATAAATGGCTTAAAGGTTATAGACTACTTTAAGTAGTCTATACTTTAAAGTATAGACTACCTTAAAAGGCTCATCCCTGTTCATCTTGAAGACTTTCAAGAAGTGAGTTGGAAAGTAGTTAACATCACTAGTACTGAATATTAAAGGGAAAAGAAAGTTTATTACATCTTAAACAGCCAATATAGCAGTCATTTTACAATTACTTCTGTCTGCATGCAATCAGATTATTAGTTGATTAGAGCCAAGACAAAAATCAATTACATCAATTCCAAATGAAGAGATCTATTTTAAAATACTGTCAATTTGTTTATAATAGTAGAAAGATAAAATCCTTATAATCAATATTTCCTTTAGAATATGAAAAATGTTTATCCCTATGAAATGAGAGGGGAAAGAGCTCAGAACCATCATTGATCTCATTGCTAAATTAAGAGCCATAATAGTTAAGAACAATACCATTTTTATTTGCTCATTGGCAAACAATTACAAAACAAGATGACAGAATTATCTTAAGAAATATTATGTCAGAAAAATGACAAGCAATTGACAGAAAACCAAACTAAAATATTCTAATGAGAACATTTGTCAGTGAAATGGAATGACAACAGATAGATATGAAAAAGGATAATCTGCTATCGTCTCTGTAATTATCTAACATCACTGATGTTATTCATAAAACAACTCCCCTTGGTATTCAGTATCTCTGTGTGTATATATACACACATGCATGCATACATATATATATGTATATCTAAAACACCATTTAATATAAAGTAGTATGAATGAGAGAAAGGAGAGATCCAGACAGATTATTCTAAAAGTTGAGAAGGAAAAGAATACGTGCTAGAATAGCTCAAGGAAGGCTCTATGAAAAAGGAAAAATGTGATGAGCCTTAAGAGAAGAATTTTGACAAGCATAGATGAAGGAGTCCATTCTAAACATAGAACATGGCCTCTGTGAATAAATAAAGACAAGAGATGCAGATTGAGTGTACATAGTACATCCTAACAAAAACTGAACTCCTGCTTAGAAGAAGTCTCACAAGGAAACTCACTTTTGTAGTATAACTTATCTATTATCTTTATTCATGAATACTATATTTGTTTTTGACATCACATACCAAAGTAAGCTAATATCTTCCAATGTAAGGCATCTCCATTTTTAAGCTACTAAATGGGGAACTGGACACCCAATTCCCTCTGGCAATCTAATGAAGTCTTAGGATCCCTTCTTAGAATGTTTTAAATGAATAAAATAAACTATATAGAATTACAAAGGAAAACATATTGAAATAAACATGTGATTTGTTTTTCCCATACAAATTCACAGTCCCCCTGAAATCTATTGGGTACATGGATTCCAGGTTAAGATTCTGCACCACCACAAAGTTTGCCCACATGAAAAGTGTACTTTCCCAAGGCCATATAGCAAGTATGTCAGGCCTTCACATATCCAAGGTTGGCCCTTTGTATACTGAAGTATATTGCCTCTTTTGCATATTTACTGTGAGCTTATAAACTACCTTTTTTTTTGGCTCCAATTGATAATGTTTGAGCTTTGGGGCTAGCTTCCAGTCATGTGTCATTGGATAAAGGGATGAGATTTTAAGATGATGAAAGATTATCTTACTGTTTGATGAGCTGGAGGAATTGGTACCTGGACTTTCTAAAAGATGAAATAACTTCTGTTTGGGGCCTCTTGTCTACCAACCTCCAAGTGTAATTATGTGACGCCAGTGAGAGATGGTTCTGAATATTAATATGACTACCTTTCTATTCCCCATATAGATCATGTTCTCAACTAGGCAAGATTGCTCTGGGACCACAAACTATCTTTGCTTTTTTTGTCTTTGTTCTTTCCTAATGTTAGGATGGAGTATCCATCCCAAGGTGTACTTGTCCAGCATTGAAGAGAAACCTGTGAGTTCAAAGGATTTAGGAGTCCTGGCTTAGATCTGACTACTGGTGGGGAGAACTCCTTTGGCATCAGAGAGGATGCTCAACAAAAAAGTTGGCCCAAGATTGGCAAGCTTTATCAACAGATGTACAATAGGAGTTATTTGGATAATACCCCATAGAAGTGAAATAAAAATGCCTAATTAGCAGTTTTTTCAGATTGATTTATGTTCTGATGAAGTTTATCATCTATTGAGTAGCATGTGTTATATTAAATTACTAAATTCTATCTCATTAATGCTTACATGATTTTTTTAACATTTCACTTTGTGTGTGTGTGTGTGTGTGTGTGTGTGTGTGTGTGTGTGTGTTGGAATAAATTACTAGGTCTGTATCTGATTCCCATTGTACACCGAAGACATTTGTAGTCCCACTTTGGAGGAGTCTGTAGATCTGAGCTATAAATAAAATTATTCCCTGATTACTGAGGTGGGAGATTTAACAAGCTGAACTATGAGAAAGGGGAGCATAATTCCCCTAATTAGAGACAAGTTCTTTGCTCAAGACTGAACTTGGTTCAAACCACATAACTAAACAATATGGAAGGGGCAAGTACTGAAGTCCCAAAGGTCCAGTAATGTGATTGGACTCTCTGTGTTATTTTGCTATGCTATTTTGCATACACTTTTAAAATCTACTTGAAAGATAACAAAGTAAACCTATGAATGTCCATGAGAGGGACAACGCAGGGCTAATATCAGGCAAGAGCTTACCAGAATAGCACTCTGGTACATCTTTAATACAAACCTAAAGAGGAGCTATTTTTAAATCTACCACTTGGATGAGTTAGCACTGACTCAGTGCCTTGAAGCCCCACGGATGGAAGTTGTCAAATCCATTTTTACTTATGAAGAAGCAAGGATGAAAGACACATTATGAATCAGCAGTAGAAGAAGGCCCAAAGCTCTGCAGTTCCTCTAATGCCCCAAGGTCCTTTTTTTCCTAGTCATTAACTTGAGAATCTAAGTTGCCACAGGGCTGTAAAATATGCAAAGGTTATCTTTAGCACTATCTCCTTTCTCTTTTGGGGATCCCTGCCAGGCCCTTTAGGTCTATGCATCCCCAATCTATTGAAGTGGGAATTCTCATACAATAACCACCTAATGCTTCCAGGAAAACCATTCTTCAGTTTCAATAGCCTGGAACTCTCTCTTTCCACATCAAAATTACCTTTCTCCCATTCTTTCAGGGCCCCCGATCTGTCCTTTACTAATTTTTTTTTTAATTTGTTTGTTTTTTAATACACATTGCTTTATGAATCATGTTGGGAGAGAAAAATCGGAGTGAAAGGGAAAAATCATGAGAGAGATAAAAAAAGAAGTGAACATAGTATGTAATGATTTATATTCAGTTTCCTTCATTTTTTTTCTGGATGCAGATGCCATTTTCTGTCCAAAGTCTATTGGGAGTGCTTTGAATCACTGACCTACTGGGAAGAACCAAGTCTTTCATAGTTGACCTTGTTGTTATTGTGTAAAATGTATTCCTGGTTCTGCTTGTTTTGCTCAGTACCAGTTCATGTAAATCTTTCCAGGCCTTTCTAAAATCAGCTTGTTCATCACTTTTTATAGAATAATAATATTCCATTATCTTCACACTTTACTAATTTGACAAATAAAATTTCAATAATGCTTTGCCTCAACTTCTTTGCATTTATTTTATTCTTCCTAGCATCTTAATTAAAAGCCTTTTCTAATCTGGCCCAGTCTACTTTTCAGATTTATTATATTCTCTGTGCTTTACTTTCTAGGTAAACTAGCCTACTTGTAGAAATATTTTATTTCTTGTTTTTGTATCTTAGGAGAGATTCTTGCCCATCCCTGGAATTCATTTCCTCCTTAACCCAGACTCTTAGAATCCCAAATTTCTTCAAGTCGCAGTTCCAGAGCTACTTCTAAGAGGAAGCCTGTCCTTATCCTTTCCATTCCCCTCATCTGAAATATTGTGATTTGTTATCAGTAAATGTTTGATTTGTATGCCTATTTTATATATCTATACACCTAGGGTCGCATTAAAAACTTTTACCTAAATTCTGCCCCAATCTTTCTTTTGAGGTATCTAGTTGCTAATGTCAATTTTAAATATATGATATACATTGCCATATAATAAACTTAAACAATTTGTCCATGTTAATTCCTTGAAATTGATCTTTGATGATGGATCTTATATATTAAACTTTCTATTGAATTCAGGTTTGGTTGAAAGTCCTAAAAATCTATAAGTTTGTTGAATATCCTTTTTTTTCCATTCAACATTATAGACAATATTGCTGGATATATAGTGTGCATCTAATGGTAAATAAATGTTCCTGACTTATTGTTTCTAAAGCTTTTTACATATTATTTGCAATAGTGAAAAAATAAATATGTACTCTCTTTGTTTCAAAGATCTCATGCCTGTCCTTCAAAGACTATGAGGGTTGTTTGGGAGGAAAGCATTACCAAGAACATTGCAACAGAAGATAATTATAATTTTGCACTCCAAAATCAAAAGCACATCTGGGAAACTTTTTCAAGGAAGACTATCATTATTATTAACATTATTATTGTTATTATTACCATCATCATCAATTTTCCTTAAGATCTTTCTAAAGTTAAGCTCCTGGGCAAATAAGCTACAGCAA
Organism: Sarcophilus harrisii; assembly: GCF_902635505.1. Lineage (NCBI taxonomy): Eukaryota > Metazoa > Chordata > Mammalia > Dasyuromorphia > Dasyuridae > Sarcophilus > Sarcophilus harrisii. Next base: position 219,484,972 of record NC_045430.1, read on the forward strand.
AACGTCCCAAAGGGAACTATTTTCTGTTGATTAGCACTGCATTTGTGGGATACAACTTCTGCAGGAATTAGCTTCACCTACAGTCTATTAACCCATTTTATAGGTAAACTGTATATATTTCTTAACAATCTGCTTTGTGCTAGGACAAAAGGCAGTAAGATATGGATAGAGAATTGACCTCTGAGACAGAAAGAACTGGGTTCAAGTTCAACAAACTCAATGTGTGACCCAGGGAATTCACATCAATTCTCAGAGCCCAGGCCATTCCAAGACTATTTATGCTAGAAAACAGGTAGTGCTCTATATTGGAAGAGGAAGTTTCCTCTCTGGAAGTTCTCTATACCAGAAAAAATCATTAGGTCCAAGATTTAAAGCTATATCTATAGTTTTTTGGTATAAGTGGGGAAAAAAACAGGATAGAGCCAGGTATTTTCAGTTAGAAATAAGTTTCATGGGATTTCCAGTGCTTCTTTGGCATGGAGATGAGACTGTATTCTTAAAGATTATATAAAGGAAGGCAAAGCCAAAGCCCAATGTTACTTGCTCAGCATATAGTTCACAATCAGTAGGCTTATGATCTCTAACCACATGCTCATGTGTGATAAATGGCAGTGAATATTTAGAGAAGCTCATAAAACAAAGAATCCTTTAAAAATGGGGCTCATCGGTCACTTCACTAGTTTCACAGGTTTGGATTTTACAATAATAAGTTCCCCTAAAACAGGACACATCTCTAATGGAATACTAGTGGTACTTGTAAATTAATATGTCATGATAAACTCACCATTATACAACCAAATTTCCTTTATATTTTGTGAATATCACAATTCTTTCATCCATTTTATGAAGGGCACATTGCTTTCAATAACATTTAAGAAAAATCAACATTGAGTATCCATCAGCAAAAGAAAAAAAAGCTTACAGAAAAGTATCGTTGCAATCACTTTTCTAGAAAGAGTAACTAAAAGTTAGCAATTATTCTCCCACCACTCAACAATAAAGGCCATTCTCCTTTAGTTCTCCTCCAAGGATATAATTTCAGATAAGTAAAGTTCCAACAAATTTAGGTTGTTCTTAAGTAATTGCAGATTCTGAATCTTAGCCTAACAGAAGGAATAGTTGAAATCTAACTACTACTGAGATCATGAATCCCATTTATCATCCTCTTGATAAGGATGCACTCCATTTCTGCATTAAAAACTTCAGTATTGTAGAATTCATTATCCTCAGAGGTAGACCATCCAATATCTGGACAACTCTATGTATGAGGAATCTGTTTTTTTTTCCTCTTGATCCAAAATCTACCTTCCTGTAACTTTGACCCATTGGTCTTTGCTCTGACTTCTAGGGTCAAACAGAAAAGGCTTAATTCATATACTAGCCCTTCACATATTAGGAAAATAATATTACATCACCACAAAGTTAAAGCTTCTCCAGACCAAACAAGTCAGTTCTATCAACTAAACTATATGTCAATTTTCAGGCCCCTCATCATTCTGATTGCTTCTCTCTAGGCTTGCTTTACTTTGTCAATGTCTTTTCTAAAGTGGACCACCCAGAAATTCACACAAGATTCCAGATGGGGTCTGATCAAGACAGGGCAGAAGAGGATTATAATCTCCCTCATTCCTGATACTATTAACAATTGCAAATATTTGCTAAACACCTACCATATGCAAGAACTGTGCTAGGGGCTGAGAATACAAAGGTGAATTTATACCTAAAGTTCTGTCTTCCCATGATATCCTCCTCCCAACTGAAAGTGATCTCTTCCTCCTAAAATCCTATATACCATTTTGTCTAGAACTCTTCTCTTTTATCACATTTTTCCTCACATCATATTTACTTGTATATTTGTCTTCCTAATTAATTGGAAATTCACTGAAAGGGATCGTATTACTGTTCATCTTTGTATTCTCAATCTCTAGCACAGTAACTTGAGCTACTATTCCACAACAGATTCATTTTCAACTTTCAATATTCCACAGTAGATTCATTTTCAGCTTTCAGGCCACTAGAACACTTTATTCTTTTTTTGATATGAACTGTTTTCTACCAACAATTTCTCCTACCTCCCATGTTCTTACCTTTTTTTGGACTGAATATGCTCAGTCTGCCATAAAAGCTTATCAAAAATTTTAGATCCTGGTTCTTTCTTCTAATTGGTCCAAAAATTCATTCATTTATGTGTCATTTGTATCATCAATCATTCATTTAATTTGGTGGCAGCTCCACCAAAATAATATAGAAATTCAAATTTCATTCTTTAAAAAAAAAAAAAAAAACTTCCCATAGTTGTGGACCAGAAGCTATCAATATGAAAGTTAAGTGTTACTTTTGTGCCTGACACAAATATCCCTCGTGAAACACAGGTCTAGTTATTTATATATTTTGGTAAAAAGCCAAGCAGAAAATGTAGATATATTATCCTTAGAAATCATGTTGACCTCTTAGTCTCTATATCTGCTTTCTTTGGTGTCCAGGGTATCTGTACTACAACTAATCATTTTCACAAAGGAATCCAAATTAATAAACAATTCTTACTTATCACCAATGAAAGGAATCAGTCAAAGAGGAAAGATCTAGAAGCATTCTCTGTTTGAAGAGGCAGCATGGCATTACTCTTGAGTGATACCCTCGAAATAAGGAAAACCTGAGTTCAAGTTGACTAATAATAGTTTGTGGGAGAAGGCAGTAACCCAAGGTAACCCTTTTAAGACTATGAAATACAGATAAATTGTCCATCTACTTCAGTGCAGAACGTTTCCATGCTAGATGTTCTTTATGATTTTGAAGTCATAGGTGTGGACAGTCCTCTCTTTTAAAAAATATCTCTGAATAGTACTTCTATATATTTGGTATTTTTCTGCATTTAGTTCCATTCTGAGGAAGTTGTATTTGAAGCAAAGCAATACAGAATTGTTCTAAAACTGGAATTTCAAATCAGTACTCCTTTTAAATAAGTTCTGAAATAGAGCACTGCTAAATTTATCAGTTTGATGTCTGGCAAAAACTTGGTTATGATTATATAATATTCATCCTGAATATTGTGTACATATTCATATTTAAGAGAAAATGAAAGGATCATTTTGAGTAGAGTTTACTTTTCTTCCTTGAACTATTCAAAGAGGAATAAGGATTCTGGGTGGCATAATAAGCATCATTTATGATTTAATCATTGTGGATATTGCCATCCCAGATGCAAACTGTAGTTTTCTCTATACCTTAGTAGATGGTCTTCGTAGGTTCCCATATCTAGGGAAATTCAGTTACCACCCTTCAGATGATTAATCTCTGAATTTAGATGGCTGGCTAGTTCTCAGATGATGGACTCAGATGACCATTTCTAGACCTGCATTCAAAGATTTTCCAGCTTTATAGAACATGCCAGTATTGATATTCTTTCATCAAAGCCTTCAAGACCACAGGACCACCTCCATATTATCTTAAAGTACAAGAGGACTGACTATATCAGTGGAGTCATCATCTTTAATATCAAAGAATAGCTAAGAGAGGTTCTAATTGAGCATGGCATTTTAATTACAGAGGACATCAACAAAACTTCAGCTTATAGGAAGCACTTCTATGTATGATGGGAAAAAATCTATGAATCTGAGAGAGATTTAACTTTATGTATTTTAAAGGCATGTTCAACCTCAAGGGATTTGTACTGTAAGATTTTCTGGATGGCAAGATATCAGATGAGAAGGGTAGAAGGGGGAGGGGGACACATTCTCTCCCAGGCAAACATACACACCACTGCTTAATACTAAAATATAGATATGCACATATCTATATTTCACTGAAATAAATCCCTATAATGAAGGTACTTCCCCCAGAGAGAGGCATATTTAATTAGCATGGATTTATTATATACAACTTGGCTCACCAAGATAGCCTCAAGAGATGAGCATCTCATTATGTGAGGGCCCAAGAGGTATAGCAGCCAATCTTATTCCAGCAGACAGTACAATGAAGAGTAATACACAGGACAGCCTGTCTCCAATAGAGATACAGAGCACAGACTTGACTGTTGCAGCTCATTTCCCCAGGCAGGTTCTTAGAGCCCAGCCAGTGTCTCTCATTCAGGGCAGCTGTTAGCCGATTTCAGTGCTTTGGAGCTGCAGCTCAAATCAAGAGTCCCAGAGTCATTTTCCTTCAGTAAATGATCAGATTGCATGCAGTGAAGGGCAGGGTCATTCCCACATTGGCTATCACACAATAATAAATTTATGGGAAAGATAATGTAAAATCCCTTTAAATTAAATGTTTTGTGCAGCCATATATAAGCAAAAAAAAAAAAAAAAAAAAGAATAAATTTCTGTGTTCTTCTTGATAAATTCTTTTTTTTTTTTTTTGGTATGCTTTCACATGAAGTATGAAGTCCTTTCCTGGACCAATGGCACAGTACAAACTGAGGATAGGGGGCAAAGTTCCATTCAAATTTTGTTAAATACCAAGGGCTTCTGCCAGACAGAAAGCTAAAAACTAGTCAGTTGTATGATATAGCTGTCCAGAGAACTGATACGATCTCATCTCATTCTGGATGTTATACATTATCTTTTTCTGTTCATTACTTGGGAAAGAGGAAGCGAGAAGAGAAAGAGAACCCTAGAAATAAAAAGAAACTTTTCCTTCCATGTCCCCAACAGACCACTTTCAAGAACCTTATGGTTTAGCCTATACCTTAATATGACAAATAAGAACAGAGAAATGTGTCTAGCACTCAGACTTGGAAAAACTCCGGTTAATAAAAATCTACACTAATGAATTCTTAGATAAAACAGAGACAAACATGTCTCCTCTTTATATTGAAGGGACTATTTTAAAATTTAGTTTCTTTTTTCATCCACACCATCCTTCACCCCACCCCACCCCACTGTGGTTTTTCAGTTATACTCATCCAAGTATGTGAAGATACCTTCAAAAGTGAAACATCAGCTAGATTTCAGGAATTCCACATGAAATCAAAGATTTTGTTATAGTGCAGTCAGACTAACGTTTTCGCTCCCTACTCTGCAAGAGGATTTTTACGTACCTCGTCTACCTGCATAGCCACTTTGATTTCCGGACTGAATCATCAGGTTATAAGCCAGTTATTTCCTAAAACAGAGACGTTCATCTCATTAAAAGGGTTAAATCAAGTGTATGAAAAGATAATTGAATCTGTTTTCTTGTATTAACACATGTCATCAATGAGTAACCAGTCATTTATACACACACACAAAAAAATAATAATAATAATGATGATGATGATCATCTGTATAAACAGAACCATACATATAATAAATTAAAAACAGTGCTAGGTTTGCCAGGGTCCCTTCTTGTCTTTCACTAAGCTCACATCCCAGTAGCCATTAGCAATTCTGTGTGGGATTGGTTTTAGGGAGTGGCAGTCTCCTAAAGCTTGCCAAATCGACCATGTGTTATTTAGAGAAATGGAATTAGAAAGAAACTTTCTGGGGTTTAGCAGAAAGACCGAGAGCACTCACTAACAGAAGTGAATAGGCAGCTCCGGAAAAAAAAAAAATAAAAAAAAAAAAAAATGAAAGCCAGGCAAACTCCCTCCCAGGGTTCATTATGCCTCTCGAGCTGTTGATAGTAAAGTTAATTTTTAAATGCTTTGAGGTGATTAAGAAGCCGGGCATCACTCTAAATGTAAATAAGTCCCATTTCATTTCCTCGCTGCCAACTCTGATTGTGGCAGTCACCAGCTACTTAGCCTGCTGATAAATTTCAGATCCATAGTCTAGTTCATAATTAACCCTGTCTTCTTCTGAAGTCAAAGCCGAGCAAGCCCATTTGTAAATACATGCACACCCAGAGACCTCGGGCTTGACAGGTTCACTAGGGAAAAGTTGGCTCATTCTGACACATGATAGAGAACGGCATTAAGATCTGAAAGGCTGGCTGTGCTGATGATGGATTGCTGACCAAATATTTGGTGGGCGGGGGCGTCGTTCCCCTCAACAGACAAATCTGCAAAATAATTTGAGAGGGCAGGCTCGAAATGGAATTTTGGTCCCTTTTCTGATAACAAGATTTCTAACCCTTTAACTTACAGTTCTGGAAGGAGCACCATGAATTATTTATTCCTCCCTCCCGGTGTTCTCATGTTCTTATGTTCTCTCTCTCTCTCTCTCTCTCTCTCTCTCTCTCTCTCTCTCTCTCTCTCCCTCTCTCTGTCTCTCTCTCTGTCTCTTTGTCTCTCTCCCTCTTTCTCTGTCTCTCTCTCTCTCCTTGCCTCCCTTCTTCCTCCCTCCTCTCTGCCCTTCTCCCTGTCCTTCTCTCTATCTCTCTCTCTCCTTCCCTCCTTCTCCTCCACCTTTCTCTCTCTCATTTTCTTTCTCTCTCTCCCTCTTTCCCTTTTTCCCTCTCTTCATCCTTCCCTCTCTCTCCCTCTCTCTTCCTCTCCCTGTCTTCCTCCCTCCCTGTCCCCATCTCTGTCCCTCTCTCTCCCTTTCTCCTTTCTTCTCTCCGTCCCCCTTTCTCTCTTTCATTCCTTCTCTCATTCTCTCTCTCTGTCTCTCTGTGTGTGTCTCTCTCTCTCTGTTCCTCCATCTTTCTCTCCCTTTCCCTGTTCCTTACTCTCCTTCTCCTTCTCTCCTCCCTCTCTTTCTCTCTTTCCTTCCTTCCCTTTACCTGTCCCTCCCCCAGGCTCTCTCTGGGTCTCTCCCTTCCCCTTTCTCTCTCTCTCTCTCTTTTTTTCTGTCTCTCTCTCCCTCTATCTCTCTCTCTGCTATCTTATCGTAATAAGCCAGGTCACCACTAAAGTGAACTTAAATCACGACTTTACCGTGTTGCCTGCTTTACTAGACTGCATGGCCTACTTTACATTGTTTGGACTTCCCTGAAGTTGGTGTACTGGAGTAAAATTGTATAACTGCTTTCTCCCTGGGGACCCTCATAAAAATGAGAGGGTTGGCTCATAAAACTATCCCACTGAGCGAAAACTGTAAATAGCTTCCTCAAAGGCAAGACAAACCCAAGACCACAGAAATGTACATGCCCACTGTGGCAGGGTACAGAATTCTTCCTTTTGGAAAATTGATTCTTAGTTTGGGGAAGGGGAGGAAGGGAGGGACTACTGAAACCTTATTGTGCTAAGAACCATATTGGAACTTTTCTTGACCTCAGCCCACCCTCAGTTGTTTGAGGCATTTTTAAATTTGGCAGATTCAAATGTCCTTTTTCTTTTCTCAAAAGGATTCCTCTTCTTCTTCCTCTCTGCTGTTACTACTTTTCAGAGAAGTCAGCAATCACAGTTGAGAACAAGTGTCTCTGACTGGGTACACTTGCAGAAGCATATTTACAGAATCAAATGATGAGACAAGTGAATTTGGTATATTTACACTGGGGATTTAAATCAATAAATAGCCCCAGTTTGGGAGCTACTTGTTTTGGAGACATGAAACAATTTTCCAGGACTACTTGGCTTTGGTATTTGGATTTTGAGCAACAGTGAGTTGTTTAGACATGTACATCGCTAGTGTTGCTGCTGTACTAGCACAAAGAATCATGAGCTAAATATTTGCTCCAGTCTATCCTTGAGATCACTCAGGATGTCCTTTCTCCAGCATGGAAGGGATGCTTATATTTAATAAATAAATGCTCTGCCTTTCTCTCTTTTTTTTTTAATTTAATAGCCTTTTATTTTACAGGATATATACATGGGTAACTTTACAGCATTAACAATTGCCAAACCTCTTGTTCCAATTTTCACCTCTTCCTCCCCCCCCCCCCTAGATGGCAGGATGACCAGTAGATGTTAAATATATTAAAATATAAATTATGCTCTGCCTTTCTCATGTGGAAAAGCAGAGATAAGGGCCCAAATAAAGAGGCTTAGCCTCTGGGCCCATTGTTGCACACTCCAAGACTTCCCTGGAAGCAAGTACAGAGTATAGGTAGCATAGGAAAACAGAAAGAGAAAGCAACAGTAAAGTAGATAAAGATCCAGTTCAAGAGACATCAAGAACTGAATACAAATTCTGCCTCAGATACTTATTACAGATGTGATTATGGATAAGTAACTAACCTTCTCAGAGGAACTTTTGTTTTCCTTATTTTACATTCAGGATACAGGCAGCAGAGGTACCCGATTCTCAAGGTGATTTATTGGGAGGCTTGAATTAAATAATGTATATAAAGTACTTTGAATTCAGAAGCACTATACAAATATCAGGAAGAAGAGGAAGAAGAATGACACATTAGGAAATTAATTTACCATTGTTTAATTTATATGGCCTTCAATCAGATGAATAGCAAGATGCAAGTAGGTTGTATAGTGCTTAGAAGGATTAAATTAAATTAAATTAAATTGAGTCACAATAACCTGAACTTGAAACCTACCTCATAAACTTACTAGCTACATGACCCTGGGCAAGTCAATTAACCACTGTCTTGTTCTATCTCCTCATTTGTAAAATACGGATTAAATATAGCACCCATTTCCCCAGGTTGTTGTAAGAATCAAATGTTTGTAAGCCTTTAGATATATGCTAGTTGTTGTTATCATTTTTAAAGACAGGGAGCAGAAAATAAAAAGTGGATTCTCTTTAGAGAGTTCGTTTACACCAGGTGGGAAAGTGGGAGAGAATGAAAGTTGGGTTACTTTGCAGTGCCAGAGTTTATGTCAGAAAAACCTGGATTAAATTAGCATCTCCGACACTTCCTAGCTGTATCAACTTGGACAAATAACTTAAGGCTCACTAAACCTCTTTCTTCCTTTGTAAAATGAAGGAGTTAAATCAATAGTCTATGTGGACCCTTCCAGCTCTAAACTCATGTTCCCATATCTCTCTAAATTCTCTACCCACATGGGACTAAACATTTCTTTGAGTAGCCTTCTTCAAAGATGAGAAATTGCTGTTTCAATTCAATTCAAATCAAATATTTATTAAGCATCTACTAATTGCCAGGCATTGTGCTAAATGCTAGAGAAACAAATACAAAAACACAGTCTCTGTCCTCATAGGGCTTATCATCTAATGGAAAAAGGGCAATACACAAAAGGGAACTCAAGATGGGAGGGAGATAGCCTGCATAAGAGCCTGATGACCGATGGTGTTGAAATTAAGCAAAGTCACTAATGGAAAATGGAAAATTACCTGAAAATTTTGATTCATCTATATAAGAAGGTTTTGGGAAGATTTCCATGTCCCACTGTTCAGCCCTCCAACCAGGGGTAGGCCAGTTGAAGGAGGTGAGAAGCTATTGAGTATCAAAAATTGTCATTCTGCTTGGTGCTAAGATTTCAGGTAATGCGATTTCAGGGGATAAGCTTATTCCAGGGAAGACATGATATCCCATGAAGTAGAAATCAAGTTGATCCACCAATGGTAAATGTAGAGTTTTCCTTAAATCTTACAAAGTTCCATGCTACAATATTGGATCTTGGTGCTGAGACTATAAAAACCAGCTTTAAATAAATTTCGAAATATATTTTTGTGACCGTGTAGATCACACAAGGATTCCAGCTTTAGTACCTTGAGAGCCTTGATTTAGAGTATATCTATGGGCAAGGGCTATCTGTTTTCCTCAATGCCCTGACTTTGAAACTTTATCTTATGAGGGAAAAAAATCTATAATAGCCTAATACTTATAGAAGAACATAGTGACTTAAAATTGACAAAGAACTTTTATATATTTCACCTTCATTGAGTCTTAAAACCACAATGCAGGAAGCTATGGAAGTTATTATTATTTCCATTTTATATAAAAGGGTATGACTAATTCAGAATCATGTAGCTACCAAGTACCACATCTTCCTGACTTCAAACTCACTACTCCAATACACCAGTCCACACTCCTATCAATCTGTTGTTATCTTTTTTATAAGACATTACCATGTTCCTTAAAATTCAATTTGAAACTTGTAGGGAATATCTGGTTTATACACAAGCAATTTGATTTTGCTTCTGTTGGGATTCCCTGTTCTGTTGGGATTTGCTTTAAGGAAAGCAAAGAAAGAATCTTGAATTCTCTGAATTACATATCCAAATGAGTGGCCAAGCTGATCTCTAGGAAATCAAAGAACAATGTGCAATGAATGGGGGCTATCTGTGAAATAACTTTAAGTGGGAATATTTCTTTTCAATAAGGAAGAACAAATTCTGAAATAGACTGAGGTGACAGGATCACTGTAATCTGCCAGTTTCTGGCTCCCTTTCTTCATCCTTCTCAGTAGACTAGGCTTTTTATGGTTTCAGCCTTGGAACTGTGACCCTCCTCCCTAATTTTTTTTTTCATTCCTACAACCTTGATCAAGAAATTCATTCAGCAAATATTTTTGAGTAGTTGCTTTGTATAAGGCCTTGGGCTGGGTCTTGTGAGGGATATTAAGATAAAGAAGACACAGTCCATGACCTCAGAGTCTTGCAATGCAGAAGATATTACACATGAACTCAAATAACTAGATCAACTGTGAAAATTTAGTAAGAGACCTTGTGATGTCATGAATCTGTCTGTACTAGGGGGAGAGGAAAGGGGAGTATAAAGGGTAGTGTCCCTTACTGATGGATATATTTTAAAGGTTTTTCCTACTATAAGTCTATATCAAGGGTTCTAGAAAGGCATTCCCCTAAATTAGTGTCTTAAGAACAGATTGATAACATAGGAAGGAAATAGGTGGAACTAATAACCCAAGCTATATTCATAGATCTAAGAAAGAGGTAAGTTTTGCCAGTGAATTGAAAAATGAATTGGAAGAGAATCTGTAGATTATTGGGAAGTCCACATCATCTAGACATTGAACAGGAAAAGGAATACTGTCAGTTATGGACCCCTTGTGACATAGAGGACTCAGATTCATGTATGATGGTCTATGTTCCATTTTTCTTGTTATTGTTCCATTGTTTCAGTCACATCCAACTCTATATGACCCCATTCAGGTTTTCTTGACCAAGATTTTGGAGTAGTTTGTCATTTCCTTCTCTAACTCATTTTATAGGTAATTAAACTGAGACATGCAGGTTAAATGACTTACTCAGGATCATGCAGTTAATAATGTCTGAGTCCCCATTTGAACTCAGGTTTTCCTGACTCCATGCCTCATACTCTATCCACAGAACCATTTATCTGCCTTTATGTCCCAGGGGAATTGGCTATTAGAGCAGAATAACCACAAATATTAGGTACCTTCTGTGCAATCTTCGGCTCTGGAGAAGATAGAAAGTTTCACTAAAACATAGAAGCTTACAGTCTAAGAACATGACACCAATACATTCAGTTATATATACCATAAGTCCATTTTAGAATGTAAAATAAGGTATTCTATGAGGTCTCCAGAGGGAAGATTATTGCTGGTATGAGACCAAAGAAAGAGACCTCATATACCTCACGTGGTATGTGAAGCTGGTAGCAACTGAAGAAGGGAAGAATACAGGAATGGGGAATCCTGTGAACAAAAAAATAGGGACTTAAGAACAGGGTGTATATTTAGAAGGTAGAGAGTATTTCAGCTAGTCTGGAATAAGGTCTTAGGGAAAACAGAAAGAATGAATAATTCAGCAGAGACAACATTGCTTTTGAATTTAAAGTCTTGGGACCAAGGGTTAATCCCAAATTAAACTCATAATATCTATGTGATCATGGGCACAATACAAGATTTCTGGGTCTCATTTTTCTCATTTGTAAATAATAGATGATTTCTAAGGTATGTTGCCTGGGGTAGCAAGGTGATCCAGTGGATATATAGGCCAGTTCAAATCTGGCCTTAGACATGTACTAGCTATGTGACCCTGGAAAAGTCACTTAATCTGTTTGCCTCAGTTTCCCCATCTGTAAAGTGAGCTGGAGGAGGAAATAGCAAACCATTCCAGTATTCTTGTCAAGAAAACCTCAAATGGGGTCATGAAGAATTAGACATGACTGAACAACAAGACTTGAAGTATCCAATACAGGCCAGATGACTCACAGGTTGAAATAGAGGGCCTGGAGAGAAAGGAAAATTGAATCAGGATACCTGAGATTCAGTCAGGCTATAAAAGAAAAAGTAACATGGATTTCAGCTTAATTTCCAACATGAATACATCGCTGGTCATATTTGACTTCCAAGACTCCTGTGGATTTTTAACTTTTTCCTTTGTGATTTTAAGCTAATGGATGCTTATGTGAGGTAATAAATGACTAATATTTCCTTAACAACAACTAAAAATTATGAAAAGTATTTATAATAAAGAAGTTGCAATAGATCCCTTGATTTTCTTTTCTGTAAGGAATGGAGTGAGAACCCATGATAATAAAGATTGGTGACAGTAAGAAACATTGGCAGTGATGGAGTCAGGACATGTGGCTTACAGTTAGAAAAAAAGACAAACATGATAGGGGAGAGACTGGGGCTCTCAACAAAGAAATAAAGTCCTCAGAGAAAGAAGAAATTACTTTTGTTGAGGGTTGTAGGGAGAGATCAGGGGAGGCTTTGTGAAAAAATAAAAACATTTAAGGTGGAGCTCAAAGAATGACTAGGAGTTGAATATGTAATGCTGGTGGGGAGAAAAATCAAGGAGAAGGGGGAGTCCAAGAACAAGGAATATCATAAGAAAAAAAAACAGAGAGAGAGAATTACAAACAATAGACAAGAGGATTATAAAATAAAAGGAAAGATGAAACTCTTCCAATCAGCTGACATACATACATTCAGACATAATGGGAGTAGGGACAGAAAACAAGAACAATCAATCTTTTGTTCTGTACAATTCTACTTACACATCAAGCAAGATCCAGTCATAATTTGGCTGTCTCATTCGCTTCCACTACTAAATTGTATAGCTTACTAACTTTCCATTTGGGATCATTATTATGAACACATATTTGATTCGCTATATGAATACATCCTTATTTAATAAATTAAGGGAAAGAAAAGAACAATTTAAAAGATTATCTTCATCAGAGGTGTATGTCCATTCTTAGCTAGAAACTTCTCACAGAAGTAAACAACAGCTTCAATATAGTAGCCACTTCTTGGAAGGTACTTTGTTTTCCAGGCCAAATAGGACTATTTTGCAAACTGTTCTTTCAGGAACTGAGTGCTTTGGCATCTGGTAAATAGATGAATAGAGCATATTGGCAATTGCATGGTCTAACTCTGAAAAACAAACACTAATTTTGTATATAGATAGATGTATGAACATACATAATTTGTGATTCTTTGTATATATGCACACATATCTATATGCATGTATACATTAATCAATGGCATGTTATATTGTTATATGTATATATACATGTTTACTTTGTAATTCATTGTGAAATATTTATACATACTTACATGTATGCATGTATTACATATGCACATACACATATTATATAGTATATTTGTTATATGTAATGTGATTGTATATGTGTGATATATGTGAATATATACATGGATGTGTATTATATCCCATGATTCATTATATGTACATCCATATGCATTGTATATATAAGTATATATCATATACATGTATCAAATTGTGTGGTACATATATATGCATACTTTATGTATATATGCACATAAAGATGTGTGCATACATAAACTATACATATGCACACATCTTTATGTGCATATATACATATTATGTATATGTGTATTGTGATATGTGTACAAGTATGTATAATATATGTACATATACATATATGTATACTTTGTGAAGTGTGTGTGTGTGTGTACACATGCACATACATATATGTATCCAAGTATACAAATGTGTGTACATGATATGTGTGTGGGGGGGGTATCCCAGATTCCTGGTTTATACTGAGAATGTAGCTTTACTCACCTGACAAGATGGGGACTAATAATTGTACACAGATGGCACACTCAATTCAGGGGTGCTTATCCAAAGGTGTGGATTATCCATTCCTTTACTTCTCTTCCCTTCTTTTAATTGTCATTAGTTATTCATTATTACCTCTTACTCTGAAAGAATCAGGTTTAATAAGTGTCATAAAATTGTGAAATATGAATTAAAATCCAGAGACCAAAGGGTATCTGATTCAAAACAGTAGTCCTTGTAATCTGGAAATAATACTCTCTTGTTTTTGTTATTATATTCATTTAATGAAAATATTGGAGGAAGAGAAAGAAAAGGAGTAAAAGGAGGAGGAGGAAGAGGGAGAGGAAGAAAAACATCACTTATACAGCAGTGAATTTTTATAAAAAATAAAGAGATAATCAAGTCCCACACTTTCCTTTTTCAAGTGAGCAAAAAGAGTCTGACAGAAGCTAGCCCAAGGTCACCCAGCCAGTTAATCAAATATAACCAGTCCTAGAACCTAGATATACTGAATCTAGCTCAAGGAGCACTGTTTCTTTTCCTTAAGATTTTTAAACATTAAAAACATTTCTTTCTTAGGTTCAATTTTTTATTTTGCTACTCAGATCTCAAAGTCTTTCAAAAAGAAAAAGGCTATTTGAGGGTATTTTGGCGAGAGAAAGAGTTACTCAAAACCAGTTTTGGTAACATTTAAACTTTGATAGCTCTGAAGGCCAGTTTTCAGCCAAAGCCAAGGAAGGCAAGCCATAAGTTCCACTAATCTGTTCTTTCTAAAAATTAGAACTAAAGAGAAGACACAAAAGGGAAGGATGCAAGATGGAAGGAGGTAGAAGGAAAAGAGAGACAAGAAGCTCTTCATTTTTTCATTTATTGTAGAGAGCTAGCCTTAGGCTTCAGACAGCTAGTAACTGGGGAGTAAGGATGGATGATGGAGAGATGGAAACTGTTGCAGTTGGCAGCACATTTAAGCACAATTGGACCTTTCAAGCAGAATTACCTTGACTTCTCCCATGTCCCCAGGAAAGGTCTCCTGGTCAGCTACCTCCTAGAAGCCATTTCAAACCAGAAGCAAGGGATTTTGCACAATCTTCGAGGCCCAAGGAGAAAAGCCCTGAGACTCTACAGGTAAGATCACAGCATCTACACCAATCAATGACAAACCAGACAATATTACTCGCCAGGTATCCCTTCCTTTCATTGGGTCTATAATTTGTAAAATATATTTTCTGGATCTGGTGCTGTCACTGAACAAAGTTAGGAAGTAATAAATAATGCTCATTTGGAGTATTTGTCATATTTATTAGGAGAAAGAAAAAAATGGAAGAAGATGGGAAAGAAAAAAAAAAGGATATTTTCACACCAAAAAAGTTATATTAATGGATGTATTACACTAATTGTGTTTGCCTTTTGTAGCCTATAGGAATATTAGAGTGAACTTTTATATAAAGTATGTCAAGAAAGAGTTCATTCCCATTTTATAAAGGAAGGGACTGAGGAACCAAGCACACTTATGTGTTTCCCCATCATTATATATGATTGAACAAATATCTTAACTACATACTATTTGCAAGTTACTTCCCTAGATATTAAAATTACAAAAATTGAAATATAATATAGTTCTGGCCCTCAAGAAGTTAACAGTCTGATGGAGGTGAGGGAGATGAAGATGAGACACATATACAAATGCGACACCCTCGAAATAAAAAATATCTGGATTTGAATCTTCTTCTAACACTTGGTAGCTGTGGCCCTATCACAAAACCTCTTAAGCCTCAGTTTTCTTATCTATAAAATGGGCATAATAAAACCTGTAGTAACTAACCCACAAGGTTGTTATAATCTTGTTACTACAAATGAGATTAGATATAAAAAGAACTTTGTAAAAATAGTTCATTGAGATAGATATAAAAACCAATGATAGTGCCATAAGTAGAATTTATGTACAACTTTGCATGTTATTTCATTTGACCTCACAACAAATCTGTATAGTATATGCTATTATTATCTTTTCTTTGCTTATCTATGAAAGTGAAAAATTGAGAGATGTTAATAATTATCCCAGGGTTATAACGCTAAGTATCAGAGACAGAATTCTAATTCAGGACTTCCTAACTACAAATCAAGAGTATTATGAGAAACAGTAGCAAAGCAGACAAAATACACAGATAAAATGTTTTAGGAAATTTCATAGTGAAGAAGATCTTTTTTCATATGGAAAAGACTAAGAAGAGTTCATGGAAAGCAGGTAAAATCTAAGCTGAACTTTGAGCAAAGAGAAAACTAAGTCCCTTCACATTAAACTTAGAGTTTTCCAAAATGCTCTCTGTCAAGCCTCCCAAGGGTTCCTGAATACAGATATTTGCAGACTTTTTAGGACTTTTTTTTTTAAAGAAATTGAGGTTTCTGAAGATTGGTTGTTCATAGTTACTCACCTAATAAGTGTCAGAAATTAGGATTTGAATCTCAGACTCATTGATTCCAAGTCTAATATTCAGCATCACCTAAGAAAATATGTTACAAAAGAGAAGCAAAGAAAAGTAGAGGAGTAGGAAAGGCAGAGAAGATATCAAGAGATAAGTAAACATACAAATGGATGGGTGGATGGATGGATGGATGGATGGACAGATGGACAAATGGATGGGCAGACAGACAGATGGACACATGGCAGATGGATGGATGGATAGACGGATAGATAGAAAGTCTATTTGGCTGGAATTGAGATACATGAAATGATATTATTGTTCTTTTTAAATGCTAAGTTAAAGAATTTATAGTTTATCCTATAGGCAAAGGGGAGACTGAAGCAATGGGGTCAAACCTGAACTTTAGGAGGAGATTATTTTAGCAGCTGCATGGAATATGGATCGAGGCTTAAATAGCTTCTAAATATATCCAAGTCGAGCCTGCAGTGGCATCTTTAAGTAACATTTTCAAGCATCTGGTTATGTTTAATTTTCACTCCTCATAATTGGAGTTTATTTGAACTGGTAGCTCTTATCAGGAATTATTTCATAGGCTTAATTTCAACTCAGGGAGATTTAAGGAGAAACGTAACCTCCCTTTCATAATAAATTGTTCCTTATCACAGATCTCCTTGATTTGGTGTTATTCCAGTGAGCGGCAGGATCATATAACTAGAAGTGTTTATTTTCTATCAGGCAATTAAGGTTTAGTGATATGTCTAATTCAATATGATTTCCTACCACCATTTGGGGGTATTGAATCAATCTGGACACCTGACATCAGTGATTGAAAATGGCAGTATACAGACTGATGAGGACTTGTAAAGGGCAAGAAGAACCATAAGGATTCCAATCCTTCAGGAATCTATGTCAAAATATACTTCTCATATCATTTCAATACTTTCTTCCCAACTAGTAGAAGTCAAGCTGGACCAACTGTGTTTTTATATGAGATTTGTACGATCTTAATCTTGTAATTTAAAACTTGATTTCTTTCTCCTTTTCCAATGACATTTTTATATTCTCTTTTTTATTTTTCCTTTAGGAAACTTTATCATAGCAAGATCAGATTTGTCATTGGTAAACTCTCAAAGACAAAGTAAGAAATATTGTCAAAGGACTGGAATAATTCAATTAGTTTTTTCTTTGTACCAGTCTCCTTAAGTCTTAAATTATTAACTCAATGATATTTGATGACTTTTTTCAGGCTTTATATTTGTCTAGAGACTCAAGTGTCACATTCCTTATAAACACACAGTAAAGAATAACATTTCAGCTCAAAATACCTTAAACCCAATTTACCATATTCTTCTCCTCCTTGCTCCTCCCAATGTCTATATTTGTGTTAATGGTGTCCACATTCTCCCAGACTCTCAGACTCAGAATCTCTAATGTCTCTGACTTTTATTTCCTTTACATCTGATATCTAGGCATCAAATTCTGTAGACATTTCCTAATTTTTATTTCCATTATTTTTAGTTTTTACTCTCTTCTTATGCCCAGAAAACTTCAGAAATAGCTAAACTTATCCTTGAACTCTGCTTCAATTCATGAACTTCAATTCAATTCATGAACTACTATCATATAATCTTCCTAAAACATAGTTTACCACATCACCCCTTGATCTAAAACTTTCAGTAGTTTCCCATTGCTTATGGGATAAAATCTAAATTATTTTCCCTACAATTTAAGTTCTTTCACAACTTACCTCCTAGATGTCTTTCCGTGTTGATCCCTTACCACTGTCCTAACCAAGTCATTCAATTCAGCTTTTCCCTTCTTTTCTCACTTTGGTGCCTTTACTCAATACTTTCTCCTATCTGAAATGCCTCCATATATTTTCCTGCCTATACAGATCCTACCAAGGAAGACCCAGCTCACTCCTGATTTTCTCTTCCAAGTCTTCTTTGGTGATCATTTCATCCTTGTTTTAACTCCTACAGTACAGAACTTCTGTACTTCTCATTAGTTTCCTCTTCCTTCTCTTTAAATTTTCATCATCTATTCCGAGAGAGAGAGAGAGAGAGAGAGAGAGAGAGAGAGAGAGAGAGAGAGAGAGAAGAGAGATTAATGAAATACTTAGGAAGAAAAGTCTTTCATGATATAATGGAAGCACATTGGGCTTGGATTCAGGAAAGTAGGTTCCAATTCCACCTATGACACTAGTCATATGACCACAGATAAGTCATTTGACTTGAGTCTGTCTCAGTTGTCTCATCTGTAAAATAGGTATAGTAATCCATATAGCAAATATTTCAAAAGGTTGTTGTGAGAATCAAATAAGATACTATATGTAATATGAGATAGCATGCATTCATTTTCTAAACCTTAAAGCATTGTATAATTTTCATTTGCAGCTGTATGATCAAATTTCTCTAGTTATTTGAGACCATAAGATTTTCAAAACTTATCTTCCTAACCCAAAATTTCCTCTTTCCTCTTCTTTCCACATTCAGTCTTGATCCATACTTCACATCTTCAGATATCCAAGGCTTTTCTGTTCTCTTTTCTCCCCAGCCCTATGGATTGACTTATTTTATTTTAGTCACTGAACTATTAAAAGGACCTTCTAATTTGTCTCTCAGCCTCCAGGATCTTCCCATCCTGTATGCCACAATCAGAATAATCTTCCTATTTCATAGAACTAATTATTTTACACTTCTGCTCAAAAATCTTCAATGGCCACATGTTGCATAATGAATACAGCCCATCCATCTTAGCATGATATTAACATTCTGTTTTTTTAGAGTTCCAAATTTTCTCCCTCCTTCCTTCCTTCACCTCCTCCCTGGAGGGAGACAGTAAGCAATTTGATATAGGTTACACTTGTTCAATCATGTAAAATATATTAGCATATTAGTTGGATTATAAAAGAAGACAGGCCCAAAGAAAATAAAATCACACATAAAAAGTAAAGTGAAAAATATTATGCTTCAATCTGCACTCAGATTACATCAGTTCTTTCTTTGGAGGTGGGTAGTATTTCTTATCACTAGTACTTTCTTTGTCTTATATCAGTATTTTGCTGATCTAAGTTGATCATAAGTTGATCACAGTTGGTCATCATTCAATAGTATTGTTACTGTGTACGCTATTCTCCTGGTTTCACTCACTTCAATTTGTATTGGTTCATGTAAGTCTTTCAAGGTTTTTCTGAAATAAGCCTATTTAGCATGGTATTTAAAGTCTTCTACAATCTGGATATAATTTCCTTTTCTCCCACTATTATTAACATAGGGAATGCATAGAAGCTGAAACATGGATTCAGGAAGGAACTGATTGCATTATTTTCCATTGGTCTTTTTTACATGTCCCAGGATTGTGGATAGCCGGTGTATTTAAATTAGCAGAAGCAATGAAATTGTTGCTGGTTTATATGAGACTGACTTCTTCCTGTTCTCTCCTGATACAGAATGCTGCTGTGAGTGGAAAGGAGAAGGAAGCAAGCATATATTATTCTATTGCAGTTGAGCAGTATAAATGTGGTAGTTTTAGGTTCCCAACTGTCTTCCTTATTCTTTATGCATCAGTATACTCTCCTGGTATGCCAACCTTGATGGGAAGGCAGCCAGAAGAGTAGGTGGTGTGTGTGCTCCCCTCAGGGTGACTCGTGTCTTTGTGGTTGAACTGACATGCTGTTCCTGAGTCCTGGCACAGTTAAAAATCACTTGGAAGTACTCTGTGATGACTTTGTGCCTTTAGGTTCAAAGGGTGGTATGTACCTGTAAGAACTATCTGAGACTATTTTTAGTATTATGGAAGGCTTCTTGAAAAGGACACCATGTTATCTAAAATCCTGCTAAACTTTATTGGGATCAGGAAGGAAGCTACTGAAAGAAGATATACATGACTGACTAGAAGAATGAAGACCCTAAAATGAAAAAAAAAAAACAGCCTCCAGAATTTAACAGGGATAATGTTTAACGGAAATGATCAGTTAGGAGTAAATAAAACAAATGTGGAAGCTCCATCCTGGAAACTCAAAGGATATAAGATTTAGCAATGTCTTAAAGCTGGTAGGGTCATTTTTTCCAATATGATCCTGATACCAATTAGCATTGATTCTGGGCTAACACTGGTGAGATTTGAATATATTCAACTTAACCCTCTGGGAAGCCGCCAATGGTGAAATTCATATGGAGAGAAATGAGTCACTAAAGACAAGGACATTGTCTATATAGTTCAAAAAAAAAGAAAAAAAGGAGGAAAGAAACTGCTTGCTTCAGAAAGATATTTACCAAAAATTAATTCTTGGAAAAAATACCATTCCTTGTCATATTTATTTTTAAAGGTTGAACATAATAAGCAGCAGTGATTTCCCTCCTCCTTTATTATTCTCAGTTTCATCTAATCTCATACCTGTTCATTAATCCTTAATGCCTAATAGTTGTCATAATTTCCCATGAAGCCAGGTATACCTCAATAATCATCTCTCTAGTATACAACTAAAAAACTTGAAAGGAAAGACTACAAATGCTAAAGTCCCACCCATCCTTTAGAATTCTTACTTCTCTGAGATACTCACTTCTGGGCCAAGGAGGTCATTTGTATATACAATTGAATTTAACAAATATTAAACATCTATTAAGTACAAAACAATGTGCCATGAGAATTAAAAGATCACAAAATGAAGTTAAAATGGTTCCTGTCCTTAAAAAATTTACTTTGTAATACAAGATACAACAAGTATACAGGTTAGTAGATTGAAAGCAATTAAAAATGATAGAAGGCATTAAATACTGAGGGGACCGTCTTTGAGACCAACGCATCTGAATTGACTTTGAAAAAATCTAAGACTTCCTGCAGAAAGACAAGGAGGGAACCTCTTCCAGGCATGTAGAAAGTTTGTGCAAAGACATAGAGGTGGAAGATAATCATAGGAGCTGAAGAAATAGTCCAATGACTAAAAATTAAAGAGCTTAAACTGGAGAAAAGAAAAATAAAACTGGAACATAAAGATTAGAGACAGAAATTAAAGGGCTTGAAATGTCAAGCTGAGGGATTCATCCCCATCCTTCTCTTCCATAAAATTGAATTCCGTGACTTATCTGAGGATTTTCCATGTGCCAAGTACTATATTAGGTTTCAAGGAAATTGATACCAGGGTAAGGAAATTACAATTCTTGCCCTCAAGGAGCTTATTGCTCAATAGAATGAATAAACAAATAGCAAATAACTCCTGTTTCAGAGATACTATTGTTCACAGACAAATGGTATTTTCATTAGAGAAATCTCAGCTCCCAAGAACTAAAAGAGTATCTCCACAATTATTTTTCTTCAAAGTTTCATCATGGTGTGGAGGTGAATCTAGATTATCTAAGGTTATTGCAGCACAACTCAAATCCTGACAGATTCTACCAAGCTGGAAGGGCTTTGAGTAGAGATACTGGATTCTTCTGTCACCCAGCCAAATGACCTAAAAACTAAAATAATAAGATCTTAGCAAAGTGGAATGGAAAGACCACTAGCCTTGAAGCTAAATAAACAAACAAAATTCATAGAATTAAAACTGGAAAAGACTTGTGCAACTCAGATCCCCGACTTCAAATACAATATTCTCTCAGTATTACCATACCTGCTTGTCTCCTTTTCTCCTATTAAGGTAATAGAATAGTGGTTCTCAAATAACATATATACTTATTTGAAGATAAATGAGAGCAACATGGGGATAAATGAGAGCAATATACTAATGTGCCAACCTTTGGACTAGGGCAATTTTAACTAAAAAAAATCTTAGTAACTCAGTTGAGGCAAGATTTTCCTAAATAATATATCTATGTCACATTCACTCACACACACACACACACACACACACACACACACACACACACACACCCTCTGAACCTATAGCCAATAAACTCTAAGGGTCTTTCATTATTTCTAGGATGAAATATAAAATTCAAAGCCCTTTATAATCTGGCTCCTCCTGTCTTTCTAGTCTTCTTACACATGATCCCATCTACTGACCTATTCACCCCCATATTCAAACATCTAATGACCCAAATCCTTACTGTTATCACATGATGCTCCAACTCCCTGCTCTTGGCATTTTCCCTGACTATCCCCAATGTGTTGAATGTCCTCCTTTTTTATCTCCACATCCTCACCCCCTTGGATTCATTCAAGTCAAAGCTAAAATCCCACCTAAAATCCTAATGCCTTCCCTCAGAGATCACTTCCAATTTATTCTGTACATATCTTGTTTGTACCTAATTACTTTTGGTTACATTAGAGCTTCTTGAAGGTAGAGATGGCCTTTTACCTTTTTTTTGTATCCCTGGTACTTGGTAGAGCGCTTGTAAATATAATAGGTATATAGTAAATTCTAATTGACTTATTGACCCAAAGCATTTTATAGCTGTGGAAAATAAAGCCCGAAGAGATATTATTTTAAAGTGTAGTAGTATTTAGAGAAATATTTAGGATTAAAATTCTACTTTCCTAGCCCCAAATACAATATTTTTATTTTCCCATTCTGTTACTTCTATTACAGTAAAGAGAACAGAGTAATGAGTCAGTAAGCATTTTTTTAAGTGCCTAATATGTGCAAAGTACTATGCACTGTGTAGTGTAAAGCATGGATATGGGGCAGGGAGAGACATGTTCTAATTATGCCTTCTTTGATGACTAATTGTGTGGCCATAGGCAAGTCATTCAATCTCTCTGTCTTAGTTCCTGTGTCTGCACAAGGCGGGATTACGGTCATACTTAACTCATATAATCATTAAGTGTATCAAGTAAGATGTTTACAAAGAATTTTAGAAACCTCAAAGCACTATAGGAATACCAAATATTAATTCCAACAAGCACTTATTAAGTGCTTAATACAAACAAGAAACTGGGCCAGGTCTTAAGGCTGTCAGATTATGTTTCATGAATCAGTTAGATCATCCCATAAAATAACACGCACATAGTTGTGGTTTTATTTAGATCTCATTCAATCTTTAAACATGCATTAAGCACCTACTATATACCAGGTACTATGCGAAGCTCCAGGGAACAAAGAAGGGCAAAAGACAGTCCTTAATCATTTTTTTTAATCCCAATTTTCTTTTTTTATTTTTTATGTTAAATTATTTTTTATTATAACTTTTTATTGACAGAACCCATGCCTGGGTAATTCTTTTACAACATTATCCCTTGCACTCACTTCTGTCCCGACTTTTCCCCTCCCTCCCTTCACTCCCTCCCCCAGATGGCAAGCAGTCCTATACATGTTAAATATGTTGCCATATATACTAGATACAATATATGTATGCAGAACCGAACAGTTCTCTTGTTACACAGGAAGAATTAGATTCAGAAGGTAAAAATAACCTGGGGAGAAAAACAAAAATGCAAACAGTTTACATTCATTTCCCAGTGTTCTTTCTTTGGATGTAGCCGCTTCTGTCCATCCTTGATCAATTCAAACTGAGTTAGATCTTCTCTTTGTCCAAGAAATCCACTTCCATTAGAATACATCCTCATGCAGTATCATTGTTGAGGTATATAATGATCTCCTGGTTCTGCTCATTTCATTTAGCACCAGTTCATGTAAGTCTCTCCAATCCTCTCTGTATTCATCCTGCTGGTCATTTCTTACAGAACAATAATATTCCATAACATTCATATACCACAATTTCCCCAACCATTCTCCAATTGATGGGCATCCATTCATTTTCCAGTTTCTAGCCACTACAAAAAGGGCTGCCACAAACATTTTGGCACATACAGGACCCTTTCCCTTCTTTAGTATCTCCTTGGCGTATAAGCCCAGTAGTAGCACTGCTGGATCAAAGGGTATGCACAGTTTGATAACTTTTGAGCATAGTTCCAAATTGCTCTCCAGAATGACAGCCCTTAATCTTAAGTAGCTCCCAGTCTAATGGGAGACATCTAGACTCAATATTTTACTCTATGACAAACCGCAAAATTTAATAAAGCAATAACATTTGAAATTATATAAAATAAAGGGAAAGAAAGTCATGCATACAACTTATTCTATATATGATCTTTACAGAAAAATTAGGTATTAGTCTAAAATGTCTTCCATAAACCAATTCTTGCCCCTGAAACTTTTCTAAACATGCCCCCGCAAGATTTAGAGGGTAAAAATAAAATCCTAATCTTGCCTCCCCAAAAAAACAGAAATTGCTTCTTTCCTGAAATCCTGGTCGTTTCAAACTCTAGGCTTCACCAAACTGGGAATGATAAAGGTTGAGGTGGGAGGCCAAGAAAGGTAAGGAAGGAAATACTTAGAGATAAAATAGGATTAGACCCTAGATAACTTTTCATTTTTTAAAACCTACATTTAAAAGAGCTAGGGGCTGACTTCTATTGGAATGCCCTCAATTTTCCAGTGTTCTGTTATCTACAATTACTGATCTGTAATTATATATTTCCAACAGGGGCCCAGTTGCAGGAAGCAATGATTAAGGGTTCTTTCTAAATTGGCCCCTTGTGTATTAGTCATTATTTTAATGTTCAGTATAACCAACATATTCAATAAAGTACCAGTATATTTAAAAGGGGAGATTGAAGAATTACCTTATGCTAATGCCCGGGCAACAGTTCAGAGAATAAAGGAATTCATTTAAGTGAGGAGTCTAATAATATCCAAATAGAACTTTTTTAAAAAATGGATTTCACTAAAATTAATGTGTGGACACATTCACAAGATACTAGTTAACCCTTGTTAAGGATTTTTCATATGTCTCTGTGTTAATAAGAGATACAGAGGACGCCCCCTCCCCAAATCTCATAATCAAAGCCAGAATAGTAGAAATTAGGCAAAAAAATAAATCTATTAGCAACAATCTCCTAGATAAATTTTTCTTAGAATTCATATTCACAAGTGGATGAGGAAAACAGAATTATTTTTTGTTTGGTTTCTTTTGTTTCTCAGGGTCACTCAGTCTAACCTACTTCTAAATGAGAATCCTATCCAAGTAGTCATTCAACTTTGACTTAAAAACTTCTAGAGAAAGGAAGCCCACTAATTACCTAGTCACTTTTGGACATCTCTTATTGTGAGGAAGTTTTTCCTTATATCAAAACCTAAATCTACCACTTTGCAGCAATTTGATTAATTAGCTACTTAAGAAGTTTTTCTTTGTCCTTAAGAACTAAACAGAACAGGTCTAATACTTCATCCATGTGACAAACCTTCAGTTATTTAGACGGCTGTCAAGCCATCTATATCCACTCTTCTCAAGGATCTATCCCTAATTCTTTCAATTGATTCTCATCAGGGATGATCTCCTAGCCCTCCATCTTTCCCTGGCTCTACATAATCTTCAGCATACTAATATCCTTTCTAAGTCGGGTCACACATGCTGAATGTAAACTTCTAGATATTGTCCAAGGCATGTCCTCATCTCTCTAAAACTAGAAAGTATATCTTTCTTAACGCAATGTTAGATTGCCTTAAGCTTTTTGGATTTCATAGTATAACTTCATTTTCTTAATAGAATCCTAGGGAAGAACTCTCATTCAAAGAAAAGATTATACTGACTAGTATTGAAAAATCAAGTGTCATATGGCTGAGTTGGCAACAAGATGTCATGGTCAATTTGATTGCCATTTCCCATTAACCATTTGGCCCAGGTAGTCTGTATTAATCTTCAGAACAGTAACAGCTGAAAAAGGGTCTGCTTCAGAACAGACAGTGGCTGAAAAGGATCTGACCCAGCCTAATCTTCACTGATCAACAGGAATATAATGACAAGGAGATGTGCAACCAATTATAACTTTAAACTGCAAAGCACTAAACCCCAGAGATTTGTTTTTTCTTTTCTGAAAATGATAGAGCTGGAATTGTGTGTGTGTGTGTGTGTGTGTGTGTCACACTTGTGCATTACTGTATAAGTTAAATGTGAGCCACAATCTTTGTGAAAATGTACAAAGTAACCACGGTCTGAGACAGGAATTTAATCTCATTAGTTCTCTAGAAGAATTTTCAGGTTACAAAGGTGAAAATTAGAAGCTGTAAAATGATGATGTCCTCTGGCATTGCTTTAGGGTATAAATTGCCCCCAATTCAGTTCTGCATGCCCGAGACCCCATACAGATCTCAGAGGCAGTTGATAAAGTATCTCTGAGTACAATTGGATTTTTTTGAAGCAAAATAATGACCTAGTACTCTAATTCAATATAAAAAGCATAGCAATTAATGATGATGATGATGATGATGATGATGATGATGATGATTTCATCTTTGCTGGGTATTTTACAAAAACAAAAGAGGCAGCTGTTGAATTTTAGGAAATAAAAACCAAGTTCATCAAAGGGCAGAAAAAAATAAAATATTTGAAAGATTTCACAAATCTTTTTTCTCTTTCTCTACTTCTCCACCTCTCTATCCTTCATCCTCCAAACAAGGAGAAGAAAGGGGAGGAACAAGGGAAGACAAGCAACCAAGACTTTCATATCAAACACAATAACAATAGTGAGAATAGCCAGTTCATTTTTGGCTGACTCTCCAGAAGGCACTGAATGTACTGCAACACAATTAATGGTATTCCCATGTTTCCATAGTACTATTCATCATGAAACTGCATTCACACATAGTGAACCTTTCATATCCCACAGAATTTCACAATCTCAAAGTAAGAAGAGAATATGAAGGTTATCTCAAAAGAATGCAAACTATTTGAAGGCAAGGATTTTTTTTTCAGTCTGTATTAGGGTGTATTCATTTTTTTGTCCTTCTGTTCCTGAGTCACAAGTTCATTGCATCAAACCATCAGGAATCCATAATATGGTAGAAAGGCCAGCATGAGGATCAACTTCCCAAGTCCTTTCATCTGTAAAACAGGAAGAAAACAAATTACTCTCTCTTGCAGAGTTGTTGTGAATATCAAAGCAAATAATACATATGAAGCATATTATGACTATAATGTACTATTTAAATATAGGTTATTATCACAACTAGACTTAGACAAGTTAGTGCCTGCTATCTTATCATAGACACTGTGAGCATTAGTAAGAGAATCTGACTCACATTTATTAGTGGAGTGCTATTTTTTATTATTCATGATTTTGTCTTCTTGTTTAGTAAATATTTCATATTTAAGAGGTAACAACATCATTGGAATTGCCCTTTATAAATGGGAATCCTAGCAATGAGGAATCAGGAGTCAGAGACATGTAATTATCCCATTCTAAGGTTATACCTAGTAGTGAGTGGTAGCCATCTGGCTGACGCTTTGAGGAAAGACTCTGATGTCTCAGGGTAGGGACATGAGAGATCAGAAAGCAACCCCCAGCCCTAGAAGAAAGAGTCTAGAGAGAGTAAGGAGTCTTTGACTTGAAGTTGCTATAAATAAAGATAAACACATACTAAGTATATACAAAGTAATTTTGAAAGAGACATTAACAAGTGGAAAAGCTTTATGTGGGAGAAGGTACAAGAGCTGAGTTTTGATGAAGATTGAGGATTCTGGGGAACTGAACCAAGGAACAAACATTTCAGAGATGGGGGAGATGGGGAAGGAAATTGTGTATAAAAGCATGGAGGCAAAGATGTGAGATGCTAAGTAGCAGCAAAAAATAACCAGTTTGGCTGAACTATAGATACAAACCATGAATGAGATATAATGACTGATAAACCTGGAAAGGTAGAATAGAGCCAAGTAGTGCAAGACTTTGAATGTCAAACTGAGGTATTCCCATATTATCCTAGAGGCAATAGAGAATTCCTGGAACTTTTTACAGAGCAATAATAAGGTCAGACTTGTAATTGAAGATTATCTTAATAAATATATGGAGGATGACTTGGAGAGGAGAAATAATGGAGGCAAGAAGAACAATTAAGAAAGTAGTTCTGATAAAACATTATAAACACTTGAATTATGGCTGTGGTCCTATGAGTAAAAAGGAAATGGATTCAAGGGATGTGATGGAGATAGAATTAATTAGATTTGATAACTTATTGGATATAGTGACACAGGAGAGAAAGAAAATGACTAGTCCAAAATGACTCCAAACTTGAGGAACCAGGTAACTGGAAAGTTGATGGCATCTCTGACAGAAATTGAAAAGTTAGGGAGAGGAGAAGAGTTATAGTTTGAATATCTTGAGTTTGAAATACCTACAGAGCACCTTTTTCAATATATCCAAATATGGGTTGAAACATAAAGCTAAAGCTCCAGAAACAAATTATTGTTGGATATTTGCATCTAAAGCCATTTGAATACAGTAGATAATTTAATTTATGGAAATTGATGAGGTTATCAAGAGAATGTAATGAAAGAAAAAAAGAGGACTCAGAATTAAACTCTGAGAGATGCCCATGGTTGGGAAGAAGGGAAACAAATGAAAATCCAGCAATGAAAACTGAAAAGGAGCAGACAAGAAAGAGAAGCAAGAGAAGGCACACAAAAAATTAGAAAAGACAATGTTCATTGAACCCCTTGTATTCCAAATCACTGTCCTCAATGTATATGATAGATCGAAGTAAATATATTTACATAAAACAGTATCCTCACATAGAAGTTGACATTCTGACACACATTCAGCTTATTACAGAGGAATTTTATTTAAAAGGCTTTAAACTGCTGCATTCAACGCTGGAAACATGGCAGAAAGGCTGCCCAAGGCACTGAAAGAAAAGCTTGGAAGGACTGGTTGGTGGGGAGGGGGAGGGCCAAGAGTTTCTTTGTTAACCAGCTTTATCATATAAAAAGTATACTGTTCTCAGAATTTTCTCATGGGGTACATTTTCAAAGTATTTCCTTTTCTCCACACCCAGATTCTGTTTACAGAAATCTTGCTCCTTCATAGTACTTGCTACAGGTAGTTAAATGTGAATAACAACAATCAAAAAAAAAAAAAAAGGAAAGAAAGAAAGAAAAGAAAAGAAAGAAAAAAGAATAAAACTAAATTCCCATTACTAAAGAAAAACTCGAGTCAGCCCTCTGGGGGAGATGCTCACAAGGATTAATTATTTTGTAGAAGTTGATATCTCTCTTCATTTCCCTTTCCAGCAGCTTTGCAAATACAATTTTCCACATTTTGAAAGAAATGTAAGAACTCCCAAGTTCCACAGCCAGAAAATCCTGACAGTCTCTGATAGCTGAATAATGGATGAAGTTCTACTGTTTACTTAGCAGGGGAAAAAAAGAAAGATAGAGAAGTCCAGATAAAGTAGAGGAATCTGACATTCTCTTGTTGCTGAACAATAGTGAGAAAAGAACATTCCCTCTTTTTTTCCTTGTCTTTTATTCCATGGATAAAGTTTACATGCAAACAGACCCCGGTCCAATGCCAAGCTTATAGAAATTTCATGTCTGTCCCTCAGAGTTAATCCAGTCATTCTATTGTATGTAAAAGAGATAGGCTATACCAGAAAGAGATTTAAAGGTGAGTACAGATTGATTTGCCATCCCAATGCTAACAATCTCTACAGAGATGGCCAAATCCAGGCATCTTTCTAGCCTCTTGAGAAGAATTTCACAGGAATGATGTAGAATTTTCCAAGCTGTGAAACATCTTCTTAAATTACTATGTATTAATTGAAAAACTGGCTTAGAATGTCACAGTGGGTTGTCTCTGTCTACTGCTACCCACTTCGAGTAAAGGTGAGGTCCCAGATTACTCTGCCTTAGACAACATCTATAAGACAAAATTGCTCACAAGCCTCTGACCTGCCAAGCTCTAATAGTCCAGGGTCTCTGACTGCTCATAAATGTCAGCAGATTCTCACCATAGGATTTTGCTCCCCTAGACATAAGGATAAGCCTTTCTGTCCCAAACTAATGGACAAGCCTTTCTGTCCTAAACTAACGGACAATACTTTATGTCCCAAATTAATGGGCAATATTTTCTGTTCTAAACTAATGGACAGACTTTCTGTCCTAAAGTAATGGATAAGATTCTGCCCTAAACTAAGGACTGAAACTTCTGATTATGGATAGACTATTCAACACTCACAGTTTAAAGGAAGAGAAGTACAGAACTACAGATGCTATATCTTTTGGCTCCAGTGCTCCCTCCATATTGCCTCTGTTCCTTTGTCTGGTTTCAATTGCAAGGAACAAGATGACCATGGCAGGAATAACTCCTCATCTCTAACTCCATCACCATGCTGCTAACTCAGGCCTTGATGGCCACCACATCCCTCAATCCTTTTTCCCTTTTGATTGAAGAGCTGGAGGGTAGAATGTTAAACTTCTCCCAGTTTACAGAGGGCAGAGACTGGACCTTCAGCTCCCTTTACTTTCCATCTGCTCTTCTGCCTGATTTCAAATCTATGAAACAAAACTCCCGAAGTCCTCTCCTTGTCCTTTTCTGACTCCTTTTTTTTCTCTTTCTCCTTTAAACTGAAAACTCCTTGAGGGTAGGGCTACTTGTTTTTTTTTTATTATTATTAATTTTATCCCCAACACTTAGTACTGTGCTTGCCAATTAGTAAATGTTAAAAAAATTTTTACAGGAGATTGTAATACTGTGCCAACAAAATAAATAATCTCAGGATACTAATATAAAAATGATGTAGAAACTAGCCAGCAGATGAATATATATCTTCTGCTTTTAATAGGCTAAATTCCTCTCGACATTAGGATCTTCTTATAGGGATACTTATAACCCCAATTGTATGATACTTGTTGTCAGCAAAATTCATGTGAGTTATCTCTGAGCCAGATACATTGGCATCATCGTGAAAGATAATCATTAAAGTAGTGAATTCTTCATTAAAAAATTCAAGATAATGCTGCTTTTTTTTTTGGTGGGAAGTGGGGGAGAAAGAAAAGAAATTCAAATTTTCATCGTCATTTTTCTTTATCACTGATGAAGCTAGTTAAAGCTAGGTTAATCAGTGTAGCACCTGTTTGCCCAGTATGAGCAATCCACAATGCAATTTTCTCTCTCCCTTCCCACCTACTCAAAGTCACTCACTCTTTCTCTGTGGTCCATTTTCCCTCAACCTAACATAAGTCTCAAATTAAGGTTTTCCCAGAGGGAAGATTACTACAAATCACTATCAGGAACCTAGGGGTAACCCTTATAGATGATTATTCCTACTAAATCTGTAGCTTTCAAGACTTCAGTCACTAATGTGAAATTAACATTAACCAAAACATTTGCTTAAAATGTGAAGCAAATGCATAAAATGTATAACTTTCTACCTAAAAACCCTGAAGCATATTCTCCCACTAGTGCATATAGAGTCATATAGAATGGATATACACTTCATAATACCTAGAAATACATATAAGGAATACATGTGATCAAGGCAATTCACAGCTCATCTGAGTAAAATATAGGAGGGAAATCAAGTTGTGGAGATGTAGAAATCAAGGGGCACATAACTTATGAGGTCAGTGAAAGAGTGGATGGAAAGGCATCAGAGACAAACTTCAAAATGTTTTTAAAGGTGTCAGCTATTCCACCTGATGTTTTATAACATTGAGTGGGGATAATGCAAATGCAACTTTTTTAGTAGAACACAAGAAGGAAAAGTCATGGATGCAAATACAGAGCTGATTAATACACTTGCTAGTAATAATGCATGTCACCAAAATTATTATTCTTGGACCCAAAACAGTCATCTGGACCTTGCAAGAGAGGATGGTTTTTAACTTTCTAGAAATCTTAGCCAAATGTTGACACAATCAAATTCTTTTTATAAACTCATTGTCTATATTTCATATTCTGTCAGGGTTTGGTTGCTTTATGCCAATTGGGTAAAAGTAACTTGGAATTAGAAGAATAGATATTACCAACTAAAAAGAATCTTTTTAATACTTTATGACAACTCATTTAAGTTCATGCCATGAAAGCAACTGAAGCAGGCACTGTGAAGTAATTAGAATTTTACAAGGTCATCCATTGCATCCTGGGCTATTGCTGGTTATTCTAACTTTTGACTTTCCACTGGATTTTGACGGCTCCAGAAAAGAGACTGAGGTTGATGACTTAGTGCATCACTTAAATCCCATTCAAGCCACAAGTCAAGATATCATTCATCACATTGTGATATCACTGAACCTCTTTGAAAAGCAATGACAACAACAATTTGAGATAGATGGGTCCTTCAGCAATGCCCCATGCTAATGATGTGTATTTATGTATCTTGACAAAAGACTCTGTCACACTCCAAGAAAAGCCTAAATTGGCTTCTAGTATTATATTCTTGGGTTCTGATGAAATGGAGAGTGATAGCATGATAAAAACAGATGATTTCATAAAAAGCAAGGAAGACATACCAAAGAAATTAACCCATTCTAGAAAAAAAAGCCCCCTTATCCCAACCAATTCCAGAGAGAACAACAAGTTCCATTTAACCCCAAAGACATGGGATTTGCATCATAGGAGGGCTGCTAGGAACTCACAGAGTAACTTTTAAAAGTTAAAAACAAGCTCCAATATATCTATGGCCTCAGCGATGTGAAAATGATAATATTTTCATTCTGTGCAACTCTTATCCACATCTACTCATAAAGCATACATGGGAAGTCCACATATTCTTATTGACTTTTTTATTTGATTTCTTTTCACAATCCATGGTTATTAGGTACTATAGAATACTTTAAGGAGAGAAATTCTCCCCTCACCTTTGTGTTTGTTTCCCCAAGTACCCAACAATACAGGAGGCACTGAATAAATACATGTGGTTGCATATAGCATGTGGGTTATCCATTCATTCTTCACTCTCATCACTACCTTGTTTGTTCATGTGTCTCTTCGATTATGTATTTTCTGGTACTTTCTGTGAATCCTTTATCATTTGTAATGTGCTGAATTTTATTTACACTTGGGAGTTTAACTCTATTCCTCTCAAAATGCAATATAAAATTTTGATTCCTAAAAGACTATCATATTCCATGATGCATAACCATACAATTTTGTTGGATGTACATGGGTGTTAAAAACATAAAATGATGGCATCATCAAAAAATGAGCATATAGAACACCTTGTTCTGCTCAGAAAATCCTTCTTCTGTTTGGATTCTGCATCCTGAGTATTTTATGGCAATGATCAACACTTTTGGAAAGTCTATATTCTTTAGTTATATGCCTACCTCAGTTAATATCCGCAACAAATAAAGTTATGTCTTATATCAGTCAAGAACCTTAGATTATTTTGCCATGGAAGGCAATTTACTATAGGAAAATCTTTAAGACTGAATTTTACTCTTTCAAATCAAATCCTTTTTAAATAGCTAGCAGTAATTTCTACACTATTTGGGTGACTGGAAAATGTAGTCTTAGAATAATTTTGGATTTGTCTCTCTTCCAATGTAGACACTGAAGAACAAACAAGAAGAAAAAAAATCAGTCATTTTAGAAAACTTTGCAAATTCCAAATAATACCAAAACATTTCAAAGAATGCATCAGTGGTATTCATTCTCAACAGCACATTGGACTACAAATTACTTGAGAACAGTAATTATCTTTTATTTTTTTGTGTATTCTCAGCACTTAGTACAGGGCTTGGTATATAGCAGGTGCTTATTACTTGCTGATTAACTCACTAAATCCATCATCAATGCTTTTGAGGATTCTATACATTGATCTCACATGCTGTCCTCCTTCCTATATAGGGAAGAGTTAAAGAACCAATGAACTTTTCTTAGTAATTATCTCAGTGGTCTTACTGTACCTCGAATATGAGATATGAGATAATAAGTATTCCATTGATTGAAATAATTAAGGCTTTTGAAGTATTTTGATTAATCTCTCTGGGATAGGAATGGGGGAAGGTACAGATAAAAGATGATTCCATTTGTGTTTGAGAAAAGTTACAAGTGATATCTTTTTTAAAAACGTATGGCACGTAGATGCCCATCGTTTGGAAAATGGCTGAGTAAATTGTGGTATATGAATGTTATGGAATATTATTGTTCTGTAACAAATGACCAGCAGGATGATTTCAGAAAGGCCTAGAGAGACTTACACAAACTGATGCTGAGTGAAATGAGCAGGACTAAGAGATCATTATATACTTCAACAACAATACTATATGATGACCAATTCTGATGGACCTGGCCATCTTCAGCAATGAGATGAACCAAATCAGTTCCAGTGGAGCAGTAATGAACTGAACCAGCTACGCCCAGAAAAAGAACTCTGGGAGATGACTAAGAACCATTACATCAAATTCCCAATCCCTATATTTTTGCCTGCCTGCATGTTTGATTTCCTTCACAGGCTCATTGTACAATATTTCAGAGTCCGATTCTTTTTGTACAGCAAAATAATGGTTTGGAATATATTTATTTTGTATTTAATTTATATTTTAACATATTTAACATGCATTGGTCATCCTGCCATCTAGGAGAGGGGGTGGGGGGGGGAAGGAGGGGGAAAATTGGAACAAAAGGTTTGGCAATTGTCATTGCTGTAAAATTACCCATGCATATAATTTGTAAATAAAAAGCTATTAAAAATTTTTTTAAAAAATTAAAAAATTTTAAAAAACTAAAAAAAAAAAAATATGGCATGATTTCTACAACTTAAGGAGCTTCATTGTTTATGCAGAGGATCCTCAGGTCAATTTGCCTAGCCCTAGCCTCTCTATTAATTTTCAATGTTCATCTCTATCTTCCTAGTACACATCTCTAACTGGATTCCTGTAGGAATCTTAAACTAAACACTTTCAAAACTGAACTTATCTTTACCCCCCACAAACCCTCTCCTAGTTTCCTTTTTATTATCAATAGTACCATCATCCTTCCAGTCACCCAAACTTACAATAAATATCAACCTGCAGTCCCATCCCTCTTGAATCCCTCTATATCTAATCAATTGCTGTCAGTTTTAATTTTCTAACACCTCTTATATATTTTTTCTTCTCCTCCCACATTGTCACCACTTGGGCCAGGACCTTATCACTTCATGATTGTAGAGTTTCAACAGCCTGCTCATTGGTCCCTTTTCCTCAAATCTCTCCCCACTCCATTCTGTCCTCCACTTAACTGTCAAACTGATCTTCCAAAAGCAAAGATATGACAGTATCAACCGCTTATTTGAGAAATTCCAATGACTCCCTATTACAATTAAGAGCAAATATAAAACTTTTTTGAAATGTTTTTTAAAGCATTTCATAACATAGTCCCTCCTCTCCATTTATTATGTTTCTGCTGTTCCTCACATTAAAAAACTCATCTTCCAACACTGGGAATTTTTATTGTCTTATCTCCCTTACCCAGAACTCTCTCCCTCTTAATCTTGGCTTATTGCCTTCCTTCCAGCTACAGCTCCACTTTCTACAAAAGGTTTTTCCTGAACCCTCTAGATGCTGGCACCTTCCCTCTAAAACTGTGTCTGATTTTTCCTGTATATGTTTTATTTGCCTATTGTGGTTTGCATGTTGTCTCCCCTTCATTAGACTATGAGCTCCTTAAGAGTTGTGACTATTTCTCACTTTCTTTGGATCCCCAGCACTTAGCACAGTGCCTGGAACATGTTTCTTGACTTATCCTTTCAAAGCAATCATCCTGGGAATGTATACATGTAGAATAATGATAACCTTTATTGTTAGGAACAAGTTTGGTACTCCATTTGGGGAATTATTTTCAGAAGCTAAGTCAGTCATTCAAAAACTCTCAGTAGTGGGAAAATATTCATCCTTTGAGGATACTGTGATTTTTGTAATCTGTCAAAATTCATTTGGTTCCAGGTCTGGTAAATAAAGTGCTTTTAGAGGTCATTTCAGGTAGATTTTGTTTTGTTTTGTTTTGTTTTCTGTGGCTCATAAACTAGAGGTAATTTCAGGAGTCCAAAACTTTTTGAGCCATTACAGTCTCACTGGACAAGTGTAAAAGTTTTCCAAAAATAAATTAGGTCAGTTATATTGAGGAGGGCATTCATTTTGGTTATATAAATCTCAATTCTTCCACTTAAAACAATTGGCCATGATACAATATAGAAATACTTGTGGGCTAACAAATAGCAAAAGAGTTATTATTTTATGATTGCAAAGGCAGCATTTTATAGTGAATAATGTGCTATACTTAGAGACAGAAATATCTAAGTTCAAGTCCTACTTCAGATATTTACTTACCAGATATGAGAACTTAGATAAGGCAATTCTCCCTGAAATCCAGTTTTCTGATTTATAAATTGGGGCTTATAAAAACAACATCTATTTTACATTAAGAAGTCAAATAATTAAATATTCACAAAATGCTTTTCAAACCTTTATAGCAACACAAAAACATAAATGTATTATTAGCATGAGTATTAGAAAACTCTGTAGTGTAATATTTCTCACCCCATCCCTGAGAAATGACTCATTATTCACCCCACTCTCAGAGTTACCTTCAGAATCAGAGGGATCTAAAGAATCTTTTTCACTGAGAGTACAGTTGATCACTCAAGGGATTTTTCCATTTTTAGGAATGAACTATACCAAGCAGCTAATATAAGAAGTCAACAAACCTCTATAAAACTTCCCAATAGGCAGTCATGTTCAGGGTAATATTTTGAGGTCATATAAAAGACAGTAGTCTTTGTTTGAAGGCCAAAATGTGCTTCCCTAGTGGGTCTTCAGTATACAAATAAATAATCCAGCCTAGACAAAGGTCAGCTCTGGAGCTAGAGCTGGGGTTAGCAGGGACAGTGTGCAAAGCAATTGTTCTGAAAAACTTCAGCAAGTCTGGCTAAACACCACTGGGATAGGGGTGCTGAAAGCTGATAAGACTTAACTTATCTGAGGGATGAGACAACCTTGAACCTTTCAGTTGCTTGACAGATTTTTCTAGGCACCAGCCTACAGCAAGGGAAACCAGAGCATAAATGAGTTTGCTCCTCAAAGGACAGGAAAAACAGGCTATGGGGCATTCAATAAGGTCAAAAGACCACCCATGAAGCAGGCAGGAATCAATAATGTTGTGCTGAGTCCAGTGGGATAAATGACCCTTGGACCTCTTGAAAGTTTAGCAAACTTTATTAATAGTGCATGTGGGGATAGTGCAAGGCTGTGCATAGAGTAAGGGATGGCACATGCTTACAGAACCAAAAAAAATATTATGCTGAATTACAGAGCAGCATTAAGAGTAGTTTCTGATTAGGGCTGGGTGATCAGTGTTAGAATGGAAAGTGTCAAGGTCTAAAAATTTTCTTGCCTCCCAAATCACTCTCCAGCACCTGAAACTTCCACAATGCCAGAAATTTCCAAGATTAATGATACATATTTCCAAACAATCCACTGCTTTCTCCATGCCAATATCTTTTTTAAGATATGACTATTTCTTGCATGAATAACAAAATCATCAATTCAACTTTACTGTGAATCAGGCTATCAGGCAGGCATTGAGAAGTAATCAAGTTTTATTTTGCCTCTGTGATCTCCATCAAGATCAATGATCTTCAAATTTGAAATGACAGGATAAATGTGATTAAGAAAAAATTGAAGTTGCCAATTGGTCAGGACAGATTGTAAGAGAACAGATAACTGATTTAAATGAATTTGAGTTTATTACCAGGAGAAATTATAATTCCTAGAATACACTAGGAAAAAAACTTACATATATGCTTGCTGAATACTTGTCAGTAATCTTTGAAAAATTGTGGATAGTAGCAAAGGGTCAGGAGACTGGAGAAAAGTACATATCTCAATTTTAGAAAGGAGGCAAGTTCTAGGATGAACTTGACATCCATCACCAAGGGAATCCCAGAAAGAATTATTAGAATGGGAAATATTTATCACTGGGATCTAGTATGGGTTCAATATGAAAAAAATCATATCAATCTAATCTCATTTTTTTACATTGCAAGATTATTAGATAGGTTGGTTTGAGGAAGACTTAGATATATGTGGTATCTTGATTTCAGCAAGGCTCTTTTCAAAAGCTCTCGATATGTCATAGAAAAGAACATAAATTATATTATAATTACTTTATAACCATGAAAAAGCCATAGGCAAAGAATATCATGGTTTATGGGAAAAAACAACATTTTTATCATTTTTATCAGTGAATGAAGACAAAAAAGCATGCCTATTAAATATGCATATGACACAAAGCTGAAAAGGATAACTAACATTACCAAACAGAAATAGAATTTTAAAAGATCTTAGCAAGTTGAAATGACAAGCCAAATTTAACAAGAAATTTAAAGACTTTATATTTAGGTTTGCAAACAACATAAAACCATAAATAAATGAATAATACTTAACTGAATGAATAACTGTTTGAGCACAAGATAGAAGAGACATGACTTTAAAAAGAGAACTTGACTTGATAATTAACTACAAAATCAATGGAGTGTTGGACCCAAAAGGATATCTTACCAGAAACAGAGTCCAGAATCAAGGAGAGAATTTTCTCACTATTCTCCCTTATTTAGGGCACATCTGGAATACTAGGTTAATTTTTCCCAACTCCACACTTTGAGACTTCTTTGACACCCCAACCCATTCCCTATTCCCTAAACCTACATTTCAACTTTTTTGTGTGTTTAATATTTCCCATTAGATCTAAGTTCCCAAAGACCAAGAACTATTTTGGCCTTTTTATCACTAACACTTAGCCTTAGTACCTGGTACATTGCACTTAAAAATGATTATTAATTGACTTGTACCTTAGGAAAATCTATTTTTCAGTTACAGTGAGGATAAATTAGCGAGACAAGATACTGGAGGCAAGAAAATCAATTAAGAATACATAGGGTATAGGCTACATAAGAGGACGTCAGGGGAAAGATGTGAAAAATGGTGTAAAACTCTGTTAAGAGTTGGCAATTGATTGAATATTGGAGTAGAGATCGGGGAGGGTGAACTGAGAATGACTTTGAGGGTGGTTTGGCTGGAAGGATGATGGTACTCTTGACTGTAACAAGGACGTTAAGAAATATTTCAAATCCTAGCTTTGCTGCTTACTAAGTTCATGAACTTGAGAAATCAAATATATCTCTCTGGACCTTATTCTCATAAGTCAAATAAACTGGGAGAAAAGGAATACTAGATGGACTTTTAGTTCTAGATCTATGATCTCATAGATCATAAATGAGTTTATAGAGGGAAGAACTGAATTCCCTTCAGAACATATTAAATTTCAAGTATCTCTAAAAAAATTTCAGGTATCTTCCAAAAGAAGATACTTAGCAATAGGTGGGTACTATAGTATTAAAATTCAAGAGAGTTATTAGAGTTGGATATATAGAATTTGGAATCATCTATATAGAAATGAAAATTGAACCTTTGAGAGCTGATAAGATTGCTAAGAGAGAAAGTATAGAGAAAAAAGAGAAGAACTGAGATAGGACATTGGAAGATGACCATAATAGACAAACTAGAGCACATCTGATGGCAACCAAAATGTGGTCTTTCTAAAGTTGCCTATAAGAGATAGAGATGAGTTAGAGAAGAAATGACCACTATCTCCAAGTATCCAAAGGACTTTCATGTGAAAAACTCACCTTTTTGTTGTTATTTCTAAATGGCTGGAATAGGAACAATAAAAGAACAGGAAGTCATATTTCTATTCAACATAAGGATTAATTTCCTTACAATTTGAGATATACAAAGATGCAATGAGTTTTACTACAGTAAGAGTAAACAGAATTGTATCACCAAAAGGAAGCTCAAGGGGTATCAACCAATTAATAGAGTCCTAAGTGAACTATGAAAACTTCTCCAGAAGGAAGCTACAGGCTGGGTCTCACTATCTGACAACAGAGCTCCAGGGAACAAGGAAAGGAAACAAAACTAATAAATAAAAAACATGGAAGACTGAATGACATTAGAAAACAGGATATGAATTCTGTTAATGTCAGCGATTCAACTGATGGTCTTTGGGTGTTCACTGTTAGATGATCCTCTTAGTACCTGTAAGTAGGTGGGAGTGAGAAGTTGGAACAAGCTAGTCAATCTGTTTGAGTTCTCTCTCCCATAATATATTCATACAGAGTCTAGATAACTATTTGTCATAGATATCATAGAAGAGTCTCTGATTAGAATGGATCATGATATTAGGTAACTTCTAAGTTCTCTTTCAACTCTGATATTCCAATGCGATGAAATCAATTTCCTCCTTAATAGGAGAGACGAATAGAATGAGGCATTGGACATGTAGGGGACAAAAGGATATTAAAATCTAAAATGAAAAGAGGAGCAAGGTCAAGAAAGTAGACCAAAAATAGCTTCTTACTATATAAAGGAAAATAAAATTAAAAGGAGGGAAAGAATATTTCATCAAAGACAATGGAATATATTGGCATTACCTTGTTAAAATTAAAGTACATAGACCTCCTTCTATAAAAAGGATAAATTACCAAAGTGTATTGCCCCATCTACTACTAGCTGTATATGTTTCAATTGTGATTTGTTTATAGATTTGGTTTTGCTCCAGTAGTAGCAAAAATTTATCAATTAAAAAAAGAAAAAGAGAGTCACAGGCATCACAAAACAGATGTGTTGGGCATGTATAGAGATCAATTTAAAATACTTCATAATTTTGCCTAGGAACCACATTACTAATCTTAGAACCATTACATCATGAATAGGGATTCTTAAATCTGAGTTTCAATTTAGAGCTAATGGACCAGTCAGTCATCTAGCTCAACACCTTGACTTTATAGATGAGAAAGTCAAAAAGCAGAAAAATTAAATGATCTGCCTGGGGTCATACCAGTAATATGGTGGTAAAGAGCAGTTTTCAACCCCTATTCTTTGCTTCCAAGTCCATTATACTTTCCACCATACCAAATTGATACATGTGAAACAGGCATCTACTTTTAGTCCATTCAGGTTGATAAGTGCTCACTCAGACCCATATCTTTTGCAAAACCAGCAAAAAGCACCCAGTGATCCTTTCAATAAAAATAAAAAAAAAATAGAATAGCATAGAGAAAGCATATCTGATAGGGTCTAGACTATTCTACCATTTTGACAAAACCTTGTATAAAAACATAGTCACTGAACTAGTCATTCACTCAGAATTATACAGGAATCAATAACAAAATTAATTGGTATCTGAATCAAAAATTTCTCCCTTTTCCAGAAATTCCTCAAAATCTGGAAAAAGTGTTTCAGATTAGAAAAACTCCTTTATGTCAGGCTTCTTGCTTGTTTCTGAAAAGAAGAATGGGGGTGGAAAGAGACTAAAAATTTTATTTACTTTTAGGATTTCTTCTTCTTTTAAGTCTCAGGTTTTAGGTTTAAGTATCTCTACTTCCAGAAAAGAGAATCACAAAAGCTGCTGGAGGTTCAATTCACATTGTTGGTCTTTACAGAATTGGAGTTACAATAGTCCCCAAAGTCCTGGATCCTCATCCCAGAGCAAGATAAGACACACTCAAAGTAAAGAATGAAAAAGTTAAAATTAAGAGAAGGGGGATGGGAGAGAGAGAAGGGAGAACAGAGGAAGGGAAAACAGAAGGAGGGAAGGAGAGGGACAGAGTGAGAGAGATAGAAACAGACAGAGAAAAAAAATAAGGATTTATTGGTTTTCCCTCACCAGACTTCAGGGGGCACTGGATTTGTAATTCTTTGGTTTTAACCTTTGTCTAATCCAGTAATGTCATACTTAGCCCCTATTAGTGACAGGGTTGCTATTTTTTTTTAGAAAAAAAGTGGAAAGAAGTAGATGAAAAACACTGGGAATGAGTGGGGAGGAAACACTTAATATGTAATAGGGATAATGTTTTTCTTGGGTTTCTTCTCAGAATGAGGGGTGGGAGCGTTGTTAAGCAACCAATGTGGAAATAAGTGAGCAATTATAGTAAATACTTTTAGATAAAACTGATGAAATGATGTTGCCAAGTATTTTTTCCTGAAAAATAAGTTGAAGAAGACTACACTGATTCCAGAATCATTTAAAGTGCATCTTGAGTACTCTTGTGTCTCCCGAGTCTTCATCTGTGTTCTGTCAATGAGAAGGGCGAGACAGAGAAGGCTCCAATTCTATGAAGTTTTTATACTGGTGGCCTTAGCATGCAGTTGGTTCATCCCTAATTTTCACTGATTTGTAGGCTCTCCAAATAATGTCTTGTTCCAGCATGTCTGGATTTAAATTCTATTGGTTAATCCTGCTAGGCAGTTTCCATGGCAACCTTCCCATAAAACCTGGGGATTCAGGTTTGCTTTAAGAAAAAAAAAAAAAAGATACTGATTTGAACATCAGCAGTAAGATATTAGGGCATGTCAGATTTGGCAGTAGAGGTGTAAGGGATATTCAGGGCTCATCCCCTCAGGCCTCCAGACCCAGGACCTTGGAGTTGTTTTAAAGTTGCTTTCTCTGCTTCACTGCCTGACACATCTCATCCATCACTAACTATTGCTAAGTCTTACCTAAATCTTGAAACCTAAATGTCTTCAAGGCCCATCACCTTGTCTCAGATCACTCATTTTCTTGCTACAATTTCCAATGTGGGCTCTTTCATTCAGAAAAGCTCAGCAGCTTGCCACCACACCAATTCATTTCCCATGGTTATATCCATACCTGTGTGCCTTTGCTCCTTCAGCAAGTGCGGTACCTCTTCTTGTTGCCAATTCATATTCCCTTTCCTCAAAACTGAGCTCTTCCAGTGAGAATTCCATACTTAATCTCAGCTATTAATTCCAATATTTTCTCTCTTCTGCTTCTTTAGAAAACTTGTATGCTCAATGCATATTCTCTACTCATTTGTATTTGAATGGATTGTCTTTTAAGCTGGAAAATACCATCCACATCCAGAGATGTGAATCAAATCATAATATTTTTTGTTCGTTAGTTTGTTTTGTCTTTCTCGTGGCTTTTTCTCTTTTGGTTTGATTTTTTTCCACAATACAACAAATACAGAAATATGCTTTAAAAGATTGTACATATATAACCTATATCATATTGTTTGCTGTCTTGAGAAAGGGACAGGGGAAGGAAGGAAGATGAAAAATTTGGAACACAAACTCTTACAAAAATGAATGTTGTATACTTTAACATTTAACATGGGACTACCTGCCATCTAGGGAAGAAGCTGGAGGGAAGGAGGGGAATAGCTGAAAAAGAAGTTTGGCAAGGGTAAATGCTGAAAAATTACCCATGCATGTGTTTTGTATATAAAAAAAGCTATAATAAATAAATAAACAAAAATTAATGTTGGAAATGTTTTACATGTATTTGAAAAAACAAAATACTATTGAGGAAAAAAAAAAGAAATGGAGTGTCTTATTTTTAAATCATCTGGTTGTATAGTAGTACTGTGAGGTAGAGAGGAGTTTATGGTCAGAAGCCCTGGTTCTCGTTCTGCTGCTGATTACAGGTTCTTGAATTTACCTTCTCGAACTTCAAGGTCCCAACTTCTCTGTGCCTCAATTCCCTCAGTGACCTCCATTTCACAAAATGAGGGCTCAGTGGCCTTTCAGGTCTTTATGAGCTCTAAAAACTGTGAAAATGGATAATACATCTACACCCTAATTGACAAAGTTGTTACTTGTGATCACTTTATAAATTTAAAGTTACTGTCTTTATCATCATCAACATCACTCTAAAATAAGGAGCTTAGGGGAAAGAATTCTTTTTAAAATAGTATGTAAATTTAAAAGAAAATATAAAACTGTATAAATGCAAATTAGCACTATCAATTATTATCTCATGTGTAAGTGTTTTTGCTTCCCAAGGGGCAGAAAGGAACACAGGAATGAGAGTATGTCTGATTTCTCAGCACAAATGTATGTGTACATGTGTGTACAACATTATGTATCTGCTTAAGTGTACCTCTTTGGTTCCAAAGAAAAATAAAAATAACTAATTAAAGAGATGCATTTCATTGTTCTTCCTCCATCCCCCAGTAATATAGATAATCACAAATGCTATCTCTTCGAAAAAGCCTTATCCTCCTTTCTCGTACCATTAGCTCCCCCCACACCACAACAGAAGTGATCTTTCTCTCCTTGGATTTCACATAATATTATATTCTCATTTCCCTTATGAACTTATGTTTCATTTTGTATTATAGTCTGCACATAAGTGGTCCTTAACTTAGACTACAATGTCCATGAAGACAAGGACAGTGTCTAATTAATCTTTGTACACCCTGGAGATTACAGGCATTAAATAAATGTCTATTGAGCATAATTGGAAAATGACTTAATATGTTACTCCTTTCAGAATTTTTTAAATCATAGAATCTCAGAATCAAATCCAACCGTTACATAAAGCATTAATTTATTTTTCTTTGGTAAATGATTCCTTAATAATCCAAGGGAATACATTTCTAATGGTGGTATTCAAGCCCTACTAGGGATCTCTTTGGATCGAGATTTCCCTAATATTATTCTAACCATACCATGTCAATGGTCATCTATTCTTCCTCTATATGCATGATTTTCCTGTCACTGGCACTCATGGATGAGTCACTGAACTTCTTCATGCCTCAGTTTCATTACCTATAAAATGGCAACAGTAATACTGTATTACCTACCTAACAAGACTATTATGAAGAAAGCACTTAATTTCTAAACAAGAAGAGTAATGGCTATGATTTATTATCATGGAAATAAATTCTACCAAAGAAAACTGTGCAGATCACACAATTCTTTAACCTTTGGCTGAGTGTGTCTGTGCACACTCATTTTAGAACAAATTTCCCTTAGATCGGTGCCCTTGCCAGCTTCTTCTGGTCCTCATGGCCTCTCTGCCACGTCCTTGTACCTGCAGAAACAAGTGAATAGTAACAGGCTTAGAGACTCTGACTGTCGCAGAAAAAATCCTGCCAGCCTCTTCTGGGAGAATAAACACGTGCAACCGCGACCAGTGCCCCCCGCAGGCCGGCTCTTTTGCCGAAGTTAGCCCCGCAGAGATAACATCGGGCCCAGAGCTGTGCGCTTGCAGC
Organism: Sarcophilus harrisii; assembly: GCF_902635505.1. NCBI lineage: Eukaryota > Metazoa > Chordata > Mammalia > Dasyuromorphia > Dasyuridae > Sarcophilus > Sarcophilus harrisii. Next base: position 219,529,929 of record NC_045430.1, read on the forward strand.
GGGTCCTGGACGTACATTTGCTGCTGTTGGCACAGGAGTTGAGGATGGCGTTCCTCAGCTGGCGGATTTCAGGAGGCGGAACCTCAAAAGCCCAAAGGAAACAAACCGAGCCCCCAAAGAAAGCAGTGTCACAGCTCTGCGGTCCCTGAGGGGGACAGGCCCTCATTGCTCCATCCGCTGAGGGCCACGAAATATTTATAGGATCCTCTCTCATCTCCAGTTGAGGACTCAGAGCTGACAAGCCAAATGAAACAAGATCATTTCTTGCTCTGAATTGATCAGGTTTTCCAGAGTTGAACAAAAACAAATTCCCACAATATAATCTTTTTTGCAGAATCCTTTTTTAAGGCTGCAGGCATACTGAAAAGAAAGCCAATAAAAGCTAAAGGTTCTTCTCATTTTCCTAAATGCACTGGCACGCATGTTTTGACCTAGATAAGACTGAGTGACACATTCACATTCTCTTCTCTCTCTCTCTTCCCCTCTGTCTGCTTCTCTCTCTGTCTCTCCCCACTTCTCCCCCCTCCTTCTCTTCCCTCTCTCTCCCTTCCTCCGTCTCTCCCTCTCCCTCCCTCCTTTCCCTCCTTTCTTTCCTTCCTTCTCTCTACCCTCTCTCCTTTCTTTCCCCCTTTTCTCTCTCCCCCTCTCTCTTTTCCTCTCTCCCTCTCACTCTTCCTCTTTTTCTCTCTCCTTCTCCGTCTCTCACACACCTTTCTCTTTGAATCTTTCTTCTCTCTGTCTCTTTGTTTCTATTTCTGTGTCTCTGTGTCTATTTCTGTGTCTCTGTCTCTCTGTCCCTCCTTCCCTCCTCTCTCTCTCCCTCTCCCTCTCTTTTCCCCCATCTCTCTTCTTGTCCCTCTACCTCTCCCCTCCCTCCTTCTGTCCCTTTCCCTCCTCTCTTCTTCCTCCCTCCCCCTCTCCCACTTCCCTTTTCCCCCCTCCCCCCACCTTTCTCTCTGAATCCTTCTTCGCTGTTTCTCTGTCACTCTGTCCCTCTCCCCCACTCTTTCCCTCTCCTTCTCCCTGGCCTCCTCTCTCTCCCATCTCTCTCTTTCTTTTCTCTCTGAATCTCTCTTCTCTCTGCCTCTGTCTCTCTCTTCTCTTTCCTCTTCTTCTCTTTCTCTCTCTTCCTTTCCTTTCTCCTCCCTGTCCTCATTCTCTATCTTCCTTAAAACATTATGAAAATGAGCATTTAAAATTCCCCTCATGAAAGGACAGACAAATCCATAATTTAAGCTGTGATTTTATGGGAAATTTTCACCTTGAGAATTTGCCAATCCCATCAGAGTACTATATAGCTCTCATTGAAAAAAATGTTTATTTTTTCCATTACTAATAAATAGAACATTTTTTCTTATTGTTTATACAAATCTACTTTCATTTTCAGCATGTGACACATTGGAATGGGGAAAATGGTAACTGCATTAATTAAAAACAAAGATGAGAAGTCCTACTATTTCTTTTTCTTCTGAAAAATCCAAGTCAGATCCCGGGAGGTGGATTCAGTATGTGCTTGTATATTGCCAGCCATGGCTCAGCTTTATAAGTTTCTGTCATTCTCACCTCCTTAGTTTAAGTCTGTGGTTAGAACAATCGACTGGAGTGTCACAGATATTTGAGAGCCAAGAGACTGAGCCAGGAATGGACAGCATTTTGATTGGCCCTTTCAAAATCTAACCAGACAGGAAGTCCAAAACTACTTTCTTCTTCCCAACCTCTTAGACTCAGATGTATGATGCAACTTCAAGGGAAAAGAAGAAATGAAAGGAGTCAATGTGAGGCTTTCCCACAAGGTATTTCCATAAGGATGCAAAAACATGAGATTAATGATGTCTACTCTCTCTTTCTTTAGGTGGTGACCAATCAATAATTATTTACTGAAAAATGATTGCATTCAAAGCTTTGAACTAGATATTATAGTAATACAAAGAATTATATGACACAATCATTGCCTTCCAAGAATTTATAATTTAATTTGGAAAGACAAAATAGACACACATGGAAAGTAATAACACAAAATTGTATAGGAGAAGTATTCTCCCCAAAATGCTATAAAATTCAAAAAAGGAAGAAGTTACTTTGGGGTACCAGGAGTAGAAGGATTTGAACCACAAAAATAGGTCTTGATGGAGAAAATGTTAAATTTCAATTAGAAGTTAGAGAAAATTAATTACAATTTTTAATAGATATAAAGGAGAAAATAAAGCATTCCTTCTGCTGGCCTTTCTTAACCACAATTTAAACATTGACTATCTAGCAATCTAGATTTTATGTATGCTAGAGATGGTTAATAGAGTACATATACTAAATTGGAACAAAAAGGAAAGGCAGAAGTAGGAGGTGCATAAAACTGAAACTGTCTACCCAGCCCTGTTCCAGAGGAAAGAATCTATAGGAATGGATGTCCCTCTTAAAATTGAGTTGTGAGCAGTTAATGGTGACCTTGGATATCAAATCACTTCATAATATATTATTAAGGGATGGTTTATGAGCATTTGGAAAGAAAACAATGAAATTGAGAATCAGGATGGACTCATCAAAAGCAAAACGTGCCAAAACTAACCTTATTTCCTTTTATGAAATAATTACTTAGACAACTAGGTTAAGGAGATACTACCAAGTATGCTTAGAGTTTATCAAGGCATTTAACAGAATCTTTCATCACATCCCTGTGGACAAATCATTATGATAAGACTATATTATATTATTTAAAATACTTTATTATATAATTCATAGATTCAATTAATAAGATTGCATTATATTATGCATTGATTCAAAATTCGTTTATTGAATTCATGTAAAGAATAGGAATTGTAGTAGACAGAATGCTGGCCCTGGAGTCAGGAAGACTCATCTTCATGAGTTCAAATTTGGTTTCAGACACTTAATAAATGAGTGACCCATTTTTCTTAGTTACCTTCACTATAAAATGATCTGCAGAAGGAAATGGCAAACCATCCATTATCTTTGCCAAGAAAACTCCAGATGGGGACATGAAATTAATAGAACCTGAAAGAAAGTCTCAAGTGACTTGCTTCAATGATCTGTCCTTGGTGCCATTTTGTTCTGTATATTTAAAACTATCCAAATACTTCATTTTACAGATAAAACAACTGAGGCACTACTCAGAATCATATAATTAGTAAGTGTCTAAGACAGAATTTGAACTCAACACTTCCTGACCCCCAAGTCCAGGAGTAATAGAAAGTCTTACAATTGGGGTCAAAATATTGCCTTTCCAAGAACAAAATAGGTATAAGAGAACAGTTTATAACAGGGTTCAAAAACTATAATCTGTGGACTAAATTTGGCTGTTTTTTATAACCAGAGAGCAACCGTTCTTTTTCAGTAATACAAAAAGAGACAGCTGAATTTGGTCTACAAGCTGTAGTTTGCTCATTCCTATGGTCTAGATGAAAAAGATCTGCCAGTAAGAAAACTAATTTCAATATGAAATAATTAACCCAAATATAAATCTATTACTACCACTATCCAAGAAAAAAATTTAGACTTCATTAAAAGAACCCAGTTGTCTAAAACAAGGATCAACATTAAACATCAACAGTACCATTTTTATTTTGTATCAAACACTATAGGAAGGACAGTAATAAAGTGAAATGTGTCCAGAGAGGAACCATGGTGACGGACTAAGTACCAGAAATTCTGTTGTGTGAGAATCAGATGAAAAAACTTCAGGTCTTTTGGTCTGAAAAAGAAAAGATCTGAGGATGGGGGTGACTTTAAAGGATTATCATGTAGAAAAGGTTTAGGCTTATTCTGGCTCCAAAACATTATGAAAAAACAATCATGACAGGAAACAACAAATCAATCCTCACATGGCCATGGCCATATTGAATAGAGAATAGCAAGTGTTATTACTGATATATTCATCAAATTTTATGGACCTTAGATTTAGAATAAGTGAAGAAATATATTCTCCAAGATTTCCTAAAAGTTTTATAAATAATTTTTCTCAGCCACAAGATTGGTTGGGAATTTGTTTGCTACACATACAGTTTTCTTCCTGAAAAGTCCATAATGCAATGGTTCATGATCATTTTTATCTGAAAAAGCCTATGGATCCCTCTTCAAAATATCATTTTTGAATAAGTGGAAGAAATACTAAATTGCAGTTAGAGCTCAGTGAGAATTATGATATAATATTTTCCCCTTCCAATTTCACAGATTTCCTGAGATCTATCCATTGATCCCCATAGTTCAATGGACCCCAAGTTCAAAAGTCCTAGTCTACTGAAAATTTATAGTTTTGTGGCTCCAAAGACCCAACAACAGTCTTTAAAATTTAAGAACCAAGATTTTAAATCTTGATTTAAATGCTCACTTCACATGACATAATTTCTTAAATTTCTACTTCTGAAGGACAGATACAGAGAGATTGGTCAATCGCTTTTATTGCAGTCTATCTTATTCATTTCCATTATTTTCCCTTTTTATTCCTGTCCCTAAATAGTTTGACTCATTTTACTTAATTCCCTGAGGCTAGGGGGACAAAAGATACAATTTCCTACATCAAGGGGAAAAAATTTATGTGCCTAAAAATATGGACACCTTAAATCTCTAATGAGGGTGCATGGATATCTGCACACCTGTTTTATAGAAAATCATGTGATCAAGAGACAGACAAGAACATACTGGAAGTCAAAATACCTCAGAATGGCCTAATGACAATAGCTTCAATGCTCAACTGGGAAATAAAGATGAAAAGCAGATAATACTGCTAACTAGAGACTAAATGACATATATTCTCTTTATTGTCATTAGAGAAGGACATTATGGCTCATCAGAGTTATTTTTGCTGTATCCAATTTGGTATCATGTATAGGTGCAGAATGTAGTTGCCTATGAGATATATTTTGTGAGATACAGACACAGCTGTCTACTCAGGCCAAATTATCTACTCCAATACCTGGTTAGCCACTGGAGCCTAAAAGTCTTTGAATAATAAACTCAGAAATGGAAGGGAGTGTGATACAATGGTTTACGAATCCTAAATTCAACTTCTAGTTCTGTTTTTAATAATCTCTGTTACTTGGGGCCAGTTATTTAACCTCTCAGTCATGGATTAAATGACTAGTTAGAGGCTTCAGTTTCCTGATCTATAAAATGAGCTGTAATTGTTAGGATGATCTTCCATAATCTGCCTTCCTATAATTTCCACACATGGGTCTTACTCCTTCTCTCTGAAACTACCCTAAACTAATCTAATCCATCTTCCACTTGAGATGCTTTCAAATATTTGAAAGCTAGTATGATGCCCTTCTAAATCTCCAAGATAAACAGTTTTAGTTTTTTCAACTAATCTTCCTTCATGTGATGTGGTTTCTAGCCTCCTCACCATTCTACTTTCATCCCACAGAATGTACTTATTTGTTCCTTCTAAAATGTGCTATCCAAAATTGAATACATATCTTCAGATATTTAAAATAAACTAATTGGCAATTGATTGTGTCAATAAAACAGCAGCCTACAAAATAAACCCATAAAATGGTTGGCACTTCTTATAGAGCACCAAGAACAACAAAAAGATGAAGAAATCACAGAGATAACCCACTCAAAATTATAAGACATATGAAAATATCTTGCAATCAATCTATCCAAAAAGACATCAATAAAAATAATTACAAAATGCTCTTTGTAAAAATAAAGGAAAATACAAAATATAAACAATGGAGGGATATTCATTGTGAATAGTAGATGATCCCCATGTAATAAAAAATAAGTACACAACTCAGATTAATTTACAAATTGAATGCTATATCAATGAAACTACCAAGGTGTTAAAGTTCATACAATAAGACAAAATAATAGCAAATTTCATTTGGAGGAATAAAAGGTTTAGAAACTCTAAAGTTTCTAAAGAATTAATGTTTTGTTTTATTTTACGTAACAAACAGGGAAACCCAGTGCTATAAAACTCTAATTATGCTATACAATAGTAACCAAAACTACTTGATACTAGTTAAAAATAAAAAAAAGTAGGTCAGGAGAATATACCAGGAAAACAGAAATAAGAAACACACTCAGTTGCCCAATATTTGATAAAACTGATACCTGGATTCCTCAAAAAGTATCCTTCTCATCCTCTTCTCTTTTTTCATTATCATCTTAAGAAACTTCTCTTCTACTCTCCCACTGGTATTTATGTTCTCAGGACTACAATTTTAGAAGGATCGCAGCCATGATTTACCTCACTCATGCCTGGATCTCTCAAGAATCCTTCTCAACTGCCACATCATTTGTTGGGTACTGTGCTAAACTCTCCTAATCTTTTCAGTTCTCCCTTATGTTTTCTTTTATTGGAACACGGGCTCCTTAAAGTTAAAGATGTCTTGGTATTTGATACAGTCAATTCTCAACATTTACATGCTTAACTTTCACAACTTTAAGTATTTGTATGATTTTATTAGTGATTTTACTTTCATTTTTGCTTTGGCAAACTATAAGCACAGAGAAAGAAAAAAGAGGTGTGATTCATGTAAGTTTGCAGAGCAGCTAGTTTCTTACTAGGCACTTCATTGGTCCTATTCACCCTACCCTTGTAAAGAAATCTCCATGTATTTATTGCACATTTTCATTATTTGCTTTAATAATCAAGTTTTGGGTTAGAATTATGTCCCCAAAGCGTAGTGAAAATCCATTACCTCTAAGGTGATCTCAAGATCTCACCAGTCTCAGCGTCGTTTAACAACAGTGCCTAAAGTCCTAGCAAACTTTTTCTTGGTTTTCAGAAGGTAGCAAAGATAGAGAGGTTTACAGAAATATATAGCATAGCACTCTCACACTGCCATCAGACACAGTGGAAGATAAGATACAGGTAGGTTTTTGTTCAAAGAATTTTATTTGCTATGCAAGCATTTATGGTACTATAGATTTTATGTGTTATAAAAAAGTAAATATTGTCTGAAATCAATGTGATTTTTTTTATTGAGATGCTAGCAAAAAGATCACAGAATTCTAAGGAATTACTAGTGACAAAAAATGTTTTGCATGTTACCAATTTTATTTTGTATGCTATATTTTGTGGGTTATTTCATGATAGGTTACTATGTTAGGAAAAGTTCATATTATCAGAATTAATGGTTTGTTATAAAAATTGTATGCAAAAATATATATTTTCAGCAATGTCTTCTAAAAGATTCTGGTTTTTCATGGTCATAGAAACCTAATCTTTGTCCATGTATTGAAATATGTGATCTTTATTTTTGTACTGTTTTCTAGTAACATTACTCCTACAAAAGTTGAAGTTTGACTATATTAGTATCCCCAAGATTTAGTGTAGTGACCAACAGTAAGCATTTAATAAATGTATTTTACAACATTTATTATAATAAACTCCTCATATTTTTAAAAGAAAAAAGGAAAGACAACTTTCACAATTTTGGTTAGACTGAAATTTTTAATGAAACTAGAATAGAAGAAATGATAGAAGAGAAAATACATAACTTTGACTACATAAAATTTAAAAGTACTTGTAGGAACAACATAGGATAAGAAGGGAAATATTTAACTGGAGGCATGAGGGTGCCCATAAACATGAGGGTACATCATAAAACTAATATTCAAATTCAATTGAAGATTAAGAAAAAAAATAGAAGGCCAAAAATTATTCCCTGATGGTCAGCAAATATACATAATTTTCTAAAGAATTTCAACTCATAGAAAAAGATCACATGACTATAAATAAGAGAAATGAAAATCAGCATAGCTCTGAAATTTTACTTCATTCATATTGGAAAGGGTGGGGGAGAAAGACAGAAATGATCAATATTTAAGGCACACTGGTAAAATCCTAGCGAACTTTGTGAATTGGTCCCAACCATTCTGAAAAAAATTCAAATTATTCAAATGAAATTATTGATCCTTTGACCCCAAGACACCATTTATAGATTTATTCTTGTCAGTCAGAAAAGTCTCATAGGTACCAAACTTCTAATAGTAGCATATTTTATGATAGCAAAAAAAAAAAAAAAAAAAAAAAAAAAAACAAGGTAGATGGCCACCAATTTAAGAATAGCTGAATAATTATTACAATTTGAAAACAATGAAATATTATGTCACCACAAGAAATAATGACTATGAAGAATCAAATAAACCATGAAAAGCCTTGTATGAAATGATTAAGAATAAAGTAAGCGGAACCAAGAAAATATTGTACACAATTACTACAGCAATGTAAATGAAAACAAAATAAATTCCAACATTGTTGGAGAGATGAAGAAATATACCAATATTCTTTAGTTAAAGAAATGATATATATATATGGATATAAAATTTGGCATGTATTCTGAGACAACATCAATATGTTTTCTTTGTTATAAAGGAAAGCTTGTTGGGTATAGGTCAGATGGCAGGGGGGAGAAATATGTCAAATTATCATGATAAAAATCAATGATATTGATTTATCAGAATAACAAAGATTTTCAAATTTGTTTTTTATTCATCATTGCATAATTCATCCACTTTGCCCTGCACCAAAATTCATAGAAATCTTTGCAGTTTGCTCTGAAACCTTCTAGGTCAGCTATCCTAATGACTTTACAGAAGTCATTTCACTTTTTTAGGCTTAATTTCCTCCACTATTAAAAAAAATGAGGATATTTCACTAAATTCACTATAAAGTGTCCTCTCATTTCTACATTTGTATTTTTCATATAAATTCCTTTGCTTATTAATAGAAAACTATAGTCATCAAGCCAATTTAAATAAAATTGACTTTTCAATGAATATCCAGAAACTAAGAAAATTGCTATATATTTTCCTCCTTGGTTAGAAGTGAATGAGTTCCATGCTATTTACAAATTCAAAACTAATAGCTACTTGATCATAAATTCTTTGAAAAAAAGGATTATGTCTTGTTTCATCTTTGTGTCTCCAGCACCTTGCAAGGTACATTGTTATATTATAGAGACTTAAAAAATAGTTTTTGTATTTAATTAAACTCTAGGCTGTGCAATCAAATTCACAGATTTTTTTTTTGTCAAATTTCCTCAATATTGTTTTGCCTCTAATGTATTTTATTCTTTTCATTTCTTTTGTGTTAGTACATCTGCTCTTAGTGTCACACAAAAAGCCAAGTAATCTGAGACTAATTTCAGTCTTAACAACCAAAACCCATATTAAATTCCCAAACATTTCTACTCCATGTTCACCTTTCACAATCTCTCACTTTCACAGGTGGTTCCTTTTTCTCTGTGGTCACTTCTGTCAAATAATTTGAAAACTCATTCCCCTTCTCTTTTCTTTCAAAGGTGGAGACCTTCTCCCAGGGTCTATGGGGAGCATTAATATTAAGGTGTCAGAGAAGGATACTTCTCTTTTTACCTTTGTTATTTTTCTCTATTTGGGTCACAGAGGACCCTGGCAGGGAGCAGAGATAGAGTAACTGGCCTTTTTTTTTTTTTTTTTTTTTTTTTTTAGCCTTGCCCATTGAATATTTATCATATGATGGATTCTACCTCAACAATAAGCCTAGGGAATAAAAATAGTTCCACAGCCAGCTCTCAGCTGGTAGATGGAAATCCAAACCGCCATATGAGGAGAGTTTTTCCTACTGGTTAAGGTGAAGACAAGCAGCTTGATTTCCCTCCACACACATCCGTGCTCTGAGCTGACGCCTGTCAAACCAGCCCCCGGTTAAGTGGCAAGAGCAATCCAACTTCCTTTCCCTAAAGGTAACTGTCCTCATTACAGAATCGAATGAACTCTGGGTGCATAATAGAATCTTCTTTAAAATATTCATCATCTGACAGTTGATATTTCAGCCATATTTGGCTTAAATACTACATTGGAGGAAGGCTAAGCCCCAGCATTCAATTAACTTGTATTTTGCTCACCTTCTGAAACCATTTTTCAAGTCCCAATCATTAAACATTAATGTCACTATGTATGTAATATGGTGGTCTCCTATTACCTCTCTGAGCAAGGAAAGCAAGCAGGACACAACTCTCAGAAGGCATACACAAGGCCATGAGCAGATGTGACTTAACCCATTGGGAGTGGGGTTGAAATTTTCATTTTTCTCTGACGGAAAAGTACAAACTCTCTCCAAGTAAGTCATATCATTCAAGAGGGATCGATGCCTTTGACCATTTTCAGAATTAACACTGTGTGCTTTAGGCTACCCTTTTGCCAAACTGAGTAAAATAGGCCACAGTGTGCAGACAGTAATACCATCCGTGATTTTTCCTGTTTCCTGGTAGAAGAAAATCAAGAAAGCCAGTAGTATTCATGTGGATTGCACAGAAATACATAAAGATCCTTAGGGAGGAGATCTTGGACAATAGTGGAGACTGTTGGTTTTGTTTGTTTGTTTTAACAAGAGAATTTTTATTTTAACTACCAGCTGATTCAACAAAAATTATCCATCTTCGGGGGTAAGTCAGTTATACTGGACTATCTCCATGACTTTTAAACAAATATCTAAGAGAAAAAAAAAGTCTAAAAGAAATCATTTCCCTTTTGATTGATTTTGGCACCTACTGGATGAGTAGATATTCCATTTCAGGGAGAGGTGACTGAAAACAAAACAAGCTCTTTGGCCATGAGCAAAGAGGAGCTGGGTAATTGTAGCCTAGTTGCTAATGGCCATTTGCCCACAGCCCCAAAACCACCCCATAATTGGAAACAGTTAGGTCTGCCTGCCATTTATGACTCAGGTTTCCGAGATTCGGGTTAAACTCAGCACTGACATCTTCAGATGCATTTTCCAACAGATCCAAACCTCTCTGGCCTAGAAATAAGCTTGGAAATCTCATCAGACTAGGTTTTTATGCAACATTTCCAGTACTTGTGCTTTCAAAACAGGTTGGAGGAAAGCAAACACAAGAATAGACCTTCTTGTGGTCTTCCAAAACTTTCTCTACCAGTCCAGCACGTAAACATTGACCTAACTCCCTCAGAAATTTTCTCAAGAATAGCTAAAGAGAGTGGAAATGGGAACATCTGTCTAGTCCCCCTTATACTTTTCCACAGAACTTTCACACATTAGTCTCATTGTGTCCTAGCAACAACCATATGAGAGGAGCAAGGCTTTTGTATTTAACCTGTCCATTTTTCATATGGAAAGGCAATATGATCTTGTGTACAGAGGGCTAGACTTGGAGTCAAACAGATCTGCATTCAAGCTACAAACACTTTTTTCTGTTGTTTGTTTTGTTTTATCTTCCAGAAATATATCTCAGATGAAATGCCAATCTATACTAGAAGTTGTCCACACTTAGGAACTTACAGATCTGGACCTTTTTATCCCTTTACTTCTCTCCCTCTCTATCCATCCCCCCAAAAGATGAAGAAATAGACTCACCATAATCACATAATAGGTAAGCAATGTCAACACATACTATCAAAAGAAGAAGGACTAAGACCTGGGTTTGTGACCAATCTAGCTTCCTGAACATTTCTTTCTGCTCAGTCCTCTCTTCTACTCTACAATTAGGTCCAAATAAATTTGTTCTGCATATTTAATTATGGCTCTATATGCTGAAGCCCATGTAATGCCTAAGCTAGAGAAACTCAACAGATAACTCGACTGAAAGCTCAACATCCAGTCTCTTAAACTTTTATTGAGTCAGACTTCTGTTGTTAATTTTATTCTTAGGTTTTGGGGAGTCTTGAGGCAAAAAGGCTGGGGATTTTTTTTTAGAGGGGCTAATTTTTTATCCAGAGACCAGATTTTTGCTGTTAGCCCTTTTCTTAGTTTTAGTCACTAGCTTTTCTTTTCTTTATAATCCTCATTCTGTCCAATTTTCATTCTTAAGCCTTTATCGTATTTATCTCCCAAATCCTTGATTTAGTTCATACCCAGAACCTCAATTCCAGAGGAACTATGTTCCTGACCTCCTCTTCTCAAGGACTGATATTTCCCTATAGTGACATTATAGCCATTTTCTGGTGTCCTTTCGTGCCACTGTGGATAGAGATCTTTTATGGGCCTTGATCATCTCATCTGAGCTGTCTAAGATCATATGACTCAGAACTAGAAGTAAAAAAAAAAGCATAGAATCCAACTAGCTCATTTGTTAAGGAAACTGGTTTAAAAGAGAGTGTTCCCTACAGAGCCAAGATTCAGACTTAAAGTCATCTGATTCCAAATACAATTAAAGGCAATGTGGCACAGTCTAAAGTACAGGGGACTTGAAGATAAGATAACTGGGTTTCAATAGTGCTTGAAATATAATATTGCTAACTGTGTGACTAGACAGCTCATCATCATATAGTCTTAATTTTCTTTTCTGCAAAATAAAAATAATACCCTTAATATCTTAATATCTTAAAGGGCTGTTATAAAAAACATATTTTGTAAACCTTTTATTATAACTAGATCATGATCATGATCTACCATATCATAGTAGGATGAATGCTTTTTGAAAGTAGACATCATTTCACTTTTGTCTTTGTATTCTCAGTGCCTAGGACAGAGCTTGACACAAATTAAGTATTGGATAAATACCTATTGAATGTAATGCTGAATTATGTATATCAAGCCTTGGTAATAGCATCCAAAATTTCTATATGCTGAATCTAATATTCTTCCCATTATATATCAAGGGATTACTAAATTTAAGTTTTTGAAGGGAAATCAAGAAGTAGAAAATCGAACTTGTTTCTTTAACCCCAAGGGGAAGAAATAGAAGCAACCCAATGAAAGTCATAAAAGTTAGTTACATATCAAAAAATTACTAATAATTAAAATTATCTTCACAGCAGCAAGACAATCATTTTATATCTCCCTATTTGATTGACTATATAGTACTACAGCACAATACAATGTGGCCACTGGGAATCTTTGTATTCCTCTTCCAGTCTTCCATGCCTTCCCACTTACCCCTTAGCTATCACCTGATGATTCACCAGAAAAAAAAAATGAGGCTTTTTATCAAGTTCCCTCTTTTCTCTTTCTCATTTTACCAACTCAGATGTTTACTTTCTCCACCTTATCTCCTTCACTATTTGTCTCAACCCTATTTTCACCCTTGATGCCATTCCCTCCAATCTTCAGCAGCAAATTAGCCCTACTATCTTTCCCAGTCTCTCTCAAATCTTCCATCTCTTCCTATCCACTAGTTCTTTCTCCTTCCTGAAAATGTGCCCACATCTTCCTCATCTTTAAAAAAAAACCCTCACTATCACCACTAGTTATTTTCCCAAATCATTTCTTCCTTTTGCTAAACCTTAAGAAAGGTAACTCAATTAGATAGATCATTTTTTTCTCTTTTACTTACTTCCATGCCCTATGAAATCTGGTTTCTGACCTAATTGTTCACCAAAAACTGCTCTTACCAAATTTATCAGTGATCTTTTCATTTCCAAATCTAATGTATTTTTCTCAATTCTCATCCTTCACTATTTCTCTGAAGTCTTTGACACTGTTGATTATGTTCTTCTGGATTCTCTAACCTCACTAAATTTTTGTGACCTTATTTTCTCCAGGTTCTTACTCTGACTTGTAATATCATTCCTTCTAAAACTCCTTTGCTGGATCTTCATTCAGTTCCTGCCCATTACTTATGGGTGTCCCCCATGGCTTTATCCTTCTTTTATCTCATATAATGGTTGTTGTACAGTCATTTCAACTGTGTCTGACTTTTTATGTCCTATTTGAGGCATACTGGAACATTTTATGAGACATCCTGATTCTAGTTCTGGCACTCTCCCCCTGTGCCATCTAGTTACCATTGTTGTATGGTTTAAAATAAATAAAAGCTGAAGTCCCTTCCATCTCTGGATATGTCATATCTGCATTGCCCTCTGAATTTTATCTATAATTTTACCTCTCTGCCTTAATATAATGTGAGATATACATATATATGTATGTATATAAATATGTTAATATACCCATAAACATATATACACATGTATGTTACATGTAAATATATAGTTATATATACACATGTATGCATGAATATATAGCAAATATATACACAATATATGTATAAATATAAAAGTGTGTGTGTGTTGTACTGTAAAGAGCAAAGCACCATGTTAGAAATTTTGTTCTACATATTTAACATGTATTGGACTACCTGCTATCTAGGGGGGAAGGTGGAGGGAAGAAGGGAAAATTTGGAACAGAAGGTTTTGTAAGATTCAATGTTGAAAAATTACCCATGCATATATTTTGTAAACAAAAAGCTTTAATAAAAAATTAATGAATATTATTATTAAAAAAATACTATTCACCTCTTGAAAGAAAAAAAAAAAAGACATTTTGTTCTAGATGACTATTGAACTATTAACCAATATAGGTCAAATCAGTTACTTCATTCTGAACCTACCTAATTATATGTTTTTGTAATTTTCTCTTCATTCTGTACACAAGGATATTTTGGAATTTTGTTCCCAACATTCACTAGCATCAAGGTGTTCAATAAGAAAAGGAAATGAGAATGTCTCCCAAGTCTATTACTGAATAAATCTATAAAGACTTACAGTAATCATCTTTTTCCTTTTATTAATACTCAAAAACTGTCCCGTTAAAGTATATGTTAAATGAGCAATACAAAGAAATAGAAGAAAACAATAGAAAGATGAGATCTCTTCAAGAAAATTAGAGATATCAAGGAAATCTTTTATGAAAAATAGACATAATAAAAGACAAAAATGGTAGGGACTCAACATAAGCAGAAGAAATTAAGAACAAGTAGCAGCAATACATGAAAGAACTATACAAGAAGATCTTAATCTTATCAATAACTAAGATGATATTATCTCTGATCTAGAGCTAAACATCCTGGAAAATGAAGACAAGTGGACTTTAGGAAGTATTACTAACAATAATTCTAGCGGAGATGATAGAATGCCTGTTGAACTATCTAAAATCCTAAAAGATGACATTGTTAAAATCCTGCACTCAGTATGCCAGAAAATTTGGAAAACACAACAGTGACCATTGAATTGGAAAGGATGATTTATATCCTAATCCTAAAGAAAGGCAATGCCAAAGAATGTTCAAATTACCAAACAATTATGTCCATTTCACATACCAACAATATTATTCTTAAAATTCTGCTGGATAGGCTTCAGCAACATGTGAACTAAAAATTACCCAAAAAAGCAGGCTTGTTTGCAAAGAAACAGAGGAACTAAAGGCCAAATTGCCAGAATTCAGTGGATTATGGAGAGAGCAAGGAAATCCCAGAAAAACATCTATCTCTGCTTCATTGACTAAAGCCTTTCTGTGTGTAGACTACTATAAAATAGGACAAATTCTCAAAGTTATGGGAGTACCAAATCATTTCACTTGTCTCCTAAGGAATCTGTATGAGGGCCAAGAAACAAATGGTAGGACCAAACATGGAACAACTGATTGGTTTAAGATCAGAAAAAGATTACTACAAGGTTGCATGGTCGTATTATTTATTTAATTTATATGCATAGTATATCATGCAAAATGCCAGGTTGGATAAATCAAAAGCTAGAATTAAGGTTGCCAGGAAAAATGTCAATAATCTCACAAGTGCACATGATACCACATTGATGGCAGAGATTGAAAAGGAATTATGAAGCCTCTTGATGAAGGTGAAAGAGGAGATTATAAAAGCTGGCTTGAAGCTTAACATCAGAAAAAAAAATAAAACCTAAGATCTTGACAACTGGTTACATAATCTCTTAGAAAATAGAAGGGAAAGAAATGAAAGGAAGGTCAGGTTTCATATTCTTGGACTCAAAGATCACTGCAGATAGCAACTGTAGACATGAAATTTAAAGATGTTTGCTCCTTGGAAGGAAAACTATGGAAAATCTGGACTGCAAAATCAATAAGCAGAAATATCACCTTGCTGACAAAGGTCTATACTGTGAAAGTTATGGCTTTTCCAAGTGACATATGACTGTGACAGTGTGACTATAAGGAAAGTTGAGCACCATGATACTTTGAAATTGTAGCACTAGAGAAGACTTTGAGTCCCTAGGACAGTAAGGAGATCAAGCCAGTCAATACTTAAAGTAACTCCCCCTACTAGAAAGTGAGATTGAGAGCAGAAGCTATATTAATTTTCTCTTAGTAGGGTGTTCTGCACACAGTAACCACTTAATAAATACCATTTTGTTCATCTATCTCTCCCCTTCGCCAATATTCCTGAAAATTTACCAATAGAAGCTCATTTATCAATCTTATTAGCCTGCTTTCCAATACCCTTGGATACAGCAGTTACTAAGTAGAACGGTGGATAGAGAATGCTGACCTAGAATCAGGAAGAGCCAAGATTAAAATCAAGTATTTAGTATATGTGTGACTTTGAGCTCACCTCAACTTCTGTTTGCCTCACTTTTCTCAACTGTAAAATGGAAATAATAATAGTACCTACCTCCCAGGATAGTTGTGAAGATCAAATAAATTAATATTTGTAGAGCACTTAGCACAGTTTTTCTAGACAAGGTAACAACTTTATTGGGCCTAACAAGGAACTCTCCTTCCAATTTTTCCATTATTTTTTTTTTGCTTAAATGTCCTAATGGGTTTTTTTTTGTTCTACCATTTATAGTCTAAAGATCAATTCTTTAGTAGAGAAAACAAGTTATTGGATTATTTTTTCCTTTGCTTCTATAAAAATTTCTAGCATAGAATTGAGAACACATATACTCAATAATTACTGGTTAAAATGAATAAGACCTAAGTTTTATTTCTTATCATGGCATTTCTCTATTCAAAAATCTCTAATAATAGCATATTGTCCATGGGATAATTTCCAAAATTCTAAATCCAGCATAATATATTATTATAGAGTAATAATTAGATAAAATATTATTTTAGGGCTTTAAAGTCTGAAAAGCACTTCACATATATTATCTTATTTGATCCTTCCAACAACCCTGTGGAAAAGATGTCTTTATTTTCCCCATTTTACAGATGAGAAGTCTGACTGGTTAAATGACTTTCCAAGGATCACACAATTAGAAAGTATCTACTCGATATAGTCCAGCCTACACCTACTTTTCCAGAGTTATTTCTCAGCACTACCCTTTAGAAACACTGCTTTTCAGTCAAATTGGTTTTCTCTAAATTTCCCAAATATGCCTTCTACCTCCCGACCTTTCTCAAAGTCCAAAAGACCTTGACCCTTTTTCCCTGTCTAGTGAAATAAGAACATGTGTAACATTAACAAAATACTTTGCTTTCATCATCACATTTGTCCCATACAATAACCTTGGGGAGTAGGTACTGTGTGTACTTTTATTCCCATTTTACTGATAAATAATTGAGGGCTTAACTAGTTATAGAGTTAATGTAACAGCTGATTTAATGCAGATTTTTAACTCCAGGTTCAGCACTTTAGTCACTATAACATGTTCCAAGACCATCTTAGTAAATCCCATTTACTCCATGATGCATTATTTTGACTATAGTGATCTTACAAATAACAGTAATAACAAATCATATTTTATAGTATCTTAATGCTCATAAGGGCAGCTAAGTGGTGCCATAGTGTATAGAGTGCCAGTCCAGGAGTCAGTTCAAATCTGGCCTCCAGACACTAGCTGTGTGAACCTGGGCAAGTCACTTAACCCTATTTCCCTCAGTTTCTTTATCTATAAAATTAGTTGGAAAATTGTCTTTTTTCTGCAGTGTCTTTGCCAAGAAAATCACAAATTGGGTCATGAAGACTCAGAAAAAAAAACTGGGCCAATTGAGCAACAAATAATCAAAAAACATTTTTCTCCTAAACTTTTGATATAGGAAGCACTGAATCAGAGAATTATTGCTGTTATAGTTTATTTGACAATATTACATGTCATCATATGTGATTTGTATATGTATACATATATATGTATTTTAGCTATAGGCAGATGTTACAGACATGTAGATATGTACACATGCATATAGAAATATAGACATAATTACATACATGTATTATTACATCTATGTGTGTGTAGATATGATACATATATTGATACACAAATGCCAATGGAGAATACTTTGGGGTCCAATCTCCTTTAGCTATGGGTGTAACTCAGCCTTATGATGCTCTGGTGTAAGCTGTATGTCTGGATATTTGTGACTTTTTATCATTTTTACTCTTTTGGCATATGCTTTGTGTTTCTAGACCACCAGCACTCCCAAAGACCAACATTAATTGCTAGTTTCATAGTCATATATGTCTAAATGATAGGGATGCCAGATTATCTCCAAATGAAAAACACATCCAAATTTAATGAAGTTCAAAGGAAGAAATGTTTATTTATGGATTAAAGTATAAAAAGATCTGCTATTCAGAGTTATTGAAATACTGACAGCTCCTCCTGGCAAGGGAAGGGAGCGTGAGTAGAGAAAAGCAATGGAGAAAGACTATAGTTCTTCTCTGATGCTGAGAGTGAATCAACAATCCAGGCAGACAAATAAAAGGCTCCTGGGTCTTTTGACATCAGTTGAGAACAGAGATGCTATACAAGTGAAGTCTGAAGAAGGGAGAGGAGGCCTCTGGTTAAAGGGAGGAGGTTTTATACTGTCAGCTCATCACACGTTTGCAGGGGGATGCCTCGACATGTCTTGAGAAACAGAGCATATTTTCCCCTTTGGGGCACAGCTTTATTCATTGTTGAAGTTCAATGATATCATTTAACATTTGCAGGGCTATTAGGGTGAAGGGTGCATGGTATCTAAACTATAAGGACACCAGTGAGACTTATTTCCATCTTCTTTATAATGTTCAAGGCTTTGATTCTGCTAGAAACTACTGACAGATGATCATGTTTCCTGAAGAATAATAATGTTTTTTTTTTAAATCGGGCTACTTTTTTGAATCCTTCAGAGTTAAAAACTCGTTTGCAAATGTTTCATATTCTTAATGCCTTCTTCACAAGATCTTTCATTCTTCAATAGCATTCTGGGCAGTTTTAAATTTACCTTATACAAGTAGGGGTCAAAATGGACTTACTGGAAGGAAGCCCCTCAACCTAATATTCAATTTCCCACTGTTATTCTTTGACACTCTACCTGGAATTTCCTCTTTGCTCACCTCCTCCTCTTGAAATTTATAGCTTCCTCCAAGGTTAGACTCATATGCCCTCTCCTAAAGCATTTACTAGTAAAGTTCATTTACTAGTTCCTGAGATCCTGTACTGCAGGAAACCTCTCTTGATTTCCTCTGCCACCAGTGCTTCTATCTCTTCCCCTCAAATTATCCTCTAGCTATATATGTTTAAAGGTAGGAAACCCCAGTGGAACATAACCTTCTTGAGGGCAAGAGCTGTAATGATTTTTCTGTACATCCGCATTGAGCTATACGGTGTCTTGAACAGAGATGGCATTTAATATAAAGTTGGTGAACAATCAAGAGGTCTCTCCTTTTAATTTTATCCTCAAATCATAGAGAAAGGATCTGAGAAGCCATCCACTCCACTCTCAAAGTTTTACATATGAGAAAAACAGAGTTTAAGACACTTTCAAAAGGGAAGAACCACAGGAATCAGCTCTTCCAACTGACACATTTTAAAGATGAAAAAATAAAACCCCAAAAAGTTAAGTCACTTTCTCAAAGTCACACAGAAAGTCATCCTAGGGTGATGTCCTGGGACATCATGTCCCATAATTGGCTCCAAAACCAATGCCCTTCATTATGTATCAAGTTCCTTCTATGGTATTTCAGAATGCCTATGGAACCAAAACTGGTAGCTTAATTCACAATTTCTCTTTTTAAGATCTTTGCTGAGACCTAAACTAGACCTTCCTTTCCACCACTTCCCAATATTTGTTGTCCAGTAGAAACTATCTTATTTTTTATGTTTGTAGTTCTAGCATTTATAACAATGCCTGAACAATAAAAAATACTGATACTTAATAAACAAGTAGAGGATTTGGGGGGTAGTTTTGTTCATCTGATTTTTTTACTGATCATCTCAATGTTCCACAATGTCACATTTTTCCACACACAGAAGTATTTTTTAATTAAAGCTTTTTATTTTCAAAATATATACATGGATAATTTTCAACATTCACCTCTAAAAAACCCTGTGTTCTACTTTTTCTCTTCCTTACCTCTATCCACTCCCCCAGTTGGCAAGTGATCCAATATATGTTAAACAAGTGCATTTCTTCTATACATATTTCCACAAATATCATGCTGCACAAGAAAAATCAAATAAAGAAGGGAAAAATGAGAAAGAAAAACAAAATGCAAGCAAACAACCACAAAAAAGTGAAAATACTATGCTGTGGTCCATATTCAGTTCCTATTGTCCTTTTTCTGGGTGCAGATGGCTTTCCTCATCACAAGGCTTACCTTTTGGAACTTGCCTGAATCAGCTCATTGTTGACAAGAACCATGTCCATCAGAATTGATCATTGTAATTTGTCTGTTGCTGGGTATAATGTTCTCCTGGTTCTGCTCATTTCATTTAGCATCAGTTCATATAAGTCTCTCCAAGCCCCTCTGAAATCATCCTGTGGATCATTTCTTATAGAACAATAATATTTCATAATATTTATATACCATACCTTATTCGACCATTCTCCAACTGATGGGCATCCACTCAGTTTCCAGTTTCTTGCCACTACAAAAGGAGCTGCCACAAACATTTTTGCATATGTGGGTCCCTTTCCTTCCTTTATGATCTCTTTAAGATGCGAGTCCAATAGAAACACTGCTGGATTAAAGGGTATGCAAAGTTTGATAGCCTTTTGAACATAGTTCCAAACTGCTCTCCACAGTAGTTGGATCAGTTCACAACCCCACCAAAAATGAATTAATGTCCCAGTTTTCCCACATCCCTCCAACATTTGTCATTATCTTTTCCTATAATTTTAGCAAATCTGAGAGGTGCATAGTGGTACCTTAGAGTTGTCTTAATATAATGTCATATTTTTAAAAATTGTTACTTTCTCTTACTTACAAATCATCTTCTGTATAGACCCAAAGAAGAATATCACAATTTTTATTTAGATATCAAAAATGTCTTCTATACCTTCTCAATAAAATTCCCATCTTGCTTCTCTTAAAAGCAAGAAGCTGTTTTGGCCAAGAATAAAACCCCTCACATAGTAAAAGTTTGGCCCTGGAACAAAAATATGAAAATACTATATGTGTAATTCCAATCCTTGTTGAAACAGGTCAGTGTAGCATTTGATCATTTGGAATGACAGAAGAATTAGCATTAGTCTTTAGTAATATCATTTTAATTTTTTAAGGCTGAAAATATCCCTCTTCATCTGCATTGGTAAGAAACCAGTCTGGTACTAATAGCCCTCTGGCAAAAAAAAAAGACATTTATTTAAATGTGGGTTCAGAAACTACTCTGAATTTAGAAAAAGTGATTAAAGTCAAGCTTTTGGCAGTAGCTAAATAAATAAGGTTAAGATTTAATTCCTTTAAGTCTTCATAATGCATTGTCCTTATTAGCTGTATGCTTTTCCCCATTGAGAGTTTAACAATACTTGATTATAGGATGATTATTTTTTTAAAAAACCAACTGAAGCCCAACAACTGGTGAATACAGAAATTAGCTAGCTAAGATCTGGCTGTTAAATCTTATGAAAACAAATAGAGGTTTGCTAATTAACTGGTCTTAAAGAGGTGTCACACACCTGAGGTGTTAATAATTATTGGTCCCTAATGGTGCTAATTTAGTGATTAAAAGGTTACAAGTTTCTGTTTATTTCTCCAATGTTGAACACTAGCCAATGTGGATGGCAGCTGTAATATTTATATGTGACACACAGTCCTGAAACTGTCCTTCCACCTGCTGCCTTAGGCAGGACTGTTTATTAAGGTGAGGCACCATTAACCAACAAAGACTTGTTTTCCTTCTTGAACTCTTAGTTTCCAGGCCAACAATAGCACTGTTCACACGGGTGTTATAGCCCACAGAAGACAGGATATTACAAAGATGGAGTCTCCTACTGTCATCTTAGTGACTACTTTGATATGAATTTGCTCACTGAATGTGTTCATCTAAATGAAAGAATTAGAAAAGACTGGAATTGGAATGCAACTTATACATCTTAGATAAGGGAAAAAATACCTTTGAAAGGCAGGAAGGGAGAATTGCTTATCATAAGAAGATGCTATGATTTAGTTGAACATGGAAACCAAGAATCTGCTGTCCAGAATTATAAAAAATATAACCTATAAATGAGCACATAAAGAATTTTCCCAAAGCAGCTCACATCTGTCTTTAGAATGAATATAAACATACAAAACAGATCCATATCTTAACTCCCTTGTCCAGCACTTTCAGCTATATTGAGATTATGAGGCAGCATGGTGCAAGGAAAAGACATTGGACATGAGGTTAGAAGACCTGAGTCTGAGTTTCTGTTCTGTCATTTACTAGTCATGTGACTTCTACAAGTCACTTAGTTTATTCAATTATAAAATGGGGCTATTAACCCTGATGAAGTTCAAACAAGGTAAGGTACATGAAAGTATTTTTAATTGTAAAACAACTAATAAGAATATAGTAGTGTTACATTACCTAGACAAAACAGAAAATTATTTGAGAGGTCACAATGATGGTATCAAAGAAGACCAAAGGACTTCTCATCAAGTCACATCAATCTTCCTGAAAATCAGAATGACCATTCTCCATGACCATTCCTATTTGAAAACAGTTACCTTTCCTTTTCTCTCTCCTACTTATTCCATACCCATTCCTTTCATCTTCCCACATGTTTTATTGAAAAGAATAATGTATTTTCATTATCATTGAATTAAGTTCTCCCTTAGATTTGCCATGGAAAGAGATTACACATTTTACAAGTCATTGCTTCTCTTCATAGACAAGTAGTAACTTGGCAAAAGTAACTAGAAACAGTACATATGTGCAGTTTTAGAGAATAGCAGAGATTAAGAATAAGAGATCAAAAGTTTAAAAACAGCAATGGATATGTTGGGAAGGAAGAAAGAAGAATAGTAGAAATGAGAGGGAGAGGATGAGGATAAGGTAGATTTAAAAAAAAAGGAAAGGAAGCCAACTGACTGAGGGAATATGCACACATAAACATCTCTATGAAAATAAAGCTCAAAATGCTAAAATCCCTTTTTGTACCAAACAAAATTGAAAACAAGATAAAATTAAAATTAAAAAGTCAAATAAAATTGGGGAAAATGAAGTTATTGACTAAAGAAAAGCTGTAAGAAACAAGAAGAAAACAAGTAAAGGAAAATAGGGAGAGCTCTACTTCCAGATTTATCTTAACCAAATTCAAAATGTACTGCCTATAACATTGGCAGTTTACAATGGCAATTAACATCAATCCAAGGGTCTAATTAACCTCAATCAACAAGTCTAAGTAGGTTAATTAAATAGGATTTGGCTAAGCATGAAGCGTAAAAATACAGCTGTCTCATTTAAATATGATTCACTAAAGGAAAGACACCATTTACCAAAATTTTGCAATTGCCTTCAAGGGTTACATAAGCATTTTGGAGTGTGGGAGCTGGAGGGGAATAGCTACCATTGAGTGTGACCTTTGATTATCCACCTTTTTTCCAGATTTCTTCTGGCTTTTACAGGCACTAATCGTGACTAGCTGAAGTAGCACTTCATGATTTCCCTGTTCCTTTCAGGCAGTTCATTTTGGGCTAATTATCTTCCTGACACAATCCCACATTCCCAACAAAACACACTTCTTTCCTACCTCAAGTCCAGCCTTTGAATCCTGTTCTTTCAGGATCAAAGGGCCCAGAACATCTGTGGTGCCATTGCATCCCAAGATGTATTTTTTTTTCCTTGTCCTTTATTTGAGGCTTTATTTTATCTCCATAACTTTCCCACCATTTCAGAACTCTCCAAATCAGAGACTGAGCTCTTGTTGACTAATTTATCTCTGGAAAAATCTATGCTTTAATTTCAAACTCTGAACATTCCATTGCTTAAAATGATATTTTTATTCAGTTTTAAAACTAGTTGCCCAAGGAGTGAGGACCATGGACACTCCTATCTAATGCCAAAATAGCTATATAAAAAAGCAAAATATTTAGTTAGCCATACCATGTCTATAGGTTACTAAATGCTACAGAAGATAAGAGGGTTAGGTCTGGAATAGGGAAGACTTCAGTTAAAATATTATCTCAGACATTGCTAACTGTGTGACTCTGGACAAGTCATATAATGTCTGATCAATTCAGTTTCCTCAATTGTAAAATGTTGATAATAACAGCATCTACTTCATAGGAACAGAATGTAACAATCAAATTAGATAACACTTGAAAAGCACTTAGAACAGGATCTGATATATAGTAAGCACTTCATAAACACTTATTTCTTCCCTTCTTTCCCAATGGGATGTTTCCAATTAGATCATATCTCTCTGAGCAAGTAATAGCATAACTGGACCTCAATATTCAATACTCTAGTGATACTCAAGTACATCAATAGAATAAAAGGATGAAAACAAGATCATTTCTAGGATCCTTCTCAGATCTACCATATGATTCTATATTTACAATAGGGTAGGCAAAAAATGGCTCCCTAAAGTTTTCTACATTTACTCAGTTTGGTATTATATAGACTCAGATTATGTCTAATTCTATCCTCAAAACAAAGTGATAGATTCCTCCTTGCTTTGTTTATGTATTAGAATCAAAGGATGTTGGAGCTAGAAGAAATCCAGAAAAGCATCTAGGTCCAAACCCTTTATTTTACAAAAAAGAAAACTGAGGCCCTAAGAGGTAAAGAAATTTGTTCTAAATCACACATAATTGGAAGCAAAGTCAAGATTAAAACACAGCATTTCCAAGCCTCTATTCTTTCACTATTCTTTACTACATCATCTTCTAGAAATACTTTGTTTTCTTCAAACTATTTTAGCAGGCTAAATATTTAACTTGATAGAACTAAATATTCATTTCCATTCTATATAATATGATTTTGAGCTACATAGCAACAAAAAACCAATCAGCTAGGAGAAGCCAAAGGTTCCATCAAAGGCTTCATCCTGACTGGTTAAAGACTGATTAAGTCATTTAAAAATCAGTGATCTCAGACCAATAAATCTTCTTTTTTTTTAAATATTGACCCCAAGATGTCTTCCATTCTCACAGCTTTAACTATCACCATTCTCATGACTGAGGTCAGAGCCATAACTAATCCAGGGCCAACAAAACTTTAGAGCAGAAAGTACATCAATATCCAAGAGAGCACAGTTCCTCCTTGGTGGGCCTTTTGTCCTTTATTTCACCTCTCCCACTCCATATTCTGTTTTGCCCTATGATCTCATTATCATGGTTATCTTTCTTGTTCTTCCCCCAAGAAGATAAATGAGGTCTAGAGGTTAGGCTTCCCATTTTCCTGTCATTATATTCTCCTTTGCACCCTGAAACCCACTCTCTCGAGTTTTTCCCCCCAGATGAAAATATTTCTAGTTGTACTTTTGATAAGTGCTTCATCTAGTTCTCTAACCCCATCTTCTCTCCCAAGATCCAGTTCCACTGTCTATTAAGCTATTTTACAATCATTTCCAGTACAATATGTTTAAGACTGAAGTCATTAGCTTTGTCATGAAACGTTTGTTAATGGTATCAACATTCTTCCTGTCAACCAGACTCAAAGCAGACCTTAGTTTCCTTCAATTTCTTCCTTTCTTTCACATTGCTCCTCTATACACACACCAAATCCAGTCACTCATCAAATCCTATTAGTTTTCCTTTTCTGATGATTTTGAATCCCTTCCTTTTCATTCCAGCTTTTAGCTACTCTTTATCCTCCATTGGACACAGACACCACACACACACACACACACACACACACACACACAAACCCACTTCAGATCTTTATTGTACCTGGTACCTTGTACCTGAATTATTGCAGTAATTCTTTTTTTTAATTAAAGCTTTTAATTATCAAAACATGTGTTCCAATTTCCCCCTTCTTCCCCACTCCCTCCCCAAGATGGCAAGTAGTCCAATATATGTTAAACATGGTAGAAATATATCTTAAATCCAATATATGTATACATATTTATACAATTATCTTGCTTCTCAAGAAAAATCAAATCAAACCAGAAAAAAATGAAAAAGTAATTAAAATTATTGCAATAAATTTTAACTAATTTCCTCATTTTTTATTTTTTCTTCTTTGGACTAGTCTTCTCTCATAAAACGTCACTCTTTCCATCTTCTATCTTGTTCAAGCTTGAAGACCCCTTTCAAATCCTACCCCCTTCATAAATAGATTGCATTTACTGGGATTTTACAACATGAATGGAGTTAAATACAGTACAAAATGTTTTCTGGGTATGCCTCTTGGCCTTGTATCTTAGGAGGTAACTGGTGTTAAACATGAGTTCAATACAGCCCCCAGGGAACTGATCAATATACCATCTGCCACACTGGGTATAGAGCAACCAGGAGCAGTATAGAGCCTAAGTCAAAGGGGAGTCACATTGACTAGAAATTCTAGTCCTAACAGAAGATTATGGCCTACTTCACTGAGAAAATAGATGCCATATATTTGGGTTTCTCTACAGAAGCTTCCTCCTATATTTCACAGCTTGAAACCCTTCTAAGAAATATTTCTTCTATCCTCCTTTGCTTCAAATTTATGAGGACTAAACTTCCACTTTGCCAAGGTCAGTCCCTTTACTAGTACCCTTAATCCCACCCCTTCCTTTCTCCACTAAGAGCTTTAAGGCATGCCTTCTTTCCTATCTGTATATCTATCTTTCTCCGTTTTGCATCTTCTACTCCTCTTTCTCCCCCTGTCCATCTATCTCTGTCTCTGTATGTCTCTCCCTGTCTGTCTCTGTCTCTGTCTCTCTCTCTCTCTCTCTTTCTCTCTCTCTCTCATACACACACACACACACACACAACAATATCTTTTTTATTTTTTATTGTTCTTGTCAGTCCTCCAGTTGTCTCCAATTCTTTGCAACCACATGATCATAGAACATCAGGTCCTTCTATTTTCGATTATCCCTCAAAGTCTATCCAAGTTCATATATATTGCTTCCATAATAGTATTTATTTATCTTGTCTTCTGTTCTCCCATTTTCCTTTATCTTTAATCTTTCCAAACAGTAGGGTTTTCCAATGAGTCTTGTCTTCTTGTTATCTGGCCAAATTATTTAAATTTCAACTTCAGTTATTTGACCTTTGAGTGAATAGCCTGAATTAATTTCTTTAAATATTGAGTGATTTAATTTCCCTGCTGTCCAAAGGAGTCTCAAAAGTATTTTGCAGTATCACGATTTGAAATGTCAATTCTCTGATGCTCAGCTTCCCTTATAGTCTCTCACGGCCATACACTGCTATGAGAAAACTCAGATTTGACTATATGGGCCTTTGCTGGAAAGGGGATATTTCTTCTTTTTAGTATGTTGTCTAGATTTTCCACAGCTCTCCTTCTAAGGAGCAAATATCTTTTAATTTCATAACTTTAATCTCCATCTTCAGTAATCTTTGGGCCCAAGAATTTAAATTCTGATATGACTTCCATTTCTTCCCTCCGACTTTCCCACAGACTTCCCTCAATTTGCTAGGAATTGATGAGACCAGTTGCCAAGATTTTAGGCTGTTTGATGTGAAGTTTCAACCCAGCTATTACACTTTCCTCTTTCATTCTCCTCAAGAAATTTCTTAATCACTCTTCAATTTCTTTCATTAGTGTTGTATCACTTAAATATGTAAGATAATTAATATTTTCCTGGAAAACTTATTTCTAGTCTTTAATTCATCCAGTTGATGTTTCATATGTACTCTGCATATAAGTTAAATTAAAAGGCAGCCTTGTAGTACTCCTTTTTCCATCTTAAGTCAATCAGTTCCCGTCACTTTTTAGCCCACATACAGGTTCTTCAATATTCCCATCTCTTTGAGGACTTGCCCCATCTTGTAGTAATACACAAAGCCAAAGACTTTAGTATAGTCAATGAAGCAGAAATAGACATTTTTTCCGGAACATCCTTGCTTTTTCCATAATCCAATGAATGCTGGCAATTTGGCCTCTAGTTCCTCTACCTCTTTAAAATCAGCCTCCTTTTCTGGTAATTTTTGGTCCATAAATTGCTGAAGTCTAGATTGCCTCTCATTTTTGTCTTTTGTCATCTCCATTTTTGCATGACAGTTTCCCTTGATATCTCCAATTTTCTTGAAGAAATTGTCTTTTTGTGTCTTGTCTTTCCCATTTTATTGTTTTATTCTATTTCTTTCCATTACTCAGTTAAAGCATTATCTCTCCTCAATATTTTCTAGAATCCTGCATTCAATTGGACATATCTTTCCCTTTTTCCAGTATGTATTACTTTCTTTCTTTCCTCAGCTACTTGTAAATCTCATTGGACAGCCATTTTCATTTCTTGCCCTTTTTCTTTGGGATGTTTTTTTGTTGCTACCTCCTGCTGAGTTTGAGATAAATGTGAAAAATTCAGATGGAGATATATAGCAAGTGATGTGGAACTAGAATTCAAGAGAGGATAGTAAACAGGTGGATATAGAGTTAACTGCATGGAAATGAAAATTGAACTCAAGGGAATTGATAGAGTAGTGTTGTAGACTTCTGTCCAAAGTCCTTTGGGCACTCTATCTACCAGATCTAATCCTTTACATCTATTTATCCCTTCTACTTCATATTCTTAAGGGATATTGTTATCCCTACTTTCTTCAATTTAAGTCTAAATTTGTAAAAAGAAACTCATGATGAGTCCCAGTCAACTCTAGATCTTGTTTTAACTGACTATATAGAATTTTTCTACCTTTCATGGCAAAGTAAATAATCAATTTTATTTCTATATCGACCATTTATCTGGTGATGTCTACATATCATCTTTTGGATTGTTGAAAAGAAGTATGTTTGCTATGAGCAGAAAGTTGCAAATAGAGTTATAAAACTCTATTTGTCTCTGTCCTGCTTCATTTTGTATCCTAAAGCCACACTTGCTAGTTATTCTAATTATCTTTTGATTTCCTACTCTAAGCATTTCAATACCCTATGATCAATATGAAATCTTTTCTTTGGTGTTATTTCTAAAAGTTGTTGTAGGTCTTCATAAAACTGAGCAACTTTAGCCTCTTTGGCCTCAGTGACTGGAGATTTGTATTACTGTAATGCTGAATAGTTTGGCTTAGATTCAATTAGATATTATTTTCTAATTTTGAGATTATACCCCAGAATTACTTTTCTTACCCTTTTATTTGGATTCTACTCCATTTTTCTAAGGGATTCTTTCCCACAGTAGTATATATAATAATAATGATCACCAGAATTAAATTCTCCCATTCCCATCCACTTAAGTTTACTGATACCCAGAAAGTCAGTTTTTAATCTTTCCTCTTCCTGTTTGGTCACATCTAGCTGATTCATAAATTTTATAGTCCAGTTTTCTGTGCAATATTGATCTTTATAACATCAGAACTTTCCTTTTATCACCACACACATCCACAGCTGAGCTTCCTTTTGGCTTTGGCCAGTTGCTTCATTCTTTTTCTAGTTACTTATAGTTGTCCTCTAACTCTTTCCCTGAAGTATGTTGGATACCTTCTAACCTCAGAGGGTCGTCTTCCAAAGTCATTTCTTTTGTTATCTTAATATTTCCCATGGGGCTTTCCTAGCAAAGATACTGCAGTTTGCCATTTTCTTCTCCAGTGGATCACCTTTCATCATAGCTCTCCACTTTGACCTATCTATCTTAGGTAACCCTGCATGGTATAGCTCATGATTTAACTGTGCTATACAAACTCCTCTGCCATAACAAAGCAGTAATCCAGGATAACTTCTTTTAAAAGTACAGCAGAAAAAAAAGATTTAAAAAGTACAACAGAAAGCCTTCATTTGACTCTCAAGTTATCAAGCTATATCTCTTCTTCCCTTTCACAAGCAATTCCTTAAATGAGCGAAATAAACTAGTTTCTACTCTACCACAGCCCCCATAATCAAGCAGTTGCCCATTTTTGTTCATTCTATTTTCATAGCATCATTCCTCTCAATCTCCTTTATACCACAGCTCTGACCCCCAACCCCAAACATTCTATTGCCATAAGTACACCTAACAATTGGATAATAAAGCTGCAAACCTCTCTAGTATTTTTTCAAGAAAATCCCAGATAGGGTCATGAAGAGTCAAAACATGACTGAAATGACTGAATGACAAAAAGAAAATACCTAACCATATAATTGGATCATTTAATTTAATCTAACAGGGACTCTGGGAGACATCTAGTTCAATTCTTTACAAGTGAGGAACTCAGCTCAAGCATGATTAAGTGACTTGCCTGAGGTCACCCAAGTCGCAAATAAAGAGTCAGAATCTGAAGTCAGTCCTCTGGCATCAAATTTAGGGATTTTCTCCAAAGTTTCTCCACATTCTCTTTTCTTCTCTTTCATCTTCCTTCATTTTTGTCCTGAGCCTCTAAAATTGGTATCTAAATTAAAATTCTTATAGTGACAACATATTTACCTTGCACTATTCCCATGATGCTTTCTTTCTTGTAAGAAAGAAAATGTAAATATTATTATTACCATTTTACAGATGAGGGAAGTGAACTTCAGTGAAGTTAAAGATTGTACAGCTAGATAGCATCAGAACTGAACTTTGAATTCAGAGTAAATTTAGCACCTGGGATGAATAGCATTTTTGTTTGTTTGTTTGTTTGTTTGTTTGAGTGGAGTTCAAATCAATGATGATTATGGAGACTATGACACCATCTCTATGGGGGATATAATCCTAGTGATGGAGAAATCTCAAATGCTGGCTTCATGATAGGAAGAAAGAGAATTCAAGATACTGTTTCTTAATTGGTAACATCCTAAGACACTGAAAATGTTTTACACTGAAGGCCAAAAGTCCAGAAAATATTATGAGTCCAGACCTGGGATGAGTTCACCTAGAGGCAGCTATTAAGGAAATGAAACACACCATTTCTTATCTTCTTGATTTTTTTTTTGGCTGAGGCAATTAGGGGTAAGTGACTTGCCCAAGGTCACACAACTGGGAAGTGTTAGGTGTCTGAGACCAGATTTAAACTCAGGTTCTCCTGACTTCAGGGCTGGTGCTCTATCCACTTTTATCTTCTTAATTTAACTATCTAATCAACCTTGCTCATTTCAACATAACTAAAATTGCTATCAAAATTAAGCATAATACGTTTTAAACAACACAATCATATTAAATTTTACACCTCTGAATTTCCATGCCCTTGAGTGCAGTTCTTCCTCATTACAGATATGGTATTTTTTCCACTACATAAAAATTCCTCTCTTTGCTCTATTTATGACTTCACATGCACATAACATACACACACACAAATATGCATATACATAAACCTGCACATGAATATCCAGAGATATTTTGTATACTTATATATGCACTTGTGTGTGTCACCTAGTATTTAAACTCTACACACTAAGCTAGGTTGGTCTGAAACAATCAACACAGTAAGTCATCAGGTCCATAGTGGAAGCTTTCATGCTTCACTGGCAAAGATTTGGAAAGTCCAGAGTTACTTCTATAGATTAATTAGCAAACCGTGCAACATATTTTTTCAGTACCTGCTTCTGAATGTGCCAGGTATTATGCTGGGTACTAGAGATACAAAGAGAAAAAAAATAGTCACTAACCTCAAAGGACTAAAGTTCTACCAAGGAAAAGCATTGTGTGTGTATGTATGTATATATGTAGATGTATGTATATATACATGCATACATACCAATTATTGTAGTCATACACACACATACACACACACACACACACACACATACACACACACACATATATATATATATATATATATATATATATATATATATATATTTTTTTTTTTTTTTTTTTTTTGGCTGAGGCAATTGGGATTAAGTGACTTGCCCAGGGTCACACAACTAGGAAATGTTAAGTGTCTTGAGACCAAATTTGAACTCAGGTCATCCTGCTTTCAGGATTGGTGCTCTATCCACTGTGCCACCTAGCTGCCCCTTAGTTCAATATTTTTCAAAATCTATGAATCCCTCTGTTCTAATCCCAACAAAGAGAATATGCTCTCTTTCATACCAGTTTTCATCTGCAGTCACACAAATACAATTATCTAATTTCTCACTTAAGACAGAAAATGGCAAGTTTCTCCCTTACTTCTATCCCAACAACATAGAATACTTGGGAGAGTGTCTATCCTTGAGGTTCTGTTTACTACATTCTTCTTTCCTTCCTTTGATAAGTTAACAAATCAGCTAGTATGTCACAGAATGGCAGAAGTTGAAAAACCATATCACCCATACAGGAAGTCTCACCTCAATTTCCATTCATCCAATAAATCCACAAGTCTTGTTTATACCAGCCCTTCGAGTCTGATAGAAACCACCCAACTTGTTTCAACAGCCACAGTCAACAGAAACAATAGCCATGCAATAGGTACGCTAACCCACAAAGGACATGTCTGAAGAGATAGAAAGAAATTCAGAATGCTTTTCAAGACAGTCTAAGCCTGAAATCATAGCTGCTTCCACTCCAATTCCAACCTTGGAAAAGGAACAATTGGTTCAGATGACCAGACTGGTTTTGGCTTAGCAGTGGCTTCTTCTTAGTCCCCCAATCTACACTCTCTCAACTTCAGAACAGGTGAAAAGTCACATGAGAAATTCTGATGTTGTAAATTTGTTATCATATTCTTAAAATGTGGAAATTACTTTGCCAAATAAATATGAACAATAAAACTATGCTTCTAATTTTGTTAATTTCTTATTGTTTTAAGAAATTAATGTTAATTTCTTTCAATTTATATCTTCTAATAGTCAACTAATAAACATATTAAATGCTTACAATTTGCCGAGCACTTTGCTAAGTGACAGGGATATAAAGAAAGTGAAAATATAGTCCCTCATCTCAAATTGTTCACAATCTAACCCCAGCAAGGATTTGAACCTCATTTCAGAATTCAGATAAGGAGACATGTCCTTTAAAGTTTCATCCATAAGTTTCATCCAAAGTTTCATCCAAGTTTCATCCACCTTCCCTTTGCCAACATTTTTGATCTGTAAGAAAAGTGCATACTAGAGAGAATGCTAATTTTAGAGTTAGAAGCCCGAGTTTAAATTCTACCTTTTATTCTTACTACCTTTGTGACATTGGGGAAATTGCTTAACCCTCCCCAAATCGCATTTTCCTTATCTGAGTACTTGAAGATATTGGATAGATGCCCTATGTGGTCCCTTATGTGCCTTAGAGGTATACGTATATGTGTATGTGTGTGTGTGTGTGTTCATATATATCTATCTATATAGGTGTATGTTATTTCTCTTAGTGGAATGTAAGATTCTGATACTTAGCTGGTATAAAGTTTCCACTTAATAAGGACATCAAATTGGATCTGAATTGATTATTTCATTGAAGACAAAGAAAAATAAGAATATCAGAGTCCTATGGTTTGTCAAAAATGTTGAAAAATAAGTTACTCATTATAATTAGGGGACATTTAAAGTGACAACCTTCAGTCCTGAATCTATTCATAATTTTGAAATCTTGGGTGAATAAATAACTTCTCTCCTGTTTCTCCATTTAAAAAAGGTAGAAGTTTCACAGTCCCTTTCACTCATGAGATGCTTCTGTCTATGTTTTTTTTTTAACCTGCTAATCCAAGGTTGTTAAACATTTATATTTTATTGTCCCCTTTGGCAACATTCTGGTGAAATACATAGATCAGTTCTCAAAAATAATGTTTATAAATGCACAAAATAATAGGATTACAAAGGAAATTAATTATACTTAAACCCAATTATTGCATTTTTTAAAGTTCATGTACTCTAGATTAGGAATCCTGCACTAATCTCATGCAGGTTTTTCTTCCACTTTCCATAATTAGGTCACTCACATAAGTATTTTCCAGGTATTTATTTTCTTTGAATAAGATGCTAATAATTATCAACTTTCAAAGTACAACTTAATTTCTTTATTACTTCATTTCACTTCTCCAGGAATTTCTTTTTCTCTCTTGTAATATATGACTTCTGGGGGGCGGAGAGGAAGGGAACATGAATACAATATTCTCTATATGTAATCAAGAGAAATAGTTATTATTACTTGCTCTGCCACAAACTCACTATGTGATCCCAGCCAAGTCATCTCATCTCATCTGAGCACCTCAGTTTCCTCCTCTGTAAAATAAGATGATCATAATAACTTATATATATATATATATATAATATTGAGGGAAATGTTATTTCCAGCTTATTGATGAATAATTTGAGGTTTAGAGAGCATATGTGAATCTCCCATGTTCCCCATCTATTAAGAATGAAATTTAAGCTTCCAATCCATTTCATCTGATTTCTCATCTTGTGGTCTTTCTGGTATTCCCCAATTCCTCTACAATCCCTTCCAGTTCTGAGATGCTGAGGGTAAATTCCATGACTTATGTGATTGAAGATGAGAGGCCAAGTTCACCAATAGAGGTTTTGCTCAGCAAAAAAAAAAGGAATCAAAATGTTAGGGAGTTTTGAAATAACAGTCCTAGGATGTTAGGAGAGCTGGCAAATGGCTGGTCTTTGCAACACTGCCCTTTACTTGAAATATATACAATATAGCTAAAAGCTTTAATGAGATATTGTTAATGCATGGTCTGATTTTCAGCTAAAATATGCCCAGGTGAATACAAAAATAATAAGATTGTGTTCTACATGAAATTTTTAAAGGCATATAATGAACATCATATCACAATCCTAAAATCTAAAACTTACATTAGACCTTTTCTGGAGGCACCATGGATACAATAAAAAGAGAATTATATATTCTATCAGACTCAGGTTTTTGTCCTGATTCTATCACTTGCTATCTGTATTAAAGTCATTTATCTTCTATGACCTTTGTTTCTTCATTTGTTAACTAAATGGTTTGGACTAGATAACCCTTCCTTTTCCTTTCCTACTTTAAATCTATAATCCTAATTGTAGTATATTTTCATTCTACTTTTTCTAAATGTAAGTCAATCATAGTTTAAAGGCAATGAAATATCTCGATAAAGATGATTTGAAAAAATTGTTATTCACAGTTTAATGAGTATGAAATACTTATAGTATTGTATGATCCCCAAGTTATCCTCATTTACACAACTACTGCCATAAACGTTATACTTTCTTATGGTATTTTAAAGGCGATAGCAGAAATGTTGTCTTTTCTTTCTTTTCTTTTTTTCCCTTTTATTTTCTTTTTTCTTTTCTTTTCTTTTTTTTCTTTTTTTTTTTTTTTTGGTTGAGGCAATTGGGTTTAAATGCCCAGGGTCACACAGCTACGAAATATTAAATGCTTGAGACCAGATTTGAACTCAGGACCTCCTGACTTCAGGACTAGTACTTTATCCAATGTGCCACCTAGCTGTCCCAATATTGTCTTTTGTTAAAATAAATGTTATATTATTTTTCCTTCTCTGCAAATAATAATGAAATTATCTTTTTACCACCTCTCATACAGGTAACATTTTTGCATTGTAAATAGACAAGGGGTTTTAAACATTTTGACACAGTAATTTAAGGGATAAAATTGGTGCTCCAAAAAAATATGTTGAAGATAGATTATGGGATATCATGAAGAAAACAATCATGGGATTTTTAAGAAAGATTTTGAGCTACAGAAAGTGGAGAAAAAAACACTCATAATACTAGCATAGGATTCTTAATCTAGATAGAGTACATGACCTTTATAAATTTAAGTATAATTGGTTTCCTTTGTAATCCTGTTGTTGGGTAAAACTTTTGTGGGAGATTTGGGGGAGAACATAGACAAGAATCATGCATTAAGAAGATAAGGTTGAATTTGTACTACTAACAAGAATACCTGCTTTAATGGTACCATAAACCAGATGTGTCAAACTCATAATCCTTATATTAAATAAATTAAAGCTAAAGGGAGAGGGTACTCTTAAAAAATGCCAGAACCTCATAGATTCTGGCTATACCCACCCAAAACGGGAAGTGAATGAACTAGTACAGGCCACAACACAGCTGTGCAGCAGCATTCTACAGCAGGGACTTTTGAGGGGGCAGTCAAAAATCCCCGCGGCAAGGGGGCACAGCCTGGGGAAGCCTCTAATCTGCACAGTGGGGTGTTTGGCCTGAGGCAATAGAATTTCCACAACGACTGTGCTCCCCAGGCAAAGACACTTCTGGTGCTGTGAGGGACAGGGCAACTGCTAATACCCAAAGTGGGCTTTTGGGGATGGGGGGAGTGACACTTTCACTGCTCAACCTCTAGCCCTAAGGCAGTCACTAATCCTTACATCAGGGCTCCTTACAGGGCACTTCTGCAGCTGGGCCTGGGACCCAGGCCTGAGTCACTTCCAGTGTGGAGCTTTTTCCAGAGCACCCCCGCAGCTTGGCCGTTCTTTGCATACCAAGAGAGTAACAATTTCCTTAAATGTGAATTGGAAAAGGTAAAGAAATCCCAGGAAGTACAGGGAAACAGAATTTGTGAATTGGAAAAGGTAAAGAACTCCCAGGAAAGTAAGATTGGTGAATTGGAAAAGATAAAGAACTCCCAAGAAAATAGGATTTTTGAATTGGAAAAAGAAAATAACTCAGTTAAAAAAAATTAGTGAAAGAAAAAAATTCCATAGAGTAAAACAACTCATTTAAAAACTCAATTTGACATATACAAAAAAAAGTAAAAAAAGATAATGAAGAAAATAACTCATTAAAAATCAGAACTGAACAAATAAAAATGAATGATTCATTAAGACATCAAGAATCAGTCACACAAAACCAAAAAAATTAAAAATTAGGAAAAAATGGAAAATATCTACTTGGAAAAACAGCAGACCTGGAAAATAGATCTAGGAGAGATAATCTGAGGATTATTGGACTTCCCGAAAATTATGATGAAAAAAAGAGCCTAGATACTATTTTACAGAAAATCATCAAAGAGAACTGCCCAGATGTAATAGAATCAGAAAGTAAAATAGGCATTGAAAGAATTCATAGAATACCTTCTGAAAAAGTCCCTAAAATAAAAACTCCAAGGAATATTGTGGCTAAATTTCAGAACTATCAGATTAAGGAAAAAATATTACAAGCAGCCAGAAAAAAAACAATTCAAATACTGAGGTGCCACAATAAGGATCACTCAAGATCTAGCTGCTTCCACATTAAAAGATAGAAGGGCCTGGAATCTGATATTTTGAAAGGCAAAAGAACTTGGAATGCAGCCAAGAATAAACTGCCCTGCTAAGCTGAGCATTTTCTTCCATGGAAGAAGATGGGCATTTAATGAAACAGAGGAATTCCCTTTGTTTCTAAGGAAAAAACATTTCTGTTGTCGATATACATAAGAGTACATGTATAATTTGATTTTACTGATATAACATAAAAAAGCGAAGTAGAAATAGAAAGGGGATAATGTCAGAAAAAGGGAAAATGGGAGATAAAAAGAGGAAAACTACATCTCATGAAGAGGCAAAGGAAACCTATCATATCTGAGGGAATTTAGAGAGGAGGAGGAACATTGTGTGACTCTTACTCTCATCAGACTTGGCTCAAAGAGAAAATAATTGACATATTTGATTTACAGAGAAACTCTCACTCATTAAAAAGTAGGAGAGGAAAAGGGAAAAGGAAAAGAGTAAGAAGGGAAGGGTACAAGAAAGGGGAAGGAATTCAAAGGGGGTGGGAGGGATCCTTAAAGAGGGAGAGCTGCATGACACAAGTGGTGCCCATAATTTAATACTGGGAAAGGGGGTAAGGGGGAGCAAGAAAAAGAAAAGGATAATCTGGGAATAATAAGATGGCAGGAAATACAGAATTAATCATTTTAACCATAAATGTGAATGGGATGAACTCTCCCATAAAGTGGAGGTGGATAGCAGACTGGATCAAAAGTCAGAACCCTACAATATGTTGTTTACAGGAAACACATTTAAATCAGGGAGATACATACAGAGTGAAGGTAAAAGGCTGGAGCAGAATCTATTATGCTTCAGGTGAAGTCAAAAAGGCAGGGGTAGCCATCGTTATCTCAGATCAAGCAAAAGCAAAAATTGATCTAATTAAAAGAGACAAGGAAGGAAACTACATCCTGCTAAAGGGTAGCATAGACAATGAAGCAATATCAATACTAAACATATATGTACCAAGTGGTATAGCATTGAACTTCCTAAAGGAGAAGTTAAGAGAGTTGCAAGAAGAAATAAACAGCAAAACTGTAACAGTGGGAGATCTCAACCTTGCACTCTCAGAATTAGATAAATCAAAGAACAAAACAAATAAGAAAGAAATTAAAGAGGCAAATAGAATATTAGAAAAACTAGGTATGATAGATCTTTGGAGAAAACCAAATGGTGACAGAAAGGAGTATACTTTCTTCTCAGCAGTTCATGGAACCTATACAAAAATTGACCATATATTAGGACATAAAGACCTCAAAATTAAATGCAGAAAGGCAGAAAAAGTAAATGCTTTCTTTTCAGACTATGATGCAATAAAAACTACATTCAACAAAAAGTTAGGGGTAAATAAACCAAAAAGTAATTGGAAATTAAATAATCTCATCTTAAAGAATAATTGGGTGAAACAGCTCATTATAGAAACAATTTATAATTTCACTCAAGGTAATGACAATGATGAGACATCATACCAAAATTTGTGGGATGCAGCCAAAGCAGTAATAAGGGAAAATTTATATCTTTAGAGGCTTACTTGAATAAAATAGAGAAAGAGAAGATCAATGAATTGGGCTTGCAACTTAAAAAGTTAGAAAAAGACCAAATTAAAAACCTCCAATCAAATACTAAAGTTGAAATTCTAAAATTAAAAAGAGAAATTAATAATATTGAAAGTAAAAAAAACTATTAAAGTAATAAATAAAACTAAGAGTTGGTTTTGTGAAAAAACCAACAAAATAGATAAACCTTTGGTAAATCTGATTAGAAAAAGGAAAGAGGAAAATCAAATTGTTTGTCTTAAAAATGAAAAGGGAGAACTTTCCACCAATGAAGAGGAAATTAGAACAATAATAAGGAGTTACTTTGCCCAATTTTATGCCAATAAATTTGATAACCTGAGTGAAATGGATGACTACCTCCAAAAATATAGGCTTCCCAGATTAACATAAGAGGAAGTAAATTGCGTAAATAGTCCCATTTTAGAAAAAAAAAAATAGAACAAGCTATAAATCAACTCCCTAAGAAAAAATCCCCAGGACCAGATGGATTTACATGTGAATTCTGCCAAACATTTAAAGAACAATTAGCCCCAATGCTATATAAGCTATTTGAAAAAATAGGGAATGGAGTCCTACCAAATTCCTTTTATGACACAGACATGGTACTGATACCTAAGTCAGGTAGGTTGAAAACAGAGAAAGATAATTTTAGACCAATCTCCCTAATGAATATTGATGCTAAAATCTTAAATAAGATATTAGCAAAAAGACTACAGAAAATCATCCCCAGGATAATTCACCATGATCAAGTAGGATTTATACCAGGAATGCAGGGCTGGTTCAATATTAGGAAAATTATCAGTATAATTGGCCATATTAATAACCAAATTAACAAAAACCATATGATCATCTCAATAGATGCAGAAAAAGCATTTGATAAAATCCAACATCCATTCCTATTTAAAACACTTGAGAGTATAGGAATAAATGGACTTTTCCTTAAAATAATCAGTAGCATCTATTTAAAACCATCAATAAGTATCATATGTAATGGGGAAAAACTGCAACCATTCCCAATAAGATCAGGAGTGAAACAAGGTTGCCCACTATCACCACTACTATTCAATATTGTATTTTAGAATGGTAGCTTTGGCCATAAGAGTTGAGAAAGAGATTAAAGGAATTAGGGTAGGTAATGAGGAAACCAAATTATCACTCTTTGCTGATGATATAATGGTATACTTAGAGAACCCCAGAGATTCTACTAAAAAGCTATTAGAAATAATCCACACCTTTAGCAAAGTTGAAATTAAACCCACATAAGTCATTGGCAATCTTATATATCACTAACAAAACCCAACAGTTAGAGTTACAAAGAGAAATTCCATTTAAAGTAACTACCGACAGTATAAAATATTTGGGAATCTATGTGCTAAGGGAAAATCAGAAACTTTTGAGCAAAACTACAAAACACTTTCCACACCAATTAAGTCTGATCTAACCAATTGGAATAATATTAAATGTTCTTGGATAGAGCGAGCAAATATAATAAAGATAACAATACTACCTAAACTAATCTATTTAGCGCTAATCAGACTCCCCAAAAACTATTTTAATGACCTAGAAAAAATAACAACAAAGTTCATATGGAAAAACAAAAGGTCAAGAATTTCAAGAGAATTAATGAAAAAAAAAAAATCAAATGAAGGTTGGCTTAGCTGTACCAGATCTAAAATTATATTATAAAGCAGCAGTTACCAAAACCATTTGTTATTGGCTAAGAAATAGACTAGTTGATCAGTGGAATAGATTAGGTTCAAAGGACAAAACAGTCAATAACTTTAATAATCTAGTGTTTGACAAACCCAAAGATACCAGTTTTGGGGATAAGAACTCACTGTTTGACAAAAACTGCTGGCAAAATTGGAAATTACTATGGCAGAAACTAGACATTGATCTAGTCTTAACATCATACACCAAGATAAGGTCAAAATGGGTTCATGATCTAGGCATAAAGAATGAGATTATGAATAAATTAGAAGAACATATGATAGTTTATCTCTCAGACCTATGGAAGAGGAAGGAATTTATGACCAAAGAAGAACTAGAGATCATTATGGATCACAAAATAGAAAATTTTGATTATATCAAATTGAAAAGTTTTTGTACAAACAAAATTAATGCAGACAAGATTAGAAGGGAAGCAATAAACTGAGAAACATTTTTACAGTCAAAGGTTCTGATAAAGGCCTCATTTCCAAAATATATAGAGAATTGACTCTAATTTATAAAAAATCAAGCCATTCTCCAGTTAATAAATGGTCAAAGGATATGAACAGACAATTCTCAGATGAAGAAATTGAAACTATTTCTAGCCATATGAAAAGGTACTTCAAGTCATTATTAATCAGAGAAATGTAAATTAACACAACTCTAAGATACCACTACACACCGTCAGATTGGCTATGATGACTGGAAAAGATAATGATGAATGTTGGAGGGGATGTGGGAAAACTGGGATACTGATGCATTATTGGTGGAATTGTGAATACATCCAGCCATTCTGCAGAGTGATTTGGAACTATGCTCAAAAAGTTATCAAACTGTGTACACCCTTTAATCCAGCAGTGTTACTATTGCGCTTATATCCCAAAGAGATTTTAAAGAAGGGAAAGGGACCTGTATGTGCACAAATGTTTGTGGCAGCCTTCTTTGTAGTGGCCAGAAAGAAACTGGAAACTGAGTGGATGCCCATCAATTGGAGAATGACTGAATAAATTGTGGTATATGAATATTATAGAATATTATTGTTCTGTAAGAAATGACCAGCAGAATGATTTCAAAAAGGCCTGGAGAGACTTGCATGAACTGATACTGAGTGAAATGAACAGGACCAGGAGATCATTATATACTTCAACAACAATACTATATGATGATCAATTCTGATGGACGTGGCCCTCTTCAACAGTGTGATGAACCAAATCAGTTCCAATAGAGCAGTAATGAATTGAACCAGCTACACCCAGCAAAAGAACTCTGGGAGATGACTATGAACCACTAAACAGAATTCTGAATCCTTCTAGTTTTGTCTGGCTGCAATTTTGATTTCCTTCACAGGTTAATTGTACACTATTTCAAACTCCAATTCTTTTTGTACAGAAAAATAATTGTATGGACATGTATACATATATTGTATTTAACTTATACTTTAACATATTTTACATGTATTGGTCAACCTGCCATATGAGGGAGGGGGGAGGGGAAGGATGGGAAAAAATAGAACAAAAGGTTTTGCAGTTATCAATGCTGAAAAATTACTCATTTCTAATTTCTAATTTCTAAATTAATGTGCACCTTCAGGAATTCTTGGTGTGCCTCTCCAATTTCTATTTGAGTTTGACACCATTGCCACAGTTCACTTCAAGTATTGAGGAATTTGAAAAAACAAAAACTCTTTTTTATAAAAATGTTTGATTTCTTGTATTTAAAGTGTATCCTTTCATTAGACCATAAGTCTAGAGTTCAAATAGATCTCTGAGATAATTTGGTTCATTTTTAAAATAAGGAAAACAAGTCCCCACAAGAGTAAATGACTTGCCCAAAGTTACACATGTAAAGGGCATTAGAGTTATGTATAGGATTTGAACTTGAGTGCTAAACTAGTGAACTTTCTACTGTACCACACTTCCTGCTACTTATAGACCTCCCTCAAAAAGACAAGCTGCCTCTTCATGTGATGATCACTTTTAAACATTTCATCATCCTTATATATGTGTGTATGTATATATATATATGCATATTTAAGATAATTTAAGGAAATATCCCATACATTATTATTTTCATTTTATAAATGAAGAAGCTGAAAATGAGAGAGCAAGTAAGTAATTTTCCTAAGATCACACAGTAAAGCAACCATGGGGATGAGAAGAGGAGAAAAAAGTTTAAAATGTTCAGCAGAGAACAAAAGAAAACTTAGGAGGAAACAGAACAACAGCATAGCTTTGAAAACAATGTGTAGTATTTATTGCACTTTTTAAAATACTTTGAGATGGAAATTTATGGTTTTATATCTGTGTTCTTCTGTGAACATAGTAATATGATTTTTTCTCTTTTAACATTAAACACAAATATACAACTGTTCATCTACATATATTTGAAAACAACAACCAAAAGAAAAATTGAGCACCCAGAGCAGAAATAGTAGTTTCAACATTACCATGATTTATTTCATTATTGCGGCCTTTCCTTCTTTGATAAGTTCTCATCTGTGTTTGTCTTCCTCAAAAAGATTGTAAACCTCTTGAATTTAGGTATAATTATTTTTGCTTCTTTTGTGTTTCCAATCAATCTCACAAACATACACATGCAAACTTGATTTTATAATTCTAACTTCATCTCTAGTTGATGACATGCTAGATTCATATACCTCTGGCCCTCCTTAGTCTAGTCCTTTGTATGATTATATCTCACTCAAGAGTGCATTGCTGAAGTGGCAGAATCTTGTAATAGATTTCAGCTGAGACTCACCAACAAAGGTCTTGACTGAGCTTTTCCTAATGCAAGTTGGTACATGGCCACCTATTATCCCCAAGCTGGCTGCCAGTCTATGGAGCTGTGCTAACTTGGCAAAGCAATCCATCATTTGAGGCATATTCTATACTACAATTATGACTCTCATGTTCTAATTAGGAAAGAAAAAAAAAAGGCATTGATTCCAAGTGTCCCCAGACAGAAAAATCAAGAGAAAAACATTTGGATTAGGAGAAAAAGTTAATACCATGTAATGATTCTTTGTTTTGGAAAGTAATAATGATGATAATAATTAATAACAGCATTGGTGTAGTAGGAGAACTAAATTTTCATTTCAGTTCTACCACTAACTAGTTATGTTATAATGGACCAATCTCTCCACATTTTAATTCCCCATTTGAAAAACAGAGGAGTGAAATGAGATTCTCCAAGGTCCTTTCAGTTCTAACATTAGAAGAATGAAGTACTTTGCATTTGGAAGACTCTCAGTGCATATTTTGTTGAATTGATTCTATGAATTTTGTATAAAATTTCACCACTCTGTTAAGGCATTTTAATGGAAATTAAAATGAGTATAGATTTTTCAACTCTAAAGATTTTGTAACATAAATGCAAGTAGGTAAGTTAAAAAACCAATAGTTACAAAGGGCAAAGGCACCATTCTGTAACCATCATAGCCTGAAGATAGTGAAATTCAATACTCATGTGAGAGTGAATACACAGTGTAAACTCATTCAACCAAATTTCTTTTTTTTTTTTTGGGGGGGGGAATAAGGAAATTATATTTGAGTTAAATTAGGATAATATAATATTAAAATTAAGATTGAGGCACATAATGCCAATTTTCAAAAAAGATAATTCTGAGATTAATTTTAAATCAACTATAATCCATATGAGTTGCATAAATACATATATATGTGTGTGTGTGTGTGTGTGTGTGTGTAGCCAAACTAGTTATACAGCATGAGTTTCACACTTCCACTTATCTTCATAGTTTAGCTCATGTTATATAAGAAGTCTTTTCTGACATCCCACATTCCCAGGTGTTAAAATTCTCTCCCTCCTCTGCAAATTATCATTCAAATACATATTTGTATCTCTCCCATAGGATGTAACCTTAAAGACAAAACTGTTTTCCATTCTGTCTTTGTGCCTACATAATAGGTATTGTTATTATTAATAGTAAAAATGTATTTTAAAATGAATTAGAAGACTCACTAACACATGAAAACATCAACTTGCACATTTCTTGGTAAGTTTCATCTACTGAGCTTAAAATATGCGCTAACTTGATAGAAAGAGCATTGGACTTAGA
The DNA here is from genome assembly GCF_902635505.1 of Sarcophilus harrisii. Taxonomy (NCBI): domain Eukaryota; kingdom Metazoa; phylum Chordata; class Mammalia; order Dasyuromorphia; family Dasyuridae; genus Sarcophilus; species Sarcophilus harrisii. The sequence continues at coordinate 219,574,295 of NC_045430.1, forward strand.
AGCAGGATACAAAAGTACAAATTATCAGTTTGTTGCATGATCCTGAACAAGCCACAACTTCTCTGAAGTTCAGTTTCCTCATTTCTGTAATGTGGATAATAATGCCTCTACTATATACCTCTTCATAAGATTTGTTTTGTAGAAAGAGCTTGCCAATAGCAAGTAATATAGAAATGAGAATTTCAAGAGTGGATAAAATTACTATTACTAGAATCTCTGAGTGCTTTTTTTGGGGGGGAGCAGGAAAAGGAAGGGAAGTAGGATAGTGTAGAGGATATTAAGTTTAAAGAGCTGAAAATAAAAACCATCCTAAATATACTTATTTGATTATTTTAAAAGATATTTACCTGATTCAAAGACTATTTGACAGTCACCCAGTGAAACTTTCTTGTAGCAATGGCTGGGGTGAAGGAAGCCTTTAGCTTGGAATTATTTTATTGCCAGCTGCTTTTTGTTGCCAAAGCTCTTTCCTTTGACATTTCTGATATAATCCCATCCTGGCTTCAAGGAAAATGTACAAAGCTCTAAGCATGAAAACTGAAGAGGACAGGCAAAGTGACATGGAAGAAATTGTGGAGATACCAAAAAGTGTCTCCCAGATCAAGAAAGAAAATGGATGAAGTGACATAAAATCAGTAGATTAAAAGGTAGATGACTTTTGATAATAATCTCAATGATAATCAAAGATGCCATTTTAAATTGCTAGTAGCCTACTCTTCTCCAAATTGGATGCCAATGAAGATTTGCTAAATATACATGTGTATATGTGTACATATATATGTGTGTGTGTTTATACATATATATATATATATATATATACATACATATATGAATGGGGATAACTAGGGCTCTGATGATAGAAAGTCAAAAATGAAAGCAGCCATTGCTTCAAGCAACTAATTTTCTACAATAAATGAGATTTTCAATCAGAAATAGGGCCAATAGTTTCTTTTTTAGCTCTCAAAGCTTCAGAATCCCTGCTGCCAAAATTGCCACGGGGCTCACACTAAAATGTCTCACCTTTGAGCCTTCACAACAACAATAACAACAAAGACAGGATTTATTGAGTGTATAAAATAATCTGCTTTTAAATAACAATATGCTATCTCTTCAGGTAGGAATAAGGACATAATGGAAGAAGGGAAATCTTGACTAAGCTGTAGCTACTCTAATGTAAAAGGATAAACAGAGACTTGTAGGCTCCAAGGATATCATCTAGTACCTGACATTGGTATCAAATTATATAAAAGGGGTGGAGGGCATGAACCTGGCCAATAACCTTAATGCTTAATATATTATGTCGCCCTCACCTTGCAGAAGCCATAATTGTGTATCAGTTTCTTACAAAAATGAGTCACTGTAATGTGAGCATAGGCATAGAGACAGGAATACAACAGAATTATGCAAACTACATTTCCTTTTCACAAAACAGATTAGAAAGCAGACTTGCACAAAGCTATTCAGAGTAATTGTGCGTGCTGAACACCACACACAGGCCTATTAATTCTTAATTTTCCCAGATAAATAGAAAGGCCAGTTTCCTCCAGACTTAGCCACCAGTGATATATCAGCTTTTCACTTATTTACTCTAACCTGCTATAGTTTTTAAAAATGTAATATAGACAGGGGAGTTAGCCTCTGAAGGGCTCCCACTGTTATCTCAGTCAAGTCAGAGGATGCTGTTCTGAAGTCTGTCTCCTACAATATTTCAGATTAGTCTCCTAGGGATCTCTTCTCCTGTTGATGGTCACATGAAACTCTCCTTAATGGGGAGAAAAATTTTACTGGCACAGAAGGCCTAGACCTAGGAACTCATCAGCAGCTCCATCAATAACTGCCAACAAGCACTGTAACTATAACAGGGCATATTATATAGTCTTAGGTACAATCTATTTGTTTTACTTATAGAGCCACTCTCCAGCATATACTACTCTAAGGAAAAGAGATGAGAGGTGAAATTTTACCTTTTTAAAAAGGTTTCGTCACAATGCTTTTTCTGATTCTTTCCCACTATTCTTTCTACCTGCACCATTTCCAAAATTACTTTGGGTGTATGTATACACACGTACACATAAACACACATCTTTATTACTTTTGTATTTACATATCTGTGTAGATGCTATAATCCACACTGAGACACACATATACAGATGCAGTAGAATGTAAATTCTTTGAGCACATTGTTCTTTATAAACCCAATGCCTTGCATACAGTAGGTGTTTGATAAAAGCTTATTAAATGAATAGGTTAATGAGTTCTCTAAGATTCAAAACATTCTTTGCCTCTAAAAGATACTTTGTAAAACTTAAACTGACTTATGAGTTGCCCCACTGCAAGAGGGATCCTCTGTACCTCATTCAGTCAATAAACTCAGTCAATAAACATTTATTAAGTTCTTATTATATACTAGGTACTGCAGTGTGCTGTGCTAGGGATATAAAGAAAAGTAAGAGTATTTACTGTCAAAGGGCTAACAGTCTAAAGAAAAGATTGTGCAAATGAACTATCTAATCACATATATACATATATGTATATTGTGTAGATATATGTGGATGTACACATAGATGTATGAATGACATGTGATGTTTTATATATTTCACATGTGATCATGTACACACACACACACACACACACACACATAATTAACTAAAAACAACCAACCAGACACTGTAATTAAGAGGTAGCAAAACGGGGTATAAAATATAGAATTTCAGCTGATACTTGAAGGAATTCAGGGAAGCCAGTAGGCAGAGGAGAGGAGAAAGAGCATTCCAGCATACAACATAGACAGTGAAAATGCCCAGACTTGGGAAATGGAATTTCTTATTTGAGGAACAGCTAGGATGCCGGTGCTGCTGGATCAAAGAGAACCTATTGGGAGAGAGGTATGGGGTCCTATAAGGCATAAAAAACTAGAAAGATAGAGGACAAGTTATGAAGGGAAAAGAATCGATAGAAAGGTCACAGGTTCAGGCTGATTTCTTGGAACTTCCCATAGTTTTTCCTCAGGGAAACTTCCTTGATGAGGAAGATGAATTCAAATTTTGCCTCAGACCAAATTTGCCAAAGACTAGCTATGTAACCCTGAATGCATCACTTAACCTGTCTTGCTTTGGTCTCCCCATCAGCAAAATGAGGATAGTTAATAGTACCTATCTTATAGGTTATGATAAGGATAAAAGAACAGTATATGATAAAGTGCTTTGCAAACCTTAAAAAGCTATATAAGTGTTGCTATTTTAATGAACATTATTAAGAGAGTGAGGTTTACTTCATTTTTCTCTGGTGCCTTACATTTGTGAACTCTAACTTTTAGCAATGTAGCCTGTGTATCCACTGAAATTTGCTAGTATTTCTCCTACACATGCATTAACTTTGACTTTGTGAGGGTCTCTTTGACCATGAAAACCAATCAATCACTTCCTGTGTAGTATTTTTTTTTGGTTGTTGTTGTTTTGTTTTGTTTTTTGTGCTGAGGCGATTGGAGTTAAGTAACTTGCCCAGGGTTAAGTAACTTCACACAGATAGGAAGTGTTAAGTGTCTGAGGTCACATTTGAACTCAAGTCCTCCTAACTTCAGGGCTGGTGCTCTATCCACTGCACCACTTAGCTGTCCCCATTACCACCTCGCTGCTCTCTTGTGTTTTGATAGATTTCTGTGTGTCATAAGGTGAGTATCTATGGATGTCCCTTTTTCATTTGATCACCAGGAAAAGATAAAAAGAAAGTAGGATAATTCAGCTTTAGTAAAGATGGATTAAGAGGAACCTTCAAGCATATGAAAGGTTTCAGAAAAGTTAATCAGTTGTATCTAAAGGCCTGTGTGAGAAGAAACTGATTCTTATTAAAGCAGGAGATTTTTTTTTAAGGCCAAAAGAAGAGCCAACTTTCCATCCTGAAAACACTTCACATTAACATTAAATGTATTTGGAAATATGTTTTGCATAACTGCCCATATATAACAAATATCAAAATTGTTTTCCTTCTCAATTGGGAGGAGGGAGAGAGTTTGAAACTCAAAAAAAAAAATAAACAAATGTTAATAATTGGTTTTACATAGAATTGGAAAATATAAAATATTTTTTAAAATCATAATTTGCTTTGACTTCTCTATGTACATACTATTCTCTTCTACATGATATTCTGTTCTACCCAATAGAATATCAGACCCTTCAGGGTACTTTATTTATTTGTCCAGTTCCTGACACATCGTAGCTGCTTAAAAACTGCTTTCTGATTGAATGGACATCAGCTTTGTGCCAACTACTAGAGAATTATTGCGTCCCACAATTTTCGCCTATCATTTCATTGATGAGGTCCCTGGTACCCATTTAATCTTTTTTCTTTTATAATACATTCTTATATGAAATTAGTCATCAGATTTAGAAATGGATATAAGAAATCTTCATTTCAAATTTTCATTTCAGAAGTAAATGACTTGACAGTGATCTGGTAACAAATATGTTCACATTTCAAAGTGGTTCATCATAGCTTTTAAAACTAGAAAGATAAGAGGTCTATCTGTTGATGCAAGCAGGAGTCACACTCTTTAAGAAAAGCATGACTCTGTAATGATTGTTGGTATTACCATGAAAGTAGTGACTCATTTGTTCCAGCAGCCTGGAAACTTAGTGAAATTCATTCAAAATTGGCCATAAAAACAAAACAAAAACAACCCTCCAATACAGATTTATAGGTTCATTACATAAATTAATGACATTTGTCCATATTCCTTGAATCACCAGCTATCAGCCATGGGTTTTTGAGGTAATGGACAATCCCAGAAAACAGCCAAAAAGCCAAATGGGCCCCAACATACAAACAGAAATGGGTGATTGCTAGAGTTACCAATGTTAAATCACTTATTTTAGTGTACCTGTTATATCTTTGACTAGAACATCTTAATACCAGCAAGTCCTAGCTAGAAAAAACTTAATTATTTATAACTACTGCTAGATTCAATTTTTATAGACTGGAATACATGTAAAAGTATTCTGCATTCAGTGAGGGAAGAGAGATGAAAATCAGGTTGAATTTAAGGTAAAGGAACTTTATTACAATTCAGAGAAAATGTCATTCCAAATTTCCTCCCTCCCCCATATCCCAAAGTCCATTGTCTCTGCTGTGAACAGTGATTCTTCTACTTGCGTTACTCCCTTATAACTATAACTCAATGTAAGTTACATGTAGGACAAGCATCTGGTAGAGGGAATAAAATGAACAGCTATAGAAGCATACTTACTTGAAACAAAACCAAACACAGAATCTCACAGAGCAAGGTTGGAATGGACCTTTTAGGTCATGTCGCCTGATTGAAATAATGAAACAGATGCTTCCCAAACCAGGCTGTATTATTGCTTTATCCAGATGACAGCCTCTTGCTTTATTATTTATTCTCAAATTATTATGCTGTTTCCAATAACAAATACTGCATACTTAAGAATATAAATCATTGCTGTGAGACCCTTTTACAATATTTTCAATGTTCTTTGTCAAAACTACAGAAGAAAAATAGTCTGAGAAAAAAACTCCGTTGCTATTATTATTAACTACTGGGAGGGGAGAACCACATGAAGTTCAATACTGTAAACATAAAGAGCCAAAACCTACCTCCTAAATTCAATCATAACTAATGATGTGCTCTGAGAAGTAGCTATTCTACTTGCAAGGAAAAGTTCATCAGCATTAATTTGCTAATATTTCATACAAGTTTGCTTAAATTTAAGGATTTTAAGGATTTTCTTCAATCCCCCCCAAAAGTGACTATAACCAGTATGCTAATTAGTGGTTGTGAGACAATAGTGGAGCTAGTCTAGCAGAAAGATATCTAAACTTCGTTCTATTCTTTCTCTTCTCCGGATGTTTCTTTTCCTTTCTGTTTAGCAACTAGTTTCTACCTCTAGCCCTACCTTTTTTGAATGACTGGTCCATAGTACTTTGAGCACAAGCGAGGTATTTTTCAAAACTGGTGACTGAGTATTCGCAAATCTAGAAATAAAAGAAATATCCACATGCCAAATGCTTTCTGTATTTTTCTCCTTTTCAACTTTTCTTTTCCATTATGATATTCCTTGAATAATGACATTTATATTAAGACCTCACTCTGTACAAAAGAAAAACTCAAATCTTTCCCCAGAAAGGGTTTTAGTAGGAAATTTTTGAAAGATGATCCCAGGGAAAGCACACAAGACAGAGAAATGTATAATCCTATGGGGACTTGTATCACCACCATATCTGAAATAAGAGCAAGCCAGCACAGATGTACATCGTGGCCCACTGCAGCAGAGCAGAACATGTATCTCTCAAGTAACTGGCAGCAGCTCAGAGACAACCAAGGCCCTTTCCACACCATCCCCAGAAAAGTTATCTTAAAAATTACCTACTGACACCAAAAATTTTGTCATCTCAGTCTCAGGAATAATTTTTACTGATATATCTACTTCCCCCTATCTCCATTTTAGCAATCATAAATGAGATGTTATCTCATTTTAAGATGAACAAACTGAAGAGATTAAACAAATTGCCTACAATCACAAGGGTAGTAGGCACTGGCTAAGCTTTGAATTTAGGTCCTCTGATTCCTGAGCCAGGGATCTTTTCATTGAATCTCTTCTCTGATAGTTTATGTCTTCCAGAAATGTATCAAGTAATGTTTTGGTCACATTTTGTAGCTTCTGGAAAAAAGTCATTGAAAGGAAAGCACGATATTCAGTATGACTTTCTGACCAGGATGGGATATGGTCTTTAAGAGATCATTTCATAAAAAAAAATTATTTCAGAGACTCTGCCAACATAACAGAGAAAAGAAGGCTAAGGCAAGAAGAAACTCAACAAGTTATAAGACAACCTTTGCTAAACACATCACCACCTTACTTATATGCACTAGAGGGCTTGCTTGATGCAAGACTATAATATCTCTGTATCTATTAGACTGTAACCTTCTTAAGGGCAAAGAATGTCTTTTATTCTCCCCCTTTTTTATCCCTAATGCTTAGCACAGGGTATGGCACATGGTAGATTGATCAGGGGACAATTTGGTCACCAGGGAAATTAATTTGCTAATTTAACTTCAGTGACATTATTTTTTAAAGTGAATACATTCACTCCTCCATTCACTTAATGTTTATTGAGTGTTTAGAATCATAGATTTAGAAGATTTAGAGAGGGACCTTGCATACCTGACAATGTTTAGATGGAAACTAAAAAGAGCATTCAAAATAATCTCTATATTTAGCAGCCTTTTATTTGTTTTTTTCTTCCCATATTTCTTCCAACTAGATTTGGGCCTCTCTCAATCATATTTAGATCCCTCCTCCAGAAATGTAACTTGTATATTCTACTACTTGGCAATTAATGATAGTTATGATTTACAAAAGATTCCAGAAATTTTTGATGCAAAGACTATCATGTTTCAAATATGGGAAGTAGAAGATGCCTGGAATTGTCAAGTGGTCTAAATTGAGAGTTTTACTAGGACAAATGAGGGTAGTTGGACAGTAAAGTGTTACTACATCTCTGCCAGAAGCCAAAAAAGAAAAACAAGATAAAATCTTAGGAAGAAATGTCAAAACCATCAAATCTAATCTCCTCATTTTATAAATGAGGAAACAGAGCCTCAAGTGTAATAAGTGATTTGCTCAAAAATACACAGCTAAAGAATATCAAAGGCAGAATTTGAACCCAGGTCTCCAGATCCATTGTTCTTACCACTGTCAAGAACCTCGGGTTGTATTTTTTTTAAAATCTCTCACTCATTTTTTTCACAGTACAAGTACTTGTTGAGTGATTTTGGCTTAGTTACAGTTACTTAATTGTGTCTCATATGTACCAAGGCAATGTACTGGTACCCTGAATAGAGTGCCAACCCTGACTTCTGATGATTATTTTCACTTAAGCCTGTTTGCCTCAGTTTTCTCATTTGTCAAAAGAGATGAAAAAGAAAATGGCAAACTACTCCAGTATCTTTGCCCAAAAAAATCCAAATGGGGTCATAAATGACTGAAACAACTCAACATCTTCTATATAAAGTGGGTGCAGAGTGTGGCAATGGGATAATTTTAAGCTTTGTGGACAAAGCTATCCCACCTTATGAAAACATAATGCACTATTATTACTGTACTTAATTCATTTACTATGAGTAACAAGACATCTAGAGTGATGAACTGTTTCCTTTACCACTCACCCTTATTACTGAACAAGGAAATGGATTAAGCAGCATGGAACAGTGTGTAATTGTTCATACTATATGGGTGGGAAAATCAAGATCTTAATTAAATAGGGAATACAAGTGTCTATGTAATTGATAATTGTCATTTTTCTGGAAGTAGTCACGATCACCCATGAGTCACATTGAAATGAAAGTTGAATCCCAGTTCCTGTGTTTAGGAAGGAAGATTAGTGGCTCTGCAGGAGAACTGTGCTTTCTTGAGATCTAGTCATATTAGCCTTCCTTGTAGAGAGAAATTCACAGGACATTTGCAGGATAGCTGTAAAATTGAGGAGGAATAGAAGAGACAAATAAAAAATAAATGTAAACTTTTTTAGTGTAAGTACTTTGATTTCAACTCCTCTACTATTGTTTTTCTTAGTAGTGTTTATTTTTCCAATTACATGTAAAGATAGTATTCAATATTCATATTTGTAAGATTTTAAGTTGCAGTCTTTTTCTCTTTTCTTCCCTTATTTCTCTCCTTCCCAAGAAAACAAGCTATCTCATATAGGTTATACATGTACAGTCATTTTAAATATATTTTCTTATCAGTCATGTTGCAAAAAAAAAAAATCAGAATGAAAGGGAAAAAAACCACAATAAAGAAAAGGCAAACAAACAAAAAAGATGAAAATAATATATTTCAATTTGATTCAGTTTCCCATAGTTCTCCCTCTGGATGCAAATGGCATTTTGCACCCAAAGTCTATTGGAATTATCTGGAATCATCTCATTCTGACAAGAGCTAAGTCCATCATAGTTGAGCATCACATAATTTTGCTGGTACTAGGTACAATGTTCTCCTGGTTCTGAATAGCATTTTCATTATTCCTACAAATCCATGATCTCATCAATGTGCATACTATCTCTAAAAAAAATCCCTCCACATGTTCTCATCAGATGAGATTCTGTGTCCTCCCATAAATCCTCCACAAATGTACTGTTTTTCTAATTGTTTAAATCTGACTTTGTGTGAACAGTGTTTTGTAATTATGTTCATATGGCCCATGACTTTGTCTTGACAAGCAGATTCCCAAATATTTTATACATCTACAGTTATTTTAAATAGGATTTCTCTATCTCTTACTGCTGGGCTTTGTTGGTAATATATAGAAATGTCAATGGTTTATGTGGATTGATTTCATATCCTGCAACTTCACTAAAGTTGTTAATTGTTTCAAAAAGTTTTTTAGTTGATTCACTAGGATTCTCTAAGTATACTATCATATCATCTGCAAAGAATGATGATTTTGTTTCTTCATAGTCTACTTTAATTCCTTCAATTTCTTTGTCTTTTAACATTTGTAGTACAATATTTAATAATAGTGGTGATTTTTTAAAAAAAGCTAAAGAGGAGAATAATGCCTTTAAAAAGCAAAATTGACCAATTGGGAAAGGAGGTACAAAAGCTCACTGAGGAAAATAATTCCTTAAAAATGGCACTGAGCAAATGGAAGCTAATGACTTTATTAGAAACCATGGTACATTAAAGCAAAACTAAAAAAAAATAAAATCTAGGAAAAAATGTGAAATATCTCATTGAAAAAAATTACTTGGAAAATAGATTCAGTTATAATTTAAAAATCATTGGTCTACCTGAAAGTCATAATCAAAAAAAGATCCTGGACATCATCTTTCAAGAAATTATTAAGGAAAACTATCCTGATATTCTGGATCAGAGGATAAAATAGAATTTTTTAAAATCTACCAATCATCCCCTAAAAGAAATCCCAAAATGAAAACCCCCAGGAATATTAAAGCCAAATTCTGGAACTCCTCAGTCAAGGAAAAAAACATTACAAGCATCCAAAATGAAACAGTTCAAATATAGTGGAACCACAGTCAGGATAACTACATTAAAGTACCAGAGGGCTTAGAATAGGATATTCTGGAAAGCAATGGAGCTAAGATTACAACCATGAGTCATCTACCCAGCAAAAGTGAGTATAATCCTTCAGAGGAAAAAGTGGATATTCAATAAAATAGAGGATTTTCAAACATTTGTGATGAAAAGATCAGAGCTGAATGAAAAATTTGATTTTCGAATACAGGACCCTGGAGAAGTATAAGGAGGTAATTGGGAAAGTGACATCATAAGAAACTTATTAAGGTTTATTGTTTACATTCCTACTTAGAAGGATAATACTTGTACCTCATTAGAACTTCTCACCATGGCAATTAGGAGTATAAGACAGAGGGCAGAGATATGTGTTGAATATGAAGGGATCATATCTTTTTTTAATGATGAAATTAAGGGGGATAGAGGAATGCACTAGGAGAAAGAGAAAGTGAGAAGTAAAATGGTGACAATTATCTGCCATTAAAAAAAGAGGCAAGAAAAATCTTTTATAGTAGAGGAGAAGAGAGGGAGGAGAAGGTGAGAAAGTGAACCTTACTTTCATCACTATTGATGAAAGAGGAAATAACATACATACTCAGTAGGGGAATAGAAATCTATCTTACTCTGTAGAGAAAAATAGGAAGGGAGTGGGATATGGGATGAGGGGGAAGGGTGATAAAAGAGAGGACCTATTGGGGGAGGGAGTAGTCAGTATCAAAACACTTTTGAGGGACAAGGTGAAAGGAGAGAATAAATGGGGGGAAATATAGTTAGCAATAGTAATTGCTAAAAGAATTTCAAAACAATTTTCTCTGATAAGACCTCATTTCTCAAATTTAGAGGGAACTGAGTGAAATTTATAAAAAAAAAAAAAAAAAAAGAGCCATGCTCCAGTAGATCATATCCAAAGATATGATCTGTGCCCAGAGGATTGTAAATTCATGAATATCCTTTGACCTAATAATAACACTATTTGACATGAATACCAAAAGAGATTCAAAAAGAAATAGTGGTGACAACAGGCAATTTTGTTTCACTCCTGATGTTGTGGGGAATGCTTCTAGCTAATCCCCATTTCATATAATGTTTGTTGATGGTTCTAGAGAAATGCTATTTATTATTTTAAGGAAAACTTCATTTATTCCTATATTCTCTAATGTTTTTATTAGGAATGAACTTTTTCTGCATCTGTTGAGACATTGAGGAAATCATACAGTATTGGAATTATTTCTTTAAATATTTGATAGAATTCACTTGTAAATCCATCTGGTCCTGGAGATTTTTTTCAAGCTTTGATGGTTTGTTCAATTTCTTCTCCTAAAACACGTTTAAGTATTTTATTTCCTCTTCTGTCAATCTGGGCAATCTATATTTTTGTAAATATTTATCCATTTCAATTAAATTGTCAAATATATTGGCATAATTGGGCAAAATGGCTTGAATTATTGTTTTAATTTCCTCTTTCTTTGTGGTAAATTAACCCTTTTCATTTCTGATACTAGTAATTTGGTTTCCTTTTTTTCCCTTTTCTAATAAAATTAACCAAAGATTTGTCTATTTTGAAGATTTTTTCATTAAAACTAAGTTTTATTAGATCAATAGATTTCTTTAAATATTATTAGTCTCTCTTTTGACTTTTAGAATTTCTAATTTGGTATTTAATTGGAAATATTAGTATGTTCTTTTTCTAGCTTTTTTAATTGCACGTCCATGTCACTGATCACCTCTTTATTATTCATGTAAGCACCTACAGATAGAAAACTTTCCATAGAACTGCTCTGGCTGCATCCCCTAAGTTTTGGCATGTGGTCTCATTATTGTCATTCTCTTGAATGAAATTACTGATTATTCCATAATTTGTGGTTTGATCCACCCATTCTATAGGATTATATTAATTTCCAATTAATTTTGTTCTATTTTCCATGGCCCTTTATTACACATGAAGTTTATTGCATCAAGATGTGAAAAGAATGAATTTAATATTTCTACCTTTCTGCATTTGATTGTAAGAATATATGGTCAATTTTTGCATAGATACCTAAGCATCTATCTTTGACAAGTTTCAGTTTGACTGAGATAACTACCCATTTCATAATTAATGCTAGGTAAAAAAAGACCATCTTTGTGTAGAAGAAAGTTATAACCCAATAGGTAAATGATCAAAAGCTACAAATAGCTTTTTAAAGAAGATATGAAAATTGTCAACAAATTTTAAAATGCTTCAAAATCACTAATAATTATAAAAGTGGAAATTAAAACAACTTGGAGATTTCATGTCACACCCAGCAAATTCGCAAAGACCATAAAAGACAAATACTTGACCCTGATAGGGCTGTGGGGAAATAGGTGTACAACACTACTGGTGGAGTTATGAAATGGTTTGACTATTCTGGACACTAATTGGAAACTAAGCTATAAAACTCACTAAATTTTTATTTCCTGTGATCCAGTGGTGCCAAAATTAAGTATATACTCCCAAGGGACCAAAAAGAAAGAGAAAAGTCCTATGCAAACAAAAACAAAAAAAAAGCAGCACTTTTTATGAGAGCAAATATATATTGATATTGATAAAGACATAAATATATATCAGAATCTTTACATATAGTAAGCACTTAAAAATGTTTGCCAATCAATTAATTGAATGGCTAAACTATGATATATGAATGAAATAAAAGAAGGTAGCTAGGTCCAGTAGAAAGAGCAGTGAATTTAGAATCTCATGATCTAAAATGAAAATTTATTTGTGTAACCTTGGACAATTAATTTAACTTGGGCCTCAATTTCAGGAATTGGATGAAGTAATTGTAATATCACTGTGGTCTATTTTTTCTATATGAAATAATCAATCATTTTTTTTAAAATATAGAAACTTTGGAAGATTTGAATAAAATGTGAAATAAGCAGAACCAAGAGAATATATACAGACTGTAGTAACATAAAGGAAACCAACACTAAAACATGGGAACTTAGATCAATGCAATGAATGACCCATAGGATTTTAGAGGATTAATAATGAAATATATCAACTTTTTCTAAGTAGAAAAGTAGTAAGCTATAGAAGTGAAATAAAGCAACTATTGTAAAAAGAGTCAATCTTTTGATTTGTTTTAATTTGATTAAACATTTTTTTTTTGTTACAGAAGGGGGAATCTTTTGAGAAAGAGTCCTTAATATCAGTACATGAAAAAAAAATCAATAAAAATGTTTTAAAGAGGAAAAATTAAGAATGAATGTCAGAATTTATTATATCACTTCCATTGTTTATCTTTTAAAAACTTAAATTAATAATTGAATTCATTAATGCTTTTCAGATTTAAAAATATCCTATCCTTGGCTGTTAAGGCATAGAAATAATTAGAGCTCTCTGAATTATTATAGTAAAAATATTCCTTTACCTAAAAGTTATTGTTTTCCTGTGGTTACCTGCTATTGATCAGATACTGGAAGCATACATATAAATATGAGTTGACTTAGGTAGGTTGTACTTTTCTAACAAAGCCAACACTTCATGATAATGACACGAATTTCAAGAAGGAAAGGTTCTATGAGAGTCTTTCTGATTTCTCAAGTAAATCAACAATTCTAAACTTTGTGGTTGTACGTAGTAGTATGAATATACATCACACAAATGGTTTTTGCTTTAGGAAATCAATTATATATTCAGTCAAATATAGCTTTTCAGAACATTGAAGAGCAACTAAATCTAAGTGATAGGTGAAATATAAGAGCCAGATTAGTCTAACCTGCTAGATGAGTCACTGTCTAAAATAAGACAACAAATTTTTAGACCTCATTGTTAATGTCTTGCTTTAAACAATCCAGAATGCAAAAAAAAAAAAAAATCAGATTTGAGGTTATAGATTTAAATGTAGAAGGAACCTTAATCTGGTCTAACTATTCCTTTTTTACATTTGAGAAAACAGGCCCAAGTAGCTTAAATATTTTGCCCAAGGTCACACAAACTTGGCAGAGATGGAATATGAACCTAGATCCTCTGTCTGCAAAACCATCTTTCTTTCCACTATACAATTTACAGATAAATTAAGAATTAAGCATTAACTTTGTTTAAAAAAAAAACTTGTTTAGCTTAAAAAGCTAGCAAGCATGTATTTAGCACAATGTGCCAGGCATTGTGTTAAATAGTAGCAGAACAAATATGAATTAAGAGAAAAATAATGCCTGTCCTCAAAGAAGAAAGTATATTATTTTTCCCAAAAAAAAAATAAATTTACACATTAATTTTCAAGACCATAGTTCCTACAGAAAACAAGGTCCACAAAAAAAAAAAAAAAAAAAAGACTGAATTTCAACTTTTCTCTACTTACGCAGATCTGCTTCCCAGTACATGTCACCTCACCTTTCAGTACAATAGTCTTAGAATATAAAAAAGCATGGCTTTTCTCTGCTGGGAATTTGTCTGCAATTAAATGATTCTCATAGATTTAATATAAAGAAAAATTGTGACATAAGCAACTTGTTTGGGATAACCTTGTATCTCCTTGACTTAACAGAAAATACACAAAAATGGGCAGGAGAAGAAAGACCACAAAGCCAAAAGAGTATCTTGGACTAAGTAGGGAAAAGGGATTATTTTTCACAGAGGGCTTTTAAACACAAATGAAAGAACCTCCTTACTATAAACTTGACCATAGGTCTCACCCACATTTTCTCTTTGGTTGGCCCCTTGGGTTTTATATTTTAATGCCTGATTCCTCCACCTACATATAATCTTGAAACATAGTAAGAGGGGGGAAATGGCCATAAGTCATTATGTCATGCTCTTACTTCCAACTTCAAATGAAAAAGATAAAGACAGCCATCTTTGCTTAAATACATCTGTTGAAAAAAAATTAATGAATGAATACAATTATTGTGGGATCAGAGAGTCATTTTTAAGAGAAAATATATTTATCATATATAATATATAATATATATAAAAGGAAATATATATACATATATATATATGAGTGTGTGTGTATGTATTTTTAAGCTACATACCAATAGCTCAAGGAGCTTTTAGAATCTGAGCCTTGATTGCCTAAAACAATTCTCATTGTAAAAAAACAGCAATGATATATCAAACTAATTCAGGAAAAGAAGAAAGAATATTTTGTTTATCTTGCAAATGCTTTCATGTTGATTCTATGTCTACTTACCAATGAGAGAGGTAGTATGAAATGGTATTTAAGTACTAGCTTTGAACCCATGAATCTTTGGATACAAGACCTTAATAAGACCTTTAATCTCTTGATGTGCTAGGAAACTGTCTAAGGCTATCAAATGCAAAGAAGGTACTGACTTGTACTGTAGAGGGAATTTTCTTATCCAGGGATTGTCCATACAAGTTAAATCAAATTCATTCCCTCTCCATCTTATACTCATAAATAAGAGTAAGCATGGTACATGGATAGAGAGCCAGCCTTGGAGTCAATAAGAGCAGGATTCATGTCCTCCTCTGACACATACAACAATCAAATGGAGAAGGGCCAGACAAATCGTGTCATGAATTTAATGGACTACTACTAGCCTATAACAAATAACTGCAGGGATGGGCCCGGAACCTGGAGAAAAATGTATATAGTAACAACAATACTAGAAAAAGAAACAACTCTGAAAAGCTTAGGTCCTCCCATGATCAACCATAATTCCAGAGGATCAGTGAAGAAATAATTCTCCTGACAGAAAAGTAATAGATTCAAAATACAACATGAAATATGAATTTTTGAATACTGGCTATATGTTCTACTTGACTATGTGTCTTTTAATAATTTTTTCCTTTTAAATTTAGAGTAGAGTGGTGGGAAGAAGAAAAAAAAATAAATTCTTATTAAAAATAAAATGGAGAAAGAAAAAAATTATAACAATAACATCTAGCAGTTATATAGCACTTTAAGTTATACAAAGCAAAGTATAAATATCACTTCATTATATCCTCACAATAAACCTGGGATGTAGATGCTATTGTTATTCTCATTTTACAGATGTTGAAACTGAGACTGAGAGGAAGCAAATGACTTGTCCAGTCATAGAATTAGTATGTAAATATTATATTAATAGTCACAAATATTAAGTATCTGAGGCAGGATTTGAATCAAGGTCTTTTTAGCTCCAAATCCAGTATTCATCCTCTATCCATATGTCTTTCAAGACAGCAAGGTAGATAGACTGACCAGACCAGGAGTCTGGAAGATAAATTCAAATTTGAACTCAGATACTTAAAAACTGTGTGACCCTGGACAAGTCACTTCACTTGTTTGTCTCAGTTTCTCCAAGTATAAAATTGGGATAATAATAATACCTACCTCCAAGAGTTGTTGTAAAGATGAAATAAAATAGTAATTGTAAAGAATGCTTGGTACATAATACAGTAGGCACTATGTAAATGTACATTCCTTTCCCTTCTCTCTGTCTACTGTACCACCAGACAAAGAGACCAGAAACAGAGTCAGAGACAGGAATCACCTAACCTTTTAGGGTCATAAATATGTCTCTCACATTTTAAGTTATAATTGAAAAGCCTGGGGGTATATAGTAGCCCAGAGATAAAGGGATGTTAGAAATGCTTTGCAGCAAAATAGAAGCCTCTTTTTATACCAAATAATTGCTGTTCACAAAAAGTATTAACACATTTATAGCTTTATACTTAATATTTCAGAGAGGGAAATATTGCTGTCAACCACATTATTTCACAACACATCACATGAAATGCCAGCACTGCACAGAATAGTTTGGAAAACACTATTTTAAGTGTATACGAGTTTCCTAATAGAAATCATAGAGATCTTACATAAATATTCAGACTGGACCTTAAACCTTAGAAAGTCTGTTTAGGAGTAAATCAAATTTTCAACAGCTCCTTTTGCAAGCACATACTTGTCTCTTCTCTAGGAATGGCACATCCTTTTCCAGTGTAATTTCTAAATGGGTGTTAGTGAAGACAAAAACATAATTTAGTCCTATCACAGCTGGTCAAAGAATCACACATTCTCTGACATTTGGGCCAAATGCATTATTTAAACTTGGCCTCTAGTGAAAATATAATGACCAGCTTGGTCCCAAGGACCCTCATCCTCTCCAGCTGGGGCCACTCAGACCCCCACCTGCATCTTAATTGATGTCCAAGTTCTGGGAACACTGTGGCCCCAGAGAGGGGAAATATTAGGATCCTTGGATCCATTGTGTAGTGGTTCAGATTGTCATCTCTTTTTGATAATTCTTATTCTGAATTTTAACCACATAACTACACTCTTTTTGCCTTTTTTCTTTTTTTCCTTTTTTTTTCCTATTTTTGAGTGGCAATTAGAGTTAAGAGACTTGGCTAGGGTCACGCAGCTAGTAAGTGTTCAGTGATTGATCCTGAATTTGAACTCGGGTCTCCTGACTCCAGGGCCAGTGCTCTATCCATTGTACCTTCTAGCTACCCCTGCCTTTTTATTGTGAAAAAAAAATCTAAGTACTGAATTTCAGTCAAGGAAGCCCAAGGAAAATTGGGCTCAAATTTCTATTCAATTCTTTACTACCTGCTTGATGGAGAGCAAGTCACTCAAACAATGTTTCAATTTTCTCAACCATAAAATGGGAAATATAGAACCCATCTCAATGGTTTATTGGGAGCATCAAATGCAATCAAGCATGGAAAGCATTTTACAGACTTTAACTCACTGTATAAAATGTCAGCTAGAAGAGTAGTTGTGCAATGTACACCATACCACATTTCCTCTGGAACTGGGGGGCCCCATTTTAGATATCCTAGTTTTCCCAGGAATAGGATATCCCTTCCTTGCACCCAGGCTCTTGTGTCTTTGAATCCGATTTCCAGTCATGTCTGACTCTGAAACTCCGTTTGGAGTTTTCTTTGCATGGTTTGTCATTTCCTTCTCTAGGTCATTTTACAGATGAGGAAACTGAGGCAGCCAGAGTAGGTGACTTTCCCATGGTCACACAGCTAATATGAGTCTGAGGCCAGATTTGAACTCATGAAGATTATCTTCCTGATTCCAGGACTAATACTTTATCCACTGCTCCACCCAGCTTCTACCTAATCACAAACTATCATGGCCCCCTTGTTTTTCCTACCTCTCCAGACATTTTTCTTATTTGCTGACCTGCCTAGACTCTCAGTGTGTCCCCTTGCTCCTAACATGACATTCTCCCTCCTAGATTTAACTTCTGATACCTTGCTTGTAAATTTTTCTAGTGTGATGGTTAGAAAAATAATAGAATCTAGAATGTTGGACTTAAGGAACTTTAAAAATATGTAAATCAATTTCCTCTTTTTTAAACAATTGACAAAACTAAGGTTGAATTAAATTGCTGTTATTTTTCAGTCTGTGAGTCCAGTTGGGATTTTCTTGGCAAAGATACTGGAGTAATTTGCCATTTCCTTTTCCAGCTCATTTTACAGATGAGGAAACTGAGGGAAACAGAGCTAAGTGACTTGGCCAGAATCACACAGACAAAATATGTGTCTGAAGCGAGATTTGAATCCAGAAAGATGAGTCTTCCTGACTCTGAACCCGGCATTCATCTAGATTGCCAGAGTTATAGTAACTGTGATCAAAATTCATCATCTCCTGTGTGAAACTGGAAGAGAAGGGGAGGAGGAGGGAGAGAGAAGGAGAAGGAGAGGGGGGGAGGGAAAGGAGGAGGAGGGAAGGGAAAGAGGGAAAGGGAGATGAAGAGGGAGAGAAGGAGGGAGAGAAAATATACATATCTGTGAATCTGTTGCAACTTTTTAATAAACTCCTTAAGAGAAAGGACACCCAAAGAGATTATAAAGAAGGGAAAGGGACCTGTATGTGCACGAATGTTTGTGGCAGCCCTTTTTGTAGTGGCTAGAAACTGGAAACTGAATGGATGTCCATCAGTTGGAGAATGGCTGAATAAATTGTGGTATATGAAAATTATGGAATATTACTGTTCTGTAAGAAATGACCAACAGGATGATTTCAGAAAGGCCTGGAGAGACTTACACGAACTGATGCTGAGTGAAATGAGCAGGACCAGGAGATCATTATATACTTCAACAACAATACTAGATGATGACCAGTTCTGATGGATCAGGCCATCCTCAGCAACGAGATCAACCAAATCATTTCTAATGGAGCAGTAATGAACTGAACTAGCTATGCCCAGAAAAAGAACTCTGGGAGATGACTAAAAACCATTACATTGAATTCCCAATCCCTATATTTATGCACACCTGCATTTTTGATTTCCTTCACAAGCTAATTGTACAATAATTCAGAGTCTGATTCTTTTTGTACAGCAAAATAATGTTTTGGTCATGTATACTTATTATGTATCTAAGTTATATTTTAATATATTTAACATCTACTGGTCATCCTGCCATTTAGGGGAGGGGGTGGGGGGGGGTAAGAGGTGAAAAATTGGAACAAGAGGTTTGGCAATTGTTAATGCTGTAAAGTTACCCATGTATATATCCTGTAAATAAAAGGCTATTAAATAAATAAATAAATAAAAAAAGAGAAAGGACAATATCAGTTTAGCTTACAGTACATCCTGACATATACACAAGATTTAATAAGTGCTTTTCAATTGACATTGGACTAAGTGATCACTAGGATTACTTTCCTCTCTAACGATCTATTATCCCATCATTTTATGGAGGGAGGAAAATGTCTGGCATGAGTATATTGATTTATGAAGAGTTTTTCCTGCTATATCACACCCCTAGGAAAGAGATGGGAAATGAGAGACAGAAAGACACAGAGAAAGAAACTGGCAAAGTCAGAGGTACACAGAAACAGAGAGACAGGGACATAAGAGATTATGGTGTAGAGAGCTTTTGTTAAGTACTTACTATGTGCCAGCTATGATGCTAAGGAAAACAATACCAGTTAAGGAAAACCTGGCAATCCCTCCCCACAGGGAGCTTGTATTTTAAAGGAAGAAGACAACAATTAAAGGGAAGCTGAAGGGGACTGAAGGAAGTGCTGAGGAAGCAGAGGAAATGAAGAAAATGAGGAGCTGGAGGTAGGTAGCAATAACTCTCATCCTGCTGAAATCGGGCTGGGATATAAACAGCTACAGTATGTTGCTACTAGCTACTCTAAGAATGGCTGTTTGCCTAAAATCAGGCCTTTAAAGTCCCAAATGGATGATGCATTGATCAGTTTTCTGAAGTTCTTCAATACTGTACTCCTTTATACTCCCAAAAGAGTATGTCTCTGGAATGAGAGAATTTTAATCAAATAGAGGATTTTTAAGAATGTTTTATTGTTATATTCATATCATTGTCACTTCTGAATATATCTCTCATAACCACTACCTATTCTAGAATTAAATCCTCCCTTGGAAGAAAGAAAAACAACTGAACAAAAACAATACATTTGTGAGACAACGTACATAATCTTCTGCCCCCAGAGTTACCACATCTGTCTGCTAAGAAGGAGAGAGGTTTATTTACCTCTTTAGGCTCTCCTCATTTTTCTGTTACTCAGAATTAAGAGAGGTATGCATGATAAAAAAAAAACTATAAGGAAATACAGAGAGTCTTAAACATAGCCCTCAGTAAAAGCTATATATCTAACAGCTGAGTTTTTAGAGGTATAGATAGGATAGCATCTGTTTCAGTAAATTATTTTGGAAATCATTTTCATTATACTGTTTTACTCCTAATGTTCAAAATAATCTTCATTGTACCTTAAAATATTTTAGAAAATTAATAACTACTTATTTAGTAGGAGAAGCATGTCTACCCTAATCACACTAGTTCTCAGTTATGTTGTCAGGAACTGGCAAATTATTAAGTAATGTGTAGTTACTGTGTTATTGACTCAGAATTAATTGAATATTTGAGAATTCTGGTGTAAAGTGTTCCCTGAAGGACTGCATTTTCCTCAAAACTTCTATTGAAACAATTTCTGTCTGGGAGCTTCAAATCTCCAGAGAATGGTTTAGCTTGTAGCATGCTATGGCCATTGCTTCTGAGACAATTTATATGCATATGGAGAGAAAGACATGAAATTATAGTTAAGGGAGTAATATCAACTTCCTGCCTTTTTGTATTTGTACTTTCCTGGACATAAAAATTTCCAACTTTTAAGTGTATAATATTCTAAGTGCATTTCTATTAAATGTATATTATTCTTAAGGGTTTTTAAGAAAATCCCATTTCTTCCTGTTGGGTGCATTATTCTCCTACTTGGTCACTGAGAATGTAATATATAAATATTTCAACATTTTAATTAGTTGTATTTTCATTATTCTTGTGTCCTGAGGTTTCTGGAGGGAAGAAGCAACTGATTTAACTCTTTCAGAAAGGAGTGAATCTTCAAGTAGATTAGAAATCCAAACAGAATTGTTTCTAGCTAAATGAATAACTGTTAGTTCCAACACTGTTTAAAAGGAAGAGCGATTGGGAGAATAGAAATGTTTTGGCTCCAGAGAAGAGAAACATAATTCCAAAATCTCTTCAGTTAGAAGTCCCTGAAGGTAAAGAAAGACTCGGTGGAGGAGAAACCGACATGTGGAGAAGACGACAACTTGATTAGGATCCTATCCCCAGTATACCACACTAGAAATTTTGGGGAATTTTCCCTTGGGTGAGAGTAAGAATCTCTCCTCATTGAGCTGAGACCTCAGCTCATTCACTCTGTGTATTGTCTGGTATATTTTCATTTGAATAATTTATCTAATTTCTGTTTGCTATGGGCTTGGAAAAATGGGTTTATTTGCTACTCATTTTGTGTGGGTTTTATATAAATGCAATTTAGTGGGAAGAAAATTCAGTCTTATATATACAGTCTGAACCTCAAAAGTATTTCTCCTAGAATAACAATATTAGGAGGGAGGATAGATATTATTCTAGCCTGGTTTTCTCCATTTCTTCTTTCTCTTGGGCTCTGTGGTTTCTCTGTGTCTCTCACTCCATCCCCGTTTTTGAGTATGTATGTATGAGTATGTGTGTATGTGTCTACCCCCTTTCTCTCTAATAAGGCTCATGGACCAATCCCCTGTCCCCCTCATTGCAGAAATCAAAGTCTCTCTTTGAAGAAGGATAAATGGAAGAAACTCCATTTATGCTTCCCTGTAAACCACATCTAGTTAGATCTATTTGAATATATACTACCACCTTGTCTTCTTCTCCCCTTAACATAGAGAATGTGGTGCTATTTGACAAGATGTTAAGGAACTCTCATTCCCCACAAATACACACATACATACACACACACACACACACACACACACACACACACCATTCTCCTCCTTTAAGTAGTGTAAGACCATAAGGGGGAAGGGGGGAATAACACTAATGTAACAAAAAATCATTTTTGACTTTTTTTTCAGAATAACAGTTTTGATAAAGATCAATATATTGTTTGTTATTAGCCATGTTCTATTCCATCATCTCCCTTTAGCTCCACAGGTAGCACTATGTGTCCTAAAGAATTTGAGAAAAGGAAAAAACCTTACAGCTACAATCTTCTTTTACTTCCTACACAGTCAGATGTTTATGCCAGATTTAAGCAGAGATCAGTCATTCAGCTATAAACTCATCATCTTTTAATTTCTTCTTCAAAAAAATAGGGACAGAGACTTGACCTGTGACTTCCCTGATACAGGGAAAGCCCAAGTGGAGAAATGTCTGTTTCAATGCATCAGTACTCATTCTGTAATTTGTAACCTAATAGAATTGTCTGGATTAGTAAAATTAAGTTACTTTCCCGGAGGCATACAGTTAGTATATGTTGGAAGAAGGACTTCAACTCAAATTCTCCTGACTTTAAATCCAGCTTTTTGGATTTATGCTGCCAAATATTTTTAATGAATAATATCATCTATGCTTTCAAAAGTAATCACCCATATTATCAACAATAAGCATAGTTGTTGTTGTACAGGCATTGTCAGTCATGTTCAACACTTTGTGACCCTATTTGGGGTTTTCTTACCAAAGACATTGAAGCAGTTTGCCATTTACTTCTCCAATTCATTTTACAGAGAGGGAAACTAAGGCAAACATGAGGAAGTAAGTTGCCCAGAATCATATAACTAATAAGACTCGATTTGAATCCAAGTATTCCTGACTCCAGACCTGGCTCTCAATACATTCTGCCATCCAGCTTCTCTGATAAGTATCACCAGCACACATTCTTAATTAATTATATTCACAATTTTAATAACAGATATGCAATCCTTATATGCTCATTAGGTGGCGATAATATTTGTATTTTGGTGCTTTAAACTCCTTCCTCTATCATATCACACTGTTAGGTCTGTGGTAGGCATAAAAACTTATTATCCAGTGGCCAAGCCATGGGTGATAAAGATTTACCATACCTTCCGTGTCAGTTAGATAGACCTGACTGGATCAGTACTTGAGTTCTCACAGCATAGTGGTTCCTACCATAGTCTATGCACCTCTGAAAACCCACAGTTACCTTCCTACCACAACGAGGCAAAAATACTTTGCCTTTGGGAAAAAAAAATTGTAAGCATGCATCAAAATGCTTTAGGGCATGTTATTTAATAATATCCTTATAATATTTTTCCAAAATGAAATATTCTATAGAATCAGGCCTAGGAATCAGCAGAGTGGACTTCAAATCCTACCTTAGACATTACTAGTTGGTTGTATGATGTGGACAAGTAAATCACTTAGCAGGCATTTATCCCGGAGCTTCAGGTGTTAAGTTTATGAAATTTAGATGGTAATAAAATCTACTTCAGATCAAATGAGATTATATGCCTGTGTGTGTTTTTATGCATGTGTGCTTTGTAAAATTTTAAGTATTATAAAATAGCTATTATTATCCTCATCATCTCCATCCTACAGAGAGAAAAAGTAAGATTTGGAGGTCACAGAATGAGTCCTTATGATGCCAAGAATAGAACCCCCTATCTCCAACTAACAAGTCTAGGATTGTTCCCCAAAAGACCCCACTCATTTCTTTCCCTTTAACATCATTAATCACTTTTAAGTGATACACAGATAAAAATGAAGATTTATCAGAAATATTGCCCCCAAACTCAACCTGGTCATGCTGACTTTGGACATACATTTTTATTGAACATCATTTAGGGAAGACACCATTAAATTAGATGAGCTACAGAAGCTCTTATCAAGGTTGGGGGAGAAAGAGTTGCTGCAGAATCTGGAAAAAATCCCACCTTACGCTGTGATGCAAAGAAATATAATCTAGTTTCCCCAAAAGTCACCAAAGAAAGCTTGAAGCCTTGAAGAAATTTTAACAAGACGTTGTAGTTTTTATTGACTTAAAGGGAAATGGAGTCAAGAGGAAAATTCCAATAAAATTTTAGGCAAGCCAAAGGTTTGTTTTTGTTTCGATGGATTAGCTTTCACACATTTCCTGTTACTAGATTTCCTATTAGTGATGTTTAACTTTAACCACAGGTCTAGCATAAAGCAATAAGTACTAAAGTCTATTTCCTGATTAAGCTGGGAAAGGCCAAAGGTTAATTGAACAGTGCCTGGTTAAAATGCCATAATCTTAAAGGTACATCTTCTCACCTCTACAAAATGCATTACAGAGGGATCAGTGGTTTCAGAAAAAAGTGGGATTCCAGAAGGTCCTGATTTCCCAAAAGTCAATGTGGTCTCATTTTACTGAGTTACCCTAAACAAGTAATTCAACTTCCCAAAAGCTTAAGAAAGAAAATACAAAAGGCTCTTCCTTGGTCTCTGAGTTGAGACCCACCAATATGTCCTTATGTCTCAAAGCTGCCTTATGGGGAACAGGAGCAGCTGTGAATTTATAGGGGTCATCAGTTATATGGAATCACATCTGTCATTAGACTCCAGAGCTTGAGGAAATAAATTACAAGCATTAAAGAAAGATTCCAAAATTGAGAAGGGAGGTAAGTGAGAAGGAATTCAGATAAATCCTGTGAAGAAACACTAACTCACACTACAAAATGAACCCCAAATTAGACTTAACTTTGCTGCCAGGGCATTCAAATTTACTGCTGAAATGGTGGAGTGTCAAAAAAAAAAGAACATCTTCCCCTTAATGTAACTTTTGCTATTATTTTTTTTCTTTTAGAAGATAAGTATGAAAAAGCAAGGTTTACCCATCAGCAGCTGAGACCAAGGAAATAGGCAGAACAGTTCAACCTTTGAGTATCCTCTCCAAGATTTTCTTTTATGATTCATCAGAAAAGGATGACAGAAGGAAGGATCTGCCTTGTGTTACATGAGACATCTACCACAAGAGCCCCCAAAAATAGTAAGTAAAAGGCTAGCTGGGAAATGACTTGTGCCTCCTCTACAACCTGTAATAAATAGAAAGCTTGGTGAGAAGACCTCATGCTACAGTTTAAAAAGTGCTGGTGAAAAGCATGGTAGGAAAACAGTTCAAATCTCAGATCCATCCATTTACTATCTGAATTAAGATAAATAAATGAATCTCTTGATCTTTCTGGATCTTGGTTTCTTCATCTGAAAAATGAGGGGGGAGTGTTTTGAAACTGATAATTCTGTGGACTGTTCTAGCTCTAAACCTCTTATGCTATGGAAGTATTATAAATGCTCACTTCATTTTCATTTCGGTAAAAGTGCATTAATTAGCTGGAAAAAATCAACTGAAATCTAAGCAATGTCCTGGATTAATCTTGAAAATGTTTTTATGTACTAGAAAAAAAATCTTTTGTTTAATTGTTCACATAACTTTACTCTTCGGTTTTCCAGCTTCCAAACCATATGTTCATTTAGTTCAGCAAATTCCCAAATGTAAATATTTTAGACAAGAAGGGACTGTGTCAGCAGGAAAACTTGTCAAGTAATTTCTCCCTGGGATAAAATTGAAGAAATCAAACTATCTCCCAGTTGGAATAGACTTGAGAGGTCATCCAATCTAACCTGCACACAGACACAACACTCCTAACAAGTTGTCACCCAGCTCCTGCTAAAAGACTTGCAGTGAGCAAGGGCCCACAACCCTCCTAAGGTGTCACAGTCTGCTTTGGGATAGCTAATAGTAAAAGATGTTTCCTCACGTAGAGCTTAAATTGACTTTCCCAATTTAAAAGAAAGCTGAGGCTGAAGAAAAGTTTTAGGTTACTTCACATCCTGGGAATGAGGTCTGGCCCACTCATTCAAGACTCTGGAGTCTCTAGGTATAACTGAGTAATTGTTTACTTTCCCCACTGGCTGAGATTAAGAGGGAGAAAAGGGATGTTAATCACCCAGCTGAAGAAAAACGATTTCCTTTTGGAACTTAATGAGCTCAAATGGTCTTTCCTTCCTAAAACTTTTTTGGAAATGTTTTTCATATCTCATCTATTTATCATGTTTTATTTTCCTTGTATATTATCTCTTCCTGATAGATTGTACACTTTCCAGGGGCAGAGAACAAGTCCTAATTATTCTGTCCTCCTTTCCCCAATTAATCACTCCTATTCCTAAAGATGCCTAAACAATGGTGGACAGATCATCAGTGAATTAGTACATGCAAATGACTCTGTTACAAACAAGAAATATGCAGAAGACATTGAGAATGGACTCAGAAAGGAAATGCAAAGATTAAGGAAGACTAGAAAGGTCTCTTGAAAGTGGGACTTTGGCTGAGAATTGAAAGAAGGTAAAGAAGCCAGAAGACAGAGATGACAAGAAGGTTCTACAAAGAACAAAGTCAGTAAAAATCTCTAGAGTCAGTTATAGGGTGCCATACTCAAGGACAAGCAAGAAGGTCAATGTCAGTGGATCACAGAGAATATGGAGGACCCTAAAATATAAGAAAACTAGAAGGATAGGAAGAGGTCAGATTATGAAAAGCTTTGAATGCCAACCAGAGGATTTTGTACTTGAACTGGAGGCACTTAGGAGCCACTACAGTTTATTGAACAGGAAGGTGATATGATCACATTTGCAATTTAGGAAGATCACTTTGGAACCTAAGTGGAAGAAAGATTGGAGAGGAGAGAAATTTGAGGCAGAAAGACCCACCCAACAGGCTATTGAAATAGTCCAGCAGTGAGGTGACGAGGATCTGCTCTCGCGTAGTGGCAGTATCATTGTTGAAAGAGGGACCTGTATAGCAAATGTAACAAAGTTAGAAATGGCTAGAATTAACTACCGATGAAATACATATCAAAAATGCATAATGAATATCTTTTGAATTAAAATATTTAGAAGATAATTATAGATTCGGTCATTTTTCATATAATGAGAAACATTCCAATAGATACAAATTTGTGTTGTTATCATTATAGAATCATAGTCTTACATACCTGATGTCTTACTGTAAAAAGCAGAGCAGTCTTAAAACCAGCTAAACCTCATCTCCCCTGCTTCTTTGCAAAAGTGGGATAATGTGGCTATACAACAATACATATAATACCAGATTTTTTTTATATGTTGGTTATTTTGCTGAACTGGCTTTTATTTTTTCCTTCTTTTCTATTTTTTTGTAATAAGCAATAACTCTCTGAGGGAATGAGGCAAGAGACATACTAGAAAATATAGGTGACATAAAAATAAAAGGTATCAGTGGATAATGGAGAAGCCTCTCTGGTTAGAGTTTATTTCTGAACATCCTTAAAAGTGTGGGAATATCCAAATGAATAAGTGACTTAAAAAGAGTATTTTCAAAAGCTGTGCTCAATGTTCTCTAAATGAGATTCTACCTACTGACCTGAAAGAAATAATAAAATTCACCCCAAAATCTCACTTAAATTGTTGCTCAGCACAGCTGAACAAACTGCACACAAATCGGGAGAGTTTTTCAATATGGCAGAACATCGGATATTCTATACTTGATTGAGATTGACACCAAGTTTTATAAACTCTGGCAGGTCTGGAGAGATTGAGTGACATGACCAAGATAAACCACCCAATCCCACTCACATCTTGTTATTCAAAATTCTTAACAAAACAAGAAGAAACTGAAGATTGGAAATTATCTTAAAAGATAAAAAGAACAATTTTCAATCACATAAAATTAAAAGGCTTGCATAAACAAAATCTATACAATTAGAAAATATTTAAATGTACAGAACTCTTTATAGAATATTTTTATGATAAAATTTCTGATTGTCAAGATTGATAGAAATTTAACAGTCACACCCCCAAGAGGTAAATGAATATGATCAGGAAGTTTTCAAATGAAGAAAGTCAAGTGATGGACAATCATATAAGAACATAAGAAAATGTTTTTAATCACTAACAGTAAAAGAAGGAAAGAAACACCAACAATCAGGTCAACCTTTTTATTACTGAGCTGAATTTAATGTACTTCTTTTAACTATACATAACTCATAGTTTCTGGTTTCAAATTCAATTCATTTTGTCTTTGTATACTGAAATGTTCAAGTTTACTGAAGATTAAATTAACAATTGCTTTTAAGTGTAATAAATTATCTTTATTTGACTTCTTTAATAAAGTCATATATTCAGTATAGTTTTTAGCAAGTACTATGTGGTAGGAATAGAAATTAGACTATTGTAATTACTTCAGTTATAAAATGAGGAGGTTGAACTAAATGCTGAATGCCCTTTTAGCTAAGGATCTATGATCAATGTTCTTTAAATGAGGAAATTCAATGTTTAAAAAAGTGTAAACAAAAGTTGTGAGTCTCTAGATTCAAAATCTGAATATCCAGAAATTAGCAGTTAAGATTAATAATCATCTTTAACTAAAATTCTTTTCCCCAAAGTTTTACAACATAATAATCTAAGGAAGGAACATAATTCTTTGTATTTAAGTATGTAAGAAATCATCTTTCTCTTGAAAAAAGTAATCCAAGGAAGGAGAATAAAATTGTAAATATATATTTCTTGCCAACTTTAATAAATGTGATTTTTAATTTCTAATTGCTTTCATTGTTAAAAGTGTTTGGAACAAATTGTGCTTAACCCCCTCCCCCCAAGAAAAAAAAATCTTGTTACTAGCATACATGATTTTTCTTTAATGCAAACACCAGAACTATGCTCATTATCCAGGGGCTCTAAACACTTTGTCCTATATATGGCTCTATCCTTTTGGATTCTATCCAAATATAGCATTCCCAGAATCCACAGAGACTACCTAGTGCACAGCTTGGAGGAAATTAATCCTGTCCATACCATAAGGGAGAAAACAGCTGCAAAACCCACAATTGATGGACAACCAACCAATTGTACAAAAAAGGAAATAGCCTGTTCAATAAATTATACTCATCTGGCCTGTAGAGTTTCCAGTTTTTAATACCGCGTTTTCAAATCACAAGCTTTTCTAAGTTTAATTTTACATTGGATATCCAACGTTAGCCAAAGTTCATCATTCATTCAGGATCATCTAGGACTGCCTTTTTCTTTCTCCAGCAATTGCATCTGTTGATCTGTACTTTTTTTGAGGAAAGGAATCACTATAGTGTTAGGGGTATTGTTTTCTGGCTTTTTAAAAGTATGAGCTCTGGTTTTCATTCTTTGAAGAGAGGAGGTGACTGACTTACTCTGGGAAGGTATAGGATACTCAGTGGTCACACTTTTCAAATGCACTGGTGCCATTGACTGCTAAGGAACATAAAGCACATCACTTGCCTACCAGGACATTACTCAAACAGCCCCTCTAGCCCCACTCTCAATTTTCAGCAGATCTCTACAGTGATGCAAAATGAAAGCCCCCTTTGTTACCCTAGTCTGTAGCATCTGAATGATGCCAAACAAAATGTGGTCATTGATTGGGAGCTTTGGGTGAATGGAATTCTTCTTCTGAGTTCTCCTTACCAGCCATCAATGGGGGAAGGGGAGAATACCTTTTTTTCAACAGTAACTGAGTTAGTAAAATATTTGTAAGAAGGAGTCTTTCCCTGGTTGCATTCATGTCTGCTCTTTTCCAAATCTTACTTTGTGCAAAACATTTTAAAATATAGAAACCACTAAATCTCTTAATTTTCCCTGGGATTTCTCTAAATTGTGGCTTGATGTTTATATTCAGAGGAGAGACTTCAAAGGATAATTTTAAATATCTTTAGTGAAAATGCTATATATAATCTAATAGGGATGGCTAGTTATGAAATGAGACTCAAGATACAATTTAGTTCTATGATACTTTAGAAATCATCTAGTTGAACCCTATTTATCATAGATGAAAAATTCAAGGTGAAGAAAGATTAAATTGTTTCTCCAAGGGCCCCCCAGTTGGACCCCCAACTTGGTGACAGAGCTAGATTTCTTAATTTTTTATGACTTTTTGGGTTTTTTAAACTTTGAAAGAATTAAATGAGTGTAAGGGTGAATAAATATCTTTTTTTATTTGTATCTTTTAAGTGTCAAAGGACCTACCATGTCTTAAATGCAAACATTTCTATCAATGATGTAAATCCCAACTCACTGATATCTTCTCATCCTGTGTTATCAGCAATAATCAATCCAGTATATCAGGGAGGGGTCTTTTTCTATGTTTCTTAATATTACATGGATTCTAATATTACACTAAGGAATTATGGCCAGAGCATCTGGGCAGCCAGTATTATAGAATATTGGACTTAAGAATCATATGATCTGAGTTTAAAACGTGTCTTAGGCACTTCCTAACTGTGTGATTCTGGCCAAATAATTTAGTCTCGGTTTCCACATTTGCAAAACCTATAACAATAATAACATTTGTTTCATAAGGTTGTTGTAAAGAATTAAATGATACAATATTTAAAGCACTTTGCAACCTTAAAGCATTACATTAGTGCTAGCTAAATCTCACATGACAACCTGTTTTTTTCCAATAATACATTTTCTGAATGATATTGTATATGACTAGTACATGTGACATTGTGAGTAATGTGGTACAGCTTGCTTACACCCACAATTCAAATTTTCATTGCACTTTTGATTACTCACAATTTTGATTATTCAGAGGTCATGGATATTTGTGTCAGGAAGCAACTTGAAGTCACTGAAAATACCATGTAATTTTCCAAAAGGGATCTAACCCACTTTCTTATTTCAAATCTGTGCTCTTTTCTTTATCTATCTGTAATACCTAACCAAGATATATTCTTATCCTGACATACTAACTCAAAAGATTGGCATAGCCTGGACAAAAGACACTCTATATTCATTCAGTTTTTCTTTATACATTATGGCTGAACTCTTGAATAGTTCTGGATCTCTCAGATGTCCTGTGTAGTGGGAACAATATCTTAACTCCTATTCCCAAACTAGTTAGAATCATTTTTTCCTTCCAGGGTATTAAAATTATCCTGTAGACTTTGACTGAAGGCCAAAGCTGTTAAAAATCATTTTCTAGTCAATTGACTACAAAACCATGGCAGGGGGAAGCATCTACACTCAATCTAATAAATGATGAACATGATTGAGAATGTAGGTAATGACGCTTCACTCAGCTGTTAATCAGGTCTCTGCAATGAATAGAGTGCAAGATTTGGAGTCAAGAAAACAGAAGTTTAAGCCCAATCTTAGAGACTTCCTAGTTCAGTGATCATGACCAAATCACTTAACTTCTGTCTTCCTCAGTTTTTTCAACTTG
This sequence comes from Sarcophilus harrisii, assembly GCF_902635505.1. Lineage (NCBI taxonomy): Eukaryota > Metazoa > Chordata > Mammalia > Dasyuromorphia > Dasyuridae > Sarcophilus > Sarcophilus harrisii. The sequence continues at coordinate 219,605,790 of NC_045430.1, forward strand.
AGAATAATTTCCAAAAAAAGATAAAAGTATGGAGAATCAGGGTTGTTGTGAGAATCAAATGAGATTTGTAGTATATCACAGTGCCTAGAACTTCATAAATGCTCTTTTCCTTTCCATTCCCCTTCTTCAATGCACATTGCTGTTGAATATCCCTCTGTGATGATTAGATCATTCAAATATTAACAATTTAAGATTTATGGGTGTCTTGTTTTGTACCAATATGAAACATAAATGCCAGGTACTGGTCTGAGCCAGGCCATACCCAGAGTACCCTGTAATATTCTGGAGTTTGATATAATCAGCGCAATACCATCCATAAACAGCACCATCTCAAAGGAACCCATCAAAAAAGAGACATGTAATCTAATTATATGCCCATGCCAGGTTATTAAATTAACATTGAATCTTATCTATTATCTCCTGTTCCCAACAAACTACTCTGCTCATCATCACCTATATGTACTTTGTCCTTTTTGAATCTCTGTATTCAGACCATTCCCTCTCCCTTTGTCTAATTCTATCTTTCAAAATTCAGCAAAATACCACCTCTTCATAAACTTAACAGCTTCATAAACTACCAACCTGGTGCCCTTCTTTTAAAAGGAGCCTAAATTATTCATATGGAATTTAATCATGTAACTATCATAGGAGCTGTTATTTGTGATTTTTTTTTACCGTAAGTAACTTGACTTTCTAAGTTCTATCTTGTCTCCTCAAAGGAATGCAACTTTCTTGAAGTCCAAAACCATGTCGTATGATTGATTTTCTGTATCTCCTGTAGTATGCATCTTTCATACGGAAACCTTGAACACAGCATCTAGAACATGATAAGTGCCTAATAAATGCATCTTGACTTAGAAGACACTCATTTGATATTCCCAGATTGAATCGTTTGAAAATATTTCAAACTCTAGGAAGATCCAAAAAAATAAGGAACAAGAAGGACAATTTCACTTAGCAGATATATCTGATGCTTATATTTGAAGTAAAATAAATAAATAAGTGAATGAATGAATGAATGCATACATACATACATAAATGGATGAATGAATGAATAAAATAAACCTATCTTTTAATTCTTACTGTGTGACTTTGGGCATTCTAAGCTTTAGATCTTAGAAAATAAGTTTCTTATCCATTAGAGAGTTGAACCATATGCTGCCTCAAGTCCCTTCCAGTGATTTTGTTACTGTTCAGTCATTTTAAGTCATGTTTGACTCTTTATGATTCAATTTGAGGGGAAGGGGAGATTGGCAAAAACATGTAGCGGTTTTGCTATTTCCTTCTCCAGTTCATTTTATGGTTGAGGAAACTGAGGCAAACAGGATTAAATGACTTACCTTAGAGTCATGCAAATTTGAGGCCAAATTTGAAATTGGGAAGATGAATCTTCCTAACACGAGGACCAGTACTCTACTGTGTCAAATATCTGCCCAGATACTATGATTGATCATACATGGCTTCTAACATTTGGAGCAAACTAAGGCAGTATTTGGCTATTTGGCCAATAAATTAGTCGTTCCTTATTTTTACTGTATACCTACCCCCATCTTCTTTCCAGTAACACATTTCCCGGATGATGTTGCTTCACATTATTTGTTATGAGGAAGTCATTGTGGGTAATTAAACCTATGTTACCTGGGACAATATCAACAATCATAATAGCTAATATAAAGCATTTTAAGTTGAACATACTACTTCATATGATTTATCTCACTTAATCCTCACAATAATCTACATTTTAGATGTTACAGGTATTACTACATCCATTTTAGAGATGAGGAAAATGAGACCAAAATAGTTTAAGTAACTTAGTCTTGTATATGCAGCTAAGAAGGATGTGAGGTCTTTAAGGTCTTTCTTGACCCAAAATCTAGGATTCTTGCTATTACATCATGCTGACTCATATGTGTATCTCTACACTGCTCATTGTGTCACCTACAATTTTAATTCTTCAAAGACAGTAGTGCTTCATTCCTGAGCACAGTCATTCCTAAGAGAATCATTGATATTTGAAAAAAAATAAAACTAAAAGATTGGATATGGGGAGAGAGCACACTGAGCTCATTAAAAGTGCTGTGTGATTTTCCAAGTGCAGTCCAATATGATCTTTCTCCAAATCAATTCTGAGACAAGTTGACTGTCCATCTTCAAGGTCCTTCCTAGTTAGAAGTACAATGGGATAACTTAGATAACTGCTCATGTGACTACATGTCATAGCCTGCAAAATTATCTTCACCTGTTTGGTTTATCCTTTGTGAATTGTTAGACCAATCTTTTTGAATGATCATGGATCTTAATGAATTAAAGGTCATGAAAGATCATAGAATCCCATTCAACAAGAACCATGTCAAAAACAAACTGAATCATCTAGAGAAATTCACTATCTTTAGGGAACCCTCTTCCATTTTAAACCCTGGGAAGAACAACCTCCATTACAATAGTGTTGATCTTTGATCAGAAGATCTTAGAAATATCCTGGTGGTTATAAGAAATCTTACAGACCCCAAATTGGAGGACCACATTTAAGGCTGTGTTTTGTTCTATTAAGACAAATACTTTTTTGTAATAAGCAAACAACAGAATTTTGTCCTTTCCATTTCTGAATATGTGGTTGACTGTCAAAAATGATCTGTGAAAATTTGTCTGTTCCTTGCTCATCCTCTCATCAAGGACACCTTTTACATATATGTAAACTGTTCTCATGAAGATTTGATCAAACTGAAAGAATAGGCATATAGTAAGTAGTCATTGTCTTTTTGATCACCTTTAGCAGGAGGGAAATAATAATAATAATATAGTTTTCCTCCCAACATCTCCTATCTTTCAAGCTATTAAAACATCTTGAAAGTCAGTGGCCCAATCATTTCACAATTTTTCCCTCGATGATGAATTTCTAATCTGTAAAGTTAGCCTTATCTAATTAACTGCATTTTAAAATTATCATTATTGGCTTCATCTTATTACAACTGCTTCATGCAAAATACTTGGTACTAAAATGTGAAGGTACAAATGTGTTAGTTCTATTATTATTATCAATAATGAGAATCTATAAATTGCTAGGGAAAAAATGCTGGCAAACCTATTCAATTTTCTGTTCTTTATTGTTTTCTTTTTCAATTTCATCTATAAGTCAGTATGGTATATTGGAAGCAATATTGTATTTGGAAGCAGAGAGCCTGAATTTAATCTAGATTCTACCAATAACTAAATATGTGCCATTGAGAATATTACTCTCTATTTGAGTCCATTTCCTCGTTTATGAAAATTAAGTGATTGGTACTGGATGGCCTCTAATGTCTCCTTCCCCTCTCAATCTTTGATTCTGTTTTCTGGGGATAATTCATCTTAATTGAATACAACTTTATGCAGGTCTGTTTATTCCTCCTCTGCTTTTGTTTTATAAGGTGATATTGCTGATAATCTACTATTCATTTTACTTTGCCGAACAGTATACTAATATTGCTTTTGACTACCCTAAATTTCCATTTAACAAAGAAATAAAAATCTAGGTTCATATCCCACCTCTAATGGGTTTAGTACTTATGTAACTCCAGGCAGATCACTTATTAGTAGAGACAGAGAGTAGAACTATATGGTCTCTGAAATCCTTTCCAATTCTTGCTCTAAGATCCTCTGATGCCAAATGCTTGCTGAATGAAGCAGTTTCTGGGTTCTTTCAAACTCTTCATTGTATAACTTCAATGATTATACATCTTTGGGAAATCTTTCATAATTCACAGCAATGTCTTTATCTTTATCATCCATTTCCAGTAGTTCAGCATTAGGAAAAAAAACTTGAAAAAGGTACTTTTGGGATGTTGTAGTTACATGTTGGTCTTCTCATTTTTATACTTTCTTCTGTTATGGGGTTGATTTTGTTTTACTTTTCTTTACCTAGTCATTGGTTTTATTGAAGAGACAGATGATTCAGAAATTACTCCTACTTCTATGGTTAGTCATTTCCTGTTTAAAATATAGTCAATTTCATTTTTGTGATGTATTTTTGCCATCATCACATTTGTTACATTTTAACTCTCTTCGTGAGGAAAAAAATAATCAAAATGTACAAGTGTGGGCTTCTGAGTAATCTATAAATTTGGGGCCTTTTATGTCTTACTCCTGAACTGTATTTTCTGACTTATTTTTTGTTTCTGCTACTGTTTTAACATTCATTAACAGCTACATAGTACTTTGAATTTATATGCCTTATCTCATGTGACAATCAGAACAATCAAATAAGTTAAATTTCATGCAAATTATCAGTTCATATGAAGAATCTGAGGCTCAGAAAGACACTTAGCCATGTTCACCAACCAGAAATCTTTGAAATCAGGATATACACTCATTTCTCTCCTAACTTTTGCACAAAAGTTATTGAGTACCAAGTTATGTCGACTTAGTTATATATTCTATCCAATTCTTTATCTATACAAATTATATCTCCCTTTTAATTCTGTGAAATAAATACTGGATTTGGCATCATTCAGTCAAGCAGATTTTCTTTTATCCAACATTTCACTTATTATATAATTTAGTGATTTTACATGTCACCCCATTATACCCTTATTTACTGAGAAAATTAAGCCTAGAGTAATGAAGTTATTTGTCCAAGGTACCCCAGATAGTAAATAACTAAGCCAAGATTCCAACCAAAATCTTCTGATTCAAAAATCTTCATTCTAAGTACATAACTTTCCAAACACTATCAAAGCATTGAATACATATAATTTATGTAGGGTGTAGGGGGAAAACATACAAAATAACATTATTTTAATATACTTCTTACATAAAAACTTGAATTATTAGAGTAAATGATGCAAATTGTCATGATCCAAAAACACAAGACTCACAGACTTTAGAGATATCTGAGAAGGCAGAACCATATTGTAGGTGCCCCTCATTAAAGGAATCATTAAGTGGCTCAACCGTTCATTTCATTGGGCTTCCATATAATTGTACCATTAATCTAACCCATAAGCCCCTAAGATCCCAGTTTCCTTTTTCTTCTGCCTTACTCATTAGTCACCAGTTATCAAAATTATTGTGGTCTACTTCTGCATGATGATGCTTTATTTATGCTGTTATTTCTATTTTCAACCCATCAAACCCACTCATCTACTCCATTATACCCTATCACCCTTGGTAGTAACCATTCATTTGACTCTCCTGGAAGTTTGGCACTACCCCAGCCATCCAAAATGATTCCCCAGTAGGTCGCATTAACATCTCTGGATATATCTAACTCAGTCAGGATTTAATCACCCTTTATAGCTTTCTTGATATTTTAGAATCAAAATACAAAGACCCTAAGAATGATTTGCAGCCACCAGCTATTACTTTGACTTTTCCCTAAGCTCCTGTTTAAAATTCATCCTCTACAAAACAAAACTCTTCCTAATGATGTTTCTTCACACACAAACCTTGCACTGCCTCCAGCCCCTCTCTAAGAATCTTGCTAATCCACAGCTGCAAACATCTTCTGAATATAACAGCATGACATCCAATAGGTATTAAATAGTAAAAAGGATGGTTAAGAAGTGGCTCAAAGAGGCATTTGCTAAGAACACAGTACTTAACTAGTACTAGTTGGAGTTAAATTGACCATAACTCTGCTTTGAAACTCAAAGACAATTCAACAACAACTAATAATTATGACAGCAATAATAATAATAATCAACCTTTATATAGCATCTAAAGGTGTAAAAAGCACTTTGTATACACATGTAGTATTTCATTCAATCCTCACAATTATCTATGAAGTAGTTATTATTAGTCCAGTTTTACAATTGGAAAAATTAAGTTTTAAAAAGTTACGGACATAGAAGTAAAAAATGGATGACTCAGGATGTAACCCAGTTCTTACTGACTCCAAGACCAGCACTCTATCCCTTGTGGTATCCAGGAGTTCAAAAATATTTATTAAGCCCCTTCTTTGCACAAGAAAATATGCTATTAAAGAAGGGAAAGGGACCTGTATGTGCACAAATGTTTGTGGCAGCCCTTTTTGTAGTGACTAGAAACTGGAAAGTGAATGGATGCCCATCAGTTGGAGAATGCCTGAATAAATTGTGGTATATGAATATTATGGAATATTATTGTTCTGTAAGAAATGACCAACAGGATGATTTCAGAAAGGCCTGGAGAGACTTACATGAACTGATGCTGAGTGAAATGAGCAGGACCAGGAGATCATTATATACTTCAACAACAATACTATATGATGACCAGTTCTGATGGACGTGACCATCCTCAGCAACAAGATCAACCAAATCATTTCCAACGGAGCAGTAATGAACTGAACCAGCTACGCCCAGAGAAAGAACTCTGGGTGATGACTAAAAACTATTACATTGAACTCCCAATCCCTATATTTATGCCCACCTGCATTTTTGATTTCCTTCACAAGCTAATTGTACAATATTTCAGAGTCTGATTCTTTTTGTACAGCAAAATAACGGTTTGGTCATGTATACTTATTGTGTATCTAATTTATATTTTAATATATTTACCATCTTAACATCTACTGGTCATCCTGCCATCCTGCCATCTGGGGGAGGGGGTGGGGGGTAAGAGGTGAAAAATTGGAACAAGAGGTTTGGCAATTGTTAATGCTGTAAAGTTACCCATACATATAACCTGTAAATAAAAGGCTATTAAAGAAAAAAAAGAAAAAAAAAGAAAAAAAGAAAATATGCTATGTTGCTATATTCAAGAATGATTTTCTTTAAAGTATCACTCATCTGATATCAGTCATTCCTGCAAAGATACATTCTAGCCATCTTGGGACTTTAACAGGAGCCAATCTCTGAAACCACAAAGGGATTAACTGACTATAGAAGCAACAATAACAATAGCAGCAACAATAGTTATGACAATATAGAAACATTTTGAGGCCAATCTACCCCCAAAACATATTAAAGCACATACTTAACATTGAGTGCTTCTATTTTTCATGTGTTCAATGTCTACCACTAGAGATACCTTTCCTGAGAAGTCAGACAGGAAGCACAGACTAGATTTGAGATATAGTTTCATTATCACTTATTCCTCCAGTTTTGTCACACAGTATACAAAATCAGGAGCATCATAAGCTTCAGCCCTAACCCATAACAAGGACAGATAGGTAGTGCAACATATAAAGCACTGAGCCTGGAATGAAGGAAAACTTGAGTTCAAATACACCTCAGATGTTTAGTAGCTGTGTGATTCTGGACAACTCAGCCCCATTTGCCTTAGTTTGCTCATCTGTAAAATAACCTGGAAAAAGAAATGGCATACCATTCTAGTATCTTCACCAAGGAAACCCCAAACGGGATCACCAAGAGTCAAACACAACTAAAAATGACTAAACAATAATAATCCAATATAGATGCCCATCAGCACTCCCCATTAACCTCAGTAAAGAAACAAGAGAACACTCAGATCCTGACATGTGTAGTGTAGTTTTCCAAGCTTCTCCCAACCTCAGCCAGTCTGCCCTCTCTACCTATAAGCTTGCCAATTATTTTTACTGCAATGCCATTTATTAATCAGTCAATAAACATTTTAGAGTGCTTACTATGTGCCAGCACTCTGCTAATACCTGGGGCTGTTTTAAGAATAAGACAATGATATAGAGGAAAGAGCAAAATTATAGCTCACTACTTAAATAGCCTTTAGTCTCTCATTGCAAAATTGAAAGGGTTGGACTGAATGAGCTTTAAGGTCTTCTCCATATTTCTAATCCTATGATCATTTTATAATTTTCATTATCTTATCCCTCCAAATACCAAAAATGCAAGGTTCTTAACCTGGGAGAGGGGAATCTATAAACATTTTTCCTAAGTATTGTGATTACTACAAATTGTTGTTTCCCTTGTAATCCTTTTTCTTTTATTTTACATTTTTAAAATCCTTCTGAGAAAAGGTTTATATATTTCACCAGCTTATCAAAAGAACCCAAGACCCACAGGAGCTTAAAAATTGCTGCCATATAAGAAATGCTGGTATAATTAACCTCATCTACATTCAGCAAGTTTCTGCAGATCTAGTGCCAACGACACATCCTTGAGAAATGTCACGTGATTTTCATAAAATGTCACATAAAACACTGTCCATCACTGATTCTTAAAATTCCTCATTCTCCATAGCAAATATTCCTAAACTTTAAAGTTAACAATGATACTAATTTTGGAATTGTTTTGTTGTGTTTTTTTAACTTTTCCTCCAGTGTCATTTTTTATATATCTTCATGGGGAGACAATGTTTAGAAACTGACTGTTAAAGGTTCTTTGTTTACATTGAGAATTCTGGTTTGGCTTAGGTATTTGCATTTAAGCTATAAGGTAAAGCCAAAGCTTAAGCTACAAGGTAAATGGGAAAGAATGTGGGTAGGAGGGAATTAGTATTCTGCAACATTCTTCTTTTCTTCCTGGGACAGTCAATGATTTGAATCAAGGGCAGAGAGGCAGGACATAATTCCATTTCTGTTTCACTAACATCGAAAGACTGATGGCCTTGTCCATTCTCTTAGGGTATTTAATCTGTGTATGCATATTTTCCCTTTCCAACCCATCAGGGAGAACCTTATATAGCCATTATCATGGGGCTGATATAAAAGTCTTTCTGGCCCTTTTAAAAGAATCATATTTTATGTCTATGATTTCCCTGCTGTGAAATATGACTATGTATGAACTTAGAACAAAAATCCCAAAGTCAGCTATCAGGAGAAAAAAAACATACTTCATAGTTATAAAATCATAATCTTATCCTAATGATATGCTGTCAGCTGTGACTTTTATAATATCTGACTATGGGATTTCTGCGATACTTATTAAACGTAGAGATAGGTGGATGCCTTCTGGTTTGGACTTTTTTTGCAATTGGGATGCTGGGTTAAATCTTTTGTCCCTTGGGTCATAGTGATTAAGAAAGGAGAGAGAAAATTGAATATGTATAACTCTATAAAGCAGCGTCCAATTACAGAAAGTTTCTTACCCACTTAAACATTGAACTGAGCCAAGAACTACTCATCTATTTCTATCATCATTCTCAATCACTGGTCTCAGTGAAAGAAATAAATGAACAAGTCTTAGTCCTGTTGTCCTCAATGATGGAAACATCTGAACAGTTCTTGGCCCACTTCAATGTTTGCTGTTCCTTTCCCAATGGCAAGATCTACCAGACTGTAGACATATCTGACAAGAAATCATTCTAAGTTAGACTGGGCAAAGCAAATTATTTTAAATAAAATTGGTCTTGTCTACATAGTGCTACTATAAATTCTTGAAAAAATAAAATGCTTTTTTTGTATAATTTTTAGCTGGTCATTAAATAAGTGACTAAAAATAAGGATTCTTCTTCTAGAAAAATTGGGCTAAGTGGCTTATCCAGGAAATCTATTTTTTTATTTCTATGAACTATAGTAGTTTATAATCAACAAAATTTCATATTATTATTTTTCAACATGAAAAGAAGCCTTAATATAAGCAATAATTCTGTATGATCCAATCTCTTAAATAAGTTTATACATTCACTTCTTCATAAAGCAGTCAACTGTTTCTATTCTGCTGGTGAAGCTATATGGTTGGGAGTTATGGAATATCAAAGTCTTCAAAGAATTAAAGTTGAGGATCACTCAAAGAGAGATGTATGGTAGGAATAAGCTGCAATACATTACAGTGAATAATTTCACAAAAGAAGCCATAAAAAGGATGTCCTTAGAGAAGTTTGTGATTATAAAAGAACATGTGACAAGAGCAAGAGATAGCCACTGGGCAACCCTCAAAAGCCATTGGAATTCATATAATATCATATAATATGTTGAATTGATGTGAATTAATGTAAAGATGTATTCAAGAGTTGCAAAAGATGTGCAAGCATTATGGGTGGCTTGTGTTCTGTACCAGTGTACAGACTACGCTTTTCAATAAGATCATATTGATGGATCTGATTACTGGCATAATGATACTTGAGATAAATGATCAAAAAACTTCATGTCTCAGTACAGTTATAAGCATGAAATGAGAAAAAAAAATCCTACATAGCTAAAATATGTGCACTAAGGGACGGGTAGTAAAACTTATACATTTATTCACAAAAGATTACCATTTCAACTCAAAGACAACCTAAATATGCATCACTGTCAATGTCATGAATTATGAATTCTAAGTTCTCACTGTCATTTTATTGTTGATGTTTTCTCCCTCCAAAGTTCCTAGAGATGTTAAATATGTTTACACGGTCCTAATTTGTCAAACACAAAAGTATGACATTTAACTTGTTTAAAGCACCACAGATTCAAGACACAAAAAGTGAGTTTCATTGCTATATTTAGATGGAAATGGCCATCATCCTTAGAGAAAGAAATAGTAATAAACTCAAGCTAATAATAATTCTCAACATGAAAAAAATCTTATAAATACTTGGAACTCTGATAATCAAATGAATCTGGAACAGGCCTTTGGGACTTGGAGTGGGAACAATATGACAGCATTGAGGTGAAGAAAAAATTCTGATTTTTTTTGGGTTGATTGATGGCCATTGATTATATACTCTCCTGTGATAATGTCTCTTTGACAGTAATTTTTCGTTTTGCTCTTGTGTAGTGTTTTATTTTTATTTCACAAAATAATGTTGCATTTATTTTACTGACTAGAGAAGGGGTGATGGCCTTGCTAGAAAGTATTCTTTGGTCTTAAGCAAAGTATTGCATTTATTTCTCAGTAAACAAAATGTCAAGATGAGCTTATCCCAACATGTCTCAGCTGATTAAGTCCTAGATAATGCAGTAACAACTCAGGTCAGTTTTCAGTCCTTCACCATCTGGGTAACTTTGAACAAGTTAAACTTTACTTTCTAAGTATTCAATTGTAAAAAAGAAATTATGACACAGTGCTTTCTTCTTGGGAGGGGGCATGAGGGAAGTGATTTATAGATAGTCTTATTTATGAGCCAATAATCAGAAAGAAAATTCTTCAAAGATAAGTTAAATCCTTCTATCCACAAAAGTGGTAGATTAGAACAGTGATTTTTTTTAAATGCTAGCCTACAGTCCTGATGTAAACATCTCACCTCCAATTTTCCTTCTTACTCACAGATGAGAGTAAATTACTTGAATAAAAATATCTTATTTAAATGAATGTTGTATTATGATTTGGGGATTTCTTTAGCCTAAATAGACTCATAAAATCATAAACAATTTTTCAGGGCAGAAACACTAGATTTTACTCTTTACTCAAAATACTTTAGACTGAGATTCTGCTAAAGGTTAATCAAGCATTGGCCTAGTGGACTTGCTGGGACAGTCTGTATAATTAGAGAAAGAGACCCCAATGGACACTCTGCTTTATGTCTTGACATCATGGGAATTTATCCACTCTACTTGGGAAAATGAATCTCACATTATAGGTGATCAATAAATATCAGCTCAGAAATTGATTGATTACTATCTCAATCAATCAAACAATCAGGTAATCAATAAGGCAACCTCACTTATCTGGAACAAAACCAAATAAGAAAAAAAGACCCCTGCATGGCTAAAATAAATGTCCTATAGTATGGGGAGTAAAACTGTGCATCTTATTCACAAAGGATCACCTTGGGTCTTAGTTTGAAGCTTATTAACTCTTAAATGCAATCTAATAGACTTCACAGACTATAGGAAATTAGAAGCAGAAAAATCTAAAAAGGATAACGGACACGACTAGAAGCAATAACATAGAAAGCTGAAAAAAATGAAGTTTACAGTGTAATGTTGAAAGAAGAAACAATTTTTTTAAAGACAGAATTTTTGACAATTTTAAAAAGACAGAAAAACATACATATACAAAATATAGCTGTGGATATAGAGAGAGATCTATCTGTATAAAGATATAGAGAGATCCATCTGAAGATATACAAATATATATCTACATAAAGATATCTCAATAAACCTCTATGTATTATAACAAACATACTAGCTGATATTGATAACAATGGCCCTGAATTACCAACAAAATTTTAATTGTGTTATGTATCTTCTTCCTAAAAAGCCAGGAAATGTGCAAGCATTTTTGAACAATTCCCATGAAAATGACTAAAATGTTTTAAGTTGTGGGTATTTAAAAAGATGAGATCAGGTTATCTCAAAAAATGCACAGAATCAGAGAATATTAAAGTTGGAAGGAACCTTAGAGCGTATCTAATCCCAACCATATTTGAACAACATATTTGAAGGGAAAAAATGAACCACTACACATAGCTAACAAGTAGTCATAGATGTTTAGCTTAAAAACTTCCAATTAGGGAGAATCCACTGTTCCCAAAGGCAGTCCATTCCAGTTTTGAATAATTCTGATTGTTTTTCCTTGCAGCAAGTCCAGATTTGTCTCTGCAGTTTCTAGGGGTATGCTGGAGCAGCTCAACCCTGCTCTCAATAACCATTTGTTAAGTGTTCACTCTGAGCATTATGCCTCAGAAATTAGCCCTGAATTCAGGAGGACCTGAGTTCAAATATAGTCTCAGACACTTAACACTTCCTGGCTGTATGACCTTGGGCAAGTCATTTGACCCCAATTGCCTCCAAAAAAAAAATGGAGATGATGTTCCTAATGCAAATTAAATATAAAGGTGTATCCTTCCAGCTTTACTTTTTTTTCTACAGAGTTTGTTATTAAATATTTACCAGAACATCCCAGTTTCTACCATTGTTCCTTGTTCTGTCATCTGTTCATACTTAATACTCTAATCTCCCTTCTACATCCTATCCCTTCAGATACTTGGAGATAGCTATCCCATTCTCAAGTGCTCTCTTTTCTAGAAAACACCTTCAGTTCCTCCAGTTCATTTTCACATAGTATTATCTCAAAAGCCTTTATGGTTCTTCTCCTCTGAGGACTCTACCATCAGTTATTTTCTTTTTACTTCAAACATAATGGCCAATGAACCCAATACTCTAGAAAAAGTCTAACAGGCTAGATTAGAACAGTACTATCACTGCTCTAGTCCTAAATATTCTAACACTCAGTCCAAAGATCAACATTTTTGATCAACATATCACACTTTTGTTTCATTTGGAGCTTGAAGTCCACTAAAATCCCAAAATCTTTTTCTAATCATCAGCTTCCTAGTCAAGCCTCCTCCATTTTGTTATGAGGTTTATTTATGACAGTCAAATACAAGACTTTATAATGAATCCTATTAAATCTAATTTAATTAATCTACTTAAATCTCATTAAATCTCATGGTCCAATTTTCAGTCAGCCTCTAAAGAGCTTTTTGGATCCTAATAGAGTTATCTAATATGTTATGCCATCTTCTTTGATAAGAATGTCATCTAAGCACAGGGCCATCTACAGATCCCTGGAGTGCTCTACTAGAATCCTTCCAATTGACATTGTAGTATTAAAGCCTACTCTGGGGGTTTAATCTTTAAAGCAATTTTGAATCCAGGTAACTGTATTATTGTCTAAAAGATAATTCCATGTACTCTCCACAAGAATAATGTGAGAGGCTTGTCAGATGCTTTGTCAAAGTCTAACTAAACTATTGCTACAGCATTCCCCTTTTCCAATAGTCACTCTGTCATTGAATGAAATAAAATGATTCTGATCACAACCTGTCCTCAACAAAATTCAGCTAACTCACTGTGATCAATCACCTCGTTTTTTTCAGATGTTTAGCAGTTATCTCCTTAATAGTAAATTAAGTTAGCTAACTAGTCAGTAGTTTGTAAATGCCATTCTGTTACCTTTATGGAATATTTACTGTTCTTTAAAACTGTAATGTCTCTTCATTTTCCTTCAAAGACTGCTGATGATGCTTAGCAGTCAGAACTGTCAATTGTTGGGGGTTTTGTGGTTTTTTGAGGAAGATTGTGTTTCTTATCCCAGTATCCAAGATCTGGTTCACTTCAACCTACTAATTTGAATTCATCAAAAGAAGCTAAGTCCTATCATCCTACTTATCTTGGATATCAATTCCCTATTACCATTTTTGTTCTGGTCTTTCCAGTCCAAATAGTATTCTCTCTGGTTGAAAAAAAAATAAGAATTATGTAATGCAGTCTATAAAAATAGCATCAGGACCATTATCAACTAAACATTCTTGATGGTATTCACACAGAACCATGCTATGTTGTTTATTCAGTTCATAAACATCTATTAAAATGGGACTAATTCCCTAACAGATAAATGGTCAAAGAATACAAGGAGGAAGTTTTCAAAGGAAGAAATCCAAACTATCAACCACCATATGAAATAAAATGGTCCAAAATACTAAAGCAAATTAAAGCAGCTCCAGAGTTCTACCACACACCCATCAGATTGAGAAAGATGTTAAAGAGGAATATGATGATTGTTAGAATGTTAGGAAGTGGGGCAAATACACTCTTATTTGAGTTGTAAACTGGGCCAGCTATTCTGGGAGGGAGGGAGAGATGGGAAAAGGAGGGAGAAAGGAGAGAGGGAAGGAGAGAGAGAAGAAGGGAAGGAAGAAAAAAGAATGAGAAAAAGAGAGCACAAGAAAGAGAGAGCAAGAGGGAAAGAGAGGAAGGAACGAAGGAAGGAAAGGAAAGAAGGAAGGAAGGAACAAAGAAAGGAAGGAAGGGACAAGGTGTGAGGGAGGAAGGGTTTAAGAAAAGGGAAATTAAGGAAGGGCCATCTATTGAGGAATGATCAAATAAACTGCTTTGTGAATGTAATAAAATATCATTGTGATTAATCAATTAATAAACATTTATTAAGTTCCTATTCTGTGGCAAGTATTCTAAGTGCAAGGAATACAAAAAAAGGGGAGGGGGGAGGAAAGGGGGAGAGGAGACAGCCCTTACTCTCAAGGAGTTTATGTTCTAATTGTGTAATAAGAAATTACTGGAGGAAAAAAATTTTTCAGATAAAACTGGGAAGATTGCTACTCACTCATATAAAGAGAAGTAAGAAGACCTAGAACATTTTATACAATGCCAAAAAAAAATTTGAAAGACTTTTAAAACTATGACCTGTACAGTGAGAAATTTTGATCTCAAAGGATCAAAGCTGAAACATGTCATCCATTTCTTATCAGAGAACTTTAAAGCTAAAAATTCAGAATGAGACATAACATTTTGTGCTGGACCAATGAGGGTTTTTGTTTTGCTTGATGGTGGACAATTGCATGAGGGTTTTGTTTTTTTGTTTTGTTTTGTTTTGTTTTCATTCTTAGGAGTGAAGTAGTAAAAAGGTGAAAAATAAATGATTTTAATAGGAAGCAGAGCTAATAATAACTGACTTATCTACCTCACAAAAAATGTCCTGAGGGTCAAAGGAGTTAATCACTTGTAAAAATGCTTTGAAAAAAACCTAGAACTCTAACATAAATCATTATTCCACTCAATGAGGGTATATTAAATGTTTCTTATTAGTTAAAATGCTTCTCCAGTCCTGCCCTACTAGAACCATTCTGAAGGTAGAATAGATCCCTCAATCATCTGTGATTTTGTTAGTTTATCCCCTTCTCCTCTCTCCCCTAAAAAAGGAAAGTGAAAAGCAAAATTAAAACGCAAATATGTCACTTGCTTCATTTCAAGGCTAGTATCTCAACCTAAAGTACTGAGTGAGCTCCCCTGACCAATAAATGCAGAGATTATCTAGCCTGCTTCCTAAGGGTGGGTTTTTCCACTCACCTTAAAGACTTCATATTTAGCTTAAATTGATGTTTGAGTGATTAGCCCTCACATCTTACTCAAGAGCAGACAGCAAGATTTGATATCAGAGAGACATAACTGCAGGAATCCTCTCTTCCTACCTCTGACTAATTTTTTTTCTCAATTTTAGTCAACTGTCCCATAGCTCAGGGTCAAGTTTCTATTCCCATGTGAGTAATTCTTTTCTGAATGGTGCAATGAATTGGCATCTGTTTGTTACTCAAAACCAGTTGCCTTTTATATGATAAAATCCTGAAATTTTCCACAACCTTTCCTGAGATTCTAGTGCTTTGCTTATCTTATTTCTGGGACCCTGCTTCTTTCATCATCCTCCTGCCTAGTCTTTCCTGCATCCTTCTCAGGACAATCAAAATTGAGACCTAGAATTTTGAGAGACCTTAGAGGCCATCAAGTTCAACTCCTCATTTCTCCTATAAGAAAACAGAGATCCACAAAGATTGTTATCTTCCTAGAGTCATACAACTAGTAAATGTCTGAAGTAGAATCCAACCACAGGTTTCCTTACATCAGTTCTAGTTCTATCAACTATATTCCTTTCCATCTCTCCCTCTTTCTCAGTTTATTCACCTTCACTGACAAATATATTCAGATATCTATTATTCTAAAAATAAATAAATATTTTTCCTTGACCCCAGCATCACTTGCAAATATTGTACTTTTTGTACCTATTTCACAGGACGGTTGCGCCTAGTAGAAGCTATGTCAATGCTTATTTCCTCCCTTTGTCATTCTTCCTACTTGATCCTCTCTTTTACCATGATGATTCTAGAAATAGTAGACTTCCATACTCATTGAGGGAAGCAGATGGCTCAAGAGATAGAGAACAGGGCCTGGAGTTCAAATCTGGCCTCAGGCAGTCACTACCATGTGACCCTGGCCAAGTCATTTAATCACTAGAGAAGGGAATGGCAAACTACTTCAGTATCTTTACCAAAAAATAAAACAAAAAAAAAAAAAACCATAATAATGGAGTCATGAAGAGTTGGACACAAATGAAGGACTAGAGAACAACTGTACTCATTACTACTTTTCCCTAGTACTCTACTGATTTTGAATATGGCTTATATCCTCACCATTCCACTAGATCACCAATGACCTTGTGACTGAATTAAATGACATTTTAAAAATCTGTTCTTTACTTTGATCTCTCTGAAAGAATATCATTGTCACTTATATAAGACCCTTTTCTTCCTTTTCTCTGTGACACAATCTTCTCATGCTTCTCCTATTTATCTGATTATTTTCTCTTTTGCTGTTTCCTCATTTTGCTTCCATTCTTTAAACATAAGCATCCCCAAAGATTAAGATCTTGATTAATTTCTTCTCCTCCTCCTCCTTTCCTCCTCTCTCCTATCTTTACCTCTCCTTATCTCTTTTCTTCTCAATTTCTCCCTGTCTTCCTTTCCTTTTCCTTATCTTTCTCTCCCTCTCCCCTTTTCCTTCTCCTTTTCTCCCTCTATGCTTCTCCCTTCTCTCTCCCCCTCTCCCTGTCCCTTTCTTCCTCTCCTGCCCCTCTCCCTCTTTCTCTCCCTTTCCTATTCCTTGAAAACCTTATTGAAACTTCAGTTTTTGTCTCTCTCTGAAGATGATGCCCGTTTACCTCTCTACCCCCAACCTCTTCACAGAGATCACAGGAACACAAATTTAGAACAGCAATCAATTTCCCAAGCCTTATTAAGACATTCTCTTGTCTTTACTAAGGCCTGAGGGGTTAAGTAACTTGCCCAAAGTCACACAAGTAATAAGTAGAAAAGTCAGAATTCAGACTTAGGTGAATATAATTGCCTATTACCACGTGGTGATCTTTCTCTGCCTGAATTTTCCACGATTCAGATTTAAGAGGAAACACTTAATAAATTTTTGTTGATGACAATTCACTCTCACAGGACTGTGAACCTACTCTTTGAAAGACACAACAGATACTTTATTACAGATAAAGAAAACAGATATTCTTTAAATGTTACAGTTCTTACCCTCAAGGAACTTTATCTCTACCTTCTCCAACATAAGAAAATAGAGCTTGGGAGGAAGAACCTAGTTTTTGAGAGGGAATCACTCTTCATCCAATTCCATGTGCCTTTTTCAAATTCCAGTGGGGAAAAGAAAAAAAAAAAGTTTTCCCTCTCTTCCCTCTCTCATGTCATACTTCAGCAGAACAATTTAACCTGGAGATGGTGCCCATCAGAAAGCAGAACCAAAATGTCCTGCTGCAGAGTCAAGATAAGCTTGGCTGGGATGCACAACCAAAGAACACAACAATGTGTCCTAT